>NC_090936.1:330792650-331419671 GCF_040938575.1 Ambystoma mexicanum
AATCCTGAGACCCTTCCTATAGCATTAGGTGTGATATCCAACTCCTTCCCATTCCAATTCTGAGACCCTTCTTATACCATGAGACTTGATATCTCAATGCTTCTAATACCAAACCTGAGACCCGTCCTATAACATGAGATGTGATATCCAAATCCTTCCCCTTCCAAACCTTAGACCCTTCCTTTATCATGAGATGTGATATCCAACTCCTTCCCATTCCAATCCTGAGACCCTTCCGATATCATGAGATTTGTTATCTCAATGCTTCTAATATCAAACTTGAGACCCTCCCTATAGCATGAGATGTGACATCCAAGTCCTTCCCATTCCAATCCTGAGACCCTTCCTATAGCATGAGATGTGATATCTCTATGCTTCTAATACCAAACCTGAGACCCTTCCTATAACATGAGATGGGATATCCAACTCCTTCCCATTCCAATCCTGAGACCTTTCCGATAGCAGAGATGTGATATCTCAATGCTTATACCAAACCTGAGAACCTTCCTATGGCCTGAGATGTCATATACAACTCCTTCCCATTCCAATCCTGAGACCCTTCCTTTAGCATGAGATGTGATATCTCAATGCTTATACCAAATCTGAGACCCTTCCTATAGCATGAGATGTGATATCCAATTCCTTCCCAATCCAATCCTGAGACCCTTCCGATAGCAGAGACGTGATATCTCAATGCTTCTACCAAACCTGAGACCCTTTCTTTAGCATGAGATGTGATATCCAAATCCTTCACATTCCAATCCTGAGACCCTTCCTATAGCATGAGATGTGATATCTCAATGCTTCTAATACCAAACCTGAGATCCTTCCTATAACATGAGATGTGATATCCAATTCCTTCCCATTCCAAACCTGAGACCCTTCCTACTGGATGAGATGTGATATCCAACTCCTTCCCATTCCAACCCTGAGACCCTTCCTATAGCATGAGATGTGATGTCTCAATGCTTCTAATACCAAACCTGAGATCCTTCCTATTACATGAGATGTGATATCCAACTCCTTCCATTCCAATCCTGAGACCCGTCCTATAGCATGAGATGTGATATCTCAATGCTTATACCAAACCTGAGACCCTTCCTATAGCATGAGATGTGATATCCAACTACTTCCCATTCCAATCCTGAGACCCTTCCTATAGCATGAGATGTGATATCTCAATGCTTCTAATACCAAACCTGAGATCCTTCCTCTAACATGAAATGTGATATCCAACTCCTTCCCTTTCCAAACCTAAGAGCCTTTCTATAGCATGAGATGTGATATCCAGGTCCTTCCCATTCCAATCCTTAGACCCTTCCTACAGCATGCAATATGATATCTCAATGATTCTAATAACAAACCTGAGACCCGTCCTATAGCATGAGATATGATATCCAAGTCCTTCCCATTCCAATCCTGCGACCCTTCCTATAACATGAAATGTGATATCCAACTCCTTCCCATTCCAACCTGAGACCCTTCCTATAGCATGAGATGGGATATCCAACTTCTTCCAAATCCAATACTGATACCCTTCCGATAGCATGAGACGTGATATCCCAATGCTTCTACCAAACCTGAGACCCATACTATGGCATGAGATGTGATATCAAACTCCTTCCCATTCCAATCCTGAGACCCTTCCTATAGCTTGAGGTGTGATATCCAACTCCTTCCCATTCCAATTCTGAGACCCTTCTTATACCATGAGACTTGATATCTCAATGCTTCTAATACCAAACCTGAGACCCGTCCTATAACATGAGATGTGATATCCAAATCCTTCCCCTTCCAAACCTTAGACCCTTCCTTTATCATGAGATGTGATATCCAACTCCTTCCCATTCCAATCCTGAGACCCTTCCGATATCATGAGATTTGTTATCTCAATGCTTCTAATATCAAACTTGAGACCCTCCCTATAGCATGAGATGTGACATCCAAGTCCTTCCCATTCCAATCCTGAGACCCTTCCTATAGCATGAGATGTGATATCTCTATGCTTCTAATACCAAACCTGAGACCCTTCCTATAACATGAGATGGGATATCCAACTCCTTCCCATTCCAATCCTGAGACCTTTCCGATAGCAGAGATGTGATATCTCAATGCTTATACCAAACCTGAGAACCTTCCTATGGCCTGAGATGTCATATACAACTCCTTCCCATTCCAATCCTGAGACCCTTCCTTTAGCATGAGATGTGATATCTCAATGCTTATACCAAATCTGAGACCCTTCCTATAGCATGAGATGTGATATCCAATTCCTTCCCATTCCAATCCTGAGACCCTTCCTATAGCATGAGATGTGATATCTCAATGCTTATACCAAACCTGAGAGCCTACCTATAGCATGAGATGTGATATCCAAGTCCATCCCATTCCAATCCTTAGACCCTTCCTACAGCATGCGATGTGATATCTCAATGATTCTAATACCAAACCAGAGACTCTTCCTATAACATTAGATGGGATATCCAACTCCTTCCCATTCCAATCCTGAGCCGCTTCCGATAGCAGAGATGTGATATCTCAATGCTTATACCAAACCTGAGACCCTTCCTATAACATGAGATGTGATATCCAACTCCTTCCCGTTCCAAACCTGAGACACTAACTATAGCATATGTGATATCCAACTCCTTCCCATTCCAAACATGAGACCCTTCCTATAGCAAGAAAGTAATATCCAACTCCTACCCATTCCAATCCTGAGACCCTTCCTATAGCAAGAGATGTGATATCCAAATCCTTCCCATTCCAATCCTGAGACCCTTCCCATAACATGAGATGTGATATCCAACTCCTTCCCATTCCAACCTGAGACACTTCCTATAGCATGAGAAGGGATATCCAACTCCTTCCCAATCCAATCCTGAGACCCTTCCGATAGCAGAGATGTGATATCTCAATGCTTATACCAAACCTGAGACCCTTCCTATGGCATGAGATGTGATATCCAACTCCTTGCCATTCAAATCCTGAGACCCTTCCTATAGCATGAGATGTGATATCTCTATGCTTCTAATACCAAACCTGAGACCCTTCCTATAACATGAGATGGGATATCCAACTCCTTCCCATTCCAATCCTGAGACCCTTCCGATAGCAGAGATGTGATATCTCAATGCTTATACCAAACCTGAGAACCTTCCTATGGCCTGAGATGTCATATACAACTCCTTCCCATTCCAATCCTGAGACCCTTCCTTTAGCATGAGATGTGATATCTCAATGCTTATACCAAATCTGAGACCCTTCCTATAGCATGAGATGTGATAGCCAATTCCTTCCCATTCCAATCCTGAGACCCTTCCTATAGCATGAGATGTGATATCTCAATGCTTATACCAAACCTGAGAGCCTACCTATAGCATGAGATGTGATATCCAAGTCCATCCCATTCCAATCCTTAGACCCTTCCTACAGCATGCGATGTGATATCTCAATGATTCTAATACCAAACCAGAGACTCTTCCTATAACATGAGATGGGATATCCAACTCCTTCCCATTCCAATCCTGAGCCGCTTCCGATAGCAGAGATGTGATATCTCAATGCTTATACCAAACCTGAGACCCTTCCTATAACATGAGATGTGATATCCAACTCCTTCCCGTTCCAAACATGAGACCCTTCCTATAGCAAGAAAGTAATATCCAACTCCTACCCATTCCAATCCTGAGACCCTTCCTATAGCAAGAGATGTGATATCCAAATCCTTCCCATTCCAATCCTGAGACCCTTCCTATAACATGAGATGTGATATCCAACTCCTTCCTATTCCAACCTGAGACACTTCCTATAGTATGAGAAGGGATATCCAACTCCTTCCCAATCCAATCCTGAGACCCTTCCGATAGCAGAGATGTGATATCTCAATGCTTATACCAAACCTGAGACCCTTCCTATGGCATGAGATGTGATATCCAACTCCTTGCCATTCAAATCCTGAGACCCTTCCTATAGCATGAGATGTGATATCTCTATGCTTCTAATACCAAACCTGAGACCCTTCCTATAACATGAGATGGGATATCCAACTCCTTCCCATTCCAATCCTGAGACCGTTCCGATAGCAGAGATGTGATATCTCAATGCTTATACCAAACCTGAGAACCTTCCTATGGCCTGAGATGTCATATACAACTCCTTCCCATTCCAATCCTGAGACCCTTCTTATACCATGAGACTTGATATCTCAATGCTTCTAATACCAAACCTGAGACCCGTCCTATAACATGAGATGTGATATCCAAATCCTTCCCCTTCCAAACCTTAGACCCTTCCTTTATCATGAGATGTGATATCCAACTCCTTCCCATTCCAATCCTGAGACCCTTCCGATATCATGAGATTTGTTATCTCAATGCTTCTAATATCAAACTTGAGACCCTCCCTATAGCATGAGATGTGACATCCAAGTCCTTCCCATTCCAATCCTGAGACCCTTCCTATAGCATGAGATGTGATATCTCTATGCTTCTAATACCAAACCTGAGACCCTTCCTATAACATGAGATGGGATATCCAACTCCTTCTCATTCCAATCCTGAGACCTTTCCGATAGCAGAGATGTGATTTCTCAATGCTTATACCAAACCTGAGAACCTTCCTATGGCCTGAGATGTCATATACAACTCCTTCCCATTCCAATCCTGAGACCCTTCCTTTAGCATGAGATGTGATATCTCAATGCTTATACCAAATCTGAGACCCTTCCTATAGCATGAGATGTGATATCCAATTCCTTCCCATTCCAATCCTGAGACCCTTCCTATAGCATGAGATGTGATATCTCAATGCTTATACCAAACCTGAGAGCCTACCTATAGCATGAGATGTGATATCCAAGTCCATCCCATTCCAATCCTTAGACCCTTCCTACAGCATGCGATGTGATATCTCAATGATTCTAATACCAAACCAGAGACTCTTCCTATAACATTAGATGGGATATCCAACTCCTTCCCATTCCAATCCTGAGCCGCTTCCGATAGCAGAGATGTGATATCTCAATGCTTATACCAAACCTGAGACCCTTCCTATAACATGAGATGTGATATCCAACTCCTTCCCGTTCCAAACCTGAGACACTAACTATAGCATATGTGATATCCAACTCCTTCCCATTCCAAACATGAGACCCTTCCTATAGCAAGAAAGTAATATCCAACTCCTACCCATTCCAATCCTGAGACCCTTCCTTTAGCAAGAGATGTGATATCCAAATCCTTCCCATTCCAATCCTGAGACCCTTCCTATAACATGAGATGTGATATCCAACTCCTTCCCATTCCAACCTGAGACACTTCCTATAGCATGAGAAGGGATATCCAACTCCTTCCCAATCCAATCCTGAGACCCTTCCGATAGCAGAGATGTGATATCTCAATGCTTATACCAAACCTGAGACCCTTCCTATGGCATGAGATGTGATATCCAACTCCTTGCCATTCAAATCCTGAGACCCTTCCTATAGCATGAGATGTGATATCTCTATGCTTCTAATACCAAACCTGAGACCCTTCCTATAACATGAGATGGGATATCCAACTCCTTCCCATTCCAATCCTGAGACCCTTCCGATAGCAGAGATGTGATATCTCAATGCTTATACCAAACCTGAGAACCTTCCTATGGCCTGAGATGTCATATACAACTCCTTCCCATTCCAATCCTGAGACCCTTCCTTTAGCATGAGATGTGATATCTCAATGCTTATACCAAATCTGAGACCCTTCCTATAGCATGAGATGTGATATCCAATTCCTTCCCATTCCAATCCTGAGACCCTTCCTATAGCATGAGATGTGATATCTCAATGCTTATACCAAACCTGAGAGCCTACCTATAGCATGAGATGTGATATCCAAGTCCATCCCACTCCAATCCTTAGACCCTTCCTACAGCATGCGATGTGATATCTCAATGATTCTAATACCAAACCAGAGACTCTTCCTATAACATGAGATGGGATATCCAACTCCTTCCCATTCCAATCCTGAGCCGCTTCCGATAGCAGAGATGTGATATCTCAATGCTTATACCAAACCTGAGACCCTTCCTATAACATGAGATGTGATATCCAACTCCTTCCCGTTCCAAACATGAGACCCTTCCTATAGCAAGAAAGTAATATCCAACTCCTACCCATTCCAATCCTGAGACCCTTCCTATAGCAAGAGATGTGATATCCAAATCCTTCCCATTCCAATCCTGAGACCCTTCCTATAACATGAGATGTGATATCCAACTCCTTCCTATTCCAACCTGAGACACTTCCTATAGTATGAGAAGGGATATCCAACTCCTTCCCAATCCAATCCTGAGACCCTTCCGATAGCAGAGATGTGATATCTCAATGCTTATACCAAACCTGAGACCCTTCCTATGGCATGAGATGTGATATCCAACTCCTTGCCATTCAAATCCTGAGACCCTTCCTATAGCATGAGATGTGATATCTCTATGCTTCTAATACCAAACCTGAGACCCTTCCTATAACATGAGATGGGATATCCAACTCCTTCCCATTCCAATCCTGAGACCCTTCCGATAGCAGAGATGTGATATCTCAATGCTTATACCAAACCTGAGAACCTTCCTATGGCCTGAGATGTCATATACAACTCCTTCCCATTCCAATCCTGAGACCCTTCCTTTAGCATGAGATGTGATATCTCAATGCTTATACCAAATCTGAGACCCTTCCTATAGCATGAGATGTGATATCCAATTCCTTCCCATTCCAATCCTGAGACCCTTCCTATAGCATGAGATGTGATATCTCAATGCTTATACCAAACCACCTGAGAGCCTACCTATAGCATGAGATGTGATATCCAAGTCCATCCCATTCCAATCCTTAGACCCTTCCTACAGCATGCGATGTGATATCTCAATGATTCTAATACCAAACCAGAGACTCTTCCTATAACATGAGATGGGACATCCAACTCCTTCCCATTCCAATCCTGAGCCGCTTCCGATAGCAGAGATGTGATATCTCAATGCTTATACCAAACCTGAGACCCTTCCTATAACATGAGATATGATATCCAACTCCTTCCCGTTCCAAACCTGAGACACTAACTATAGCATATGTGATATCCAACTCCTTCCCATTCCAAACATGAGACCCTTCCTATAGCAAGAAAGTAATATCCAACTCCTACCCATTCCAATCCTGAGACCCTTCCTATAGCAAGAGATGTGATATCCAAATCCTTCCCATTCCAATCCTGAGACCCTTCCTATAACATGAATGAGATGTGATATCCAACTCCTTCCCATTCCAACCTGAGACACTTCCTATAGCATGAGAAGGGATATCCAACTCCTTCCCAATCCAATCCTGAGACCCTTCCGATAGCAGAGATGTGATATCTCAATGCTTATACCAAACCTGAGACCCTTCCTATGGCATGAGATGTGATATCCAACTCCTTCCCAATCCAATCCTGAGACCCTTCCGATAGCAGAGACGTGATATCTCAATGCTTCTACCAAACCTGAGACCCTTCCTTTAGCATGAGATGTGATATCCAAATCCTTCACATTCCAATCCTGAGACCCTTCCTATAGCATGAGATATGATATCTCAATACTTCTAATACCAAACGTGAGATCCTTCCGATAACATGAGATGTGATATCCAAATCCTTCCCCTTCCAAACCTGAGACCCTCCCTTTAGCATGAGATGTGATATCCAACTCCTTCCTATTCCAATCCTGAAACTCTTCTGATAGCATGAGATGTGATATCTCAATGCTTCTAATACCAAACCTGAGATCCTTCCGATAGCATGAGATGTGATATCTCAATGCTTCTAATACCAAACCTGAGATCCTTCCTATAACATGAGATGTGATATCCAAATCCTTCCCCTTCCAAACCTGAGACCCTCCCTTTAGCATGTGATGTGATATCCAACTCCTTCCCATTCCATTCCTGAGACCCTTCTGATAGCATGAGATGTGATATCTCAATGCCTCTAATACCAAACCTGAGATCCTACCTCTAACATGAAATGTGATATCCAACTCTTTCCCCTTCCAAACCTGAGAGCCTTCCTATAGCATGAGATGTGATATCCAAGTCCTTCCCATTCCAATCCTGAGACCCTTCCTATAGCTTGAGATGTGATATCCAACTCCTTCCCATTCCAATTCTGAGACCCTTCCTATACTATGAGACTTGATATCTCAATGCTTCTAATACCAAACGTGAGACCCGTAATATAACATGAGATGTGATATCGAAATCCTTCCCCTTCCAAACCTTAGACCCTTCCTTTATCATGAGATGTGATATCCAACTCCTTCCCATTCCAATCCTGAGACCCTTCCGATATCATGAGATGTGATATCTCAAAGCTTCTAATATCAAACTTGAGACCCTCCCTATAGCATGAGATGTGATATCCAAGTCCTTCCCATTCCAATCCTGATACCCTTCCTATAGCATGAGATGTGATATCTCAATGCTTCTAATACCAAACCTGAGACCCTTCCTATAACATGAGATGGGAATATCTAACTCCTTCCCATTCCAATCCTGAGACCCTTCCGATAGCAGAGATGTGATATCTCAATGCTTATACCAAACCTGAGATCCTTCCTATAACATGAGATGTGATATCCAACTCCTTCCCATTCCAATCCTGAGACACTTCCTATAGCATGAGATGTGATATCTCACTGCTTATACCAAACCTGAGACCCTTCCCATAGCATGAGATGTGATATCCAACTCCTTCCCATTCCAATCCTCAGACCCTTCCTATAGCATGAGATGTGATATCTCAATGCTTCTAATATCAAACTTGAGACCCTACCTATAGCATGAGATGTGATATCCAAGTCCTTCCCATTCCAATCCTGAGACACTTCCTATAGCATGAGATGTGATATCCAACTCCTTCCCATTCCAATCCTGAGACCCTTCCTATAGCATGAGATATGATATCTCAATACTTCTAATACCAAACGTGAGATCCTTCCGATAACATGAGATGTGATATCCAAATCCTTCCCCTTCCAAACCTGAGACCCTCCCTTTAGCATGAGATGTGATATCCAACTCCTTCCCATTCCAATCCTGAGACCCTTCTGATAGCATGAGATGTGATATCTCAATGCTTCTAATACCAAACCTGAGATCCTTCCGATAGCATGAGATGTGATATCTCAATGCTTCTAATACCAAACCTCAGATCCTTCCTATAACATGAGATGTGATATCCAAATCCTTCCCCTTCCAAACCTGAGACCCTCCCTTTAGCATGAGATGTGATATCCAACTCCTTCCCATTCCATTCCTGAGACCCTTATGATAGCATGAGATGTGATATCTCAATGCCTCTAATACCAAACCTGAGATCCTACCTCTAACATGAAATGTGATATCCAACTCTTTCCCCTTCCAAACCTGAGAGCCTTCCTATATCATGAGATGTGATATCCAAGTCCTTCCCATTCCAATCCTGAGACCCTTCCTATAGCTTGAGATGTGATATCCAACTCCTTCCCATTCCAATTCTGAGACCCTTCCTATACTCTGAGACTTGATATCTCAATGCTTCTAATACCAAACCTGAGACCCGTAGTATAACATGAGATATGATATCCAAATCCTTCCCCTTCCAAACCTTAGACCCTTCCTTTATCATGAGATGTGATATCCAACTCCTTCCCATTCCAATCCTGAGACCCTTCCGATATCATGAGATGTGATATCTCAAAGCTTCTAATATCAAACTTGAGACCCTCCCTATAGCATGAGATATGATATCCAAGTCCTTCCCATTCCAATCCTGAGACCCTTCCTATAGCATGAGATGTGATATCTCAATGCTTCTAATACCAAACCTGAGACCCTTCCTATAGCATGAGATGTGATATCCAAGTCCTTCCCATTCCAATCCTGAGACCCTTCCTATAGCATGAGATGTGATATCTCAATGCTTCTAATACCAAACCTGAGACCCTTCCTATAACATGAGATGGGAATATCCAACTCCTTCCCATTCCAATCCTGAGACCCTTCCGATAGCAGAGATGTGATATCTCAATGCTTATACCAAACCTGAGACCCTTCCTATGGCATGAGATGTGATATCCAACTCCTTGCCATTCAAATCCTGAGACCCTTCCTATAGCATGAGAAGGGATATCCAACTCCTTCCCAATCCAATCCTGAGACCCTTCCGATAGCAGAGACGTGATATCTCAATGCTTCTACCAAACCTGAGACCCTTCCTTTAGCATGAGATGTGATATCCAAATCCTTCACATTCCAATCCTGAGACCCTTCCTATAGCATGAGATGTGATATCTCAATGCTTCTAATACCAAACCTGAGATCCTTCCTAAAACATGAGATGTGATATCCAATTCCTTCCCATTCCAAACCTGAGACCCTTCCTATTGGATGAGTTGTGATATCCAACTCCTTCCCATTCCAACCCTGAGACCCTTCCTATAGCATGAGATGTGATGTCTCAATGCTTCTAATACCAAACCTGAGATCCTTCCTATAACATGAGATGTGATATCCAACTCCTTCCATTCCAATCCTGAGACCCGTCCTATAGCATGAGATGTGATATCTCAATGCTTATACCAAACCTGAGACCCTTCCTATAGCATGAGATGTGATATCCAACTACTTCCCATTCCAATCCTGAGACCCTTCCTATAGCATGGGATGTGATATCTCAATGCTTCTAATACCAAACCTGAGATCCTTCCTCTAACATGAAATGTGATATCCAACTCCTTCCCTTTCCAAACCTAAGAGCCTATCTATAGCATGAGATGTGATATCCAAGTCCTTCCCATTCCAATCCTTAGACCCTTCCTACAGCATGCAATATGATATCTCAATGATTCTAATAACAAACCTGAGACCCGTCCTATAGCATGAGATATGATATCCAAGTCCTTCCCATTCCAATCCTGAGACCCTTCCTATAACATGAGATGTGATATCCAACTCCTTCCCGTTCCAAACCTGAGACCCTTCCTTTAGCATGAGATGTGATATCCAGCTCCTTCCCATTCCAATCCTGAGACACTTCCGATAGCATGAGATGTGATATCTCAATGCTTCTAATATCAAAACTGAGACCCTCCCTATAGCATGATATGTGATATCTAAGTCCTTCCCATTCCAATCCTGAGACACTCCCTATAGCATGAGATGTGATATCCAACTCTTTCCCATTCCAAACCTGAGACCCTTCCTATAGCATGAGATATGATATCTCAATACTTCTAATACCAAACGTGAGATCCTTCCGATAACATGAGATGTGATATCCAAATCCTTCCCCTTCCAAACCTGAGACCCTCCCTTTAGCATGAGATGTGATATCCAACTCCTTCCCATTCCAATCCTGAGACCCTTCTGATAGCATGAGATGTGATATCTCAATGCTTCTAATACCAAACCTGAGATCCTTCCGATAGCATGAGATGTGATATCTCAATGCTTCTAATACCAAACCTGAGATCCTTCCTATAACATGAGATGTGATATCCAAATCCTTCCCCTTCCAAACCTGAGACCCTCCCTTTAGCATGAGATGTGATATCCAACTCCTTCCCATTCCATTCCTGAGACCCTTCTGATAGCATGAGATGTGATATCTCAATGCCTCTAATACCAAACCTGAGATCCTACCTCTAACATGAAATGTGATATCCAACTCTTTCCCCTTCCAAACCTGAGAGCCTTCCTATAGCATGAGATGTGATATCCAAGGCCTTCCCATTCCAATCCTGAGACCCTTCCTATAGCTTGAGATGTGATATCCAACTCCTTCCCATTCCAATTCTGAGACCCTTCCTATACTCTGAGACTTGATATCTCAATGCTTCTAATACCAAACCTGAGACCCGTAATATAACATGAGATGTGATATCCAAATCCTTCCCATTCCAATCCTGAGACCCTTCCGATATCATGAGATGTGATATCTCAAAGCTTCTAATATGAAACTTGAGACCCTCCCTATAGCATGAGATGTGATATCCAAGTCCTTCCCATTCCAATCCTGAGACCCTTCCTATAGCATGAGATGTGATATCTCAATGCTTCTAATACCAAACCTGAGACCCTTCCTATAACATGAGATGGGAATATCCAACTCCTTCCCATTCCAATCCTGAGACCCTTCCGATAGCAGAGATGTGATATCTCAATGCTTATACCAAACCTGAGACCCTTCCTATGGCATGAGATGTGATATCCAACTCCTTGCCATTCAAATCCTGAGACCCTTCCTATAGCATGAGAAGGGATATCCAACTCCTTCCCAATCCAATCCTGAGACCCTTCCTATAGCATGAGATGTGATATCTCAATGCTTCTAATACCAAACCTGAGATCCTTCCTATAACATGAGATGTGATATCCAATTCCTTCCCATTCCAAACCTGAGAACCTTCCTACTGGATGAGATGTGATATTCAACTCCTTCCCATTCCAACCCTGAGACCCTTCCTATAGCATGAGATGTGATGTCTCAATGCTTCTAATACCAAACCTGAGATCCTTCCTATAACATGAGATGTGATATCCAACTCCTTCCATTCCAATCCTGAGACCCTTCCTATAGCATGAGATGTGATATCTCAATGCTTCTACCAAACCTGAGACCCTTCCTATAGCATGAGATGTGATATCCAACTCCTTCCCATTCCAATCCTGAGACCCTTCCTATAGCCTGAGATGTGATATCTCAATGCTTCTAATACCAAACCTGAGATCCTTCCTCTAACATGAAATGTGATATCCAACTCCTTCCCTTTCCAAACCTAAGAGCCTATCTATAGCATGAGATGTGATATCTAAGTCCTTCCCATTCCAATCCTTAGACCCTTCCTACAGCATGCAATATGATATCTCAATGATTCTAATAAAAAAACCTGAGACCCGTCCTATAACATGAGATGGGATATTCAACTCCTTCCCATTCCAATCCTGAGACACTTCCGATAGCAGAGCTGTGATATCTCAATGTTTATACCAAACCTGAGACCCTTCCTATAACATGAGATGTGATATCCAACTCCTTCCCGTTCCAAACCTGAGACCCTTCCTTTAGCATGAGATGTGATATCCAGCTCCTTCCCATTCCAATCCTGAGACACTTCCGATAGCATGAGATGTGATATCCAGCTCCTTCCCATTCCAATCCTGAGACACTTCCGATAGCAGAGATGTGATATCTCAATGTTTATACCAAACCTGAGACCCTTCCTATAACATGAGATGTGATATCCAACTCCTTCCCATTCCAATCCTGAGACCCTTCCTATAGCATGAGATGTGATATCTCAATACTTCTAATACCAAACCTGAGATCCTTCCGATAACATGAGATGTGATATCTCAATACTTCTAATACCAAACCTGAGATCCATCCTATAACATGAGATGTGATATCCAAATCCTTCCCCTTCCAAACCTGAGACCCTCCCTTTAGCATGAGATGTGATATCCAACTCCTTCCCATTCCAATCCTGAGACCCTTCTGATAGCATAAGATATATCTCAATGCTTCTATACCAAACCTGAGATCCTTCCGATAGCATGAGATGTGATATCTCAATACTTCTAATACCAAACCTGAGATCCTTCCTATAACATGAGATGTGATATCCAAATCCTTATCTTCCAAACCTGAGACCCTTCCTTCCTTTATCCAACTCCTTCCCATTCCAATCCTGAGACTCTTCTGATAGCATAAGATTTGATATCTCAATGCTTCTATACCAAACCTGAGATCCTTCTGATAGCATGAGATGTGATATCTCAATACTTCTAATACCAAACCTGAGATCCTACCTCTAACATGAAATGTGATATCCAACTCTTTCCCCTTGCAAACCTGAGAGCCTTCCTATAGCATGAGATGTGATATCCAAGTCCTTCCCATTCCAATCCTGAGACCCTTCCTATAACATGAGATGTGATATCCAACTCCTTCCCATTCCAACCTGAGACCCTTCCTATAGCATGAGATGGGATATCCAACTCCTTCCAAATCCAATCCCGAAACCCTTCCGATAGCATGAGATGTGATATCCCAATGCTTCTACCAAACCTGAGACCCATACTATGGCATGAGATGTGATATCAAACTCCTTCCCATTCTAATCCTGAGACCCTTCCTATAGCTTGAGATGTGATATCCAACTCCTTCCCATTCCAATTCTGAGACCCTTCCTATACCATGAGACTTGATATCTCAATGCTTCTAATACCAAACCTGAGACCCGTCCTATAACATGAGATGTGATATCCAAATCCTTCCGCTTCCAAACCTTAGACCCTTCCTTTATCATGAGATGTGATATCCAATTCCTTCCCATTCCAATCTTGAGACCCTTCCGATATCATGAAATGTGATATCTCAATGCTTCTAATATCAAACTTGAGACCTTCCTTTATCATGAGATGTGATATCCAATTCCTTCCCATTCCAATCTTGAGACCCTTCCGATATCATGAAATGTGATATCTCAATGCTTCTAATATCAAACTTGAGACCCTCCTTATAGCATGAGATGTGATATCCAAGTCCTTCCCATTCCAAACCTGAGACCCTTCCTACGGCATGAGATGTCATATTCAACTCCTTCCCATTCCAATCCTGAGACCCTTCCTATAGCATGAGATGTGATATCCAACTCCTTCCCATTCCAATCCTGAGACCCTTCCTATAGCATGAGATGTGATGTCTCAATGCTTCTAATACCAAACCTGATATCCTTCCTATAACATGAGATGTGATATCCAACTCCTTCCATTCCAATCCTGAGACCCTTCCTATAGCATGAGATGTGATATCTCAATGCTTCTACCAAACCTGAGACCCTTCCTATAGCATGAGATGTGATATCCAACTCCTTCCCATTGCAATCCTGAGACCCTTCCTATAGCCTGAGATGTGATATCTCAATGCCCCTAATACCAAACCTGAGATCCTTCCTCTAACATGAAATGTGATATCCAACTCCTTCACTTTCCAAACCTGAGAGCCTATCTATAGCATGAGATGTGATATCTAAGTCCTTCCCATTCCAATCCTTAGACCCTTCCTACAGCATGCAATATGATATCTCAATGATTCTAATAAAAAAACCTGAGACCCGTCCTATAACATGAGATGGGATATCCAACTCCTTCCCATTCCAATCCTGAGACACTTCCGATAGCAGAGATGTGATATCTCAATGTTTATACCAAACCTGAGACCCTTCCTATAACATGAGATGTGATATCCAACTCCTTCACGTTCCAAACCTGAGACCCTTCCTTTAGCATGAGATGTGATATCCAGCTCCTTCCCATTCCAATCCTGAGACACTTCCGATAGCATGAGATGTGATATCTCAATGCTTCTAATATCAAAACTGAGACCCTCCCTATAGCATGATATGTGATATCTAAGTCCTTCCCATTCCAATCCTGAGACCCTTCCTATAGCATGAGATGTGATATCTCAATGCTTCTACCAAACCTGAGACCCTTCCTTTAGCATGAGATGTGATATCCAACTCCTTCCCATTCCAATCCTGAGACCCTTCCTATAGCATGAGATGTGATATCTCAATACTTCTAACACCAAACCTGAGATCCTTCCGATAACATGAGATGTGATATCTCAATACTTCTAATACCAAACCTGAGATCCATCCTATAACATGAGATGTGATATCCAAATCCTTCCCCTTCCAAACCTGAGACCCTCCCTTTAGCATGAGATGTGATATCCAACTCCTTCCCATTCCAATCCTGAGACCCTTCTGATAGCATAAGATATATCTCAATGCTTCTATACCAAACCTGAGATCCTTCCGATAGCATGAGATGTGATATCTCAATACTTCTAATACCAAACCTGAGATCCTTCCTATAACATGAGATGTGATATCCAAATCCTTATCTTCCAAACCTGAGACCCTTCCTTTACCATGAGATGTGATATCCAACTCCTTCCCATTCCAATTCTGAGACTCTTCTGATAGCATAAGATTTGATATCTCAATGCTTCTATACCAAACCTGAGATCCTTCTGATAGCATGAGATGTGATATCTCAATACTTCTAATACCAAACCTGAGATCCTACCTCTAACATAAAATGTGATATCCAACTCTTTCCCCTTGCAAACCTGAGAGCCTTCCTATAGCATGAGATGTGATATCCAAGTCCTTCCCATTCCAATCCTGAGACCCTTCCTATAACATGAGATGTGATATCCAACTCCTTCCCATTCCAACCTGAGACCCTTCCTATAGCATGAGATGGGATATCCAACTCCTTCCAAATCCAATCCCGATACCCTTCCGATAGCATGAGATGTGATATCCCAATGCTTCTACCAAACCTGAGACCCATCCTATGGCATGAGATGTGATATCAAACTCCTTCCCATTCTAATCCTGAGACTCTTCCTATAGCTTGAGATGTGATATCCAACTCCTTCCCATTCCAATTCTGAGACCCTTCCTATAGCATGAGATGTGATATCCAACTCCTTCCCATTCCAATCCTGAGACCCTTCCTATAGCATGAGATGTGATGTCTCAATGCTTCTAATACCAAACCTGATATCCTTCCTATAACATGAGATGTGATATCCAACTCCTTCCATTCCAATCCTGAGACCCTTCCTATAGCATGAGATGTGATATCTCAATGCTTCTACCAAACCTGAGACCCTTCATATAGCATGAGATGTGATATCCAACTCCTTCCCATTCCAATCCTGAGACCCTTCCTATAGCCTGAGATGTGATATCTCAATGCCCCTAATACCAAACCTGAGATCCTTCCTCTAACATGAAATGTGATATCCAACTCCTTCACTTTCCAAACCTGAGAGCCTATCTATAGCATGAGATGTGATATCTAAGTCCTTCCCATTCCAATCCTTAGACCCTTCCTACAGCATGCAATATGATATCTCAATGATTCTAATAAAAAAAACCTGAGACCCTTCCTATAACATGAGATGGGATATCCAACTCCTTCCCATTCCAATCCTGAGACACTTCCGATAGCAGAGATGTGATATCTCAATGTTTATACCAAACCTGAGACCCTTCCTATAACATGAGATGTGATATCCAACTCCTTCCCATTCCAAACCTGAGACCCTTCCTTTAGCATGAGATGTGATATCCAGCTCCTTCCCATTCCAATCCTGAGACACTTCCGATAGCATGAGATGTGATATCTCAATGCTTCTAATATCAAAACTGAGACCCTCCCTATAGCATGATATGTGATATCTCAATACTTCTAACAGCAAACCTGAGATCCTTCCGATAACATGAGATGTGATATCTCAATACTTCTAATACCAAACCTGAGATCCATCCTAGAACATGAGATGTGATATCCAAATCCTTCCCCTTCCAAACCCGAGACCCTCCCTTTAGCATGAGATGTGATATCCAACTCCTTCCCATTCCAATCCTGAGACCCTACTGATAGCATAAGATATATCTCAATGCTTCTATACCAAACCTGAGATCCTTCCGATAGCATGAGATGTGATATCTCAATACTTCTAATACCAAACCTGAGATCCTTCCTATAACATGAGATGTGATATCCAAATCCTTATCTTCCAAACCTGAGACCCTTCCTTTACCATGAGATGTGATATCCAACTCCTTCCCATTCCAATCCTGAGACTCTTCTGATAGCATAAGATTTGATATCTCAATGCTTCTATACCAAACCTGAGATCCTTCTGATAGCATGAGATGTGATATCTCAATACTTCTAATACCAAACCTGAGATCCTACCTCTAACATGAAATGTGATATCCAACTCTTTCCCCTTGCAAACCTGAGAGCCTTCCTATAGCATGAGATGTGATATCCAAGTCCTTCCCATTCCAATCCTGAGACCCTTCCTATAACATGAGATGTGATATCCAACTCCTTCCCATTCCAACCTGAGACCCTTCATATAGCATGAGATGGGATATCCAACTCCTTCCAAATCCAATCCCGATACCCTTCCGATAGCATGAGATGTGATATCCCAATGCTTCTACCAAACCTGAGACCCATACTATGGCATGAGATGTGATATCAAACTCCTTCCCATTCTAATCCTGAGACCCTTCCTATAGCTTGAGATGTGATATCCAACTCCTTCCCATTCCAATTCTGAGACCCTTCCTATACCATGAGACTTGATATCTCAATGCTTCTAATACCAAACCTGAGACCCGTCCTATAACATGAGATGTGATATCCAAATCCTTCCCCTTCCAAACCTTAGACCCTTCCTTTATCATGAGATGTGATATCCAACTCCTTCCCATTCCAATCTTGAGACCCTTCCGATATCATGAAATGTGATATCTCAATGCTTCTAATATCAAACTTGAGACCCTCCTTATAGCATGAGATGTGATATCCAAGTCCTTCCCATTCCAATCCTGAGACCCTTCCTATAGCATGAGATTTGATATCTCAATGCTTCTAATACCAAACCTGAGACCCTTCCTATAACATGAGATGGGAATATCCAATGTGATATCCAACTCCTTCCCATTCCAATCCTGAGACCCTTCCTATAGCATGAGATGTGATATCTCAATGCTTCTAATATCAAACTTGAGACCCTCCCTATAGCATGAGATGTGATACCCAAGTCCTTCCCATTCCAATCCTGAGACCCTTCCTATAGCATGAGATGTGATATCTCAATGCTTATAACAAAACCTGAGACCCTAACTATAGCATGAGATGTGATATCCAACTCCTTCCCATTCCAATCCTGAGACCCTTCCTATAGCCTGAGATGTGATATCTCAATGCCTCTAATACCAAACCTGAGATCCTTCCTCTAACATGAAATGTGATATCCAACTCCTTCACTTTCCAAACCTGAGAGCCTATCTATAGCATGAGATGTGATATCCAAGTCCTTCCCATTCCAATCCTTAGACCCTTCCGATATCATGAGATTTGTTATCTCAATGCTTCTAATATCAAACTTGATACCCTCCCTATAGCATGAGATGTGACATCCAAGTCCTTCCCATTCCAATCCTGAGACCCTTCCTATAGCATGAGATGGGATATCTCTATGCTTCTAATACCAAACCTGAGACCCTTCCTATAACATGAGATGGGATATCCAACTCCTTCCCATTCCAATCCTGAGACCCTTCCGATAGCAGAGATGTGATATCTCAATGCTTATACCAAACCTGAGAACCTTCCTATGGCCTGAGATGTCATATACAACTCCTTCCCATTCCAATCCTGAGACCCTTCCTTTAGCATGAGATGTGATATCTCAATGCTTATACCAAATCTGAGACCCTTCCTATAGCATGAGATGTGATATCCAATTCCTTCCCATTCCAATCCTGAGACCCTTCCTATAGCATGAGATGTGATATCTCAATGCTTATACCAAACCTGAGAGCCTACCTATAGCATGAGATGTGATATCCAAGTCCATCCCATTCCAATCCTTAGACCCTTCCTACAGCATGCGATGTGATATCTCAATGATTCTAATACCAAACCAGAGACTCTTCCTATAACATGAGATGGGATATCCAACTCCTTCCCATTCCAATCCTGAGCCGCTTCCGATAGCAGAGATGTGATATCTCAATGCTTATACCAAACCTGAGACCCTTCCTATAACATGAGATGTGATATCCAACTCCTTCCCGTTCCAAACCTGAGACACTAACTATAGCATATGTGATATCCAACTCCTTCCCATTCCAAACATGAGACCCTTCCTATAGCAAGAAAGTAATATCCAACTCCTACCCATTCCAATCCTGAGACCCTTCCTATAGCAAGAGATGTGATATCCAAATCCTTCCCATTCCAATCCTGAGACCCTTCCTATAACATGAGATGTGATATCCAGCTCCTTGCCATTCCAACCTGAGACACTTCCTGTAGCATGAGAAGGGATATCCAACTCCTTCCTAATCCAATCCTGAGACCCTTCCGATAGCAGAGATGTGATATCTCAATGCTTATACCAAACCTGAGACCCTTCCTATGGCATGAGATGTGATATCCAACTCCTTGCCATTCAAATCCTGAGACTCTTCCTATAGCATGAGATGTGATATCTCTATGCTTCTAATACCAAACCTGAGACCCTTCCTATAACATGAGATGGGATATCCAACTCCTTCCCATTCCAATCCTGAGACCCTTCCGATAGCAGAGATGTGATATCTCAATGCTTATACCAAACCTGAGAACCTTCCTATGGCCTGAGATGTCATATACAACTCCTTCCCATTCCAATCCTGAGACCCTTCCTTTAGCATGAGATGTGATATCTCAATGCTTATACCAAATCTGAGACCCTTCCTATAGCATGAGATGTGATATCCAATTCCTTCCCATTCCAATCCTGAGACCCTTCCTATAGCATGAGATGTGATATCTCAATGCTTATACCAAACCTGAGAGCCTACCTATAGCATGAGATGTGATATCCAAGTCCATCCCATTCCAATCCTTAGACCCTTCCTACAGCATGCGATGTGATATCTCAATGATTCTAATACCAAACCAGAGACTCTTCCTATAACATGAGATGGGATATCCAACTCCTTCCCATTCCAATCCTGAGCCGCTTCCGATAGCAGAGATGTGATATCTCAATGCTTATACCAAACCTGAGACCCTTCCTATAACATGCGATGTGATATCCAACTCCTTCCCGTTCCAAACCTGAGACACTAACTATAGCATATGTGATATCCAACTCCTTCCCATTCCAAACATGAGACCCTTCCTATAGCAAGAAAGTAATATCCAACTCCTACCCATTCCAATCCTGAGACCCTTCCTATAGCAAGAGATGTGATATCCAAATCCTTCCCATTCCAATCCTGAGACCCTTCCTATAACATGAGATGTGATATCCAACTCCTTCCCATTCCAACCTGAGACACTTCATATAGCATGAGAAGGGATATCCAACTCCTTCCCAATCCAATCCTGAGACCCTTCCGATAGCAGAGATGTGATATCTCAATGCTTATACCAAACCTGAGACCCTTCCTATGGCATGTGATGTGATATCCAACTCCTTCCCAATCCAATCCTGAGACCCTTCCGATAGCAGAGACGTGATATCTCAATGCTTCTACCAAACCTGAGACCCTTCCTTTAGCATGAGATGTGATATCCAAATCCTTCACATTCCAACCCTTAGACCCTTCCAACAGCATGCAATATGATATCTCAATGATTCTAATAACAAACCTGAGACCTGTCCTATAACATGAGATGGGATATCCAACTCCTTCCCATTCCAATCCTGAGACACTTCGGATAGCAGAGATGTGATATCTCAATGCTTATACCAAACCTGAGACCCTTCCTATAACATGAGATGTGATATCCAAATCCTTCCCATTCCATTCCTGAGACCCTTCTGATAGCATGAGATGTGATATCTCAATGCCTCTAATACCAAACCTGAGATCCTACCTCTTACATGAAATGTGATATCCAACTCTTTCCCCTTCCAAACCTGAGAGCCTTCCTATAGCATGAGATGTGATATCCAAGTCCTTCCCATTCCAATCCTGAGACCCTTCCTATAGCTTGAGATGTGATATCCAACTCCTTCCCATTCCAATTCTGAGACCCTTCCTATACTATGAGACTTGATATCTCAATGCTTCTAATACCAAACGTGAGACCCGTAATATAACATGAGATGTGATATCCAAATCCTTCCCCTTCCAAACCTTAGACCCTTCCTTTATCATGAGATGTGATATCCAACTCCTTCCCATTCCAATCCTGAGACCCTTCCGATAGCATGAGATGTGATAGCTCAAAGCTTCTAATATCAAACTTGAGACCCTCCCTATAGCATGAGATGTGATATCCAAGTCCTTCCCATTCCAATCCTGAGACCCTTCCTATAGCATGAGATGTGATATCTCAATGCTTCTAATACCAAACCTGAGACCCTTCCTATAACATGAGATGGGAATATCCAACTCCTTCCCATTCCAATCCTGAGACCCTTCCGATAGCAGAGATGTGATATCTCATTGCTTATACCAAACCTGAGATCCTTCCTATAACATGAGATGTGATATCCAACTCCTTCCCATTCCAATCCTGAGACACTTCCTATAGCATGGGATGTGATATCTCACTGCTTATACCAAACCTGAGACCCTTCCCATAGCATGAGATGTGATATCCAACTCCTTCCCATTCCAATCCTCAGACCCTTCCTATAGCATGAGATGTGATATCTCAATGCTTCTAATATCAAACTTGAGACCCTACCTATAGCATGAGATGTGATATCCAAGTCCTTCCCATTCCAATCCCGAGACACTTCCTATATCATGAGATGTGATACCCAACTCCTTCCCATTCCAATCCTGAGACCCTTCCTATAGCATGAGATATGATATCTCAATACTTCTAATACCAAACGTGAGATCCTTCCGATAACACGAGATGTGATATCCAAATCCTTCCCCTTCCAAACCTGAGACCCTCCCTTTAGCATGAGATGTGATATCCAACTCCTTCCCATTCCAATCCTGAGACCCTTCTGATAGCATGAGATGTGATATCTCAATGCTTCTAATACCAAACCTGAGATCCTTCCGATAGCATGAGATGTGATATCTCAATGCTTCTAATACCAAACCTGAGATCCTTCCTATAACATGAGATGTGATATCCAAATCCTTCCCCTTCCAAACCTGAGACCCTCCCTTTAGCATGAGATGTGATATCCAACTCCTTCCCATTCCATTCCTGAGACCCTTCTGATAGCATGAGATGTGATATCTCAATGCCTCTAATACCAAACCTGAGATCCTACCTCTAACATGAAATGTGATATCCAACTCTTTCCCCTTCCAAACCTGAGAGCCTTCCTATAGCATGAGATGTGATATCCAAGTCCTTCCCATTCCAATCCTGAGACCCTTCCTATAGCTTGAGATGTGATATCCAACTCCTTCCCATTCCAATTCTGAGACCCTTCCTATACTCTGAGACTTGATATCTCAATGCTTCTAATACCAAACCTGAGACCCGTAATATAACATGAGATGTGATATCCAAATCCTTCCCCTTCCAAACCTTAGACCCTTCCTTTATCATGAGATGTGATATCCAACTCCTTCCCATTCCAATCCTGAGACCCTTCCGATATCATGAGATGTGATATCTCAAAGCTTCTAATATCAAACTTGAGACCCTCCCTATAGCATGAGATGTGATATCCAAGTCCTTCCGATTCCAATCCTGAGACCCTTCCTATAGCATGAGATGTGATATCTCAATGCTTCTAATACCAAACCTGAGACCCTTCCTATAACATGAGATGGGAATATCCAACTCCTTCCCATTCCAATCCTGAGACCCTTCCGATAGCAGAGATGTGATATCTCAATGCTTATCCCAAACCTGAGACCCTTCGTATGGCATGAGATGTGATATCCAACTCCTGGCCATTCAAATCCTGAGACCCTTCCTATAGCATGAAAAGGGGTATCCAACTCCTTCCCAATCCAATCCTGAGACCCTTCCGATAGCAGAGACGTGATATCTCAATGCTTCTACCAAACCTGAGACCCTTCCTTTAGCATGAGATGTGATATCCAAATCCTTCACATTCCAATCCTGAGACCCTTCCTATAGCATGAGATGTGATATCTCAATGCTTCTAATACCAAACCTGAGATCCTTCCTATAACATGAGATGTGATATCCAATTCCTTCCCATTCCAAACCTGAGACCCTTCCTATTGGATGAGTTGTGATATCCAACTCCTTCCCATTCCAACCCTGAGACCCTTCCTATAGCATGAGATGTGATGTCTCAATGCTTCTAATACCAAACCTGAGATCCTTCCTATAACATGAGATGTGATATCCAACTCCTTCCATTCCAATCCTGAGACCCGTCCTATAGCATGAGATGTGATATCTCAATGCTTATACCAAACCTGAGACCCTTCCTATAGCATGAGATGTGATATCCAACTACTTCCCATTCCAATCCTGAGACCCTTCCTATAGCATGAGATGTGATATCTCAATGCTTCTAATACCAAACCTGAGATCCTTCCTCTAACATGAAATGTGATATCCAACTCCTTCCCTTTCCAAACCTAAGAGCCTATATATAGCATGAGATGTGATAGCCAGGTCCTTCCCATTCCAATCCTTAGACCCTTCCTACAGCATGCAATATGATATCTCAATGATTCTAATAACAAACCTGAGACCCGTCCTATAGCATGAGATATGATATCCAAGTCCTTCCCATTCCAATCCTGCGACCCTTCCTATAACATGAAATGTGATATCCAACTCCTTCCCATTCCAACCTGAGACCCTTCCTATAGCATGAGATGGGATATCCAACTTCTTCCAAATCCAATACTGATACCCTTCCGATAGCATGAGATGTGATATCCCAATGCTTCTACCAAACCTGAGACCCATACTATGGCATGAGATGTGATATCAAACTCCTTCCCATTCCAATCCTGAGACCCTTCCTATAGCATGAGATGGGATATCCAACTTCTTCCAAATCCAATACTGATACCCTTCCGATAGCATGAGATGTGATATCCCAATGCTTCTACCAAACCTAAGACCCATACTATGGCATGAGATGTGATATCAAACTCCTTCCCATTCCAATCCTGAGACCCATCCTATAGCTTGAGGTGTGATATCCAACTCCTTCCCATTCCAATTCTGAGACCCTTCTTATACCATGAGACTTGATATCTCAATGCTTCTAATACCAAACCTGAGACCCGTCCTATAACATGAGATGTGATATCCAAATCCTTCCCCTTCCAAACCTTAGACCCTTCCTTTATCATGAGATGTGATATCCAACTCCTTCCCATTCCAATCCTGAGACCCTTCCGATATCATGAGATTTGTTATCTCAATGCTTCTAATATCAAACTTGAGACCCTCCCTATAGCATGAGATGTGACATCCAAGTCCTTCCCATTCCAATCCTGAGACCCTTCCTATAGCATGAGATGTGATATCTCTATGCTTCTAATACCAAACCTGAGACCCTTCCTATAACATGAGATGGGATATCCAACTCCTTCCCATTCCAATCCTGAGACCTTTCCGATAGCAGAGATGTGATATCTCAATGCTTATACCAAACCTGAGAACCTTCCTATGGCCTGAGATGTCATATACAACTCCTTCCCATTCCAATCCTGAGACCCTTCCTTTAGCATGAGATGTGATATCTCAATGCTTATACCAAATCTGAGACCCTTCCTATAGCATGAGATGTGATATCCAATTCCTTCCCATTCCAATCCTGAGACCCTTCCTATAGCATGAGATGTGATATCTCAATGCTTATACCAAACCTGAGAGCCTACCTATAGCATGAGATGTGATATCCAAGTCCATCCCATTCCAATCCTTAGACCCTTCCTACAGCATGCGATGTGATATCTCAATGATTCTAATACCAAACCAGAGACTCTTCCTATAACATTAGATGGGATATCCAACTCCTTCCCATTCCAATCCTGAGCCGCTTCCGATAGCAGAGATGTGATATCTCAATGCTTATACCAAACCTGAGACCCTTCCTATAACATGAAATGTGATATCCAACTCCTTCCCGTTCCAAACCTGAGACCCTTCCTTTAGCATGAGATGTGATATCCAGCTCCTTCCCATTCCAATCCTGAGACACTTCCGATAGCATGAGATGTGATATCTCAATGCTTCTAATATCAAAACTGAGACCCTCCCTATAGCATGATATGTGATATCTAAGTCCTTCCCATTCCAATCCTGAGACACTCCATATAGCATGAGATGTGATATCCAACTCTTTCCCATTCCAATCCTGAGACCCTTCCTATAGCATGAGATATGATATCTCAATACTTCTAATACCAAACGTGAGATCCTTCCGATAACATGAGATGTGATATCCAAATCCTTCCCCTTCCAAACCTGAGACCCTCCCTTTAGCATGAGATGTGATATCCAACTCTTTCCCCTTCCAATCCTGAGACCCTTCTGATAGCATGAGATGTGATATCTCAATGCTTCGAATACCAAACCTGAGATCCTTCCTATAACATGAGATGTGATATCCAAATCCTTCCCCTTCCAAACCTGAGACCCTCCCTTTAGCATGAGATGTTATATCCAACTCCTTCCCATTCCATTCCTGAGACCCTTCTGATAGCATGAGATGTGATATTCAATGCCTCTAATACCAAACCTGAGATCCTACCTCTAACATGAAATGTGATATCCAACTCTTTCCCCTTCCAAACCTGAGAGCCTTCCTATAGCATGAGATGTGATATCCAAGTCCTTCCCATTCCAATCCTGAGACCCTTCCTATAGCTTGAGATGTGATATCCAACTCCTTCCCATTCCAATTCTGAGACCCTTCCTATACTCTGAGACTTGATATCTCAATGCTTCTAATACCAAACCTGAGACCCGTAATATAACATGAGATGTGATATCCAAATCCTTACCCTTCCAAACCTTAGACCCTTCCTTTATCATGAGATGTGATATCCAACTCCTTCCCATTCCAATCCTGAGACCCTTCCGATATCATGAGATGTGATATCTCAAAGCTTCTAATATGAAACTTGAGACCCTCCCTATAGCATGAGATGTGATATCCAAGTCCTTCCCATTCCAATCCTGAGACCCTTCCTATGGCATGAGATGTGATATCTCAATGCTTCTAATACCAAACCTGAGACCCTTCCTATAACATGAGATGGGAATATCCAACTCCTTCCCATTCCAATCCTGAGACCCTTCCGATAGCAGAGATGTGATATCTCAATGCTTATACCAAACCTGAGACCCTTCCTATGGCATGAGATGTGATATCCAACTCCTTGCCATTCAAATCCTGAGACCCTTCCTATAGCATGAGAAGGGATATCCAACTCCTTCCCAATCCAATCCTGAGACCCTTCCGATACCAGAGACTTGATATCTCAATGCTTCTACCAAGCCTGAGACCCTTCCTTTAGCATGAGATGTGATATCCAAATCCTTCACATTCCAATCCTGAGACCCTTCCTATAGCATGAGATGTGATATCTCAATGCTTCTAATACCAAACCTGAGATCCTTCCTATAACATGAGATGTGATATCCAATTCCTTCCCATTCCAAACCTGAGACCCTTCCTATTGGATGAGATGTGATATCCAACTCCTTCCCATTCCAACCCTGAGACCCTTCCTATAGCATGAGATGTGATGTCTCAATGCTTCTAATACCAAACCTGAGATCCTTCCTATAACATGAGATGTGATATCCAACTCCTTCCATTCCAATCCTGAGACCCTTCCTATAGCATGAGATGTGATATCTCAATGCTTCTAATACCAAACCTGAGATCCTTCCTCTAACATGAAATGTGATATCCAACTCCTTCCCTTTCCAAACCTAAGAGCCTATCTATAGCATGAGATGTGATATCCAAGTCCTTCCCATTCCAATCCTTAGACCCTTCCTACAGCATGCAATATGATATCTCAATGATTCTAATAACAAACCTGAGACCCGTCCTATAGCATGAGATATGATATCTAAGTCCTTCCCATTCCAATCCTGAGAACCTTCCTATAACATGATATGTGATATCCAACTCCTTCCCATTCCAACCTGAGACCCTTCCTATAGCATGAGATGGGATATCCAACTTCTTCCAAATCCAATACTGATACCCTTCCGATAGCATGAGATGTGATATCCCAATGCTTCTACCAAACCTGAGACCCATACTATGGCATGAGATGTGATATCAAACTCCTTCCCATTCCAATCCTGAGACCCTTCCTAAAGCTTGAGGTGTGATATCCAACTCCTTCCCATTCCAATTCTGAGACCTTTTTTATACCATGAGACTTGATATCTCAATGCTTCTAATACCAAACCTGAGACCCGTCCTATAACATGAGATGTGATATCCAAATCCTTCCCCTTCCAAACCTTAGACCCTTCCTTTATCATGAGATGTGATATCCAACTCCTTCCCATTCCAATCCTGAGACCCTTCCGATATCATGAGATTTGTTATCTCAATGCTTCTAATATCAAACTTGAGACCCTCCCTATAGCATGAGATGTGACATCCAAGTCCTTCCCATTCCAATCCTGAGACCCTTCCTATAGCATGAGATGTGATATCTCTATGCTTCTAATACCAAACCTGAGACCCTTCCTATAACATGAGATGGGATATCCAACTCCTTCCCATTCCAATCCTGAGACCCTTCCGATAGCAGAGATGTGATATCTCAATGCTTATACCAAACCTGAGAACCTTCCTATGGCCTGAGATGTCATATACAACTCCTTCCCATTCCAATCCTGAGACCCTTCCTTTAGCATGAGATGTGATATCTCAATGCTTATACCAAATCTGAGACCCTTCCTATAGCATGAGATGTGATATCCAATTCCTTCCCATTCCAAACCTGAGACCCTTCCTATAGCATGAGATGTGATATCTCAATGCTTATACCAAACCTGAGAGCCTACCTATAGCATGAGATGTGATATCCAAGTCCATCCCATTCCAATCCTTAGACCCTTCCTACAGCATGCGATGTGATATCTCAATGATTCTAATACCAAACCAGAGACTCTTCCTATAACAAGAGATAGGATATCCAACTCCTTCCCATTCCAATCCTGAGCCGCTTCCGATAGCAGAGATGTGATATCTCAATGCTTATACCAAACCTGAGACCCTTCCTATAACATGAGATGTGATATCCAACTCCTTCCCGTTCCAAACCTGAGACACTAACTATAGCATATGTGATATCCAACTCCTTCCCATTCCAAACATGAGACCCTTCCTATAGCAAGAAAGTAATATCCAACTCCTACCCATTCCAATCCTGAGACCCTTCCTATAGCAAGAGATGTGATATCCAAATCCTTCCCATTCCAATCCTGAGACCCTTCCTATAACATGAGATGTGATATCCAACTCCTTCCCATTCCAACCTGAGACACTTCCTATAGCATGAGAAGGGATATCCAACTCCTTCCCAATCCAATCCTGAGACCCTTCCGATAGCAGAGATGTGATATCTCAATGCTTATACCAAACCTGAGACCCTTCCTATGGCATGAGATGTGATATCCAACTCCTTGCCATTCAAATCCTGAGACCCTTCCTATAGCATGAGATGTGATATCTCTATGCTTCTAATACCAAACCTGAGACCCTTCCTATAACATGAGATGGGATATCCAACTCCTTCCCATTCCAATCCTGAGACCCTTCCGATAGCAGAGATGTGATATCTCAATGCTTATACCAAACCTGAGAACCTTCCTATGGCCTGAGATGTCATATACAACTCCTTCCCATTCCAATCCTGAGACCCTTCCTTTAGCATGAGATGTGATATCTCAATGCTTATACCAAATCTGAGACCCTTCCTATAGCATGAGATGTGATATCCAATTCCTTCCCATTCCAATCCTGAGACCCTTCCTATAGCATGAGATGTGATATCTCAATGCTTATACCAAACCTGAGAGCCTACCTATAGCATGAGATGTGATATCCAAGTCCATCCCATTCCAATCCTTAGACCCTTCCTACAGCATGCGATGTGATATCTCAATGATTCTAATACCAAACCTGAGACCCTTCCTATAACATGAGATGTGATATCCAACTCCTTCCCGTTCCAAACCTGAGACACTAACTATAGCATATGTGATATCCAACTCCTTCCCATTCCAAACATGAGACCCTTCCTATAGCAAGAAAGTAATATCCAACTCCTACCCATTCCAATCCTGAGACCCTTCCTATAGCAAGAGATGTGATATCCAAATCCTTCCCATTCCAATCCTGAGACCCTTCCTATAACATGAGATGTGATATCCAACTCCTTCCCATTCCAACCTGAGACACTTCCTATAGCATGAGAAGGGATATCCAACTCCTTCCCAATCCAATCCTGAGACCCTTCCGATAGCAGAGATGTGATATCTCAATGCTTATACCAAACCTGAGACCCTTCCTATGGCATGAGATGTGATATCCAACTCCTTCCCAATCCAATCCTGAGACCCTTCCGATAGCAGAGACGTGATATCTCAATGCTTCTACCAAACCTGAGACCCTTCCTTTAGCATGAGATGTGATATCCAAATCCTTCACATTCCAATCCTGAGACCCTTCCTATAGCATGAGATGTGATATCTCAATGCTTCTAATACCAAACCTGAGATCCTTCCTATAACATGAGATGTGATATCCAATTCCTTCCCATTCCAAACCTGAGACCCTTCCTATTGGATGAGATGTGATATCCAACTCCTTCCCATTCCAACCCTGAGACCCTTCCTATAGCATGAGATGTGATGTCTCAATGCTTCTAATACCAAACCTGAGATCCTTCCTATAACATGAGATGTGATATCCAACTCCTTCCATTCCAATCCTGAGACCCGTCCTATAGCATGAGATGTGATATCTCAATGCTTATACCAAACCTGAGACCCTTCCTATAGCATGAGATGTGATATCCAACTGCTTCCCATTCCAATCCTGAGACCCTTCCTATAGCATGAGATGTGATATCTCAATGCTTCTAATACCAAACCTGAGATCCTTCCTCTAACATGAAATGTGATATCCAACTCCTTCCCTTTCCAAACCTAAGAGCCTATCTATAGCATGAGATGTGATATCCAAGTCCTTCCCATTCCAACCCTTAGACCCTTCCAACAGCATGCAATATGATATCTCAATGATTCTAATAACAAACCTGAGACCCGTCCTATAACATGAGATGGGATATCCAACTCCTTCCCATTCCAATCCTGAGACACTTCCGATAGCAGAGATGTGACATCTCAATGCTTATACCAAACCTGAGACCCTTCCTATAACATGAGATGTGATATCCAAATCCTTCCCGTTCCAAACCTGAGACCCTTCCTTTAGCATGAGATGTGATATCCAGCACCTTCCCATTCCAATCCTGAGACACTTCCGATAGCATGAGATGTGATATCTCAATGCTTCTAATATCAAAACTGAGACCCTCCCTATAGCATGATATGTGATATCTAAGTCCTTCCCATTCCAATCCTGAGACCCTCCCTATAGCATGAGATGTGATATCCAACTCCTTCCCACTCCAATCCTGAGACCCTTCCTATAGCATGAGATATGATATCTCAATACTTCTAATACCAAACGTGAGATCCTTCCGATAACATGAGATGTGATATCCAAATCCTTCCCCTTCCAAACCTGAGACCCTCCCTTTAGCATGAGATGTGATATCCAACTCCTTCCTATTCCAATCCTGAAACTCTTCTGATAGCATGAGATGTGATATCTCAATGCTTCTAATACCAAACCTGAGATCCTTCTGATAGCATGAGATGTGATATCTCAATGCCTCTAATACCAAACCTGAGATCCTACCTCTAACATGAAATGTGATATCCAACTCTTTCCCCTTCCAAACCTGAGAGCCTTCCTATAGCATGAGATGTGATATCCAAGTCCTTCCCATTCCAATCCTGAGACCCTTCCTATAGCTTGAGATGTGATATCCAACTCCTTCCCATTCCAATTCTGAGACCCTTCCTATACTATGAGACTTGATATCTCAATGCTTCTAATACCAAACGTGAGACCCGTAATATAACATGAGATGTGATATCCAAATCCTTCCCCTTCCAAACCTTAGACCCTTCCTTTATCATGAGATGTGATATCCAACTCCTTCCCATTCCAATCCTGAGACCCTTCCGATATCATGAGATGTGATATCTCAAAGCTTCTAATATCAAACTTGAGACCCTCCCTATAGCATGAGATGTGACATCCAAGTCCTTCCCATTCCAATCCTGAGACCCTTCCTATAGCATGAGATGCTATATCTCAATGCTTCTAATACCAAACCTGAGACCCTTCCTATAACATGAGATGGGAATATCCAACTCCTTCCCATTCCAATCCTGAGACCCTTCCGATAGCAGAGATGTGATATCTCAATGCTTATACCAAACCTGAGATCCTTCCTATAACATGAGATGTGATATCCAACTCCTTCCCATTCCAATCCTGAGACACTTCCTATAGCATGAGATGTGATATCTCACTGCTTATACCAAACCTGAGACCCTTCCCATAGCATGAGATGTGATATCCAACTCCTTCCCATTCCAATCCTCAGACCCTTCCTATAGCATGAGATGTGATATCTCAATGCTTCTAATATCAAACTTGAGACCCTACCTATAGCATGAGATGTGATATCCAAGTCCTTCCCATTCCAATCCTGAGACACTTCCTATAGCATGAGATGTGATATCCAACTCCTTCCCATTCCAATCCTGAGACCCTTCTGATAGCATGAGATGTGATATCTCAATGCTTCTAATACCAAACCTGAGATCCTTCCGATAGCATGAGATGTGATATCTCAATGCTTCTAATACCAAACCTGAGATCCTTCCTATAACATGAGATGTGATATCCAAATCCTTCCCCTTCCAAACCTGAGACCCTCCCTTTAGCATGAGATGTGATATCCAACTCCTTCCCATTCCATTCCTGAGACCCTTCTGATAGCATGAGATGTGATATCTCAATGCCTCTAATACCAAACCTGAGATCCTACCTCTAACATGAAATGTGATATCCAACTCTTTCCCCTTCCAAACCTGAGAGCCTTCCTATAGCATGAGATGTGCTATCCAAGTCCTTCCCATTCCAATCCTGAGACCCTTCCTATAGCTTGAGATGTGATATCCAACTCCTTCCCATTCCAATTCTGAGACCCTTCCTATACTCTGAGACTTGATATCTCAATGCTTCTAATACCAAACCTGAGACCCGTAATATAACATGAGATGTGATATCCAAATCCTTCCCCTTCCAAACCTTAGACCCTTCCTTTATCATGAGATGTGATATCCAACTCCTTCCCATTCCAATCCTGAGACCCTTCCGATATCATGAGATGTGATATCTCAAAGCTTCTAATATCAAACTTGAGACCCTCCCTATAGCATGAGATGTGATATCCAAGTCCTTCCCATTCCAATCCTGAGACCCTTCCTATAGCATGAGATGTGATATCTCAATGCTTCTAATACCAAACCTGAGACCCTTCCTATAGCATGAGATGTGATATCCAAGTCCTTCCCATTCCAATCCTGAGACCCTTCCTATAGCATGAGATGTGATATCTCAATGCTTCTAATACCAAACCTGAGACCCTTCCTATAACATGAGATGGGAATATCCAACTCCTTCCCATTCCAATCCTGAGACCCTTCCGATAGCAGAGATGTGATATCTCAATGCTTATACCAAACATGAGACCCTTCCTATGGCATGAGATGTGATATCCAACTCCTTGCCATTCAAATCCTGAGACCCTTCCTATAGCATGAGAAGGGATATCCAACTCCTTCCCAATCCAATCCTGAGACCCTTCCGATAGCAGAGACGTGATATCTCAATGCTTCTACCAAACCTGAGACCCTTCCTTTAGCATGAGATGTGATATCCAAATCCTTCACATTCCAATCCTGAGACCCTTCCTATAGCATGAGATGTGATATCTCAATGCTTCTAATACCAAACCTGAGATCCTTCCTATAACATGAGATGTGATATCCAATTCCTTCCCATTCCAAACCTGAGACCCTTCCTATTGGATGAGTTGTGATATCCAACTCCTTCCCATTCCAACCCTGAGACCCTTCCTATAGCATGAGATGTGATGTCTCAATGCTTCTAATACCAAACCTGAGATCCTTCCTATAACATGAGATGTGATATCCAACTCCTTCCATTCCAATCCTGAGACCCGTCCTATAGCATGAGATGTGATATCTCAATGCTTATACCAAACCTGAGACCCTTCCTATAGCATGAGATGTGATATCCAACTACTTCCCATTCCAATCCTGAGACCCTTCCTATAGCATGAGATGTGATATCTCAATGCTTCTAATACCAAACCTGAGATCCTTCCTCTAACATGAAATGTGATATCCAACTCCTTCCCTTTCCAAACCTAAGAGCCTATCTATAGCATGAGATGTGATATCCAAGTCCTTCCCATTCCAATCCTTAGACCCTTCCTACAGCATGCAATATGATATCTCAATGATTCTAATAACAAACCTGAGACCCGTCCTATAGCATGAGATATGATATCCAAGTCCTTCCCATTCCAATCCTGAGACCCTTCCTATAACATGAGATGTGATATCCAACTCCTTCCCGTTCCAAACCTGAGACCCTTCCTTTAGCATGAGATGTGATATCCAGCTCCTTCCCATTCCAATCCTGAGACACTTCCGATAGCATGAGATGTGATATCTCAATGCTTCTAATATCAAAACTGAGACCCTCCCTATAGCATGATATGTGATATCTAAGTCCTTCCCATTCCAATCCTGAGACACTCCCTATAGCATGATATGTGATATCCAACTCTTTCCCATTCCAATCCTGAGACCCTTCCTATAGCATGAGATATGATAACTCAATACTTCTAATACCAAACGTGAGATCCTTCCGATAACATGAGATGTGATATCCAAATCCTTCCCCTTCCAAACCTGAGACCCTCCCTTTAGCATGAGATGTGATATCCAACTCCTTCCCATTCCAATCCTGAGACCCTTCTGATAGCATGAGATGTGATATCTCAATGCTTCTAATACCAAACCTGAGATCCTTCCGTTAGCATGAGATGTGATATCTCAATGCTTCTAATACCAAACCTGAGATCCTTCCTATAACATGAGATGTGATATCCAAATCCTTCCCCTTCCAAACCTGAGACCCTCCCTTTAGCATGAGATGTGATATCCAACTCCTTCCCATTCCATTCCTGAGACCCTTCTGATAGCATGAGATGTGATATCTCAATGCCTCTAATACCAAACCTGAGATCCAACCTCTAACATGAAATGTGATATCCAACTCTTTCCCCTTCCAAACCTGAGAGCCTTCCTATAGCATGAGATGTGATATCCAAGTCCTTCCCATTCCAATCCTGAGACCCTTCCTATAGCTTGAGATGTGATTTCCAAATCCTTCCCATTCCAATCCTGAGACCCTTCCGATATCATGAGATGTGATATCTCAAAGCTTCTAATATGAAACTTGAGACCCTCCCTATAGCATGAGATGTGATATCCAAGTCCTTCCCATTCCAATCCTGAGACCCTTCCTATAGCATGAGATGTGATATCTCAATGCTTCTAATACCAAACCTGAGACCCTTCCTATAACATGAGATGGGAATATCCAACTCCTTCCCAATCCAATCCTGAGACCCTTCCGATAGCAGAGACGTGATATCTCAATGCTTCTACCAAACCTGAGACCCTTTCTTTAGAATGAGATGTGATATCCAAATCCTTCACATTCCAATCCTGAGACCCTTCCTATAGCATGAGATGTGATATCTCAATGCTTCTAATACCAAACCTGAGATCCTTCCTATAACATGAGATGTGATATCCAATTCCTTCCCATTCCAAACCTGAGACCCTTCCTACTGGATGAGATGTGATATCCAACTCCTTCCCATTCCAACCCTGAGACCCTTCCTATAGCATGAGATGTGATGTCTCAATGCTTCTAATACCAAACCTGAGATCCTTCCTATAACATGAGATGTGATATCCAACTCCTTCCATTCCAATCCTGAGACCCGTCCTATAGCATGAGATGTGATATCTCAATGCTTATACCAAACCTGAGACCCTTCCTATAGCATGAGATGTGATATCCAACTACTTCCCATTCCAATCCTGAGACCCTTCCTATAGCATGAGATGTGATATCTCAATGCTTCTAATACCAAACCTGAGATCCTTCCTCTAACATGAAATGTGATATCTAACTCCTTCCCTTTCCAAACCTAAGAGCCTTTCTATAGCATGAGATGTGATATCCAGGTCCTTCCCATTCCAATCCTTAGACCCTTCCTACAGCATGCAATATGATATCTCAATGATTCTAATAACAAACCTGAGACCCGTCCTATAGCATGAGATATGATATCCAAGTCCTTCCCATTCCAATCCTGCGACCCTTCCTATAACATGAAATGTGATATCCAACTCCTTCCCATTCCAACCTGAGACCCTTCCTATAGCATGAGATGGGATATCCAACTTCTTCCAAATCCAATACTGATACCCTTCCGATAGCATGAGACGTGATATCCCAATGCTTCTACCAAACCTGAGACCCATACTATGGCATGAGATGTGATATCAAACTCCTTCCCATTCCAATCCTGAGACCCTTCCTATAGCTTGAGGTGTGATATCCAACTCCTTCCCATTCCAATTCTGAGACCCTTCTTATACCATGAGACTTGATATCTCAATGCTTCTAATACCAAACCTGAGACCCGTCCTATAACATGAGATGTGATATCCAAATCCTTCCCCTTCCAAACCTTAGACCCTTCCTTTATCATGAGATGTGATATCCAACTCCTTCCCATTCCAATCCTGAGACCCTTCCGATATCATGAGATTTGTTATCTCAATGCTTCTAATATCAAACTTGAGACCCTCCCTATAGCATGAGATGTGACATCCAAGTCCTTCCCATTCCAATCCTGAGACCCTTCCTATAGCATGAGATGTGATATCTCTATTCTTCTAATACCAAACCTGAGACCCTTCCTATAACATGAGATGGGATATCCAACTCCTTCCCATTCCAATCCTGAGACCTTTCCGATAGCAGAGATGTGATATCTCAATGCTTATACCAAACCTGAGAACCTTCCTATGGCCTGAGATGTCATATACAACTCCTTCCCATTCCAATCCTGAGACCCTTCCTTTAGCATGAGATGTGATATCTCAATGCTTATACCAAATCTGAGACCCTTCCTATAGCATGAGATGTGATATCCAATTCCTTCCCATTCCAATCCTGAGACCCTTCCTATAGCATGAGATGTGATATCTCAATGCTTATACCAAACCTGAGAGCTTACCTATAGCATGAGATGTGATATCCAAGTCCATCCCATTCCAATCCTTAGACCCTTCCTACAGCATGCGATGTGATATCTCAATGATTCTAATACCAAACCAGAGACTCTTCCTATAACATTAGATGGGATATCCAACTCCTTCCCATTCCAATCCTGAGCCGCTTCCGATAGCAGAGATGTGATATCTCAATGCTTATACCAAACCTGAGACCCTTCCTATAACATGAGATGTGATATCCAACTCCTTCCCGTTCCAAACCTGAGACACTAACTATAGCATATGTGATATCCAACTCCTTCCCATTCCAAACATGAGACCCTTCCTATAGCAAGAAAGTAATATCGAACTCCTACCCATTCCAATCCTGAGACCCTTCCTATAGCAAGAGATGTGATATCCAAATCCTTCCCATTCCATTCCTGAGACCCTTCCTATAACATGAGATGTGATATCCAACTCCTTCCCATTCCAACCTGAGACACTTCCTATAGCATGAGAAGGGATATCCAACTCCTTCCCAATCCAATCCTGAGACCCTTCCGATAGCAGAGATGTGATATCTCAATGCTTATACCAAACCTGAGACCCTTCCTATGGCATGAGATGTGATATCCAACTCCTTGCCATTCAAATCCTGAGACCCTTCCTATAGCATGAGATGTGATATCTCTATGCTTCTAATACCAAACCTGAGACCCTTCCTATAACATGAGATGGGATATCCAACTCCTTCCCATTCCAATCCTGAGACCCTTCCGATAGCAGAGATGTGATATCTCAATGCTTATACCAAACCTGGGAACCTTCCTATGGCCTGAGATGTCATATACAACTCCTTCCCATTCCAATCCTGAGACCCTTCCTTTAGCATGAGATGTGATATCTCAATGCTTATACCAAATCTGAGACCCTTCCTATAGCATGAGATGTGATATCCAATTCCTTCCCATTCCAATCCTGAGACCCTTCCTATAGCATGAGATGTGATATCTCAATGCTTATACCAAACCTGAGAGCCTACCTATAGCATGAGATGTGATATCCAAGTCCATCCCATTCCAATCCTTAGACCCTTCCTACAGCATGCGATGTGATATCTCAATGATTCTAATACCAAACCAGAGACTCTTCCTATAACATGAGATGGGATATCCAACTCCTTCCCATTCCAATCCTGAGCCGCTTCCGATAGCAGAGATGTGATATCTCAATGCTTATACCAAACCTGAGACCCTTCCTATAACATGAGATGTGATATCCAACTCCTTCCCGTTCCAAACCTAAGAGCCTATCTATAGCATGAGATGTGATATCCAAGTCCTTCCCATTCCAATCCTTAGACCCTTCCTACAGCATGCAATATGATATCTCAATGATTCTAATAACAAACCTGAGACCCGTCCTATAGCATGAGATATGATATCCAAGTCCTTCCCATTCCAATCCTGAGACCCTTCCTATAACATGAGATGTGATATCCAACTCCTTCCCGTTCCAAACCTGAGACCCTTCCTTTAGCATGAGATGTGATATCCAGCTCCTTCCCATTCCAATCCTGAGACCCTTCCGATAGCAGAGATGTGATATCTCAATGCTTATACCAAACCTGGGAACCTTCCTATGGCCTGAGATGTCATATACAACTCCTTCCCATTCCAATCCTGAGACCCTTCCTTTAGCATGAGATGTGATATCTCAATGCTTATACCAAATCTGAGACCCTTCCTATAGCATGAGATGTGATATCCAATTCCTTCCCATTCCAAACCTGAGACCTTTCCTATAGCATGAGATGTGATATCTCAATGCTTATACCAAACCTGAGAGCCTACCTATAGCATGAGATGTGATATCCAAGTCCATCCCATTCCAATCCTTAGACCCTTCCTACAGCATGCGATGTGATATCTCAATGATTCTAATACCAAACCAGAGACTCTTCCTATAACAAGAGATAGGATATCCAACTCCTTCCCATTCCAATCCTGAGCCGCTTCCGATAGCAGAGATGTGATATCTCAATGCTTATACCAAACCTGAGACCCTTCCTATAACATGAGATGTGATATCCAACTCCTTCCCGTTCCAAACCTGAGACACTAACTATAGCATATGTGATATCCAACTCCTTCCCATTCCAAACATGAGACCCTTCCTATAGCAAGAAAGTAATATCCAACTCCTACCCATTCCAATCCTGAGACCCTTCCTATAGCAAGAGATGTGATATCCAAATCCTTCCCATTCCAATCCTGAGACCCTTCCTATAACATGAGATGTGATATCCAACTCCTTCCCATTCCAACCTGAGACACTTCCTATAGCATGAGAAGGGATATCCAACTCCTTCCCAATCCAATCCTGAGACCCTTCCGATAGCAGAGATGTGATATCTCAATGCTTATACCAAACCTGAGACCCTTCCTATGGCATGAGATGTGATATCCAACTCCTTGCCATTCAAATCCTGAGACCCTTCCTATAGCATGAGATGTGATATCTCTATGCTTCTAATACCAAACCTGAGACCCTTCCTATAACATGAGATGGGATATCCAACTCCTTCCCATTCCAATCCTGAGACCCTTCCGATAGCAGAGATGTGATATCTCAATGCTTATACCAAACCTGAGAACCTTCCTATGGCCTGAGATGTCATATACAACTCCTTCCCATTCCAATCCTGAGACCCTTCCTTTAGCATGAGATGTGATATCTCAATGCTTATACCAAATCTGAGACCCTTCCTATAGCATGAGATGTGATATCCAATTCCTTCCCATTCCAATCCTGAGACCCTTCCTATAGCATGAGATGTGATATCTCAATGCTTATACCAAACCTGAGAGCCTACCTATAGCATGAGATGTGATATCCAAGTCCATCCCATTCCAATCCTTAGACCCTTCCTACAGCATGCGATGTGATATCTCAATGATTCTAATACCAAACCTGAGACCCTTCCTATAACATGAGATGTGATATCCAACTCCTTCCCGTTCCAAACCTGAGACACTAACTATAGCATATGTGATATCCAACTCCTTCCCATTCCAAACATGAGACCCTTCCTATAGCAAGAAAGTAATATCCAACTCCTACCCATTCCAATCCTGAGACCCTTCCTATAGCAAGAGATGTGATATCCAAATCCTTCCCATTCCAATCCTGAGACCCTTCCTATAACATGAGATGTGATATCCAACTCCTTCCCATTCCAACCTGAGACACTTCCTATAGCATGAGAAGGGATATCCAACTCCTTCCCAATCCAATCCTGAGACCCTTCCGATAGCAGAGATGTGATATCTCAATGCTTATACCAAACCTGAGACCCTTCCTATGGCATGAGATTTGATATCCAACTCCTTCCCAATCCAATCCTGAGACCCTTCCGATAGCAGAGACGTGATATCTCAATGCTTCTACCAAACCTGAGACCCTTCCTTTAGCATGAGATGTGATATCCAAATCCTTCACATTCCAATCCTGAGACCCTTCCTATAGCATGAGATGTGATATCTCAATGCTTCTAATACCAAACCTGAGATCCTTCCTATAACATGAGATGTGATATCCAATTCCTTCCCATTCCAAACCTGAGACCCTTCCTATTGGATGAGATGTGATATCCAACTCCTTCCCATTCCAACCCTGAGACCCTTCCTATAGCATGAGATGTGATGTCTCAATGCTTCTAATACCAAACCTGAGATCCTTCCTATAACATGAGATGTGATATCCAACTCCTTCCATTCCAATCCTGAGACCCGTCCTATAGCATGAGATGTGATATCTCAATGCTTATACCAAACCTGAGACCCTTCCTATAGCATGAGATGTGATATCCAACTGCTTCCCATTCCAATCCTGAGACCCGTCCTATACCATGAGATATGATATATCAATGCTTCTAATACCAAACCTGAGACTGTCCTATAACATGAGATGCGATATCTCAATGCTTCTAATAACAAACCTGAGATCCTTCCTATAACATGAGATGTGATATCCAATTCCTTCCCATTCCAAACCTGAGACCCTTCCTATTGGATGAGATGTGATATCCAACTTCTTCCCATTCCAACCCTGAGACCCTTCCTATAGCATGAGATGTGATGTCTCAATGCTTCTAATACCAAACCTGAGATCCTTCCTATAACATGAGATGTGATATCCAACTCCTTCCATTCCAATCCTGAGACCCGTCCTATAGCATGAGATGTGATATCTCAATGCTTATACCAAACCTGAGACCCTTCCTATAGCATGAGATGTGATATCTCAATGCTTCTACCAAACCTGAGACCCTTCCTATAGCATGAGATGTGATATCCAGCACCTTCCCATTCCAATCCTGAGACACTTCCGATAGCAGAGATGTGACATCTCAATGCTTATACCAAACCTGAGACCCTTCCTTTAGCATGAGATGTGATATCCAGCACCTTCCCATTCCAATCCTGAGACACTTCCGATAGCATGAGATGTGATATCTCAATGCTTCTAATATCAAAACTGAGACCCTCCCTATAGCATGATATGTGATATCTATTTCCTTCCCATTCCAATCCTGAGACCCTCCCTATAGCATGAGATGTGATATCCAACTCCTTCCCACTCCAATCCTGAGACCCTTCCTATAGCATGAGATATGATATCTCAATACTTCTAATACCAAACGTGAGATCCTTCCGATAACATGAGATGTGATATCCAAATCCTTCCCCTTCCAAACCTGAGACCCTCCATTTAGCATGAGATGTGATATCCAACTCCTTCCTATTCCAATCCTGAAACTCTTCTGATAGCATGAGATGTGATATCTCAATGCTTCTAATACCAAACCTGAGATCCTTCCGATAGCATGAGATGTGATATCTCAATGCTTCTAATACCAAACCTGAGATCCTTCCTATAACATGAGATGTGATATCCAAATCCTTCCCCTTCCAAACCTGAGACCCTCCCTTTAGCATGAGATGTGATATACAACTCCTTCCCATTCCATTCCTGAGACCCTTCTGATAGCATGAGATGTGATATCTCAATGCCTCTAATACCAAACCTGAGATCCTACCTCTAACATGAAATGTGATATCCAACTCTTTCCCCTTCCAAACCTGAGAGCCTTCCTATAGCATGAGATGTGATATCCAAGTCCTTCCCATTCCAATCCTGAGACCCTTCCTATAGCTTGAGATGTGATATCCAACTCCTTCCCATTCCAATTCTGAGACCCTTCCTATACTATGAGACTTGATATATCAATGCTTCTAATACCAAACGTGAGACCCGTAATATAACATGGGATGTGATATCCAAATCCTTCCCCTTCCAAACCTTAGACCCTTCCTTTATCATGAGATGTGATATCCAACTCCTTCCCATTCCAATCCTGAGACCCTTCCGATATCATGAGATGTGATATCTCAAAGCTTCTAATATCAAACTTGAGACCCTCCCTATAGCATGAGATGTGATATCCAAGTCCTTCCCATTCCAATCCTGAGACCCTTCCTATAGCATGAGATGCTATATCTCAATGCTTCTAATAGCAAACCTGAGACCCTTCCTATAACATGAGATGGGAATATCCAACTCCTTCCCATTCCAATCCTGAGACCCTTCCGATAGCAGAGATGTGATATCTCAATGCTTATACCAAACCTGAGATCCTTCCTATAACATGAGATGTGATATCCAACTCCTTCCCATTCCAATCCTGAGACACTTCCTATAGCATGAGATGTGATATCTCACTGCTTATACCAAACCTGAGACCCTTCCCATAGCATGAGATGTGATATCCAACTCCTTCCCATTCCAATCCTCAGACCCTTCCTATAGCATGAGATGTGATATCTCAATGCTTCTAATATCAAACTTGAGACCCTACCTATAGCATGAGATGTGATATCCAAGTCCTTCCCATTCCAATCCTGAGACACTTCCTATAGCATGAGATGTGATATCCAACTCCTTCCCATTCCAATCCTGAGACCCTTCCTATAGCATGAGATATGATATCTCAATACTTGTAATACCAAACGTGAGATCCTTCCGATAACATGAGATGTGATATCCAAATCCGTCCCCTTCCAAACCTGAGACCCTCCCTTTAGCATGAGATGTGATATCCAACTCCTTCCCATTCCAATCCTGAGACCCTTCTGATAGCATGAGATGTGATATCTCAATGCTTCTAATACCAAACCTGAGATCCTTCCGATAGCATGAGATGTGATATCTCAATGCTTCTAATACCAAACCTGAGATCCTTCCTATAACATGAGATGTGATATCCAAATCCTTCCCCTTCCAAACCTGAGACCCTCCCTTTAGCATGAGATGTGATATCCAACTCCTTCCCATTCCATTCCTGAGACCCTTCTGATAGCATGAGATGTGATATCTCAATGCCTCTAATACCAAACCTGAGATCCTACCTCTAACATGAAATGTGATATCCAACTCTTTCCCCTTCCAAACCTGAGAGCCTTCCTATAGCATGAGATGTGCTATCCAAGTCCTTCCCATTCCAATCCTGAGACCCTTCCTATGGCTTGAGATGTGATATCCAACTCCTTCCCATTCCAATTCTGAGACCCTTCCTATACTCTGAGACTTGATATCTCAATGCTTCTAATACCAAACCTGAGACCCGTAATATAACATGAGATGTGATATCCAAATCCTTCCCCTTCCAAACCTTAGACCCTTCCTTTATCATGAGATGTGATATCCAACTCCTTCCCATTCCAATCCTGAGACACTTCCGATATCATGAGATGTGATATCTCAAAGCTTCTAATATCAAACTTGAGACCCTCCCTATAGCATGAGATGTGATATCCAAGTCCTTCCCATTCCAATCCTGAGACCCTTCCTATAGCATGAGATGTGATATCTCAATGCTTCTAATACCAAACCTGAGACCCTTCCTATAGCATGAGATGTGATATCCAAGTCCTTCCCATTCCAATCCTGAGACCCTTCCTATAGCATGAGATGTGATATCTCAATGCTTCTAATACCAAACCTGAGACCCTTCCTATAACATGAGATTGGAATATCCAACTCCTTCCCATTCCAATCCTGAGACCCTTCCGATAGCAGAGATGTGATATCTCAATGCTTATACCAAACCTGAGACCCTTCCTATGGCATGAGATGTGATATCCAACTCCTTGCCATTCAAATCCTGAGACCCTTCCTATAGCATGAGAAGGGATATCCAACTCCTTCCCAATCCAATCCTGAGACCCTTCCGATAGCAGAGACGTGATATCTCAATGCTTCTACCAAACCTGAGACCCTTCCTTTAGCATGAGATGTGATATCCAAATCCTTCACATTCCAATCCTGAGACCCTTCCTATAGCATGAGATGTGATATCTCAGTGCTTCTAATACCAAACCTGAGATCCTTCCTATAACATGAGATGTGATATCCAATTCCTTCCCATTCCAAACCTGAGACCCTTCCTATTGGATGAGTTGTGATATCCAACTCCTTCCCATTCCAACCCTGAGACCCTTCCTATAGCATGAGATGTGATGTCTCAATGCTTCTAATACCAAACCTGAGATCCTTCCTATAACATGAGATGTGATATCCAACTCCTTCCATTACAATCCTGAGACCCGTCCTATAGCATGAGATGTGATATCTCAATGCTTATACCAAACCTGAGACCCTTCCTATAGCATGAGATGTGATATCCAACTACTTCCCATTCCAATCCTGAGACCCTTCCTATAGCATGAGATGTGATATCTCAATGCTTCTAATACCAAACCTGAGATCCTTCCTCTAACATGAAATGTGATATCCAACTCCTTCCCTTTCCAAACCTAAGAGCCTTTCTATAGCATGAGATGTGATATCCAGGTCCTTCCCATTCCAATCCTTAGACCCTTCCTACAGCATGCAATATGATATCTCAATGATTCTAATAACAAACCTGAGACCCGTCCTATAGCATGAGATATGATATCCAAGTCCTTCCCATTCCAATCCTGCGACCGTCCTATAACATGAAATGTGATATCCAACTCCTTCCCATTCCAACCTGAGACCCTTCCTATAGCATGAGATGGGATATCCAACTTCTTCCAAATCCAATACTGATACCCTTCCGATAGCATGAGACGTGATATCCCAATGCTTCTACCAAACCTGAGACCCATACTATGGCATGAGATGTGATATCAAACTCCTTCCCATTCCAATCCTGAGACCCTTCCTATAGCTTGAGGTGTGATATCCAACTCCTTCCCATTCCAATTCTGAGACCCTTCTTATACCATGAGACTTGATATCTCAATGCTTCTAATACCAAACCTGAGACCCGTCCTATAACATGAGATGTGATATCCAAATCCTTCCCCTTCCAAACCTTAGACCCTTCCTTTATCATGAGATGTGATATCCAACTCCTTCCCATTCCAATCCTGAGACCCTTCCGATATCATGAGATTTGTTATCTCAATGCTTCTAATATCAAACTTGAGACCCTCCCTATAGCATGAGATGTGACATCCAAGTCCTTCCCATTCCAATCCTGAGACCCTTCCTATAGCATGAGATGTGATATCTCTATTCTTCTAATACCAAACCTGAGACCCTTCCTATAACATGAGATGGGATATCCAACTCCTTCCCATTCCAATCCTGAGACCTTTCCGATAGCAGAGATGTGATATCTCAATGCTTATACCAAACCTGAGAACCTTCCTATGGCCTGAGATGTCATATACAACTCCTTCCCATTCCAATCCTGAGACCCTTCCTTTAGCATGAGATGTGATATCTCAATGCTTATACCAAATCTGAGACCCTTCCTATAGCATGAGATGTGATATCCAATTCCTTCCCATTCCAATCCTGAGACCCTTCCTATAGCATGAGATGTGATATCTCAATGCTTATACCAAACCTGAGAGCCTACCTATAGCATGAGATGTGATATCCAAGTCCATCCCATTCCAATCCTTAGACCCTTCCTACAGCATGCGATGTGATATCTCAATGATTCTAATACCAAACCAGAGACTCTTCCTATAACATTAGATGGGATATCCAACTCCTTCCCATTCCAATCCTGAGCCGCTTCCGATAGCAGAGATGTGATATCTCAATGCTTATACCAAACCTGAGACCCTTCCTATAACATGAGATGTGATATCCAACTCCTTCCCGTTCCAAACCTGAGACACTAACTATAGCATATGTGATATCCAACTCCTTCCCATTCCAAACATGAGACCCTTCCTATAGCAAGAAAGTAATATCCAACTCCTACCCATTCCAATCCTGAGACCCTTCCTATAGCAAGAGATGTGATATCCAAATCCTTCCCATTCCAATCCTGAGACCCTTCCTATAACATGAGATGTGATATCCAACTCCTTCCCATTCCAACCTGAGACACTTCCTATAGCATGAGAAGGGATATCCAACTCCTTCCCAATCCAATCCTGAGACCCTTCCGATAGCAGAGATGTGATATCTCAATGCTTATACCAAACCTGAGACCCTTCCTATGGCATGAGATGTGATATCCAACTCCTTGCCATTCAAATCCTGAGACCCTTCCTATAGCATGAGATGTGATATCTCTATGCTTCTAATACCAAACCTGAGACCCTTCCTATAACATGAGATGGGATATCCAACTCCTTCCCATTCCAATCCTGAGACCCTTCCGATAGCAGAGATGTGATATCTCAATGCTTATACCAAACCTGAGAACCTTCCTATGGCCTGAGATGTCATATACAACTCCTTCCCATTCCAATCCTGAGACCCTTCCTTTAGCATGAGATGTGATATCTCAATGCTTATACCAAATCTGAGACCCTTCCTATAGCATGAGATGTGATATCCAATTCCTTCCCATTCCAATCCTGAGACCCTTCCTATAGCATGAGATGTGATATCTCAATGCTTATACCAAACCTGAGAGCCTACCTATAGCATGAGATGTGATATCCAAGTCCATCCCATTCCAATCCTTAGACCCTTCCTACAGCATGCGATGTGATATCTCAATGATTCTAATACCAAACCAGAGACTCTTCCTATAACATGAGATGGGATATCCAACTCCTTCCCATTCCAATCCTGAGCCGCTTCCGATAGCAGAGATGTGATATCTCAATGCTTATACCAAACCTGAGACCCTTCCTATAACATGAGATGTGATATCCAACTCCTTCCCGTTCCAAACCTGAGACACTAACTATAGCATATGTGATATCCAACTCCTTCCCATTCCAAACATGAGACCCTTCCTATAGCAAGAAAGTAATATCCAACTCCTACCCATTCCAATCCTGAGACCCTTCCTATAGCAAGAGATGTGATATCCAAATCCTTCCCATTCCAATCCTGAGACCCTTCCTATAACATGAGATGTGATATCCAACTCCTTCCTATTCCAACCTGAGACACTTCCTATAGCATGAGAAGGGATATCCAACTCCTTCCCAATCCAATCCTGAGACCCTTCCGATAGCAGAGATGTGATATCTCAATGCTTATACCAAACCTGAGACCCTTCCTATGGCATGAGATGTGATATCCAACTCCTTCCCAATCCAATCCTGAGACCCTTCCGATAGCAGAGACGTGATATCTCAATGCTTCTAATACCAAACCTGAGATCCTTCCGATAGCATGAGATGTGATATCTCAATGCTTCTAATACCAAACCTGAGATCCTTCCTATAACATGAGATGTGATATCCAAATCCTTCCCCTTCCAAACCTGAGACCCTCCCTTTAGCATGAGATGTGATATCCAACTCCTTCCCATTCCATTCCTGAGACCCTTCTGATAGCATGAGATGTGATATCTCAATGCCTCTAATACCAAACCTGAGATCCTACCTCTAACATGAAATGTGATATCCAACTCTTTCCCCTTCCAAACCTGAGAGCCTTCCTATAGCATGAGATGTGATATCCAAGTCCTTCCCATTCCAATCCTGAGACCCTTCCTATAGCTTGAGATGTGATATCCAACTCCTTCCCATTCCAATTCTGAGACCCTTCCTATACTATGAGACTTGATATCTCAATGCTTCTAATACCAAACGTGAGACCCGTAATATAACATGAGATGTGATATCGAAATCCTTCCCCTTCCAAACCTTAGACCCTTCCTTTATCATGAGATGTGATATCCAACTCCTTCCCATTCCAATCCTGAGACCCTTCCGATATCATGAGATGTGATATCTCAAAGCTTCTAATATCAAACTTGAGACCCTCCCTATAGCATGAGATGTGATATCCAAGTCCTTCCCATTCCAATCCTGATACCCTTCCTATAGCATGAGATGTGATATCTCAATGCTTCTAATACCAAACCTGAGACCCTTCCTATAACATGAGATGGGAATATCTAACTCCTTCCCATTCCAATCCTGAGACCCTTCCGATAGCAGAGATGTGATATCTCAATGCTTATACCAAACCTGAGATCCTTCCTATAACATGAGATGTGATATCCAACTCCTTCCCATTCCAATCCTGAGACCCTTCCCATAGCATGAGATGTGATATCCAACTCCTTCCCATTCCAATCCTCAGACCCTTCCTATAGCATGAGATGTGATATCTCAATGCTTCTAATATCAAACTTGAGACCCTACCTATAGCATGAGATGTGATATCCAAGTCCTTCCCATTCCAATCCTGAGACACTTCCTATAGCATGAGATGTGATATCCAACTCCTTCCCATTCCAATCCTGAGACCCTTCCTATAGCATGAGATATGATATCTCAATACTTCTAATACCAAACGTGAGATCCTTCCGATAACATGAGATGTGATATCCAAATCCTTCCCCTTCCAAACCTGAGACCCTCCCTTTAGCATGAGATGTGATATCCAACTCCTTCCCATTCCAATCCTGAGACCCTTCTGATAGCATGAGATGTGATATCTCAATGCTTCTAATACCAAACCTGAGATCCTTCCGATAGCATGAGATGTGATATCTCAATGCTTCTAATACCAAACCTCAGATCCTTCCTATAACATGAGATGTGATATCCAAATCCTTCCCCTTCCAAACCTGAGACCCTCCCTTTAGCATGAGATGTGATATCCAACTCCTTCCCATTCCATTCCTGAGACCCTTCTGATAGCATGAGATGTGATATCTCAATGCCTCTAATACCAAACCTGAGATCCTACCTCTAACATGAAATGTGATATCCAACTCTTTCCCCTTCCAAACCTGAGAGCCTTCCTATATCATGAGATGTGATATCCAAGTCCTTCCCATTCCAATCCTGAGACCCTTCCTATAGCTTGAGATGTGATATCCAACTCCTTCCCATTCCAATTCTGAGACCCTTCCTATACTCTGAGACTTGATATCTCAATGCTTCTAATACCAAACCTGAGACCCGTAGTATAACATGAGATATGATATCCAAATCCTTCCCCTTCCAAACCTTAGACCCTTCCTTTATCATGAGATGTGATATCCAACTCCTTCCCATTCCAATCCTGAGACCCTTCCGATATCATGAGATGTGATATCTCAAAGCTTCTAATATCAAACTTGAGACCCTCCCTATAGCATGAGATATGATATCCAAGTCCTTCCCATTCCAATCCTGAGACCCTTCCTATAGCATGAGATGTGATATCTCAATGCTTCTAATACCAAACCTGAGACCCTTCCTATAGCATGAGATGTGATATCCAAGTCCTTCCCATTCCAATCCTGAGACCCTTCCTATAGCATGAGATGTGATATCTCAATGCTTCTAATACCAAACCTGAGACCCTTCCTATAACATGAGATGGGAATATCCAACTCCTTCCCATTCCAATCCTGAGACCCTTCCGATAGCAGAGATGTGATATCTCAATGCTTATACCAAACCTGAGACCCGTCCTATGGCATGAGATGTGATATCCAACTCCTTGCCATTCAAATCCTGAGACCCTTCCTATAGCATGAGAAGGGATATCCAACTCCTTCCCAATCCAATCCTGAGACCCTTCCGATAGCAGAGACATGATATCTCAATGCTTCTACCAAACCTGAGACCCTTCCTTTAGCATGAGATGTGATATCCAAATCCTTCACATTCCAATCCTGAGACCCTTCCTATAGCATGAGATGTGATATCTCAATGCTTCTAATACCAAACCTGAGATCCTTCCTATAACATGAGATGTGATATCCAATTCCTTCCCATTCCAAACCTGAGACCCTTCCTATTGGATGAGTTGTGATATCCAACTCCTTCCCATTCCAACCCTGAGACCCTTCCTATAGCATGAGATGTGATGTCTCAATGCTTCTAATACCAAACCTGAGATCCTTCCTATAACATGAGATGTGATATCCAACTCCTTCCATTCCAATCCTGAGACCCGTCCTATAGCATGAGATGTGATATCTCAATGCTTATACCAAACCTGAGACCCTTCCTATAGCATGAGATGTGATATCCAACTACTTCCCATTCCAATCCTGAGACCCTTCCTATAGCATGGGATGTGATATCTCAATGCTTCTAATACCAAACCTGAGATCCTTCCTCTAACATGAAATGTGATATCCAACTCCTTCCCTTTCCAAACCTAAGAGCCTATCTATAGCATGAGATGTGATATCCAAGTCCTTCCCATTCCAATCCTTAGACCCTTCCTACAGCATGCAATATGATATCTCAATGATTCTAATAACAAACCTGAGACCCGTCCTATAGCATGAGATATGATATCCAAGTCCTTCCCATTCCAATCCTGAGACCCTTCCTATAACATGAGATGTGATATCCAACTCCTTCCCGTTCCAAACCTGAGACCCTTCCTTTAGCATGAGATGTGATATCCAGCTCCTTCCCATTCCAATCCTGAGACACTTCCGATAGCATGAGATGTGATATCTCAATGCTTCTAATATCAAAACTGAGACCCTCCCTATAGCATGATATGTGATATCTAAGTCCTTCCCATTCCAATCCTGAGACACTCCCTATAGCATGAGATGTGATATCCAACTCTTTCCCATTCCAATCCTGAGACCCTTCCTATAGCATGAGATATGATATCTCAATACTTCTAATACCAAACGTGAGATCCTTCCGATAACATGAGATGTGATATCCAAATCCTTCCCTTCCAAACCTGAGACCCTCCCTTTAGCATGAGATGTGATATCCAACTCCTTCCCCTTCCAATCCTGAGACCCTTCTGATAGCATGAGATGTGATATCTCAATGCTTCTAATACCAAACCTGAGATCCTTCCGATAGCATGAGATGTGATATCTCAATGCTTCTAATACCAAACCTGAGATCCTTCCTATAACATGAGATGTGATATCCAAATCCTTCCCCTTCCAAACCTGAGGCCCTCCCTTTAGCATGAGATGTGATATCCAACTCCTTCCCATTCCATTCCTGAGACCCTTCTGATAGCATGAGATGTGATATCTCAATGCCTCTAATACCAAACCTGAGATCCTACCTCTAACATGAAATGTGATATCCAACTCTTTCCCCTTCCAAACCTGAGAGCCTTCCTATAGCATGAGATGTGATATCCAAGTCCTTCCCATTCCAATCCTGAGACCCTTCCTATAGCTTGAGATGTGATATCCAACTCCTTCCCATTCCAATTCTGAGACCCTTCCTATACTCTGAGACTTGATATCTCAATGCTTCTAATACCAAACCTGAGACCCGTAATATAACATGAGATGTGATATCCAAATCCTTCCCATTCCAATCCTGAGACCCTTCCGATATCATGAGATGTGATATCTCAAAGCTTCTAATATGAAACTTGAGACCCTCCCTATAGCATGAGATGTGATATCCAAGTCCTTCCATTTCCAATCCTGAGACCCTTCCTATAGCATGAGATGTGATATCTCAATGCTTCTAATACCAAACCTGAGACCCTTCCTATAACATGAGATGGGAATATCCAACTCCTTCCCATTCCAATCCTGAGACCCTTCCGATAGCAGAGATGTGATATCTCAATGCTTATACCAAACCTGAGACCCTTCCTATGGCATGAGATGTGATATCCAACTCCTTGCCATTCAAATCCTGAGACCCTTCCTATAGCATGAGAAGGGATATCCAACTCCTTCCCAATCCAATCCTGAGACCCTTCCGATAGCAGAGACGTGATATCTCAATGCTTCTACCAAACCTGAGACCCTTCCTTTAGCATGAGATGTGATATCCAAATCCTTCACATTCCAATCCTGAGACCCTTCCTATAGCATGAGATGTGATATCTCAATGCTTCTAATACCAAACCTGAGATCCTTCCTATAACATGAGATGTGATATCCAATTCCTTCCCATTCCAAACCTGAGACCCTTCCTACTGGATGAGATGTGATATCCAACTCCTTCCCATTCCAACCCTGAGACCCTTCCTATAGCATGAGATGTGATGTCTCAATGCTTCTAATACCAAACCTGAGATCCTTCCTATAACATTAGATGTGATATCCAACTCCTTCCATTCCAATCCTGAGACCCGTCCTATAGCATGAGATGTGATATCTCAATGCTTATACCAAACCTGAGACCCTTCCTATAGCATGAGATGTGATATCCAACTACTTCCCATTCCAATCCTGAGACCCTTCCTATAGCATGAGATGTGATATCTCAATGCTTCTAATACCAAACCTGAGATCCTTCCTCTAACATGAAATGTGATATCCAACTCCTACCCATTCCAATCCTGAGACCCTTCCTATAGCAAGAGATGTGATATCCAAATCCTTCCCATTCCAATCCTGAGACCCTTCCTATAACATGAGATGTGATATCCAACTCCTTCCCATTCCAACCTGAGACACTTCCTATAGCATGAGAAGGGATATCCAACTCCTTCCCAATCCAATCCTGAGACCCTTCCGATAGCAGAGATGTGATATCTCAATGCTTATACCAAACCTGAGACCCTTCCTATGGCATGAGATGTGATATCCAACTCCTTGCCATTCAAATCCTGAGACCCTTCCTATAGCATGAGATGTGATATCTCTATGCTTCTAATACCAAACCTGAGACCCTTCCTATAACATGAGATGGGATATCCAACTCCTTCCCATTCCAATCCTGAGACCCTTCCGATAGCAGAGATGTGATATCTCAATGCTTATACCAAACCTGAGAACCTTCCTATGGCCTGAGATGTCATATACAACTCCTTCCCATTCCAATCCTGAGACCCTTCCTTTAGCATGAGATGTGATATCTCAATGCTTATACCAAATCTGAGACCCTTCCTATAGCATGAGATGTGATATCCAATTCCTTCCCATTCCAATCCTGAGACCCTTCCTATAGCATGAGATGTGATATCTCAATGCTTATACCAAACCTGAGAGCCTACCTATAGCATGAGATGTGATATCCAAGTCCATCCCATTCCAATCCTTAGACCCTTCCTACAGCATGCGATGTGATATCTCAATGATTCTAATACCAAACCAGAGACTCTTCCTATAACATGAGATGGGATATCCAACTCCTTCCCATTCCAATCCTGAGCCGCTTCCGATAGCAGAGATGTGATATCTCAATGCTTATACCAAACCTGAGACCCTTCCTATAACATGAGATGTGATATCCAACTCCTTCCCGTTCCAAACCTGAGACACTAACTATAGCATATGTGATATCCAACTCCTTCCCATTCCAAACATGAGACCCTTCCTATAGCAAGAAAGTAATATCCAACTCCTACCCATTCCAATCCTGAGACCCTTCCTATAGCAAGAGATGTGATATCCAAATCCTTCCCATTCCAATCCTGAGACCCTTCCTATAACATGAGATGTGATATCCAATTCCTTCCTATTCCAACCTGAGACACTTCCTATAGCATGAGAAGGGATATCCAACTCCTTCCCAATCCAATCCTGAGACCCTTCCGATAGCAGAGATGTGATATCTCAATGCTTATACCAAACCTGAGACCCTTCCTATGGCATGAGATGTGATATCCAACTCCTTGCCATTCAAATCCTGAGACCCTTCCTATAGCATGAGATGTGATATCTCTATGCTTCTAATACCAAACCTGAGACCCTTCCTATAACATGAGATGGGATATCCAACTCCTTACCATTCCAATCCTGAGACCCTTCCGATAGCAGAGATGTGATATCTCAATGCTTATACCAAACCTGAGAACCTTCCTATGGCCTGAGATGTCATATACAACTCCTTCCCATTCCAATCCTGAGACCCTTCCTTTAGCATGAGATGTGATATCTCAATGCTTATACCAAATCTGAGACCCTTCCTATAGCATGAGATGTGATATCCAATTCCTTCCCATTCCAATCCTGAGACCCTTCCTATAGCATGAGATGTGATATCTCAATGCTTATACCAAACCACCTGAGAGCCTACCTATAGCATGAGATGTGATATCCAAGTCCATCCCATTCCAATCCTTAGACCCTTCCTACAGCATGCGATGTGATATCTCAATGATTCTAATACCAAACCAGAGACTCTTCCTATAACATGAGATGGGATATCCAACTCCTTCCCATTCCAATCCTGAGCCGCATCCGATAGCAGAGATGTGATATCTCAATGCTTATACCAAACCTGAGACCCTTCCTATAACATGAGATATGATATCCAACTCCTTCCCGTTCCAAACCTGAGACACTAACTCTAGCATATGTGATATCCAACTCCTTTCCATTCCAAACATGAGACCCTTCCTATAGCAAGAAAGTAATATCCAACTCCTACCCATTCCAATCCTGAGACCCTTCCTATAGCAAGAGATGTGATATCCAAATCCTTCCCATTCCAATCCTGAGACCCTTCCTATAACATGAATGAGATGTGATATCCAACTCCTTCCCATTCCAACCTGAGACACTTCCTATAGCATGAGAAGGGATAACCAACTCCTTCCCAATCCAATCCTGAGACCCTTCCGATAGCAGAGATGTGATATCTCAATGCTTATACCAAACCTGAGACCCTTCCTATGGCATGAGATGTGATATCCAACTCCTTCCCAATCCAATCCTGAGACCCTTCCGATAGCAGAGACGTGATATCTCAATGCTTCTACCAAACCTGAGACCCTTCCTTTAGCATGAGATGTGATATCCAAATCCTTCACATTCCAATCCTGAGACCCTTCCTATAGCATGAGATATGATATCTCAATACTTCTAATACCAAACGTGAGATCCTTCCGATAACATGAGATGTGATATCTCAATGCTTCTAATACCAAACCTGAGACCCTCCCTTTAGCATGAGATGTGATATCCAACTCCTTCCTATTCCAATCCTGAAACTCTTCTGATAGCATGAGATGTGATATCTCAATGCTTCTAATACCAAACCTGAGATCCTTCCGATAGCATGAGATGTGATATCTCAATGCTTCTAATACCAAACCTGAGATCCTTCCTATAACATGAGATGTGATATCCAAATCCTTCCCCTTCCAAACCTGAGACCCTCCCTTTAGCATGAGATGTGATATCCAACTCCTTCCCATTCCATTCCTGAGACCCTTCTGATAGCATGAGATGTGATATCTCAATGCCTCTAATACCAAACCTGAGATCCTACCTCTAACATGAAATGTGATATCCAACTCTTTCCGCTTCCAAACCTGAGAGCCTTCCTATAGCATGAGATGTGAAATCCAAGTCCTTCCCATTCCAATCCTGAGACCCTTCCTATAGCTTGAGATGTGATATCCAACTCCTTCCCATTCCAATTCTGAGACCCTTCCTATACTATGAGACTTGATATCTCAATGCTTCTAATACCAAACGTGAGACCCGTAATATAACATGAGATGTGATATCGAAATCCTTCCCCTTCCAAACCTTAGACCCTTCCTTTATCATGAGATGTGATATCCAACTCCTTCCCATTCCAATCCTGAGACCCTTCCGATATCATGAGATGTGATATCTCAAAGCTTCTAATATCAAACTTGAGACCCTCCCTATAGCATGAGATGTGATATCCAAGTCCTTCCCATTCCAATCCTGATACCCTTCCTATAGCATGAGATGTGATATCTCAATGCTTCTAATACCAAACCTGAGACCCTTCCTATAACATGAGATGGGAATATCCAACTCCTTCCCATTCCAATCCTGAGACCCTTCCGATAGCAGAGATGTGATATCTCAATGCTTATACCAAACCTGAGATCCTTCCTATAACATGAGATGTGATATCCAACTCCTTCCCATTCCAATCCTGAGACACTTCCTACAGCATGAGATGTGATATCTCACTGCTTATACCAAACCTGAGACCCTTCCCATAGCATGAGATGTGATATCCAACTCCTTCCCATTCCAATCCTCAGACCCTTCCTATAGCATGAGATGTGATATCTCAATGCTTCTAATATCAAACTTGAGACCCTACCTATAGCATGAGATGTGATATCCAAATCCTTCCCCTTCCAAACCTGAGACCCTCCCTTTAGCTTGAGATGTGATATCCAACTCCTTCCCATTCCAATCCTGAGACCCTTCCTATAGCATGAGATATGATATCTCAATACTTCTAATACCAAACGTGAGATCCTTCCGATAACATGAGATGTGATATCCAAATCCTTCCCCTTCCAAACCTGAGACCCTCCCTTTAGCTTGAGATGTGATATCCAACTCCTTCCCATTCCAATTCTGAGACCCTTCCTATACTATGAGACTTGATATCTCAATGCTTCTAATACCAAACGTGAGACCCGTAATATAACATGAGATGTGATATCGAAATCCTTCCCCTTCCAAACCTTAGACCCTTCCTTTATCATGAGATGTGATATCCAACTCCTTCCCATTCCAATCCTGAGACCCTTCCGATATCATGAGATGTGATATCTCAAAGCTTCTAATATCAAACTTGAGACCCTCCCTATAGCATGAGATGTGATATCCAAGTCCTTCCCATTCCAATCCTGATACCCTTCCTATAGCATGAGATGTGATATCTCAATGCTTCTAATACCAAACCTGAGACCCTTCCTATAACATGAGATGGGAATATCCAACTCCTTCCCATTCCAATCCTGAGACCCTTCCGATAGCAGAGATGTGATATCTCAATGCTTATACCAAACCTGAGATCCTTCCTATAACATGAGATGTGATATCCAAGTCCTTCCCATTCCAATCCTGAGACACTTCCTATAGCATGAGATGTGATATCCAACTCCTTCCCATTCCAATCCTGAGACCCTTCCTATAGCATGAGATATGATATCTCAATACTTCTAATACCAAACGTGAGATCCTTCCGATAACATGAGATGTGATATCCAAATCCTTCCCCTTCCAAACCTGAGACCCTCCCTTTAGCATGAGATGTGATATCCAACTCCTTCCCATTCCAATCCTGAGACCCTTCTGATAGCATGAGATGTGATATCTCAATGCTTCTAATACCAAACCTGAGATCCTTCCGATAGCATGAGATGTGATATCTCAATGCTTCTAATACCAAACCTCAGATCCTTCCTATAACATGAGATGTGATATCCAAATCCTTCCCCTTCCAAACCTGAGACCCTCCCTTTAGCATGAGATGTGATATCCAACTCCTTCCCATTCCATTCCTGAGACCCTTCTGATAGCATGAGATGTGATATCTCAATGCCTCTAATACCAAACCTGAGATCCTACCTCTAACATGAAATGTGATATCCAACTCTTTCCCCTTCCAAACCTGAGAGCCTTCCTATATCATGAGATGTGATATCCAAGTCCTTCCCATTCCAATCCTGAGACCCTTCCTATAGCTTGAGATGTGATATCCAACTCCTACCCATTCCAATTCTGAGACCCTTCCTATACTCTGAGACTTGATATCTCAATGCTTCTAATACCAAACCTGAGACCCGTAGTATAACATGAGATATGATATCCAAATCCTTCCCCTTCCAAACCTTAGACCCTTCCTTTATCATGAGATGTGATATCCAACTCCTTCCCATTCCAATCCTGAGACCCTTCCGATATCATGAGATGTGATATCTCAAAGCTTCTAATATCAAACTTGAGACCCTCCCTATAGCATGAGATGTGATATCCAAGTCCTTCCCATTCCAATCCTGAGACCCTTCCTATAGCATGAGATGTGATATCTCAATGCTTCTAATACCAAACCTGAGACCCTTCCTATAGCATGAGATGTGATATCCAAGTCCTTCCCATTCCAATCCTGAGACCCTTCCTATAGCATGAGATGTGATATCTCAATGCTTCTAATACCAAACCTGAGACCCTTCCTATAACATGAGATGGGAATATCCAACTCCTTCCCATTCCAATCCTGAGACCCTTCCGATAGCAGAGATGTGATATCTCAATGCTTATACCAAACCTGAGACCCTTCCTATGGCATGAGATGTGATATCCAACTCCTTGCCATTCAAATCCTGAGACCCTTCCTATAGCATGAGAAGGGATATCCAACTCCTTCCCAATCCAATCCTGAGACCCTTCCGATAGCAGAGACGTGATATCTCAATGCTTCTACCAAACCTGAGACCCTTCCTTTAGCATGAGATGTGATATCCAAATCCTTCACATTCCAATCCTGAGACCCTTCCTATAGCATGAGATGTGATATCTCAATGCTTCTAATACCAAACCTGAGATCCTTCCTATAACATGAGATGTGATATCCAATTCCTTCCCATTCCAAACCTGAGACCCTTCCTATTGGATGAGTTGTGATATCCAACTCCTTCCCATTCCAACCCTGAGACCCTTCCTATAGCATGAGATGTGATGTCTCAATGCTTCTAATACCAAACCTGAGATCCTTCCTATAACATGAGATGTGATATCCAACTCCTTCCATTCCAATCTTGAGACCCGTCCTATAGCATGAGATGTGATATCTCAATGCTTATACCAAACCTGAGACCCTTCCTATAGCATGAGATGTGATATCCAACTACTTCCCATTCCAATCCTGAGACCCTTCCTATAGCATGGGATGTGATATCTCAATGCTTCTAATACCAAACCTGAGATCCTTCCTCTAACATGAAATGTGATATCCAACTCCTTCCCTTTCCAAACCTAAGAGCCTATCTATAGCATGAGATGTGATATCCAAGTCCTTCCCATTCCAATCCTTAGACCCTTCCTACAGCATGCAATATGATATCTCAATGATTCTAATAACAAACCTGAGACCCGTCCTATAGCATGAGATATGATATCCAAGTCCTTCCCATTCCAATCCTGAGACCCTTCCTATAACATGAGATGTGATATCCAACTCCTTCCCGTTCCAAACCTGAGACCCTTCCTTTAGCATGAGATGTGATATCCAGCTCCTTCCCATTCCAATCCTGAGACACTTCCGATAGCATGAGATGTGATATCTCAATGCTTCTAATATCAAAACTGAGACCCTCCCTATAGCATGATATGTGATATCTAAGTCCTTCCCATTCCAATCCTGAGACACTCCCTATAGCATGAGATGTGATATCCAACTCTTTCCCATTCCAATCCTGAGACCCTTCCTATAGCATGAGATATGATATCTCAATACTTCTAATACCAAACGTGAGATCCTTCCGATAACATGAGATGTGATATCCAAATCCTTCCCCTTCCAAACCTGAGACCCTCCCTTTAGCATGAGATGTGATATCCAACTCCTTCCCATTCCAATCCTGAGACCCTTCTGATAGCATGAGATGTGATATCTCAATGCTTCTAATACCAAACCTGAGATCCTTCCGATAGCATGAGATGTGATATCTCAATGCTTCTAATACCAAACCTCAGATCCTTCCTATAACATGAGATGTGATATCCAAATCCTTCCCCTTCCAAACCTGAGACCCTCCCTTTAGCATGAGATGTGATATCCAACTCCTTCCCATTCCATTCCTGAGACCCTTCTGATAGCATGAGATGTGATATCTCAATGCCTCTAATACCAAACCTGAGATCCTACCTCTAACATGAAATGTGATATCCAACTCTTTCCCCTTCCAAACGTGAGAGCCTTCCTATATCATGAGATGTGATATCCAAGTCCTTCCCATTCCAATCCTGAGACCCTTCCTATAGCTTGAGATGTGATATCCAACTCCTTCCCATTCCAATTCTGAGACCCTTCCTATACTCTGAGACTTGATATCTCAATGCTTCTAATACCAAACCTGAGACCCGTAGTATAACATGAGATATGATATCCAAATCCTTCCCCTTCCAAACCTTAGACCCTTCCTTTATCATGAGATGTGATATCCAACTCCTTCCCATTCCAATCCTGAGACCCTTCCGATATCATGAGATGTGATATCTCAAAGCTTCTAATATCAAACTTGAGACCCTCCCTATAGCATGAGATATGATATCCAAGTCCTTCCCATTCCAATCCTGAGACCCTTCCTATAGCATGAGATGTGATATCTCAATGCTTCTAATACCAAACCTGAGACCCTTCCTATAGCATGAGATGTGATATCCAAGTCCTTCCCATTCCAATCCTGAGACCCTTCCTATAGCATGAGATGTGATATCTCAATGCTTCTAATACCAAACCTGAGACCCTTCCTCTAACATGAGATGGGAATATCCAACTCCTTCCCATTCCAATCCTGAGACCCTTCCGATAGCAGAGATGTGATATCTCAATGCTTATACCAAACCTGAGACCCTTCCGATGGCATGAGATGTGATATCCAACTCCTTGCCATTCAAATCCTGAGACCCTTCCTATAGCATGAGAAGGGATATCCAACTCCTTCCCAATCCAATCCTGAGACCCTTCCGATAGCAGAGACATGATATCTCAATGCTTCTACCAAACCTGAGACCCTTCCTTTAGCATGAGATGTGATATCCAAATCCTTCACATTTCAATCCTGAGACCCTTCCTATAGCATGAGATGTGATATCTCAATGCTTCTAATACCAAACCTGAGATCCTTCCTATAACATGAGATGTGATATCCAATTCCTTCCCATTCCAAACCTGAGACCCTTCCTATTGGATGAGTTGTGATATCCAACTCCTTCCCATTCCAACCCTGAGACCCTTCCTATAGCATGAGATGTGATGTCTCAATGCTTCTAATACCAAACCTGAGATCCTTCCTATAACATGAGATGTGATATCCAACTCCTTCCATTCCAATCCTGAGACCCGTCCTATAGCATGAGATGTGATATCTCAATGCTTATACCAAACCTGAGACCCTTCCTATAGCATGAGATGTGATATCCAACTACTTCCCATTCCAATCCTGAGACCCTTCCTATAGCATGGGATGTGATATCTCAATGCTTCTAATACCAAACCTGAGATCCTTCCTCTAACATGAAATGTGATATCCAACTCCTTCCCTTTCCAAACCTAAGAGCCTATCTATAGCATGAGATGTGATATCCAAGTCCTTCCCATTCCAATCCTTAGACCCTTCCTACAGCATGCAATATGATATCTCAATGATTCTAATAACAAACCTGAGACCCGTCCTATAGCATGAGATATGATATCCAAGTCCTTCCCATTCCAATCCTGAGACCCTTCCTATAACATGAGATGTGATATCCAACTCCTTCCCGTTCCAAACCTGAGACCCTTCCTTTAGCATGAGATGTGATATCCAGCTCCTTCCCATTCCAATCCTGAGACACTTCCGATAGCATGAGATGTGATATCTCAATGCTTCTAATATCAAAACTGAGACCCTCCATATAGCATGATATGTGATATCTAAGTCCTTCCCATTCCAATCCTGAGACACTCCCTATAGCATGAGATGTGATATCCAACTCTTTCCCATTCCAATCCTGAGACCCTTCCTATAGCATGAGATATGATATCTCAATACTTCTAATACCAAACGTGAGATCCTTCCGATAACATGAGATGTGATATCCAAATCCTTCCCCTTCCAAACCTGAGACCCTCCCTTTAGCATGAGATGTGATATCCAACTCCTTCCCATTCCAATCCTGAGACCCTTCTGATAGCATGAGATGTGATATCTCAATGCTTCTAATACCAAACCTGAGATCCTTCCGATAGCATGAGATGTGATATCTCAATGCTTCTAATACCAAACCTGAGATCCTTCCTATAACATGAGATGTGATATCCAAATCCTTCCCCTTCCAAACCTGAGACCCTCCCTTTAGCATGAGATGTGATATCCAACTCCTTCCCATTCCATTCCTGAGACCCTTCTGATAGCATGAGATGTGATATCTCAATGCCTCTAATACCAAACCTGAGATCCTACCTCTAACATGAAATGTGATATCCAACTCTTTCCCCTTCCAAACCTGAGAGCCTTCCTATAGCATGAGATGTGATATCCAAGTCCTTCCCATTCCAATCCTGAGACCCTTCCTATAGCTTGAGATGTGATATCCAACTCCTTCCCATTCCAATTCTGAGACCCTTCCTATACTCTGAGACTTGATATCTCAATGCTTCTAATACCAAACATGAGACCCGTAATATAACATGAGATGTGATATCCAAATCCTTCCCATTCCAATCCTGAGACCCTTCCGATATCATGAGATGTGATATCTCAAAGCTTCTAATATGAAACTTGAGACCCTCCCTATAGCATGAGATGTGATATCCAAGTCCTTCCATTTCCAATCCTGAGACCCTTCCTATAGCATGAGATGTGATATCCAACTCCTTCCCATTCCAATTCTGAGACCCTTCCTATACTCTGAGACTTGATATCTCAATGCTTCTAATACCAAACCTGAGACCCTTCCTATAACATGAGATGTGATATCCAAATCCTTCCCATTCCAATCCTGAGACCCTTCCGATAGCAGAGATGTGATATCTCAATGCTTATACCAAACCTGAGACCCTTCCTATGGCATGAGATGTGATATCCAACTCCTTGCCATTCAAATCCTGAGACCCTTCCTATAGCATGAGAAGGGATATCCAACTCCTTCCCAATCCAATCCTGAGACCCTTCCGATAGCAGAGACGTGATATCTCAATGCTTCTACCAAACCTGAGACCCTTCCTTTAGCATGAGATGTGATATCCAAATCCTTCACATTCCAATCCTGAGACCCTTCCTATAGCATGAGATGTGATATCTCAATGCTTCTAATACCAAACCTGAGATCCTTCCTATAACATGAGATGTGATATCCAATTCCTTCCCATTCCAAACCTGAGACCCTTCCTACTAGATGAGATGTGATATCCAACTCCTTCCCATTCCAACCCTGAGACCCTTCCTATAGCATGAGATGTGATGTCTCAATGCTTCTAATACCAAACCTGAGATCCTTCCTATAACATGAGATGTGATATCCAACTCCTTCCATTCCAATCCTGAGACCCGTCCTATAGCATGAGATGTGATATCTCAATGCTTATACCAAACCTGAGACCCTTCCTATAGCATGAGATGTGATATCCAACTACTTCCCATTCCAATCCTGAGACCCTTCCTATAGCATGAGATGTGATATCTCAATGCTTCTAATACCAAACCTGAGATCCTTCCTCTAACATGAAATGTGATATCCAACTCCTACCCATTCCAATCCTGAGACCCTTCCTATAGCAAGAGATGTGATATCCAAATCCTTCCCATTCCAATCCTGAGACCCTTCCTATAACATGAGATGTGATATCCAACTCCTTCCCATTCCAACCTGAGACACTTCCTATAGCATGAGAAGGGATATCCAACTCCTTCCCAATCCAATCCTGAGACCCTTCCGATAGCAGAGATGTGATATCTCAATGCTTATACCAAACCTGAGACCCTTCCTATAACATGAGATGTGATATCCAACTCCTTCCCGTTCCAAACCTGAGACACTAACTATAGCATATGTGATATCCAACTCCTTCCCATTCCAAACATGAGACCCTTCCTATAGCAAGAAAGTAATATCCAACTCCTACCCATTCCAATCCTGAGACCCTTCCTATAGCAAGAGATGTGATATCCAAATCCTTCCCATTCCAATCCTGAGACCCTTCCTATAACATGAGATGTGATATCCAATTCCTTCCTATTCCAACCTGAGACACTTCCTATAGCATGAGAAGGGATATCCAACTCCTTCCCAATCCAATCCTGAGACCCTTCCGATAGCAGAGATGTGATATCTCAATGCTTATACCAAACCTGAGACCCTTCCTATGGCATGAGATGTGATATCCAACTCCTTGCCATTCAAATCCTGAGACCCTTCCTATAGCATGAGATGTGATATCTCTATGCTTCTAATACCAAACCTGAGACCCTTCCTATAACATGAGATGGGATATCCAACTCCTTACCATTCCAATCCTGAGACCCTTCCGATAGCAGAGATGTGATATCTCAATGCTTATACCAAACCTGAGAACCTTCCTATGGCCTGAGATGTCATATACAACTCCTTCCCATTCCAATCCTGAGACCCTTCCTTTAGCATGAGATGTGATATCTCAATGCTTATACCAAATCTGAGACCCTTCCTATAGCATGAGATGTGATATCCAATTCCTTCCCATTCCAATCCTGAGACCCTTCCTATAGCATGAGATGTGATATCTCAATGCTTATACCAAACCACCTGAGAGCCTACCTATAGCATGAGATGTGATATCCAAGTCCATCCCATTCCAATCCTTAGACCCTTCCTACAGCATGCGATGTGATATCTCAATGATTCTAATACCAAACCAGAAACTCTTCCTATAACATGAGATGGGATATCCAACTCCTTCCCATTCCAATCCTGAGCCGCATCCGATAGCAGAGATGTGATATCTCAATGCTTATACCAAACCTGAGACCCTTCCTATAACATGAGATATGATATCCAACTCCTTCCCGTTCCAAACCTGAGACACTAACTATAGCATATGTGATATCCAACTCCTTCCCATTCCAAACATGAGACCCTTCCTATAGCAAGAAAGTAATATCCAACTCCTACCCATTCCAATCCTGAGACCCTTCCTATAGCAAGAGATGTGATATCCAAATCCTTCCCATTCCAATCCTGAGACCCTTCCTATAACATGAATGAGATGTGATATCCAACTCCTTCCCATTCCAACCTGAGACACTTCCTATAGCATGAGAAGGGATAACCAACTCCTTCCCAATCCAATCCTGAGACCCTTCCGATAGCAGAGATGTGATATCTCAATGCTTATACCAAACCTGAGACCCTTCCTATGGCATGAGATGTGATATCCAACTCCTTCCCAATCCAATCCTGAGACCCTTCCGATAGCAGAGACGTGATATCTCAATGCTTCTACCAAACCTGAGACCCTTCCTTTAGCATGAGATGTGATATCCAAATCCTTCACATTCCAATCCTGAGACCCTTCCTATAGCATGAGATATGATATCTCAATACTTCTAATACCAAACGTGAGATCCTTCCGATAACATGAGATGTGATATCCAAATCCTTCCCCTTCCAAACCTGAGACCCTCCCTTTAGCATGAGATGTGATATCCAACTCCTTCCTATTCCAATCCTGAAACTCTTCTGATAGCATGAGATGTGATATCTCAATGCTTCTAATACCAAACCTGAGATCGTTCCGATAGCATGAGATGTGATATCTCAATGCTTCTAATACCAAACCTGAGATCCTTCCTATAACATGAGATGTGATATCCAAATCCTTCCCCTTCCAAACCTGAGACCCTCCCTTTAGCATGAGATGTGATATCCAACTCCTTCCCATTCCATTCCTGAGACCCTTCTGATAGCATGAGATGTGATATCTCAATGCCTCTAATACCAAACCTGAGATCCTACCTCTAACATGAAATGTGATATCCAACTCTTTCCCCTTCCAAACCTGAGAGCCTTCCTATAGCATGAGATGTGATATCCAAGTCCTTCCCATTCCAATCCTGAGACCCTTCCTATAGCTTGAGATGTGATATCCAACTCCTTCCCATTCCAATTCTGAGACCCTTCCTATACTATGAGACTTGATATCTCAATGCTTCTAATACCAAACGTGAGACCCGTAATATAACATGAGATGTGATATCGAAATCCTTCCCCTTCCAAACCTTAGACCCTTCCTTTATCATGAGATGTGATATCCAACTCCTTCCCATTCCAATCCTGAGACCCTTCCGATATCATGAGATGTGATATCTCAAAGCTTCTAATATCAAACTTGAGACCCTCCCTATAGCATGAGATGTGATATCCAAGTCCTTCCCATTCCAATCCTGATACCCTTCCTATAGCATGAGATGTGATATCTCAATGCTTCTAATACCAAACCTGAGACCCTTCCTATAACATGAGATGGGAATATCCAACTCCTTCCCATTCCAATCCTGAGACCCTTCCGATAGCAGAGATGTGATATCTCAATGCTTATACCAAACCTGAGATCCTTCCTATAACATGAGATGTGATATCCAACTCCTTCCCATTCCAATCCTGAGACACTTCCTACAGCATGAGATGTGATATCTCACTGCTTATACCAAACCTGAGACCCTTCCCATAGCATGAGATGTGATATCCAACTCCTTCCCATTCCAATCCTCAGACCCTTCCTATAGCATGAGATGTTATATCTCAATGCTTCTAATATCAAACTTGAGACCCTACCTATAGCATGAGATGTGATATCCAAATCCTTCCCCTTCCAAACCTGGGACCCTCCCTTTAGCTTGAGATGTGATATCCAACTCCTTCCCATTCCAATCCTGAGACCCTTCCTATAGCATGAGATATGATATCTCAATACTTCTAATACCAAACGTGAGATCCTTCCGATAACATGAGATGTGATATCCAAATCCTTCCCCTTCCAAACCTGAGAACCTCCCTTTAGCTTGAGATGTGATATCCAACTCCTTCCCATTCCAATTCTGAGACCTTTCCTATACTATGAGACTTGATATCTCAATGCTTCTAATACCAAACGTGAGACCCGTAATATAACATGAGATGTGATATCGAAATCCTTCCCCTTCCAAACCTTAGACCCTTCCTTTATCATGAGATGTGATATCCAACTCCTTCCCATTCCAATCCTGAGACCCTTCCGATATCATGAGATGTGATATCTCAAAGCTTCTAATATCAAACTTGAGACCCTCCCTATAGCATGAGATGTGATATCCAAGTCCTTCCCATTCCAATCCTGATACCCTTCCTATAGCATGAGATGTGATATCTCAATGCTTATAATACCAAACCTGAGACCCTTCCTATAACATGAGATGGGAATATCCAACTCCTTCCCATTCCAATCCTGAGACCCTTCCGATAGCAGAGATGTGATATCTCAATGCTTATACCAAACCTGAGATCCTTCCTATAACATGAGATGTGATATCCAAGTCCTTCCCATTCCAATCCTGAGACACTTCCTATAGCATGAGATGTGATATCCAACTCCTTCCCATTCCAATCCTGAGACCCTTCCTATAGCATGAGATATGATATCTCAATACTTCTAATACCAAACGTGAGATCCTTCCGATAACATGAGATGTGATATCCAAATCCTTCCCCTTCCAAACCTGAGACCCTCCCTTTAGCATGAGGTGTGATATCAAACTCCTTCCCATTCCAATCCTGAGACCCTTCTGATAGCATGAGATGTGATATCTCAATGCTTCTAATACCAAACCTGAGATCCTTCTGATAGCATGAGATGTGATATCTCAATGCTTCTAATACCAAACCTCAGATCCTTCCTATAACATGAGATGTGATATGCAAATCCTTCCCCTTCCAAACCTGAGACCCTCCCTTTAGCATGAGATGTGATATCCAACTCCTTCCCATTCCATTCCTGAGACCCTTCTGATAGCATGAGATGTGATATCTCAATGCCTCTAATACCAAACCTGAGATCCTTCCTATACTCTGAGACTTGATATCTCAATGCTTCTAATACCAAACCTGAGACCCGTAGTATAACATGAGATATGATATCCAAATCCTTCCCCTTCCAAACCTTAGACCCTTCCTTTATCATGAGATGTGATATCCAACTCCTTCCCATTCCAATCCTGAGACCCTTCCGATATCATGAGATGTGATATCTCAAAGCTTCTAATATCAAACGTGAGACCCTCCCTATAGCATGAGATGTGATATCCAAGTCCTTCCCATTCCAATCCTGAGACCCTTCCTATAGCATGATATGTGATATCTCAATGCTTCTAATACCAAACCTGAGACCCTTCCTATAGCATGAGATGTGATATCCAAGTCCTTCCCATTCCAATCCTGAGACCCTTCCTATAGCATGAGATGTGATATCTCAATGCTTCTAATACCAAACCTGAGACCCTTCCTATAACATGAGATGGGAATATCCAACTCCTTCCCATTCCAATCCTGAGACCCTTCCGATAGCAGAGATGTGATATCTCAATGCTTATACCAAACCTGAGACCCTTCCTATGGCATGAGATGTGATATCCAACTCCTTGCCATTCAAATCCTGAGACCCTTCCTATAGCATGAGAAGGGATATCCAACTCCTTCCCAATCCAATCCTGAGACCCTTCCGATAGCAGAGACGTGATATCTCAATGCTTCTACCAAACCTGAGACCCTTCCTTTAGCATGAGATGTGATATCCAAATCCTTCACATTCCAATCCTGAGACCCTTCCTATAGCATGAGATGTGATATCTCAATGCTTCTAATACCAAACCTGAGATCCTTCCTATAACATGAGATGTGATATCCAATTCCTTCCCATTCCAAACCTGAGACCCTTCCTATTGGATGAGTTGTGATATCCAACTCCTTCCCATTCCAACCCTGAGACCCTTCCTATAGCATGAGATGTGATGTCTCAATGTTTCTAATACCAAACCTGAGATCCTTCCTATAACATGAGATGTGATATCCAACTCCTTCCATTCCAATCTTGAGACCCGTCCTATAGCATGAGATGTGATATCTCAATGCTTATACCAAACCTGAGACCCTTCCTATAGCATGAGATGTGATATCCAACTACTTCCCATTCCAATCCTGAGACCCTTCCTATAGCATGGGATGTGATATCTCAATGCTTCTAATACCAAACCTGAGATCCTTCCTCTAACATGAAATGTGATATCCAACTCCTTCCCTTTCCAAACCTAAGAGCCTATCTATAGCATGAGATGTGATATCCAAGTCCTTCCCATTCCAATCCTTAGACCCTTCCGATAGCATGAGATGTGATATCTCAATAATTCTAATAACAAACCTGAGACCCGTCCTATAGCATGAGATATGATATCCAAGTCCTTCCCATTCCAATCCTGAGACCCTTCCTATAACATGAGATGTGATATCCAACTCCTTCCCGTTCCAAACCTGAGACCCTTCCTTTAGCATGAGATGTGATATCCAGCTCCTTCCCATTCCAATCCTGAGACACTTCCGATAGCATGAGATGTGATATCTCAATGCTTCTAATATCAAAACTGAGACCCTCCCTATAGCATGATATGTGATATCTAAGTCCTTCCCATTCCAATCCTGAGACACTCCCTATAGCATGAGATGTGATATCCAACTCTTTCCCATTCCAATCCTGAGACCCTTCCTATAGCATGAGATATGATATCTCAATACTTCTAATACCAAACGTGAGATCCTTCCGATAACATGAGATGTGATATCCAAATCCTTCCCCTTCCAAACCTGAGACCCTCCCTTTAGCATGAGATGTGATATCCAACTCCTTCCCATTCCAATCCTGAGACCCTTCTGATAGCATGAGATGTGATATCTCAATGCTTCTAATACCAAACCTGAGATCCTTCCGATAGCATGAGATGTGATATCTCAATGCTTCTAATACCAAACCTGAGATCCTTCCTATAACATGAGATGTGATATCCAAATCCTTCCCCTTCCAAACCTGAGACCCTCCCTTTAGCATGAGATGTGATATCCAAATCCTTCACATTCCAATCCTGAGACCCTTCCGATAGCATGAGATGTGATATCTCAATGCTTCTACCAAACCTGAGACCCTTCCTTTAGCATGAGATGTGATATCCAAATCCTTCACATTCCAATCCTGAGACCCTTCCTATAGCATGAGATGTGATATCTCAATGCTTCTAATACCAAACCTGAGATCCTTCCTATAACATGAGATGTGATATCCAATTCCTTCCCATTCCAAACCTGAGACCCTTCCTATTGGATGAGTTGTGATATCCAACTCCTTCCCATTCCAACCCTGAGACCCTTCCTATAGCATGAGATGTGATGTCTCAATGCTTCTAATACCAAACCTGAGATCCTTCCTATAACATGAGATGTGATATCCAACTCCTTCCATTCCAATCCTGAGACCCGTCCTATAGCATGAGATGTGATATCTCAATGCTTATACCAAACCTGAGACCCTTCCTATAGCATGAGATGTGATATCCAACTACTTCCCATTCCAATCCTGAGACCCTTCCTATAGCATGGGATGTGATATCTCAATGCTTCTAATACCAAACCTGAGATCCTTCCTCTAACATGAAATGTGATATCCAACTCCTTCCCTTTCCAAACCTAAGAGCCTATCTATAGCATGAGATGTGATATCCAAGTCCTTCCCATTCCAATCCTTAGACCCTTCCTACAGCATGCAATATGATATCTCAATGATTCTAATAACAAACCTGAGACCCGTCCTATAGCATGAGATATCCAAGTCCTTCCCATTCCAATCCTGAGACCCTTCCTATAACATGAGATGTGATATCCAACTCCTTCCCGTTCCAAACCTGAGACCCTTCCTTTAGCATGAGATGTGATATCCAGCTCCTTCCCATTCCAATCCTGAGACACTTCCGATAGCATGAGATGTGATATCTCAATGCTTCTAATATCAAAACTGAGACCCTCCCTATAGCATGATATGTGATATCTAAGTCCTTCCCATTCCAATCCTGAGACACTCCCTATAGCATGAGATGTGATATCCAACTCTTTCCCATTCCAATCCTGAGACCCTTCCTATAGCATGAGATATGATATCTCAATACTTCTAATACCAAACGTGAGATCCTTCCGATAACATGAGATGTGATATCCAAATCCTTCCCCTTCCAAACCTGAGACCCTCCCTTTAGCATGAGATGTGATATCCAACTCCTTCCCATTCCAATCCTGAGACCCTTCTGATAGCATGAGATGTGATATCTCAATGCTTCTAATACCAAACCTGAGATCCTTCCGATAGCATGAGATGTGATATCTCAATGCTTCTAATACCAAACCTGAGATCCTTCCTATAACATGAGATGTGATATCCAAATCCTTCCCCTTCCAAACCTGAGACCCTCCCTTTAGCATGAGATGTGATATCCAACTCCTTCCCATTCCAATTCTGAGACCCTTCCTATACTCTGAGACTTGATATCTCAATGCTTCTAATACCAAACCTGAGATCCTACCTCTAACATGAAATGTGATATCCAACTCTTTCCCCTTCCAAACCTGAGAGCCTTCCTATAGCATGAGATGTGATATCCAAGTCCTTCCCATTCCAATCCTGAGACCCTTCCTATAGCTTGAGATGTGATATCCAACTCCTTCCCATTCCAATTCTGAGACCCTTCCTATACTCTGAGACTTGATATCTCAATGCTTCTAATACCAAACCTGAGACCCGTAATATAACATGAGATGTGATATCCAAATCCTTCCCATTCCAATCCTGAGACCCTTCCGATATCATGAGATGTGATATCTCAAAGCTTCTAATATGAAACTTGAGACCCTCCCTATAGCATGAGATGTGATATCCAAGTCCTTCCCATTCCAATCCTGAGACCCTTCCTATAGCATGAGATGTGATATCTCAATGCTTCTAATACCAAACCTGAGACCCTTCCTATAACATGAGATGGGAATATCCAACTCCTTCCCATTCCAATCCTGAGACCCTTCCGATAGCAGAGATGTGATATCTCAATGCTTATACCAAACCTGAGACCCTTCCTATGGCATGAGATGTGATATCCAACTCCTTGCCATTCAAATCCTGAGACCCTTCCTATAGCATGAGAAGGGATATCCAACTCCTTCCCAATCCAATCCTGAGACCCTTCCGATAGCAGAGACGTGATATCTCAATGCTTCTACCAAACCTGAGACCCTTCCTTTAGCATGAGATGTGATATCCAAATCCTTCACATTCCAATCCTGAGACCCTTCCTATAGCATGAGATGTGATATCTCAATGCTTCTAATACCAAACCTGAGATCCTTCCTATAACATGAGATGTGATATCCAATTCCTTCCCATTCCAAACCTGAGACCCTTCCTACTGGATGAGATGTGATATCCAACTCCTTCCCATTCCAACCCTGAGACCCTTCCTATAGCATGAGATGTGATATCTCAATGCTTCTAATACCAAACCTGAGATCCTTCCTATAACATGAGATGTGATATCCAACTCCTTCCATTCCAATCCTGAGACCCGTCCTATAGCATGAGATGTGATATCTCAATGCTTATACCAAACCTGAGACCCTTCCTATAGCATGAGATGTGATATCCAACTACTTCCCATTCCAATCCTGAGACCCTTCCTATAGCATGAGATGTGATATCTCAATGCTTCTAATACCAAACCTGAGATCCTTCCTCTAGCATGAAATGTGATATCCAACTCCTTCCCTTTCCAAACCTAAGAGCCTATCTATAGCATGAGATGTGATATCCAGGTCCTTCCCATTCCAATCCTTAGACCCTTCCTACAGCATGCAATATGATATCTCAATGATTCTAATAACAAACCTGAGACCCGTCCTATAGCATGAGATATGATATCCAAGTCCTTCCCATTCCAATCCTGCGACCCTTCCTATAACATGAAATGTGATATCCAACTTCTTCCAAATCCAATACTGATACCCTTCCGATAGCATGAGACGTGATATCCCAATGCTTCTACCAAACCTGAGACCCATACTATGGCATGAGATGTGATATCAAACTCCTTCCCATTCCAATCCTGAGACCCTTCCTATAGCTTGAGGTGTGATATCCAACTCCTTCCCATTCCAATTCTGAGACCCGTCTTATACCATGAGACTTGATATCTCAATGCTTCTAATAGCAAGCCTGAGACCCGTCCTATAACATGAGATGTGATATCCAAATCCTTCCCCTTCCAAACCTTAGACCCTTCCTTTATCATGAGATGTGATATCCAACTCCTTCCCATTCCAATCCTGAGACCCTTCCGATATCATGAGATTTGTTATCTCAATGCTTCTAATATCAAACTTGAGACCCTCCCTATAGCATGAGATGTGACATCCAAGTCCTTCCCATTCCAATCCTGAGACCCTTCCTATAGCATGAGATGTGATATCTCTATGCTTCTAATACCAAACCTGAGGCCCTTCCTATAACATGAGATGGGATATCCAACTCCTTCCCATTCCAATCCTGAGACCTTTCCGATAGCAGAGATGTGATATCTCAATGCTTATACCAAACCTGAGAACCTTGCTATGGCCTGAGATGTCATATACAACTCCTTCCCATTCCAATCCTGAGACCCTTCCTTTAGCATGAGATGTGATATCTCAATGCTTATACCAAACCTGAGAGCCTACCTATAGCATGAGATGTGATATCCAAGTCCACCCCATTCCAATCCCTAGACCCTTCCTACAGCATGCGATGTGATATCTCAATGATTCTAATACCAAACCAGAGACTCTTCCTATAACATTAGATGGGATATCCAACTCCTTCCCATTCCAATCCTGAGCCGCTTCCGATAGCAGAGATGTGATATCTCAATGCTTATACCAAACCTGAGACCCTTCCTATAACATGAGATGTGATATCCAACTCCTTCCCGTTCCAAACCTGAGACACTAACTATAGCATATGTGATATCCAACTCCTTCCCATTCCAAACATGAGACCCTTCCTATAGCAAGAAAGTAATATCCAACTCCTACCCATTTAAATCCTGAGACCCTTCCTATAGCAAGAGATGTGATATCCAAATCCTTCCCATTCCAATCCTGAGACCCTTCCTATAACATGAGATGTGATATCCAACTCCTTCCCATTCCAACCTGAGACACTTCCTATAGCATGAGATATGATATCTCAATACTTCTAATACCAAACGTGAGATCCTTCCGATAACATGAGATGTGATATCCAAATCCTTCCCCTTCCAAACCTGAGACCCTCCCTTTAGCATGAGATGTGATATCCAACTCCTTCCTATTCCAATCCTGAAACTCTTCTGATAGCATGAGATGTGATATCTCAATGCTTCTAATACCAAACCTGAGATCCTTCCGATAGCATGAGATGTGATATCTCAATGCTTCTAATACCAAACATGAGATCCTTCCTATAACATGAGATGTGATATCCAAATCCTTCCCCTTCCAAACCTGAGACCCTCCCTTTAGCATGAGATGTGATATCCAACTCCTTCCTATTCCAATCCTGAAACTCTTCTGATAGCATGAGATGTGATATCTCAATGCTTCTAATACCAAACCTGAGATCCTTCCGATAGCATGAGATGTGATATCTCAATGCTTCTAATACCAAACCTGAGATCCTTCCTATAACATGAGATGTGATATCCAAATCCTTCCCCTTCCAAACCTGAGACCCTCCCTTTAGCATGAGATGTGATATCCAAGTCCTTCCCATTCCAATCCTGAGACCCTTCCTATAGCTTGAGATGTGATATCCAACTCCTTCCCATTCCAATTCTGAGACCCTTCCTATACTATGAGACTTGATATCTCAATGCTTCTAATACCAAACGTGAGACCCGTAATATAACATGAGATGTGATATCGAAATCCTTCCCCTTCCAAACCTTAGACCCTTCCTTTATCATGAGATGTGATATCCAACTCCTTCCCATTCCAATCCTGAGACCCTTCCGATATCATGAGATGTGATATCTCAAAGCTTCTAATATCAAACTTGAGACCCTCCCTATAGCATGAGATGTGATATCCAAGTCCTTCCCATTCCAATCCTGATACCCTTCCTATAGCATGAGATGTGATATCTCAATGCTTCTAATACCAAACCTGAGACCCTTCCTATAACATGAGATGGGAATATCCAACTCCTTCCCATTCCAATCCTGAGACCCTTCTGATAGCAGAGATGTGATATCTCAATGCTTATACCAAACCTGAGATCCTTCCTATAACATGAGATGTGATATCCAACTCCTTCCCATTCCAATCCTGAGACACTTCCTATAGCATGAGATGTGATATCTCACTGCTTATACCAAACCTGAGACCCTTCCCAAAGCATGAGATGTGATATCCAACTCCTTCCCATTCCAATCCTCAGACCCTTCCTATAGCATGAGATGTGATATCTCAATGCTTCTAATATCAAACTTGAGACCCTACCTATAGCATGAGATGTGAAATCAAATTCCTTCCCATTCCAATCCTGAGGCACTTCCTATAGCATGAGATGTGATATCCAACTCCTTCCCATTCCAATCCTGAGACCCTTCCTATAGCATGAGATATGATATCTCAATACTTCTAATACCAAATGTGAGATCCTTCCGATAACATGAGATGTGATATCCAAATCCTTCCCCTTCCAAACCTGAGACCCTCCCTTTAGCATGAGATGTGATATCCAACTCCTTCCCATTCCAATCCTGAGACCCTTCTGATAGCATGAGATGTGATATCTCAATGCTTCTAATACCAAACCTGAGATCCTTCCGATAGCATGAGATGTGATATCTCAATGCTTCTAATACCAAACCTCAGATCCTTCCTATAACATGAGATGTGATATCCAAATCCTTCCCCTTCCAAACCTGAGACCCTCCCTTTAGCATGAGATGTGATATCCAACTCCTTCCCATTCCATTCCTGAGACCCTTCTGATAGCATGAGATGTGATATCTCAATGCCTCTAATACCAAACCTGAGATCCTACCTCTAACATGAAATGTGATATCCAACTCTTTCCCCTTCCAAACCTGAGAGCCTTCCTATATCATGAGATGTGATATCCAAGTCCTTCCCATTCCAATCCTGAGACCCTTCCTATGGCTTGAGATGTGATATCCAACTCCTTCCCATTCCAATTCTGAGACCCTTCCTATACTCTGAGACTTGATATCTCAATGCTTCTAATACCAAACCTGAGACCCGTAGTATAACATGAGATATGATATCCAAATCCTTCCCCTTCCAAACCTTAGACCCTTCCTTTATCATGAGATGTGATATCCAACTCCTTCCCATTCCAATCCTGAGACCCTTCCGATAGCATGAGATGTGATATCTCAATGCTTCTAATACCAAACCTGAGACCCTTCCTATAGCATGAGATGTGATATCCAAGTCCTTCCCATTCCAATCCTGAGACCCTTCCTATAGCATGAGATGTGATATCTCAATGCTTCTAATACCAAACCTGAGACCCTTCCTATAGCATGAGATGTGATATCCAAGTCCTTCCCATTCCAATCCTGAGACCCTTCCTATAGCATGAGATGTGATATCTCAATGCTTCTAATACCAAACCTGAGACCCTTCCTATAACATGAGATGGGAATATCCAACTCCTTCCCATTCCAATCCTGAGACCCTTCCGATAGCAGAGATGTGATATCTCAATGCTTATACCAAACCTGAGACCCTTCCTATGGCATGAGATGTGATATCCAACTCCTTGCCATTCAAATCCTGAGACCCTTCCTATAGCATGAGAAGGGATATCCAACTCCTTCCCAATCCAATCCTGAGACCCTTCCGATAGCAGAGACATGATACCTCAATGCTTCTACCAAACCTGAGACCCTTCCTTTAGCATGAGATGTGATATCCAAATCCTTCACATTCCAATCCTGAGACCCTTCCTATAGCATGAGATGTGATATCTCAATGCTTCTAATACCAAACCTGAGATCCTTCCTATAACATGAGATGTGATATCCAATTCCTTCCCATTCCAAACCTGAGACCCTTCCTATTGGATGAGTTGTGATATCCAACTCCTTCCCATTCCAACCCTGAGACCCTTCCTATAGCATGAGATGTGATGTCTCAATGCTTCTAATACCAAACCTGAGATCCTTCCTATAACATGAGATGTGATATCCAACTCCTTCCATTCCAATCCTGAGACCCGTCCTATAGCATGAGATGTGATATCTCAATGCTTATACCAAACCTGAGAACCTTCCTATGGCCTGAGATGTCATATACAACTCCTTCCCATTCCAATCCTGAGACCCTTCCTTTAGCATGAGATGTGATATCTCAATGCTTATACCAAATCTGAGACCCTTCCTATAGCATGAGATGTGATATCCAATTCCTTCCCATTCCAATCCTGAGACCCTTCCTATAGCATGAGATGTGATATCTCAATGCTTATACCAAACCTGAGAGCCTACCTATAGCATGAGATGTGATATCCAAGTCCATCCCATTCCAATCCTTAGACCCTTCCTACAGCATGCAATGTGATATCTCAATGATTCTAATACCAAACCAGAGACTCTTCCTATAACATGAGATGGGATATCCAACTCCTTCCCATTCCAATCCTGAGCCGCTTCCGATAGCAGAGATGTGATATCTCAATGCTTATACCAAACCTGAGACCCTTCCTATAACATGAGATGTGATATCCAACTCCTTCCCGTTCCAAACCTGAGACACTAACTATAGCATATGTGATATCCAACTCCTTCCCATTCCAAACATGAGACCCTTCCTATAGCAAGAAAGTAATATCCAACTCCTACCCATTCCAATCCTGAGACCCTTCCTATAGCAAGAGATGTGATATCCAAATCCTTCCCATTCCAATCCTGAGACCCTTCCTATAACATGAGATGTGATATCCAACTCCTTCCTATTCCAACCTGAGACACTTCCTATAGCATGAGAAGGGATATCCAACTCCTTCCCAATCCAATCCTGAGACCCTTCCGATAGCAGAGATGTGATATCTCAATGCTTATACCAAACCTGAGACCCTTCCTATGGCATGAGATGTGATATCCAACTCCTTGCCATTCAAATCCTGAGACCCTTCCTATAGCATGAGATGTGATATCTCTATGCTTCTAATACCAAACCTGAGACCCTTCCTATAACATGAGATGGGATATCCAACTCCTTCCCATTCCAATCCTGAGACCCTTCCGATAGCAGAGATGTGATATCTCAATGCTTATACCAAACCTGAGAACCTTCCTATGGCCTGAGATGTCATATACAACTCCTTCCCGATCCAATCCTGAGACCCTTCCTTTAGCATGAGATGTGATATCTCAATGCTTATACCAAATCTGAGACCCTTCCTATAGCATGAGATGTGATATCCAATTCCTTCCCATTCCAATCCTGAGACCCTTCCTATAGCATGAGATGTGATATCTCAATGCTTATACCAAACCACCTGAGAGCCTACCTATAGCATGAGATGTGATATCCAAGTCCATCCCATTCCAATCCTTAGACCCTTCCTACAGCATGCGATGTGATATCTCAATGATTCTAATACCAAACCAGAGACTCTTCCTATAACATGAGATGGGATATCCAACTCCTTCCCATTCCAATCCTGAGCCGCTTCCGATAGCAGAGATGTGATATCTCAATGCTTATACCAAACCTGAGACCCTTCCTATGGCATGAGATGTGATATCCAACTCCTTGCCATTCAAATCCTGAGACCCTTCCTATAGCATGAGAAGGGATATCCAACTCCTTCCCAATCCAATCCTGAGACCCTTCCGATAGCAGAGACGTGATATCTCAATGCTTCTACCAAACCTGAGACCCTTCCTTTAGCATGAGATGTGATATCCAAATCCTTCACATTCCAATCCTGAGACCCTTCCTATAGCATGAGATGTGATATCTCAATGCTTCTAATACCAAACCTGAGATCCTTCCTATAACATGAGATGTGATATCCAATTCCTTCCCATTCCAAACCTGAGACCCTTCCTACTGGATGAGATGTGATATCCAACTCCTTCCCATTCCAACCCTGAGACCCTTCCTATAGCATGAGATGTGATGTCTCAATGCTTCTAATACCAAACCTGAGATCCTTCCTATAACATGAGATGTGATATCCAACTCCTTCCATTCCAATCCTGAGACCCGTCCTATAGCATGAGATGTGATATCTCAATGCTTATACCAAACCTGAGACCCTTCCTATAGCATGAGATGTGATATCCAACTACTTCCCATTCCAATCCTGAGACCCTTCCTATAGCATGAGATGTGATATCTCAATGCTTCTAATACCAAACCTGAGATCCTTCCTCTAGCATGAAATGTGATATCCAACTCCTTCCCTTTCCAAACCTAAGAGCCTATCTATAGCATGAGATTTGATATCCAGGTCCTTCCCATTCCAATCCTTAGACCCTTCCTACAGCATGCAATATGATATCTCAATGATTCTAATAACAAACCTGAGACCCGTCCTATAGCATGAGATATGATATCCAAGTCCTTCCCATTCCAATCCTGCGACCCTTCCTATAACATGAAATGTGATATCCAACTTCTTCCAAATCCAATACTGATACCCTTCCGATAGCATGAGACGTGATATCCCAATGCTTCTACCAAACCTGAGACCCATACTATGGCATGAGATGTGATATCAAACTCCTTCCCATTCCAATCCTGAGACCCTTCCTATAGCTTGAGGTGTGATATCCAACTCCTTCCCATTCCGATTCTGAGACCCGTCTTATACCATGAGACTTGATATCTCAATGCTTCTAATAGCAAACCTGAGACCCGTCCTATAACATGAGATGTGATATCCAAATCCTTCCCCTTCCAAACCTTAGACCCTTCCTTTATCATGAGATGTGATATCCAACTCCTTCCCATTCCAATCCTGACACCCTTCCGATATCATGAGATTTGTTATCTCAATGCTTCTAATATCAAACTTGAGACTCTCCCTATAGCATGAGATGTGACATCCAAGTCCTTCCCATTCCAATCCTGAGACCCTTCCTATAGCATGAGATGTGATATCTCTATGCTTCTAATACCAAACCTGAGGCCCTTCCTATAACATGAGATGGGATATCCAACTCCTTCCCATTCCAATCCTGAGACCTTTCCGATAGCAGAGATGTGATATCTCAATGCTTATACCAAACCTGAGAACCTTGCTATGGCCTGAGATGTCATATACAACTCCTTCCCATTCCAATCCTGAGACCCTTCCTTTAGCATGAGATGTGATATCTCAATGCTTATACCAAACCTGAGAGCCTACCTATAGCATGAGATTTGACATCCAAGTCCATCCCATTCCAATCCCTAGACCCTTCCTACAGCATGCGATGTGATATCTCAATGATTCTAATACCAAACCAGAGACTCTTCCTATAACATTAGATGGGATATCCAACTCCTTCCCATTCCAATCCTGAGCCGCTTCCGATAGCAGAGATGTGATATCTCAATGCTTATACCAAACCTGAGACCCTTCCTATAACATGAGATGTGATATCCAACTCCTTCCCGTTCCAAACCTGAGACACTAACTATAGCATATGTGATATCCAACTCCTTCCCATTCCAAACATGAGACCCTTCCTATAGCAAGAAAGTAATATCCAACTCCTACCCATTTAAATCCTGAGACCCTTCCTATAGCAAGAGATGTGATATCCAAATCCTTCCCATTCCAATCCTGAGACCCTTCCTATAACATGAGATGTGATATCCAACTCCTTCCCATTCCAACCTGAGACACTTCCTATAGCATGAGATATGATATCTCAATACTTCTAATACCAAACGTGAGATCCTTCCGATAACATGAGATGTGATATCCAAATCCTTCCCCTTCCAAACCTGAGACCCTCCCTTTAGCATGAGATGTGATATCCAACTCCTTCCTATTCCAATCCTGAAACTCTTCTGATAGCATGAGATGTGATATCTCAATGCTTCTAATACCAAACCTGAGATCCTTCCGATAGCATGAGATGTGATATCTCAATGCTTCTAATACCAAACCTGAGATCCTTCCTATAACATGAGATGTGATATCCAAATCCTTCCCCTTCCAAACCTGAGACCCTCCCTTTAGCATGAGATGTGATATCCAACTCCTTCCTATTCCAATCCTGAAACTCTTCTGATAGCATGAGATGTGATATCTCAATGCTTCTAATACCAAACCTGAGATCCTTCCGATAGCATGAGATGTGATATCTCAATGCTTCGAATACCAAACCTGAGATCCTTCCTATAACATGAGATGTGATATCCAAATCCTTCCCCTTCCAAACCTGAGACCCTCCCTTTAGCATGAGATGTGATATCCAACTCCTTCCCATTCCATTCCTGAGACCCTTCTGATAGCATGAGATGTGATATCTCAATGCCTCTAATACCAAACCTGAGATCCTACCTCTAACATGAGATGTGATATCCAACTCTTTCCCCTTCCAAACCTGAGAGCCTTCCTATAGCATGAGATGTGATATCCAAGTCCTTCCCATTCCAATCCTGAGACCCTTCCTATAGCTTGAGATGTGATATCCAACTCCTTCCCATTCCAATTCTGAGACCCTTCCTATACTATGAGACTTGATATCTCAATGCTTCTAATACCAAACGTGAGACCCGTAATATAACATGAGATGTGATATCGAAATCCTTCCCCTTCCAAACCTTAGACCCTTCCTTTATCATGAGATGTGATATCCAACTCCTTCCCATTCCAATCCTGAGACCCTTCCGATATCATGAGATGTGATATCTCAAAGCTTCTAATATCAAACTTGAGACCCTCCCTATAGCATGAGATGTGATATCCAAGTCCTTCCCATTCCAATCCTGATACCCTTCCTATAGCATGAGATGTGATATCTCAATGCTTCTAATACCAAACCTGAGACCCTTCCTATAACATGAGATGGGAATATCCAACTCCTTCCCATTCCAATCCTGAGACCCTTCCGATAGCAGAGATGTGATATCTCAATGCTTATACCAAACCTGAGATCCTTCCTATAACATGAGATGTGATATCCAACTCCTTCCCATTCCAATCCTGAGACACTTCCTATAGCATGAGATGTGATATCTCACTGCTTATACCAAACCTGAGACCCTTCCCAAAGCATGAGATGTGATATCCAACTCCTTCCCATTCCAATCCTCAGACCCTTCCTATAGCATGAGATGTGATATCTCAATGCTTCTAATATCAAACTTGAGACCCTACCTATAGCATGAGATGTGAAATCAAATTCCTTCCCATTCCAATCCTGAGGCACTTCCTATAGCATGAGATGTGATATCCAACTCCTTCCCATTCCAATCCTGAGACCCTTCCTATAGCATGAGATATGATATCTCAATACTTCTAATACCAAACGTGAGATCCTTCTGATAACATGAGATGTGATATCCAAATCCTTCCCCTTCCAAACCTGAGACCCTCCCTTTAGCATGAGATGTGATATCCAACTCCTTCCCATTCCAATCCTGAGACCCTTCTGATAGCATGAGATGTGATATCTCAATGCTTCTAATACCAAACCTGAGATCCTTCCGATAGCATGAGATGTGATATCTCAATGCTTCTAATACCAAACCTCAGATCCTTCCTATAACATGAGATGTGATATCCAAATCCTTCCCCTTCCAAACCTGAGACCCTCCCTTTAGCATGAGATGTGATATCCAACTCCTTCCCATTCCAATTCTGAGACCCTTCCTATACTCTGAGACTTGATATCTCAATGCTTCTAATACCAAACCTGAGATCCTACCTCTAACATGAAATGTGATATCCAACTCTTTCCCCTTCCAAACCTGAGAGCCTTCCTATAGCATGAGATGTGATATCCAAGTCCTTCCCATTCCAATCCTGAGACCCTTCCTATAGCTTGAGATGTGATATCCAACTCCTTCCCATTCCAATTCTGAGACCCTTCCTATACTCTGAGACTTGATATCTCAATGCTTCTAATACCAAACCTGAGACCCGTAATATAACATGAGATGTGATATCCAAATCCTTCCCATTCCAATCCTGAGACCCTTCCGATATCATGAGATGTGATATCTCAAAGCTTCTAATATGAAACTTGAGACCCTCCCTATAGCATGAGATGTGATATCCAAGTCCTTCCCATTCCAATCCTGAGACCCTTCCTATAGCATGAGATGTGATATCTCAATGCTTCTAATACCAAACCTGAGACCCTTCCTATAACATGAGATGGGAATATCCAACTCCTTCCCATTCCAATCCTGAGACCCTTCCGATAGCAGAGATGTGATATCTCAATGCTTATACCAAACCTGAGACCCTTCCTATGGCATGAGATGTGATATCCAACTCCTTGCCATTCAAATCCTGAGACCCTTCCTATAGCATGAGAAGGGATATCCAACTCCTTCCCAATCCAATCCTGAGACCCTTCCGATAGCAGAGACGTGATATCTCAATGCTTCTACCAAACCTGAGACCCTTCCTTTAGCATGAGATGTGATATCCAAATCCTTCACATTCCAATCCTGAGACCCTTCCTATAGCATGAGATGTGATATCTCAATGCTTCTAATACCAAACCTGAGATCCTTCCTATAACATGAGATGTGATATCCAATTCCTTCCCATTCCAAACCTGAGACCCTTCCTACTGGATGAGATGTGATATCCAACTCCTTCCCATTCCAACCCTGAGACCCTTCCTATAGCATGAGATGTGATATCTCAATGCTTCTAATACCAAACCTGAGATCCTTCCTATAACATGAGATGTGATATCCAACTCCTTCCATTCCAATCCTGAGACCCGTCCTATAGCATGAGATGTGATATCTCAATGCTTATACCAAACCTGAGACCCTTCCTATAGCATGAGATGTGATATCCAACTACTTCCCATTCCAATCCTGAGACCCTTCCTATAGCATGAGATGTGATATCTCAATGCTTCTAATACCAAACCTGAGATCCTTCCTCTAGCATGAAATGTGATATCCAACTCCTTCCCTTTCCAAACCTAAGAGCCTATCTATAGCATGAGATGTGATATCCAGGTCCTTCCCATTCCAATCCTTAGACCCTTCCTACAGCATGCAATATGATATCTCAATGATTCTAATAACAAACCTGAGACCCGTCCTATAGCATGAGATATGATATCCAAGTCCTTCCCATTCCAATCCTGCGACCCTTCCTATAACATGAAATGTGATATCCAACTTCTTCCAAATCCAATACTGATACCCTTCCGATAGCATGAGACGTGATATCCCAATGCTTCTACCAAACCTGAGACCCATACTATGGCATGAGATGTGATATCAAACTCCTTCCCATTCCAATCCTGAGACCCTTCCTATAGCTTGAGGTGTGATATCCAACTCCTTCCCATTCCAATTCTGAGACCCGTCTTATACCATGAGACTTGATATCTCAATGCTTCTAATAGCAAGCCTGAGACCCGTCCTATAACATGAGATGTGATATCCAAATCCTTCCCCTTCCAAACCTTAGACCCTTCCTTTATCATGAGATGTGATATCCAACTCCTTCCCATTCCAATCCTGAGACCCTTCCGATATCATGAGATTTGTTATCTCAATGCTTCTAATATCAAACTTGAGACCCTCCCTATAGCATGAGATGTGACATCCAAGTCCTTCCCATTCCAATCCTGAGACCCTTCCTATAGCATGAGATGTGATATCTCTATGCTTCTAATACCAAACCTGAGGCCCTTCCTATAACATGAGATGGGATATCCAACTCCTTCCCATTCCAATCCTGAGACCTTTCCGATAGCAGAGATGTGATATCTCAATGCTTATACCAAACCTGAGAACCTTGCTATGGCCTGAGATGTCATATACAACTCCTTCCCATTCCAATCCTGAGACCCTTCCTTTAGCATGAGATGTGATATCTCAATGCTTATACCAAACCTGAGAGCCTACCTATAGCATGAGATGTGATATCCAAGTCCACCCCATTCCAATCCCTAGACCCTTCCTACAGCATGCGATGTGATATCTCAATGATTCTAATACCAAACCAGAGACTCTTCCTATAACATTAGATGGGATATCCAACTCCTTCCCATTCCAATCCTGAGCCGCTTCCGATAGCAGAGATGTGATATCTCAATGCTTATACCAAACCTGAGACCCTTCCTATAACATGAGATGTGATATCCAACTCCTTCCCGTTCCAAACCTGAGACACTAACTATAGCATATGTGATATCCAACTCCTTCCCATTCCAAACATGAGACCCTTCCTATAGCAAGAAAGTAATATCCAACTCCTACCCATTTAAATCCTGAGACCCTTCCTATAGCAAGAGATGTGATATCCAAATCCTTCCCATTCCAATCCTGAGACCCTTCCTATAACATGAGATGTGATATCCAACTCCTTCCCATTCCAACCTGAGACACTTCCTATAGCATGAGATATGATATCTCAATACTTCTAATACCAAACGTGAGATCCTTCCGATAACATGAGATGTGATATCCAAATCCTTCCCCTTCCAAACCTGAGACCCTCCCTTTAGCATGAGATGTGATATCCAACTCCTTCCTATTCCAATCCTGAAACTCTTCTGATAGCATGAGATGTGATATCTCAATGCTTCTAATACCAAACCTGAGATCCTTCCGATAGCATGAGATGTGATATCTCAATGCTTCTAATACCAAACATGAGATCCTTCCTATAACATGAGATGTGATATCCAAATCCTTCCCCTTCCAAACCTGAGACCCTCCCTTTAGCATGAGATGTGATATCCAACTCCTTCCTATTCCAATCCTGAAATTCTTCTGATAGCATGAGATGTGATATCTCAATGCTTCTAATACCAAACCTGAGATCCTTCCGATAGCATGAGATGTGATATCTCAATGCTTCTAATACCAAACCTGAGATCCTTCCTATAACATGAGATGTGATATCCAAATCCTTCCCCTTCCAAACCTGAGACCCTCCCTTTAGCATGAGATGTGATATCCAACTCCTTCCCATTCCATTCCTGAGACCCTTGTGATAGCATGAGATGTGATATCTCAATGCCTCTAATACCAAACCTGAGATCCTACCTCTAACATGAAATGTGATATCCAACTCTTTCCCCTTCCAAACCTGAGAGCCTTCCTATAGCATGAGATGTGATATCCAAGTCCTTCCCATTCCAATCCTGAGACCCTTCCTATAGCTTGAGATGTGATATCCAACTCCTTCCCATTCCAATTCTGAGACCCTTCCTATACTATGAGACTTGATATCTCAATGCTTCTAATACCAAACGTGAGACCCGTAATATAACATGAGATGTGATATCGAAATCCTTCCCCTTCCAAACCTTAGACCCTTCCTTTATCATGAGATGTGATATCCAACTCCTTCCCATTCCAATCCTGAGACCCTTCCGATATCATGAGATGTGATATCTCAAAGCTTCTAATATCAAACTTGAGACCCTCCCTATAGCATGAGATGTGATATCCAAGTCCTTCCCATTCCAATCCTGATACCCTTCCTATAGCATGAGATGTGATATCTCAATGCTTCTAATACCAAACCTGAGACCCTTCCTATAACATGAGATGGGAATATCCAACTCCTTCCCATTCCAATCCTGAGACCCTTCTGATAGCAGAGATGTGATATCTCAATGCTTATACCAAACCTGAGATCCTTCCTATAACATGAGATGTGATATCCAACTCCTTCCCATTCCAATCCTGAGACACTTCCTATAGCATGAGATGTGATATCTCACTGCTTATACCAAACCTGAGACCCTTCCCAAAGCATGAGATGTGATATCCAACTCCTTCCCATTCCAATCCTCAGACCCTTCCTATAGCATGAGATGTGATATCTCAATGCTTCTAATATCAAACTTGAGACCCTACCTATAGCATGAGATGTGAAATCAAATTCCTTCCCATTCCAATCCTGAGGCACTTCCTATAGCATGAGATGTGATATCCAACTCCTTCCCATTCCAATCCTGAGACCCTTCCTATAGCATGAGATATGATATCTCAATACTTCTAATACCAAATGTGAGATCCTTCCGATAACATGAGATGTGATATCCAAATCCTTCCCCTTCCAAACCTGAGACCCTCCCTTTAGCATGAGATGTGATATCCAACTCCTTCCCATTCCAATCCTGAGACCCTTCTGATAGCATGAGATGTGATATCTCAATGCTTCTAATACCAAACCTGAGATCCTTCCGATAGCATGAGATGTGATATCTCAATGCTTCTAATACCAAACCTCAGATCCTTCCTATAACATGAGATGTGATATCCAAATCCTTCCCCTTCCAAACCTGAGACCCTCCCTTTAGCATGAGATGTGATATCCAACTCCTTCCCATTCCATTCCTGAGACCCTTCTGATAGCATGAGATGTGATATCTCAATGCCTCTAATACCAAACCTGAGATCCTACCTCTAACATGAAATGTGATATCCAACTCTTTCCCCTTCCAAACCTGAGAGCCTTCCTATATCATGAGATGTGATATCCAAGTCCTTCCCATTCCAATCCTGAGACCCTTCCTATGGCTTGAGATGTGATATCCAACTCCTTCCCATTCCAATTCTGAGACCCTTCCTATACTCTGAGACTTGATATCTCAATGCTTCTAATACCAAACCTGAGACCCGTAGTATAACATGAGATATGATATCCAAATCCTTCCCCTTCCAAACCTTAGACCCTTCCTTTATCATGAGATGTGATATCCAACTCCTTCCCATTCCAATCCTGAGACCCTTCCGATAGCATGAGATGTGATATCTCAATGCTTCTAATACCAAACCTGAGACCCTTCCTATAGCATGAGATGTGATATCCAAGTCCTTCCCATTCCAATCCTGAGACCCTTCCTATAGCATGAGATGTGATATCTCAATGCTTCTAATACCAAACCTGAGACCCTTCCTATAGCATGAGATGTGATATCCAAGTCCTTCCCATTCCAATCCTGAGACCCTTCCTATAGCATGAGATGTGATATCTCAATGCTTCTAATACCAAACCTGAGACCCTTCCTATAACATGAGATGGGAATATCCAACTCCTTCCCATTCCAATCCTGAGACCCTTCCGATAGCAGAGATGTGATATCTCAATGCTTATACCAAACCTGAGACCCTTCCTATGGCATGAGATGTGATATCCAACTCCTTGCCATTCAAATCCTGAGACCCTTCCTATAGCATGAGAAGGGATATCCAACTCCTTCCCAATCCAATCCTGAGACCCTTCCGATAGCAGAGACATGATACCTCAATGCTTCTACCAAACCTGAGACCCTTCCTTTAGCATGAGATGTGATATCCAAATCCTTCACATTCCAATCCTGAGACCCTTCCTATAGCATGAGATGTGATATCTCAATGCTTCTAATACCAAACCTGAGATCCTTCCTATAACATGAGATGTGATATCCAATTCCTTCCCATTCCAAACCTGAGACCCTTCCTATTGGATGAGTTGTGATATCCAACTCCTTCCCATTCCAACCCTGAGACCCTTCCTATAGCATGAGATGTGATGTCTCAATGCTTCTAATACCAAACCTGAGATCCTTCCTATAACATGAGATGTGATATCCAACTCCTTCCATTCCAATCCTGAGACCCGTCCTATAGCATGAGATGTGATATCTCAATGCTTATACCAAACCTGAGAACCTTCCTATGGCCTGAGATGTCATATACAACTCCTTCCCATTCCAATCCTGAGACCCTTCCTTTAGCATGAGATGTGATATCTCAATGCTTATACCAAATCTGAGACCCTTCCTATAGCATGAGATGTGATATCCAATTCCTTCCCATTCCAATCCTGAGACCCTTCCTATAGCATGAGATGTGATATCTCAATGCTTATACCAAACCTGAGAGCCTACCTATAGCATGAGATGTGATATCCAAGTCCATCCCATTCCAATCCTTAGACCCTTCCTACAGCATGCAATGTGATATCTCAATGATTCTAATACCAAACCAGAGACTCTTCCTATAACATGAGATGGGATATCCAACTCCTTCCCATTCCAATCCTGAGCCGCTTCCGATAGCAGAGATGTGATATCTCAATGCTTATACCAAACCTGAGACCCTTCCTATAACATGAGATGTGATATCCAACTCCTTCCCGTTCCAAACCTGAGACACTAACTATAGCATATGTGATATCCAACTCCTTCCCATTCCAAACATGAGACCCTTCCTATAGCAAGAAAGTAATATCCAACTCCTACCCATTCCAATCCTGAGACCCTTCCTATAGCAAGAGATGTGATATCCAAATCCTTCCCATTCCAATCCTGAGACCCTTCCTATAACATGAGATGTGATATCCAACTCCTTCCTATTCCAACCTGAGACACTTCCTATAGCATGAGAAGGGATATCCAACTCCTTCCCAATCCAATCCTGAGACCCTTCCGATAGCAGAGATGTGATATCTCAATGCTTATACCAAACCTGAGACCCTTCCTATGGCATGAGATGTGATATCCAACTCCTTGCCATTCAAATCCTGAGACCCTTCCTATAGCATGAGATGTGATATCTCTATGCTTCTAATACCAAACCTGAGACCCTTCCTATAACATGAGATGGGATATCCAACTCCTTCCCATTCCAATCCTGAGACCCTTCCGATAGCAGAGATGTGATATCTCAATGCTTATACCAAACCTGAGAACCTTCCTATGGCCTGAGATGTCATATACAACTCCTTCCCGATCCAATCCTGAGACCCTTCCTTTAGCATGAGATGTGATATCTCAATGCTTATACCAAATCTGAGACCCTTCCTATAGCATGAGATGTGATATCCAATTCCTTCCCATTCCAATCCTGAGACCCTTCCTATAGCATGAGATGTGATATCTCAATGCTTATACCAAACCACCTGAGAGCCTACCTATAGCATGAGATGTGATATCCAAGTCCATCCCATTCCAATCCTTAGACCCTTCCTACAGCATGCGATGTGATATCTCAATGATTCTAATACCAAACCAGAGACTCTTCCTATAACATGAGATGGGATATCCAACTCCTTCCCATTCCAATCCTGAGCCGCTTCCGATAGCAGAGATGTGATATCTCAATGCTTATACCAAACCTGAGACCCTTCCTATGGCATGAGATGTGATATCCAACTCCTTGCCATTCAAATCCTGAGACCCTTCCTATAGCATGAGAAGGGATATCCAACTCCTTCCCAATCCAATCCTGAGACCCTTCCGATAGCAGAGACGTGATATCTCAATGCTTCTACCAAACCTGAGACCCTTCCTTTAGCATGAGATGTGATATCCAAATCCTTCACATTCCAATCCTGAGACCCTTCCTATAGCATGAGATGTGATATCTCAATGCTTCTAATACCAAACCTGAGATCCTTCCTATAACATGAGATGTGATATCCAATTCCTTCCCATTCCAAACCTGAGACCCTTCCTACTGGATGAGATGTGATATCCAACTCCTTCCCATTCCAACCCTGAGACCCTTCCTATAGCATGAGATGTGATGTCTCAATGCTTCTAATACCAAACCTGAGATCCTTCCTATAACATGAGATGTGATATCCAACTCCTTCCATTCCAATCCTGAGACCCGTCCTATAGCATGAGATGTGATATCTCAATGCTTATACCAAACCTGAGACCCTTCCTATAGCATGAGATGTGATATCCAACTACTTCCCATTCCAATCCTGAGACCCTTCCTATAGCATGAGATGTGATATCTCAATGCTTCTAATACCAAACCTGAGATCCTTCCTCTAGCATGAAATGTGATATCCAACTCCTTCCCTTTCCAAACCTAAGAGCCTATCTATAGCATGAGATTTGATATCCAGGTCCTTCCCATTCCAATCCTTAGACCCTTCCTACAGCATGCAATATGATATCTCAATGATTCTAATAACAAACCTGAGACCCGTCCTATAGCATGAGATATGATATCCAAGTCCTTCCCATTCCAATCCTGCGACCCTTCCTATAACATGAAATGTGATATCCAACTTCTTCCAAATCCAATACTGATACCCTTCCGATAGCATGAGACGTGATATCCCAATGCTTCTACCAAACCTGAGACCCATACTATGGCATGAGATGTGATATCAAACTCCTTCCCATTCCAATCCTGAGACCCTTCCTATAGCTTGAGGTGTGATATCCAACTCCTTCCCATTCCGATTCTGAGACCCGTCTTATACCATGAGACTTGATATCTCAATGCTTCTAATAGCAAACCTGAGACCCGTCCTATAACATGAGATGTGATATCCAAATCCTTCCCCTTCCAAACCTTAGACCCTTCCTTTATCATGAGATGTGATATCCAACTCCTTCCCATTCCAATCCTGACACCCTTCCGATATCATGAGATTTGTTATCTCAATGCTTCTAATATCAAACTTGAGACCCTCCCTATAGCATGAGATGTGACATCCAAGTCCTTCCCATTCCAATCCTGAGACCCTTCCTATAGCATGAGATGTGATATCTCTATGCTTCTAATACCAAACCTGAGGCCCTTCCTATAACATGAGATGGGATATCCAACTCCTTCCCATTCCAATCCTGAGACCTTTCCGATAGCAGAGATGTGATATCTCAATGCTTATACCAAACCTGAGAACCTTGCTATGGCCTGAGATGTCATATACAACTCCTTCCCATTCCAATCCTGAGACCCTTCCTTTAGCATGAGATGTGATATCTCAATGCTTATACCAAACCTGAGAGCCTACCTATAGCATGAGATTTGACATCCAAGTCCATCCCATTCCAATCCCTAGACCCTTCCTACAGCATGCGATGTGATATCTCAATGATTCTAATACCAAACCAGAGACTCTTCCTATAACATTAGATGGGATATCCAACTCCTTCCCATTCCAATCCTGAGCCGCTTCCGATAGCAGAGATGTGATATCTCAATGCTTATACCAAACCTGAGACCCTTCCTATAACATGAGATGTGATATCCAACTCCTTCCCGTTCCAAACCTGAGACACTAACTATAGCATATGTGATATCCAACTCCTTCCCATTCCAAACATGAGACCCTTCCTATAGCAAGAAAGTAATATCCAACTCCTACCCATTTAAATCCTGAGACCCTTCCTATAGCAAGAGATGTGATATCCAAATCCTTCCCATTCCAATCCTGAGACCCTTCCTATAACATGAGATGTGATATCCAACTCCTTCCCATTCCAACCTGAGACACTTCCTATAGCATGAGATATGATATCTCAATACTTCTAATACCAAACGTGAGATCCTTCCGATAACATGAGATGTGATATCCAAATCCTTCCCCTTCCAAACCTGAGACCCTCCCTTTAGCATGAGATGTGATATCCAACTCCTTCCTATTCCAATCCTGAAACTCTTCTGATAGCATGAGATGTGATATCTCAATGCTTCTAATACCAAACCTGAGATCCTTCCGATAGCATGAGATGTGATATCTCAATGCTTCTAATACCAAACCTGAGATCCTTCCTATAACATGAGATGTGATATCCAAATCCTTCCCCTTCCAAACCTGAGACCCTCCCTTTAGCATGAGATGTGATATCCAACTCCTTCCTATTCCAATCCTGAAACTCTTCTGATAGCATGAGATGTGATATCTCAATGCTTCTAATACCAAACCTGAGATCCTTCCGATAGCATGAGATGTGATATCTCAATGCTTCGAATACCAAACCTGAGATCCTTCCTATAACATGAGATGTGATATCCAAATCCTTCCCCTTCCAAACCTGAGACCCTCCCTTTAGCATGAGATGTGATATCCAACTCCTTCCCATTCCATTCCTGAGACCCTTCTGATAGCATGAGATGTGATATCTCAATGCCTCTAATACCAAACCTGAGATCCTACCTCTAACATGAGATGTGATATCCAACTCTTTCCCCTTCCAAACCTGAGAGCCTTCCTATAGCATGAGATGTGATATCCAAGTCCTTCCCATTCCAATCCTGAGACCCTTCCTATAGCTTGAGATGTGATATCCAACTCCTTCCCATTCCAATTCTGAGACCCTTCCTATACTATGAGACTTGATATCTCAATGCTTCTAATACCAAACGTGAGACCCGTAATATAACATGAGATGTGATATCGAAATCCTTCCCCTTCCAAACCTTAGACCCTTCCTTTATCATGAGATGTGATATCCAACTCCTTCCCATTCCAATCCTGAGACCCTTCCGATATCATGAGATGTGATATCTCAAAGCTTCTAATATCAAACTTGAGACCCTCCCTATAGCATGAGATGTGATATCCAAGTCCTTCCCATTCCAATCCTGATACCCTTCCTATAGCATGAGATGTGATATCTCAATGCTTCTAATACCAAACCTGAGACCCTTCCTATAACATGAGATGGGAATATCCAACTCCTTCCCATTCCAATCCTGAGACCCTTCCGATAGCAGAGATGTGATATCTCAATGCTTATACCAAACCTGAGATCCTTCCTATAACATGAGATGTGATATCCAACTCCTTCCCATTCCAATCCTGAGACACTTCCTATAGCATGAGATGTGATATCTCACTGCTTATACCAAACCTGAGACCCTTCCCAAAGCATGAGATGTGATATCCAACTCCTTCCCATTCCAATCCTCAGACCCTTCCTATAGCATGAGATGTGATATCTCAATGCTTCTAATATCAAACTTGAGACCCTACCTATAGCATGAGATGTGAAATCAAATTCCTTCCCATTCCAATCCTGAGGCACTTCCTATAGCATGAGATGTGATATCCAACTCCTTCCCATTCCAATCCTGAGACCCTTCCTATAGCATGAGATATGATATCTCAATACTTCTAATACCAAACGTGAGATCCTTCTGATAACATGAGATGTGATATCCAAATCCTTCCCCTTCCAAACCTGAGACCCTCCCTTTAGCATGAGATGTGATATCCAACTCCTTCCCATTCCAATCCTGAGACCCTTCTGATAGCATGAGATGTGATATCTCAATGCTTCTAATACCAAACCTGAGATCCTTCCGATAGCATGAGATGTGATATCTCAATGCTTCTAATACCAAACCTCAGATCCTTCCTATAACATGAGATGTGATATCCAAATCCTTCCCCTTCCAAACCTGAGACCCTCCCTTTAGCATGAGATGTGATATCCAACTCCTTCCCATTCCATTCCTGAGACCCTTCTGATAGCATGAGATGTGATATCTCAATGCCTCTAATACCAAACCGGAGATCCTACCTCTAACATGAAATGTGATATCCAACTCTTTCCCCTTCCAAACCTGAGAGCCTTCCTATATCATGAGATGTGATATCCAAGTCCTTCCCATTCCAATCCTGAGACCCTTCCTATGGCTTGAGATGTGATATCCAACTCCTTCCCATTCCAATTCTGAGACCCTTCCTATACTCTGAGACTTGATATCTCAATGCTTCTAATACCAAACCTGAGACCCGTAGTATAACATGAGATATGATATCCAAATCCTTCCCCTTCCAAACCTTAGACCCTTCCTTTATCATGAGATGTGATATCCAACTCCTTCCCATTCCAATCCTGAGACCCTTCCGATAGCATGAGATGTGATATCTCAATGCTTCTAATACCAAACCTGAGACCCTTCCTATAGCATGAGATGTGATATCCAAGTCCTTCCCATTCCAATCCTGAGACCCTTCCTATAGCATGAGATGTGATATCTCAATGCTTCTAATACCAAACCTGAGACCCTTCCTATAGCATGAGATGTGATATCCAAGTCCTTCCCATTCCAATCCTGAGACCCTTCCTATAGCATGAGATGTGATATCTCAATGCTTCTAATACCAAACCTGAGACCCTTCCTATAACATGAGATGGGAATATCCAACTCCTTCCCATTCCAATCCTGAGACCCTTCCGATAGCAGAGATGTGATATCTCAATGCTTATACCAAACCTGAGACCCTTCCTATGGCATGAGATGTGATATCCAACTCCTTGCCATTCAAATCCTGAGACCCTTCCTATAGCATGAGAAGGGATATCCAACTCCTTCCCATTCCAAACCTGAGACCCTTCCTATTGGATGAGTTGTGATATCCAACTCCTTCCCATTCCAACCCTGAGACCCTTCCTATAGCATGAGATGTGATGTCTCAATGCTTCTAATACCAAACCTGAGATCCTTCCTATAACATGAGATGTGATATCCAACTCCTTCCATTCCAATCCTGAGACCCGTCCTATAGCATGAGATGTGATATCTCAATGCTTATACCAAACCTGAGAACCTTCCTATGGCCTGAGATGTCATATACAACTCCTTCCCATTCCAATCCTGAGACCCTTCCTTTAGCATGAGATGTGATATCTCAATGCTTATACCAAATCTGAGACCCTTCCTATAGCATGAGATGTGATATCCAATTCCTTCCCATTCCAATCCTGAGACCCTTCCTATAGCATGAGATGTGATATCTCAATGCTTATACCAAACCTGAGAGCCTACCTATAGCATGAGATGTGATATCCAAGTCCATCCCATTCCAATCCTTAGACCCTTCCTACAGCATGTGATGTGATATCTCAATGATTCTAATACCAAACCAGAGACTCTTCCTATAACATGAGATGGGATATCCAACTCCTTCCCATTCCAATCCTGAGCCGCTTCCGATAGCAGAGATGTGATATCTCAATGCTTATACCAAACCTGAGTCCCTTCCTATAACATGAGATGTGATATCCAACTCCTTCCCGTTCCAAACCTGAGACACTAACTATAGCATATGTGATATCCAACTCCTTCCCATTCCAAACATGAGACCCTTCCTATAGCAAGAAAGTAATATCCAACTCCTACCCATTCCAATCCTGAGACCCTTCCTATAGCAAGAGATGTGATATCCAAATCCTTCCCATTCCAATCCTGAGACCCTTCCTATAACATGAGATGTGATATCCAACTCCTTCCTATTCCAACCTGAGACACTTCCTATAGCATGAGAAGGGATATCCAACTCCTTCCCAATCCAATCCTGAGACCCTTCCGATAGCAGAGATGTGATATCTCAATGCTTATACCAAACCTGAGACCCTTCCTATGGCATGAGATGTGATATCCAACTCCTTGCCATTCAAATCCTGAGACCCTTCCTATAGCATGAGATGTGATATCTCTATGCTTCTAATACCAAACCTGAGACCCTTCCTATAACATGAGATGGGATATCCAACTCCTTCCCATTCCAATCCTGAGACCCTTCCGATAGCAGAGATGTGATATCTCAATGCTTATACCAAACCTGAGAACCTTCCTATGGCCTGAGATGTCATATACAACTCCTTCCCGATCCAATCCTGAGACCCTTCCTTTAGCATGAGATGTGATATCTCAATGCTTATACCAAATCTGAGACCCTTCCTATAGCATGAGATGTGATATCCAATTCCTTCCCATTCCAATCCTGAGACCCTTCCTATAGCATGAGATGTGATATCTCAATGCTTATACCAAACCACCTGAGAGCCTACCTATAGCATGAGATGTGATATCCAAGTCCATCCCATTCCAATCCTTAGACCCTTCCTACAGCATGCGATGTGATATCTCAATGATTCTAATACCAAACCAGAGACTCTTCCTATAACATGAGATGGGATATCCAACTCCTTCCCATTCCAATCCTGAGCCGCTTCCGATAGCAGAGATGTGATATCTCAATGCTTATACCAAACCTGAGACCCTTCCTATGGCATGAGATGTGATATCCAACTCCTTGCCATTCAAATCCTGAGACCCTTCCTATAGCATGAGAAGGGATATCCAACTCCTTCCCAATCCAATCCTGAGACCCTTCCGATAGCAGAGACGTGATATCTCAATGCTTCTACCAAACCTGAGACCCTTCCTTTAGCATGAGATGTGATATCCAAATCCTTCACATTCCAATCCTGAGACCCTTCCTATAGCATGAGATGTGATATCTCAATGCTTCTAATACCAAACCTGAGATCCTTCCTATAACATGAGATGTGATATCCAATTCCTTCCCATTCCAAACCTGAGACCCTTCCTACTGGATGAGATGTGATATCCAACTCCTTCCCATTCCAACCCTGAGACCCTTCCTATAGCATGAGATGTGATGTCTCAATGCTTCTAATACCAAACCTGAGATCCTTCCTATAACATGAGATGTGATATCCAACTCCTTCCATTCCAATCCTGAGACCCGTCCTATAGCATGAGATGTGATATCTCAATGCTTATACCAAACCTGAGACCCTTCCTATAGCATGAGATGTGATATCCAACTACTTCCCATTCCAATCCTGAGACCCTTCCTATAGCATGAGATGTGATATCTCAATGCTTCTAATACCAAACCTGAGATCCTTCCTCTAACATGAAATGTGATATCCAACTCCTTCCCTTTCCAAACCTAAGAGCCTATCTATAGCATGAGATGTGATATCCAGGTCCTTCCCATTCCAATCCTTAGACCCTTCCTACAGCATGCAATATGATATCTCAATGATTCTAATAACAAACCTGAGACCCGTCCTATAGCATGAGATATGATATCCAAGTCCTTCCCATTCCAATCCTGCGACCCTTCCTATAACATGAAATGTGATATCCAACTTCTTCCAAATCCAATGCTGATACCCTTCCGATAGCATGAGACGTGATATCCCAATGCTTCTACCAAACCTGAGACCCATACTATGGCATGAGATGTGATATCAAACTCCTTCCCATTCCAATCCTGAGACCCTTCCTATAGCTTGAGGTGTGATATCCAACTCCTTCCCATTCCAATTCTGAGACCCTTCTTATACCATGAGACTTGATATCTCAATGCTTCTAATACCAAACCTGAGACCCGTCCTATAACATGAGATGTGATATCCAAATCCTTCCCCTTCCAAACCTTAGACCCTTCCTTTATCATGAGATGTGATATCCAACTCCTTCCCATTCCAATCCTGAGACCCTTCCGATATCATGAGATTTGTTATCTCAATGCTTCTAATATCAAACTTGAGACCCTCCCTATAGCATGAGATGTGACATCCAAGTCCTTCCCATTCCAATCCTGAGACCCTTCCTATAGCATGAGATGTGATATCTCTATGCTTCTAATACCAAACCTGAGGCCCTTCCTATAACATGAGATGGGATATCCAACTCCTTCCCATTCCAATCCTGAGACCTTTCCGATAGCAGAGATGTGATATCTCAATGCTTATACCAAACCTGAGAACCTTCCTATGGCCTGAGATGTCATATACAACTCCTTCCCATTCCAATCCTGAGACCCTTCCTTTAGCATGAGATGTGATATCTCAATGCTTATACCAAATCAGAGACCCTTCCTATAGCATGAGATGTGATATCCAATTCCTTCCCATTCCAATCCTGAGACCGTTCCTATAGCATGAGATGTGATATCTCAATGCTTATACCAAACCTGAGAGCCTACCTATAGCATGAGATGTGATATCCAAGTCCATCCCATTCCAATCCCTAGACCCTTCCTACAGCATGCGATGTGATATCTCAATGATTCTAATACCAAACCAGAGACTCTTCCTATAACATTAGATGGGATATCCAACTCCTTCCCATTCCAATCCTGAGCCGCTTCCGATAGCAGAGATGTGATATCTCAATGCTTATACCAAACCTGAGACCCTTCCTATAACATGAGATGTGATATCCAACTCCTTCCCGTTCCAAACCTGAGACACTAACTATAGCATATGTGATATCCAACTCCTTCCCATTCCAAACATGAGACCCTTCCTATAGCAAGAAAGTAATATCCAACTCCTACCCATTTAAATCCTGAGACCCTTCCTATAGCAAGAGATGTGATATCCAAATCCTTCCCATTCCAATCCTGAGACCCTTCCTATAACATGAGATGTGATATCCAACTCCTTCCCATTCCAACCTGAGACACTTCCTATAGCATGAGATATGATATCTCAATACTTCTAATACCAAACGTGAGATCCTTCCGATAACATGAGATGTGATATCCAAATCCTTCCCCTTCCAAACCTGAGACCCTCCCTTTAGCATGAGATGTGATATCCAACTCCTTCCTATTCCAATCCTGAAACTCTTCTGATAGCATGAGATGTGATATCTCAATGCTTCTAATACCAAACCTGAGATCCTTCCGATAGCATGAGATGTGATATCTCAATGCTTCTAATACCAAACCTGAGATCCTTCCTATAACATGAGATGTGTTATCCAAATCCTTCCCCTTCCAAACCTGAGACCCTCCCTTTAGCATGAGATGTGATATCCAACTCCTTCCTATTCCAATCCTGAAACTCTTCTGATAGCATGAGATGTGATATCTCAATGCTTCTAATACCAAACCTGAGATCCTTCCGATAGCATGAGATGTGATATCTCAATGCTTCTAATACCAAACCTGAGATCCTTCCTCTAGCATGAAATGTGATATCCAACTCCTTCCCTTTCCAAACCTAAGAGCCTATCTATAGCATGAGATTTGATATCCAGGTCCTTCCCATTCCAATCCTTAGACCCTTCCTACAGCATGCAATATGATATCTCAATGATTCTAATAACAAACCTGAGACCCGTCCTATAGCATGAGATATGATATCCAAGTCCTTCCCATTCCAATCCTGCGACCCTTCCTATAACATGAAATGTGATATCCAACTTCTTCCAAATCCAATACTGATACCCTTCCGATAGCATGAGACGTGATATCCCAATGCTTCTACCAAACCTGAGACCCATACTATGGCATGAGATGTGATATCAAACTCCTTCCCATTCCAATCCTGAGACCCTTCCTATAGCTTGAGGTGTGATATCCAACTCCTTCCCATTCCGATTCTGAGACCCGTCTTATACCATGAGACTTGATATCTCAATGCTTCTAATAGCAAACCTGAGACCCGTCCTATAACATGAGATGTGATATCCAAATCCTTCCCCTTCCAAACCTTAGACCCTTCCTTTATCATGAGATGTGATATCCAACTCCTTCCCATTCCAATCCTGACACCCTTCCGATATCATGAGATTTGTTATCTCAATGCTTCTAATATCAAACTTGAGACCCTCCCTATAGCATGAGATGTGACATCCAAGTCCTTCCCATTCCAATCCTGAGACCCTTCCTATAGCATGAGATGTGATATCTCTATGCTTCTAATACCAAACCTGAGGCCCTTCCTATAACATGAGATGGGATATCCAACTCCTTCCCATTCCAATCCTGAGACCTTTCCGATAGCAGAGATGTGATATCTCAATGCTTATACCAAACCTGAGAACCTTGCTATGGCCTGAGATGTCATATACAACTCCTTCCCATTCCAATCCTGAGACCCTTCCTTTAGCATGAGATGTGATATCTCAATGCTTATACCAAACCTGAGAGCCTACCTATAGCATGAGATTTGACATCCAAGTCCATCCCATTCCAATCCCTAGACCCTTCCTACAGCATGCGATGTGATATCTCAATGATTCTAATACCAAACCAGAGACTCTTCCTATAACATTAGATGGGATATCCAACTCCTTCCCATTCCAATCCTGAGCCGCTTCCGATAGCAGAGATGTGATATCTCAATGCTTATACCAAACCTGAGACCCTTCCTATAACATGAGATGTGATATCCAACTCCTTCCCGTTCCAAACCTGAGACACTAACTATAGCATATGTGATATCCAACTCCTTCCCATTCCAAACATGAGACCCTTCCTATAGCAAGAAAGTAATATCCAACTCCTACCCATTTAAATCCTGAGACCCTTCCTATAGCAAGAGATGTGATATCCAAATCCTTCCCATTCCAATCCTGAGACCCTTCCTATAACATGAGATGTGATATCCAACTCCTTCCCATTCCAACCTGAGACACTTCCTATAGCATGAGATATGATATCTCAATACTTCTAATACCAAACGTGAGATCCTTCCGATAACATGAGATGTGATATCCAAATCCTTCCCCTTCCAAACCTGAGACCCTCCCTTTAGCATGAGATGTGATATCCAACTCCTTCCTATTCCAATCCTGAAACTCTTCTGATAGCATGAGATGTGATATCTCAATGCTTCTAATACCAAACCTGAGATCCTTCCGATAGCATGAGATGTGATATCTCAATGCTTCTAATACCAAACCTGAGATCCTTCCTATAACATGAGATGTGATATCCAAATCCTTCCCCTTCCAAACCTGAGACCCTCCCTTTAGCATGAGATGTGATATCCAACTCCTTCCTATTCCAATCCTGAAACTCTTCTGATAGCATGAGATGTGATATCTCAATGCTTCTAATACCAAACCTGAGATCCTTCCGATAGCATGAGATGTGATATCTCAATGCTTCGAATACCAAACCTGAGATCCTTCCTATAACATGAGATGTGATATCCAAATCCTTCCCCTTCCAAACCTGAGACCCTCCCTTTAGCATGAGATGTGATATCCAACTCCTTCCCATTCCATTCCTGAGACCCTTCTGATAGCATGAGATGTGATATCTCAATGCCTCTAATACCAAACCTGAGATCCTACCTCTAACATGAGATGTGATATCCAACTCTTTCCCCTTCCAAACCTGAGAGCCTTCCTATAGCATGAGATGTGATATCCAAGTCCTTCCCATTCCAATCCTGAGACCCTTCCTATAGCTTGAGATGTGATATCCAACTCCTTCCCATTCCAATTCTGAGACCCTTCCTATACTATGAGACTTGATATCTCAATGCTTCTAATACCAAACGTGAGACCCGTAATATAACATGAGATGTGATATCGAAATCCTTCCCCTTCCAAACCTTAGACCCTTCCTTTATCATGAGATGTGATATCCAACTCCTTCCCATTCCAATCCTGAGACCCTTCCGATATCATGAGATGTGATATCTCAAAGCTTCTAATATCAAACTTGAGACCCTCCCTATAGCATGAGATGTGATATCCAAGTCCTTCCCATTCCAATCCTGATACCCTTCCTATAGCATGAGATGTGATATCTCAATGCTTCTAATACCAAACCTGAGACCCTTCCTATAACATGAGATGGGAATATCCAACTCCTTCCCATTCCAATCCTGAGACCCTTCCGATAGCAGAGATGTGATATCTCAATGCTTATACCAAACCTGAGATCCTTCCTATAACATGAGATGTGATATCCAACTCCTTCCCATTCCAATCCTGAGACACTTCCTATAGCATGAGATGTGATATCTCACTGCTTATACCAAACCTGAGACCCTTCCCAAAGCATGAGATGTGATATCCAACTCCTTCCCATTCCAATCCTCAGACCCTTCCTATAGCATGAGATGTGATATCTCAATGCTTCTAATATCAAACTTGAGACCCTACCTATAGCATGAGATGTGAAATCAAATTCCTTCCCATTCCAATCCTGAGGCACTTCCTATAGCATGAGATGTGATATCCAACTCCTTCCCATTCCAATCCTGAGACCCTTCCTATAGCATGAGATATGATATCTCAATACTTCTAATACCAAACGTGAGATCCTTCTGATAACATGAGATGTGATATCCAAATCCTTCCCCTTCCAAACCTGAGACCCTCCCTTTAGCATGAGATGTGATATCCAACTCCTTCCCATTCCAATCCTGAGACCCTTCTGATAGCATGAGATGTGATATCTCAATGCTTCTAATACCAAACCTGAGATCCTTCCGATAGCATGAGATGTGATATCTCAATGCTTCTAATACCAAACCTCAGATCCTTCCTATAACATGAGATGTGATATCCAAATCCTTCCCCTTCCAAACCTGAGACCCTCCCTTTAGCATGAGATGTGATATCCAACTCCTTCCCATTCCATTCCTGAGACCCTTCTGATAGCATGAGATGTGATATCTCAATGCCTCTAATACCAAACCGGAGATCCTACCTCTAACATGAAATGTGATATCCAACTCTTTCCCCTTCCAAACCTGAGAGCCTTCCTATATCATGAGATGTGATATCCAAGTCCTTCCCATTCCAATCCTGAGACCCTTCCTATGGCTTGAGATGTGATATCCAACTCCTTCCCATTCCAATTCTGAGACCCTTCCTATACTCTGAGACTTGATATCTCAATGCTTCTAATACCAAACCTGAGACCCGTAGTATAACATGAGATATGATATCCAAATCCTTCCCCTTCCAAACCTTAGACCCTTCCTTTATCATGAGATGTGATATCCAACTCCTTCCCATTCCAATCCTGAGACCCTTCCGATAGCATGAGATGTGATATCTCAATGCTTCTAATACCAAACCTGAGACCCTTCCTATAGCATGAGATGTGATATCCAAGTCCTTCCCATTCCAATCCTGAGACCCTTCCTATAGCATGAGATGTGATATCTCAATGCTTCTAATACCAAACCTGAGACCCTTCCTATAGCATGAGATGTGATATCCAAGTCCTTCCCATTCCAATCCTGAGACCCTTCCTATAGCATGAGATGTGATATCTCAATGCTTCTAATACCAAACCTGAGACCCTTCCTATAACATGAGATGGGAATATCCAACTCCTTCCCATTCCAATCCTGAGACCCTTCCGATAGCAGAGATGTGATATCTCAATGCTTATACCAAACCTGAGACCCTTCCTATGGCATGAGATGTGATATCCAACTCCTTGCCATTCAAATCCTGAGACCCTTCCTATAGCATGAGAAGGGATATCCAACTCCTTCCCATTCCAAACCTGAGACCCTTCCTATTGGATGAGTTGTGATATCCAACTCCTTCCCATTCCAACCCTGAGACCCTTCCTATAGCATGAGATGTGATGTCTCAATGCTTCTAATACCAAACCTGAGATCCTTCCTATAACATGAGATGTGATATCCAACTCCTTCCATTCCAATCCTGAGACCCGTCCTATAGCATGAGATGTGATATCTCAATGCTTATACCAAACCTGAGAACCTTCCTATGGCCTGAGATGTCATATACAACTCCTTCCCATTCCAATCCTGAGACCCTTCCTTTAGCATGAGATGTGATATCTCAATGCTTATACCAAATCTGAGACCCTTCCTATAGCATGAGATGTGATATCCAATTCCTTCCCATTCCAATCCTGAGACCCTTCCTATAGCATGAGATGTGATATCTCAATGCTTATACCAAACCTGAGAGCCTACCTATAGCATGAGATGTGATATCCAAGTCCATCCCATTCCAATCCTTAGACCCTTCCTACAGCATGTGATGTGATATCTCAATGATTCTAATACCAAACCAGAGACTCTTCCTATAACATGAGATGGGATATCCAACTCCTTCCCATTCCAATCCTGAGCCGCTTCCGATAGCAGAGATGTGATATCTCAATGCTTATACCAAACCTGAGTCCCTTCCTATAACATGAGATGTGATATCCAACTCCTTCCCGTTCCAAACCTGAGACACTAACTATAGCATATGTGATATCCAACTCCTTCCCATTCCAAACATGAGACCCTTCCTATAGCAAGAAAGTAATATCCAACTCCTACCCATTCCAATCCTGAGACCCTTCCTATAGCAAGAGATGTGATATCCAAATCCTTCCCATTCCAATCCTGAGACCCTTCCTATAACATGAGATGTGATATCCAACTCCTTCCTATTCCAACCTGAGACACTTCCTATAGCATGAGAAGGGATATCCAACTCCTTCCCAATCCAATCCTGAGACCCTTCCGATAGCAGAGATGTGATATCTCAATGCTTATACCAAACCTGAGACCCTTCCTATGGCATGAGATGTGATATCCAACTCCTTGCCATTCAAATCCTGAGACCCTTCCTATAGCATGAGATGTGATATCTCTATGCTTCTAATACCAAACCTGAGACCCTTCCTATAACATGAGATGGGATATCCAACTCCTTCCCATTCCAATCCTGAGACCCTTCCGATAGCAGAGATGTGATATCTCAATGCTTATACCAAACCTGAGAACCTTCCTATGGCCTGAGATGTCATATACAACTCCTTCCCGATCCAATCCTGAGACCCTTCCTTTAGCATGAGATGTGATATCTCAATGCTTATACCAAATCTGAGACCCTTCCTATAGCATGAGATGTGATATCCAATTCCTTCCCATTCCAATCCTGAGACCCTTCCTATAGCATGAGATGTGATATCTCAATGCTTATACCAAACCACCTGAGAGCCTACCTATAGCATGAGATGTGATATCCAAGTCCATCCCATTCCAATCCTTAGACCCTTCCTACAGCATGCGATGTGATATCTCAATGATTCTAATACCAAACCAGAGACTCTTCCTATAACATGAGATGGGATATCCAACTCCTTCCCATTCCAATCCTGAGCCGCTTCCGATAGCAGAGATGTGATATCTCAATGCTTATACCAAACCTGAGACCCTTCCTATGGCATGAGATGTGATATCCAACTCCTTGCCATTCAAATCCTGAGACCCTTCCTATAGCATGAGAAGGGATATCCAACTCCTTCCCAATCCAATCCTGAGACCCTTCCGATAGCAGAGACGTGATATCTCAATGCTTCTACCAAACCTGAGACCCTTCCTTTAGCATGAGATGTGATATCCAAATCCTTCACATTCCAATCCTGAGACCCTTCCTATAGCATGAGATGTGATATCTCAATGCTTCTAATACCAAACCTGAGATCCTTCCTATAACATGAGATGTGATATCCAATTCCTTCCCATTCCAAACCTGAGACCCTTCCTACTGGATGAGATGTGATATCCAACTCCTTCCCATTCCAACCCTGAGACCCTTCCTATAGCATGAGATGTGATGTCTCAATGCTTCTAATACCAAACCTGAGATCCTTCCTATAACATGAGATGTGATATCCAACTCCTTCCATTCCAATCCTGAGACCCGTCCTATAGCATGAGATGTGATATCTCAATGCTTATACCAAACCTGAGACCCTTCCTATAGCATGAGATGTGATATCCAACTACTTCCCATTCCAATCCTGAGACCCTTCCTATAGCATGAGATGTGATATCTCAATGCTTCTAATACCAAACCTGAGATCCTTCCTCTAACATGAAATGTGATATCCAACTCCTTCCCTTTCCAAACCTAAGAGCCTATCTATAGCATGAGATGTGATATCCAGGTCCTTCCCATTCCAATCCTTAGACCCTTCCTACAGCATGCAATATGATATCTCAATGATTCTAATAACAAACCTGAGACCCGTCCTATAGCATGAGATATGATATCCAAGTCCTTCCCATTCCAATCCTGCGACCCTTCCTATAACATGAAATGTGATATCCAACTTCTTCCAAATCCAATGCTGATACCCTTCCGATAGCATGAGACGTGATATCCCAATGCTTCTACCAAACCTGAGACCCATACTATGGCATGAGATGTGATATCAAACTCCTTCCCATTCCAATCCTGAGACCCTTCCTATAGCTTGAGGTGTGATATCCAACTCCTTCCCATTCCAATTCTGAGACCCTTCTTATACCATGAGACTTGATATCTCAATGCTTCTAATACCAAACCTGAGACCCGTCCTATAACATGAGATGTGATATCCAAATCCTTCCCCTTCCAAACCTTAGACCCTTCCTTTATCATGAGATGTGATATCCAACTCCTTCCCATTCCAATCCTGAGACCCTTCCGATATCATGAGATTTGTTATCTCAATGCTTCTAATATCAAACTTGAGACCCTCCCTATAGCATGAGATGTGACATCCAAGTCCTTCCCATTCCAATCCTGAGACCCTTCCTATAGCATGAGATGTGATATCTCTATGCTTCTAATACCAAACCTGAGGCCCTTCCTATAACATGAGATGGGATATCCAACTCCTTCCCATTCCAATCCTGAGACCTTTCCGATAGCAGAGATGTGATATCTCAATGCTTATACCAAACCTGAGAACCTTCCTATGGCCTGAGATGTCATATACAACTCCTTCCCATTCCAATCCTGAGACCCTTCCTTTAGCATGAGATGTGATATCTCAATGCTTATACCAAATCAGAGACCCTTCCTATAGCATGAGATGTGATATCCAATTCCTTCCCATTCCAATCCTGAGACCGTTCCTATAGCATGAGATGTGATATCTCAATGCTTATACCAAACCTGAGAGCCTACCTATAGCATGAGATGTGATATCCAAGTCCATCCCATTCCAATCCCTAGACCCTTCCTACAGCATGCGATGTGATATCTCAATGATTCTAATACCAAACCAGAGACTCTTCCTATAACATTAGATGGGATATCCAACTCCTTCCCATTCCAATCCTGAGCCGCTTCCGATAGCAGAGATGTGATATCTCAATGCTTATACCAAACCTGAGACCCTTCCTATAACATGAGATGTGATATCCAACTCCTTCCCGTTCCAAACCTGAGACACTAACTATAGCATATGTGATATCCAACTCCTTCCCATTCCAAACATGAGACCCTTCCTATAGCAAGAAAGTAATATCCAACTCCTACCCATTTAAATCCTGAGACCCTTCCTATAGCAAGAGATGTGATATCCAAATCCTTCCCATTCCAATCCTGAGACCCTTCCTATAACATGAGATGTGATATCCAACTCCTTCCCATTCCAACCTGAGACACTTCCTATAGCATGAGATATGATATCTCAATACTTCTAATACCAAACGTGAGATCCTTCCGATAACATGAGATGTGATATCCAAATCCTTCCCCTTCCAAACCTGAGACCCTCCCTTTAGCATGAGATGTGATATCCAACTCCTTCCTATTCCAATCCTGAAACTCTTCTGATAGCATGAGATGTGATATCTCAATGCTTCTAATACCAAACCTGAGATCCTTCCGATAGCATGAGATGTGATATCTCAATGCTTCTAATACCAAACCTGAGATCCTTCCTATAACATGAGATGTGTTATCCAAATCCTTCCCCTTCCAAACCTGAGACCCTCCCTTTAGCATGAGATGTGATATCCAACTCCTTCCTATTCCAATCCTGAAACTCTTCTGATAGCATGAGATGTGATATCTCAATGCTTCTAATACCAAACCTGAGATCCTTCCGATAGCATGAGATGTGATATCTCAATGCTTCTAATACCAAACCTGAGATCCTTCCTATAACATGAGATGTGATATCCAAATCCTTCCCCTTCCAAACCTGAGACCCTCCCTTTAGCATGAGATGTGATATCCAACTCCTTCCCATTCCATTCCTGAGACCCTTCTGATAGCATGAGATGTGATATCTCAATGCCTCTAATACCAAACCTGAGATCCTACCTCTAACATGAAATGTGATATCCAACTCTTTCCCCTTCCAAACCTGAGAGCCTTCCTATAGCATGAGATGTGATATCCAAGTCCTTCCCATTCCAATCCTGAGACCCTTCCTATAGCTTGAGATGTGATATCCAACTCATTCCCATTCCAATTCTGAGACCCTTCCTATACTATGAGACTTGATATCTCAATGCTTCTAATACCAAACGTGAGACCCGTAATATAACATGAGATGTGATATCGAAATCCTTCCCCTTCCAAACCTTAGACCCTTCCTTTATCATGAGATGTGATATCCAACTCCTTCCCATTCCAATCCTGAGACCCTTCCGATATCATGAGATGTGATATCTCAAAGCTTCTAATATCAAACTTGAGACCCTCCCTATAGCATGAGATGTGATATCCAAGTCCTTCCCATTCCAATCCTGATACCCTTCCTATAGCATGAGATGTGATATCTCAATGCTTCTAATACCAAACCTGAGACCCTTCCTATAACATGAGATGGGAATATCCAACTCCTTCCCATTCCAATCCTGAGACCCTTCCGATAGCAGAGATGTGATATCTCAATGCTTATACCAAACCTGAGATCCTTCCTATAACATGAGATGTGATATCCAACTCCTTCCCATTCCAATCCTGAGACACTTCCTATAGCATGAGATGTGATATCTCACTGCTTATACCAAACCTGAGACCCTTCCCATAGCATGAGATGTGATATCCAACTCCTTCCCATTCCAATCCTCAGACCCTTCCTATAGCATGAGATGTGATATCTCAATGCTTCTAATATCAAACTTGAGACCCTACCTATAGCATGAGATGTGAAATCAAATTCCTTCCCATTCCAATCCTGAGGCACTTCCTATAGCATGAGATGTGATATCCAACTCCTTCCCATTCCAATCCTGAGACCCTTCCTATAGCATGAGATATGATATCTCAATACTTCTAATACCAAACGTGAGATCCTTCCGATAACATGAGATGTGATATCCAAATCCTTCCCCTTCCAAACCTGAGACCGTCCCTTTAGCATGAGATGTGATATCCAACTCCTTCCCATTCCAATCCTGAGACCCTTCTGATAGCATGAGATGTGATATCTCAATGCTTCTAATACCAAACCTGAGATCCTTCCGATAGCATGAGATGTGATATCTCAATGCTTCTAATACCAAACCTGAGATCCTTCCTATAACATGAGATGTGATATCCAAATCCTTCCCCTTCCAAACCTGAGACCCTCCCTTTAGCATGAGATGTGATATCCAACTCCTTCCCATTCCATTCCTGAGACCCTTCTGATAGCATGAGATGTGATATCTCAATGCCTCTAATACCAAACCTGAGATCCTACCTCTAACATGAAATGTGATATCCAACTCTTTCCCCTTCCAAACCTGAGAGCCTTCCTATATCATGAGATGTGATATCCAAGTCCTTCCCATTCCAATCCTGAGACCCTTCCTATGGCTTGAGATGTGATATCCAACTCCTTCCCATTCCAATTCTGAGACCCTTCCTATACTCTGAGACTTGATATCTCAATGCTTCTAATACCAAACCTGAGACCCGTAGTATAACATGAGATATGATATCCAAATCCTTCCCCTTCCAAACCTTAGACCCTTCCTTTATCATGAGATGTGATATCCAACTCCTTCCCATTCCAATCCTGAGACCCTTCCGATAGCATGAGATGTGATATCTCAATGCTTCTAATACCAAACCTGAGACCCTTCCTATAGCATGAGATGTGATATCCAAGTCCTTCCCATTCCAATCCTGAGACCCTTCCTATAGCATGAGATGTGATATCTCAATGCTTCTAATACCAAACCTGAGACCCTTCCTATAGCATGAGATGTGATATCCAAGTCCTTCCCATTCCAATCCTGAGACCCTTCCTATAGCATGAGATGTGATATCTCAATGCTTCTAATACCAAACCTGAGACCCTTCCTATAACATGAGATGGGAATATCCAACTCCTTCCCATTCCAATCCTGAGACCCTTCCGATAGCAGAGATGTGATATCTCAATGCTTATACCAAACCTGAGACCCTTCCTATGGCATGAGATGTGATATCCAACTCCTTGCCATTCAAATCCTGAGACCCTTCCTATAGCATGAGAAGGGATATCCAACTCCTTCCCAATCCAATCCTGAGACCCTTCCGATAGCAGAGACATGATACCTCAATGCTTCTACCTAACCTGAGACCCTTCCTTTAGCATGAGATGTGATATCCAAATCCTTCACATTCCAATCCTGAGACCCTTCCTATAGCATGAGATGTGATATCTCAATGCTTCTAATACCAAACCTGAGATCCTTCCTATAACATGAGATGTGATATCCAATTCCTTCCCATTCCAAACCTGAGACCCTTCCTATTGGATGAGTTGTGATATCCAACTCCTTCCCATTCCAACCCTGAGACCCTTCCTATAGCATGAGATGTGATGTCTCAATGCTTCTAATACCAAACCTGAGATCCTTCCTATAACATGAGATGTGATATCCAACTCCTTCCATTCCAATCCTGAGACCCGTCCTATAGCATGAGATGTGATATCTCAATGCTTATACCAAACCTGAGAACCTTCCTATGGCCTGAGATGTCATATACAACTCCTTCCCATTCCAATTCTGAGACCCTCCCTTTAGCATGAGATGTGATATCCAACTCCTTCCTATTCCAATCCTGAAACTCTTCTGATAGCATGAGATGTGATATCTCAATGCTTCTAATACCAAACCTGAGATCCTTCCGATAGCATGAGATGTGATATCTCAATGCTTCTAATACCAAACCTGAGATCCTTCCTATAACATGAGATGTGATATCCAAATCCTTCCCCTTCCAAACCTGAGACCCTCCCTTTAGCATGAGATGTGATATCCAACTCCTTCCCATTCCATTCCTGAGACCCTTCTGATAGCATGAGATGTGATATCTCAATGCCTCTAATACCAAACCTGAGATCCTACCTCTAACATGAGATGTGATATCCAACTCTTTCCCCTTCCAAACCTGAGAGCCTTCCTATAGCATGAGATGTGATATCCAAGTCCTTCCCATTCCAATCCTGAGACCCTTCCTATAGCTTGAGATGTGATATCCAACTCCTTCCCATTCCAATTCTGAGACCCTTCCTATACTATGAGACTTGATATCTCAATGCTTCTAATACCAAACGTGAGACCCGTAATATAACATGAGATGTGATATCGAAATCCTTCCCCTTCCAAACCTTAGACCCTTCCTTTATCATGAGATGTGATATCCAACTCCTTCCCATTCCAATCCTGAGACCCTTCCGATATCATGAGATGTGATATCTCAAAGCTTCTAATATCAAACTTGAGACCCTCCCTATAGCATGAGATGTGATATCCAAGTCCTTCCCATTCCAATCCTGATACCCTTCCTATAGCATGAGATGTGATATCTCAATGCTTCTAATACCAAACCTGAGACCCTTCCTATAACATGAGATGGGAATATCCAACTCCTTCCCATTCCAATCCTGAGACCCTTCCGATAGCAGAGATGTGATATCTCAATGCTTATACCAAACCTGAGATCCTTCCTATAACATGAGATGTGATATCCAACTCCTTCCCATTCCAATCCTGAGACACTTCCTATAGCATGAGATGTGATATCTCACTGCTTATACCAAACCTGAGACCCTTCCCAAAGCATGAGATGTGATATCCAACTCCTTCCCATTCCAATCCTCAGACCCTTCCTATAGCATGAGATGTGATATCTCAATGCTTCTAATATCAAACTTGAGACCCTACCTATAGCATGAGATGTGAAATCAAATTCCTTCCCATTCCAATCCTGAGGCACTTCCTATAGCATGAGATGTGATATCCAACTCCTTCCCATTCCAATCCTGAGACCCTTCCTATAGCATGAGATATGATATCTCAATACTTCTAATACCAAACGTGAGATCCTTCTGATAACATGAGATGTGATATCCAAATCCTTCCCCTTCCAAACCTGAGACCCTCCCTTTAGCATGAGATGTGATATCCAACTCCTTCCCATTCCAATCCTGAGACCCTTCTGATAGCATGAGATGTGATATCTCAATGCTTCTAATACCAAACCTGAGATCCTTCCGATAGCATGAGATGTGATATCTCAATGCTTCTAATACCAAACCTCAGATCCTTCCTATAACATGAGATGTGATATCCAAATCCTTCCCCTTCCAAACCTGAGACCCTCCCTTTAGCATGAGATGTGATATCCAACTCCTTCCCATTCCATTCCTGAGACCCTTCTGATAGCATGAGATGTGATATCTCAATGCCTCTAATACCAAACCGGAGATCCTACCTCTAACATGAAATGTGATATCCAACTCTTTCCCCTTCCAAACCTGAGAGCCTTCCTATATCATGAGATGTGATATCCAAGTCCTTCCCATTCCAATCCTGAGACCCTTCCTATGGCTTGAGATGTGATATCCAACTCCTTCCCATTCCAATTCTGAGACCCTTCCTATACTCTGAGACTTGATATCTCAATGCTTCTAATACCAAACCTGAGACCCGTAGTATAACATGAGATATGATATCCAAATCCTTCCCCTTCCAAACCTTAGACCCTTCCTTTATCATGAGATGTGATATCCAACTCCTTCCCATTCCAATCCTGAGACCCTTCCGATAGCATGAGATGTGATATCTCAATGCTTCTAATACCAAACCTGAGACCCTTCCTATAGCATGAGATGTGATATCCAAGTCCTTCCCATTCCAATCCTGAGACCCTTCCTATAGCATGAGATGTGATATCTCAATGCTTCTAATACCAAACCTGAGACCCTTCCTATAGCATGAGATGTGATATCCAAGTCCTTCCCATTCCAATCCTGAGACCCTTCCTATAGCATGAGATGTGATATCTCAATGCTTCTAATACCAAACCTGAGACCCTTCCTATAACATGAGATGGGAATATCCAACTCCTTCCCATTCCAATCCTGAGACCCTTCCGATAGCAGAGATGTGATATCTCAATGCTTATACCAAACCTGAGACCCTTCCTATGGCATGAGATGTGATATCCAACTCCTTGCCATTCAAATCCTGAGACCCTTCCTATAGCATGAGAAGGGATATCCAACTCCTTCCCATTCCAAACCTGAGACCCTTCCTATTGGATGAGTTGTGATATCCAACTCCTTCCCATTCCAACCCTGAGACCCTTCCTATAGCATGAGATGTGATGTCTCAATGCTTCTAATACCAAACCTGAGATCCTTCCTATAACATGAGATGTGATATCCAACTCCTTCCATTCCAATCCTGAGACCCGTCCTATAGCATGAGATGTGATATCTCAATGCTTATACCAAACCTGAGAACCTTCCTATGGCCTGAGATGTCATATACAACTCCTTCCCATTCCAATCCTGAGACCCTTCCTTTAGCATGAGATGTGATATCTCAATGCTTATACCAAATCTGAGACCCTTCCTATAGCATGAGATGTGATATCCAATTCCTTCCCATTCCAATCCTGAGACCCTTCCTATAGCATGAGATGTGATATCTCAATGCTTATACCAAACCTGAGAGCCTACCTATAGCATGAGATGTGATATCCAAGTCCATCCCATTCCAATCCTTAGACCCTTCCTACAGCATGCGATGTGATATCTCAATGATTCTAATACCAAACCAGAGACTCTTCCTATAACATGAGATGGGATATCCAACTCCTTCCCATTCCAATCCTGAGCCGCTTCCGATAGCAGAGATGTGATATCTCAATGCTTATACCAAACCTGAGTCCCTTCCTATAACATGAGATGTGATATCCAACTCCTTCCCGTTCCAAACCTGAGACACTAACTATAGCATATGTGATATCCAACTCCTTCCCATTCCAAACATGAGACCCTTCCTATAGCAAGAAAGTAATATCCAACTCCTACCCATTCCAATCCTGAGACCCTTCCTATAGCAAGAGATGTGATATCCAAATCCTTCCCATTCCAATCCTGAGACCCTTCCTATAACATGAGATGTGATATCCAACTCCTTCCTATTCCAACCTGAGACACTTCCTATAGCATGAGAAGGGATATCCAACTCCTTCCCAATCCAATCCTGAGACCCTTCCGATAGCAGAGATGTGATATCTCAATGCTTATACCAAACCTGAGACCCTTCCTATGGCATGAGATGTGATATCCAACTCCTTGCCATTCAAATCCTGAGACCCTTCCTATAGCATGAGATGTGATATCTCTATGCTTCTAATACCAAACCTGAGACCCTTCCTATAACATGAGATGGGATATCCAACTCCTTCCCATTCCAATCCTGAGACCCTTCCGATAGCAGAGATGTGATATCTCAATGCTTATACCAAACCTGAGAACCTTCCTATGGCCTGAGATGTCATATACAACTCCTTCCCGATCCAATCCTGAGACCCTTCCTTTAGCATGAGATGTGATATCTCAATGCTTATACCAAATCTGAGACCCTTCCTATAGCATGAGATGTGATATCCAATTCCTTCCCATTCCAATCCTGAGACCCTTCCTATAGCATGAGATGTGATATCTCAATGCTTATACCAAACCACCTGAGAGCCTACCTATAGCATGAGATGTGATATCCAAGTCCATCCCATTCCAATCCTTAGACCCTTCCTACAGCATGCGATGTGATATCTCAATGATTCTAATACCAAACCAGAGACTCTTCCTATAACATGAGATGGGATATCCAACTCCTTCCCATTCCAATCCTGAGCCGCTTCCGATAGCAGAGATGTGATATCTCAATGCTTCTACCAAACCTGAGACCCTTCCTTTAGCATGAGATGTGATATCCAACTCCTTGCCATTCAAATCCTGAGACCCTTCCTATAGCATGAGAAGGGATATCCAACTCCTTCCCAATCCAATCCTGAGACCCTTCCGATAGCAGAGACGTGATATCTCAATGCTTCTACCAAACCTGAGACCCTTCCTTTAGCATGAGATGTGATATCCAAATCCTTCACATTCCAATCCTGAGACCCTTCCTATAGCATGAGATGTGATATCTCAATGCTTCTAATACCAAACCTGAGATCCTTCCTATAACATGAGATGTGATATCCAATTCCTTCCCATTCCAAACCTGAGACCCTTCCTACTGGATGAGATGTGATATCCAACTCCTTCCCATTCCAACCCTGAGACCCTTCCTATAGCATGAGATGTGATGTCTCAATGCTTCTAATACCAAACCTGAGATCCTTCCTATAACATGAGATGTGATATCCAACTCCTTCCATTCCAATCCTGAGACCCGTCCTATAGCATGAGATGTGATATCTCAATGCTTATACCAAACCTGAGACCCTTCCTATAGCATGAGATGTGATATCCAACTACTTCCCATTCCAATCCTGAGACCCTTCCTATAGCATGAGATGTGATATCTCAATGCTTCTAATACCAAACCTGAGATCCTTCCTCTAACATGAAATGTGATATCCAACTCCTTCCCTTTCCAAACCTAAGAGCCTATCTATAGCATGAGATGTGATATCCAGGTCCTTCCCATTCCAATCCTTAGACCCTTCCTACAGCATGCAATATGATATCTCAATGATTCTAATAACAAACCTGAGACCCGTCCTATAGCATGAGATATGATATCCAAGTCCTTCCCATTCCAATCCTGCGACCCTTCCTATAACATGAAATGTGATATCCAACTTCTTCCAAATCCAATGCTGATACCCTTCCGATAGCATGAGACGTGATATCCCAATGCTTCTACCAAACCTGAGACCCATACTATGGCATGAGATGTGATATCAAACTCCTTCCCATTCCAATCCTGAGACCCTTCCTATAGCTTGAGGTGTGATATCCAACTCCTTCCCATTCCAATCCTGAGACCCTTCCGATATCATGAGATTTGTTATCTCAATGCTTCTAATATCAAACTTGAGACCCTCCCTATAGCATGAGATGTGACATCCAAGTCCTTCCCATTCCAATCCTGAGACCCTTCCTATAGCATGAGATGTGATATCTCTATGCTTCTAATACCAAACCTGAGGCCCTTCCTATAACATGAGATGGGATATCCAACTCCTTCCCATTCCAATCCTGAGACCTTTCCGATAGCAGAGATGTGATATCTCAATGCTTATACCAAACCTGAGAACCTTCCTATGGCCTGAGATGTCATATACAACTCCTTCCCATTCCAATCCTGAGACCCTTCCTTTAGCATGAGATGTGATATCTCAATGCTTATACCAAATCAGAGACCCTTCCTATAGCATGAGATGTGATATCCAATTCCTTCCCATTCCAATCCTGAGACCCTTCCTATAGCATGAGATGTGATATCTCAATGCTTATACCAAACCTGAGAGCCTACCTATAGCATGAGATGTGATATCCAAGTCCATCCCATTCCAATCCCTAGACCCTTCCTACAGCATGCGATGTGATATCTCAATGATTCTAATACCAAACCAGAGACTCTTCCTATAACATTAGATGGGATATCCAACTCCTTCCCATTCCAATCCTGAGCCGCTTCCGATAGCAGAGATGTGATATCTCAATGCTTATACCAAACCTGAGACCCTTCCTATAACATGAGATGTGATATCCAACTCCTTCCCGTTCCAAACCTGAGACACTAACTATAGCATATGTGATATCCAACTCCTTCCCATTCCAAACATGAGACCCTTCCTATAGCAAGAAAGTAATATCCAACTCCTACCCATTTAAATCCTGAGACCCTTCCTATAGCAAGAGATGTGATATCCAAATCCTTCCCATTCCAATCCTGAGACCCTTCCTATAACATGAGATGTGATATCCAACTCCTTCCCATTCCAACCTGAGACACTTCCTATAGCATGAGATATGATATCTCAATACTTCTAATACCAAACGTGAGATCCTTCCGATAACATGAGATGTGATATCCAAATCCTTCCCCTTCCAAACCTGAGACCCTCCCTTTAGCATGAGATGTGATATCCAACTCCTTCCTATTCCAATCCTGAAACTCTTCTGATAGCATGAGATGTGATATCTCAATGCTTCTAATACCAAACCTGAGATCCTTCCGATAGCATGAGATGTGATATCTCAATGCTTCTAATACCAAACCTGAGATCCTTCCTATAACATGAGATGTGATATCCAAATCCTTCCCCTTCCAAACCTGAGACCCTCCCTTTAGCATGAGATGTGATATCCAACTCCTTCCTATTCCAATCCTGAAACTCTTCTGATAGCATGAGATGTGATATCTCAATGCTTCTAATACCAAACCTGAGATCCTTCCGATAGCATGAGATGTGATATCTCAATGCTTCTAATACCAAACCTGAGATCCTTCCTATAACATGAGATGTGATATCCAAATCCTTCCCCTTCCAAACCTGAGACCCTCCCTTTAGCATGAGATGTGATATCCAACTCCTTCCCATTCCATTCCTGAGACCCTTCTGATAGCATGAGATGTGATATCTCAATGCCTCTAATACCAAACCTGAGATCCTACCTCTAACATGAAATGTGATATCCAACTCTTTCCCCTTCCAAACCTGAGAGCCTTCCTATAGCATGAGATGTGATATCCAAGTCCTTCCCATTCCAATCCTGAGACCCTTCCTATAGCTTGAGATGTGATATCCAACTCCTTCCCATTCCAATTCTGAGACCCTTCCTATACGATGAGACTTGATATCTCAATGCTTCTAATACCAAACGTGAGACCCGTAATATAACATGAGATGTGATATCGAAATCCTTCCCCTTCCAAACCTTAGACCCTTCCTTTATCATGAGATGTGATATCCAACTCCTTCCCATTCCAATCCTGAGACCCTTCCGATATCATGAGATGTGATATCTCAAATCTTCTAATATCAAACTTGAGACCCTCCCTATAGCATGAGATGTGATATCCAAGTCCTTCCCATTCCAATCCTGATACCCTTCCTATAGCATGAGATGTGATATCTCAATGCTTCTAATACCAAACCTGAGACCCTTCCTATAACATGAGATGGGAATATCCAACTCCTTCCCATTCCAATCCTGAGACCCTTCCGATAGCAGAGATGTGATATCTCAATGCTTATACCAAACCTGAGATCCTTCCTATAACATGAGATGTGATATCCAACTCCTTCCCATTCCAATCCTGAGACACTTCCTATAGCATGAGATGTGATATCTCACTGCTTATACCAAACCTGAGACCCTTCCCATAGCATGAGATGTGATATCCAACTCCTTCCCATTCCAATCCTCAGACCCTTCCTATAGCATGAGATGTGATATCTCAATGCTTCTAATATCAAACTTGAGACCCTACCTATAGCATGAGATGTGAAATCAAATTCCTTCCCATTCCAATCCTGAGGCACTTCCTATAGCATGAGATGTGATATCCAACTCCTTCCCATTCCAATCCTGAGACCCTTCCTATAGCATGAGATATGATATCTCAATACTTCTAATACCAAACGTGAGATCCTTCCGATAACATGAGATGTGATATCCAAATCCTTCCCCTTCCAAACCTGAGACCGTCCCTTTAGCATGAGATGTGATATCCAACTCCTTCCCATTCCAATCCTGAGACCCTTCTGATAGCATGAGATGTGATATCTCAATGCTTCTAATACCAAACCTGAGATCCTTCCGATAGCATGAGATGTGATATCTCAATGCTTCTAATACCAAACCTGAGATCCTTCCTATAACATGAGATGTGATATCCAAATCCTTCCCCTTCCAAACCTGAGACCCTCCCTTTAGCATGAGATGTGATATCCAACTCCTTCCCATTCCATTCCTGAGACCCTTCTGATAGCATGAGATGTGATATCTCAATGCCTCTAATACCAAACCTGAGATCCTACCTCTAACATGAAATGTGATATCCAACTCTTTCCCCTTCCAAACCTGAGAGCCTTCCTATATCATGAGATGTGATATCCAAGTCCTTCCCATTCCAATCCTGAGACCCTTCCTATGGCTTGAGATGTGATATCCAACTCCTTCCCATTCCAATTCTGAGACCCTTCCTATACTCTGAGACTTGATATCTCAATGCTTCTAATACCAAACCTGAGACCCGTAGTATAACATGAGATATGATATCCAAATCCTTCCCCTTCCAAACCTTAGACCCTTCCTTTATCATGAGATGTGATATCCAACTCCTTCCCATTCCAATCCTGAGACCCTTCCGATAGCATGAAATGTGATATCTCAATGCTTCTAATACCAAACCTGAGACCCTTCCTATAGCATGAGATGTGATATCCAAGTCCTTCCCATTCCAATCCTGAGACCCTTCCTATAGCATGAGATGTGATATCTCAATGCTTCTAATACCAAACCTGAGACCCTTCCTATAGCATGAGATGTGATATCCAAGTCCTTCCCATTCCAATCCTGAGACCCTTCCTATAGCATGAGATGTGATATCTCAATGCTTCTAATACCAAACCTGAGACCCTTCCTATAACATGAGATGGGAATATCCAACTCCTTCCCATTCCAATCCTGAGACCCTTCCGATAGCAGAGATGTGATATCTCAATGCTTATACCAAACCTGAGACCCTTCCTATGGCATGAGATGTGATATCCAACTCCTTGCCATTCAAATCCTGAGACCCTTCCTATAGCATGAGAAGGGATATCCAACTCCTTCCCAATCCAATCCTGAGACCCTTCCGATAGCAGAGACATGATACCTCAATGCTTCTACCTAACCTGAGACCCTTCCTTTAGCATGAGATGTGATATCCAAATCCTTCACATTCCAATCCTGAGACCCTTCCTATAGCATGAGATGTGATATCTCAATGCTTCTAATACCAAACCTGAGATCCTTCCTATAACATGAGATGTGATATCCAATTCCTTCCCATTCCAAACCTGAGACCCTTCCTATTGGATGAGTTGTGATATCCAACTCCTTCCCATTCCAACCCTGAGACCCTTCCTATAGCATGAGATGTGATGTCTCAATGCTTCTAATACCAAACCTGAGATCCTTCCTATAACATGAGATGTGATATCCAACTCCTTCCATTCCAATCCTGAGACCCGTCCTATAGCATGAGATGTGATATCTCAATGCTTATACCAAACCTGAGAACCTTCCTATGGCCTGAGATGTCATATACAACTCCTTCCCATTCCAATCCTGAGACCCTTCCTTTAGCATGAGATGTGATATCTCAATGCTTATACCAAATCTGAGACCCTTCCTATAGCATGAGATGTGATATCCAATTCCTTCCCATTCCAATCCTGAGACCCTTCCTATAGCATGAGATGTGATATCTCAATGCTTATACCAAACCTGAGAGCCTACCTATAGCATGAGATGTGATATCCAAGTCCATCCCATTCCAATCCTTAGACCCTTCCTACAGCATGCGATGTGATATCTCAATGATTCTAATACCAAACCAGAGACTCTTCCTATAACATGAGATGGGATATCCAACTCCTTCCCATTCCAATCCTGAGCCGCTTCCGATAGCAGAGATGTGATATCTCAATTCTTATACCAAACCTGAGACCCTTCCTATAACATGAGATGTGATATCCAACTCCTTCCCGTTCCAAACCTGAGACACTAACTATAGCATATGTGATATCCAACTCCTTCCCATTCCAAACATGAGACCCTTCCTATAGCAAGAAAGTAATATCCAACTCCTACCCATTCCAATCCTGAGACCCTTCCTATAGCAAGAGATGTGATATCCAAATCCTTCCCATTCCAATCCTGAGACCCTTCCTATAACATGAGATGTGATATCCAACTCCTTCCTATTCCAACCTGAGACACTTCCTATAGCATGAGAAGGGATATCCAACTCCTTCCCAATCCAATCCTGAGACCCTTCCGATAGCAGAGATGTGATATCTCAATGCTTATACCAAACCTGAGACCCTTCCTATGGCATGAGATGTGATATCCAACTCCTTGCCATTCAAATCCTGAGACCCTTCCTATAGCATGAGATGTGATATCTCTATGCTTCTAATACCAAACCTGAGACCCTTCCTATAACATGAGATGGGATATCCAACTCCTTCCCATTCCAATCCTGAGACCCTTCCGATAGCAGAGATGTGATATCTCAATGCTTATACCAAACCTGAGAACCTTCCTATGGCCTGAGATGTCATATACAACTCCTTCCCGATCCAATCCTGAGACCCTTCCTTTAGCATGAGATGTGATATCTCAATGCTTATACCAAATCTGAGACCCTTCCTATAGCATGAGATGTGATATCCAATTCCTTCCCATTCCAATCCTGAGACCCTTCCTATAGCATGAGATGTGATATCTCAATGCTTATACCAAACCACCTGAGAGCCTACCTATAGCATGAGATGTGATATCCAAGTCCATCCCATTCCAATCCTTAGACCCTTCCTACAGCATGCGATGTGATATCTCAATGATTCTAATACCAAACCAGAGACTCTTCCTATAACATGAGATGGGATATCCAACTCCTTCCCATTCCAATCCTGAGCCGCTTCCGATAGCAGAGATGTGATATCTCAATGCTTATACCAAACCTGAGACCCTTCCTATGGCATGAGATGTGATATCCAACTCCTTGCCATTCAAATCCTGAGACCCTTCCTATAGCATGAGAAGGGATATCCAACTCCTTCCCAATCCAATCCTGAGACCCTTCCGATAGCAGAGACGTGATATCTCAATGCTTCTACCAAACCTGAGACCCTTCCTTTAGCATGAGATGTGATATCCAAATCCTTCACATTCCAATCCTGAGACCCTTCCTATAGCATGAGATGTGATATCTCAATGCTTCTAATACCAAACCTGAGATCCTTCCTATAACATGAGATGTGATATCCAATTCCTTCCCATTCCAAACCTGAGACCCTTCCTACTGGATGAGATGTGATATCCAACTCCTTCCCATTCCAACCCTGAGACCCTTCCTATAGCATGAGATTTGATGTCTCAATGCTTCTAATACCAAACCTGAGATCCTTCCTATAACATGAGATGTGATATCCAACTCCTTCCATTCCAATCCTGACACCCGTCCTATAGCATGAGATGTGATATCTCAATGCTTATACCAAACCTGAGACCCTTCCTATAGCATGAGATGTGATATCCAACTACTTCCCATTCCAATCCTGAGACCCTTCCTATAGCATGAGATGTGATATCTCAATGCTTCTAATACCAAACCTGAGATCCTTCCTCTAACATGAAATGTGATATCCAACTCCTTCCCTTTCCAAACCTAAGAGCCTATCTATAGCATGAGATGTGATATCCAGGTCCTTCCCATTCCAATCCTTAGACCCTTCCTACAGCATGCAATATGATATCTCAATGATTCTAATAACAAACCTGAGACCCGTCCTATAGCATGAGATATGAAATCCAAGTCCTTCACATTCCAATCCTGCGACCCTTCCTATAACATGAAATGTGATATCCAACTTCTTCCAAATCCAATACTGATACCCTTCCGATAGCATGAGACGTGATATCCCAATGCTTCTACCAAACCTGAGACCCATACTATGGCATGAGATGTGATATCAAACTCCTTCCCATTCCAATCCTGAGACCCTTCCTATAGCTTGAGGTGTGATATCCAACTCCTTCCCATTCCAATTCTGAGACCCTTCTTATACCATGAGACTTGATATCTCAATGCTTCTAATACCAAACCTGAGACCCGTCCTATAACATGAGATGTGATATCCAAATCCTTCCCCTTCCAAACCTTAGACCCTTCCTTTATCATGAGATGTGATATCCAACTCCTTCCCATTCCAATCCTGAGACCCTTCCGATATCATGAGATTTGTTATCTCAATGCTTCTAATATCAAACTTGAGACCCTCCCTATAGCATGAGATGTGACATCCAAGTCCTTCCCATTCCAATCCTGAGACCCTTCCTATAGCATGAGATGTGATATCTCTATGCTTCTAATACCAAACCTGAGGCCCTTCCTATAACATGAGATGGGATATCCAACTCCTTCCCATTCCAATCCTGAGACCTTTCCGATAGCAGCGATGTGATATCTCAATGCTTATACCAAACCTGAGAACCTTCCTATGGCCTGAGATGTCATATACAACTCCTTCCCATTCCAATCCTGAGACCCTTCCTTTAGCATGAGATGTGATATCTCAATGCTTATACCAAATCAGAGACCCTTCCTATAGCATGAGATGTGATATCCAATTCCTTCCCATTCCAATCCTGAGACCCTTCCTATAGCATGAGATGTGATATCTCAATGCTTATACCAAACCTGAGAGCCTACCTATAGCATGAGATGTGATATCCAAGTCCATCCCATTCCAATCCCTAGACCCTTCCTACAGCATGCGATGTGATATCTCAATGATTCTAATACCAAACCAGAGACTCTTCCTATAACATTAGATGGGATATCCAACTCCTTCCCATTCCAATCCTGAGCCGCTTCCGATAGCAGAGATGTGATATCTCAATGCTTATACCAAACCTGAGACCCTTCCTATAACATGAGATGTGATATCCAACTCCTTCCCGTTCCAAACCTGAGACACTAACTATAGCATATGTGATATCCAACTCCTTCCCATTCCAAACATGAGACCCTTCCTATAGCAAGAAAGTAATATCCAACTCCTACCCATTTAAATCCTGAGACCCTTCCTATAGCAAGAGATGTGATATCCAAATCCTTCCCATTCCAATCCTGAGACCCTTCCTATAACATGAGATGTGATATCCAACTCCTTCCCATTCCAACCTGAGACACTTCCTATAGCATGAGATATGATATCTCAATACTTCTAATACCAAACGTGAGATCCTTCCGATAACATGAGATGTGATATCCAAATCCTTCCCCTTCCAAACCTGAGACCCTCCCTTTAGCATGAGATGTGATATCCAACTCCTTCCTATTCCAATCCTGAAACTCTTCTGATAGCATGAGATGTGATATCTCAATGCTTCTAATACCAAACCTGAGATCCTTCCGATAGCATGAGATGTGATATCTCAATGCTTCTAATACCAAACCTGAGATCCTTCCTATAACATGAGATGTGATATCCAAATCCTTCCCCTTCCAAACCTGAGACCCTCCCTTTAGCATGAGATGTGATATCCAACTCCTTCCTATTCCAATCCTGAAACTCTTCTGATAGCATGAGATGTGATATCTCAATGCTTCTAATACCAAACCTGAGATCCTTCCGATAGCATGAGATGTGATATCTCAATGCTTCTAATACCAAACCTGAGATCCTTCCTATAACATGAGATGTGATATCCAAATCCTTCCCCTTCCAAACCTGAGACCCTCCCTTTAGCATGAGATGTGATATCCAACTCCTTCCCATTCCATTCCTGAGACCCTTCAGATAGCATGAGATGTGATATCTCAATGCCTCTAATACCAAACCTGAGATCCTACCTCTAACATGAAATGTGATATCCAACTCTTTCCCCTTCCAAACCTGAGAGCCTTCCTATAGCATGAGATGTGATATCCAAGTCCTTCCCATTCCAATCCTGAGACCCTTCCTATAGCTTGAGATGTGATATCCAACTCCTTCCCATTCCAATTCTGAGACCCTTCCTATACTATGAGACTTGATATCTCAATGCTTCTAATACCAAACGTGAGACCCGTAATATAACATGAGATGTGATATCGAAATCCTTCCCCTTCCAAACCTTAGACCCTTCCTTTATCATGAGATGTGATATCCAACTCCTTCCCATTCCAATCCTGAGACCCTTCCGATATCATGAGATGTGATATCTCAAAGCTTCTAATATCAAACTTGAGACCCTCCCTATAGCATGAGATGTGATATCCAAGTCCTTCCCATTCCAATCCTGATACCCTTCCTATAGCATGAGATGTGATATCTCAATGCTTCTAATACCAAACCTGAGACCCTTCCTATAACATGAGATGGGAATATCCAACTCCTTCCCATTCCAATCCTGAGACCCTTCCGATAGCAGAGATGTGATATCTCAATGCTTATACCAAACCTGAGATCCTTCCTATAACATGAGATGTGATATCCAACTTCTTCCCATTCCAATCCTGAGACACTTCCTATAGCATGAGATGTGATATCTCACTGCTTATACCAAACCTGAGACCCTTCCCATAGCATGAGATGTGATATCCAACTCCTTCCCATTCCAATCCTCAGACCCTTTCTATAGCATGAGATGTGATATCTCAATGCTTCTAATATCAAACTTGAGACCCTACCTATAGCATGAGATGTGAAATCAAATTCCTTCCCATTCCAATCCTGAGGCACTTCCTATAGCATGAGATGTGATATCCAACTCCTTCCCATTCCAATCCTGAGACCCTTCCTATAGCATGAGATATGATATCTCAATACTTCTAATACCAAACGTGAGATCCTTCCGATAACATGAGATGTGATATCCAAATCCTTCCCCTTCCAAACCTGAGACCGTCCCTTTAGCATGAGATGTGATATCCAACTCCTTCCCATTCCAATCCTGAGACCCTTCTGATAGCATGAGATGTGATATCTCAATGCTTCTAATACCAAACCTGAGATCCTTCCGATAGCATGAGATGTGATATCTCAATGCTTCTAATACCAAACCTCAGATCCTTCCTATAACATGAGATGTGATATCCAAATCCTTCCCCTTCCAAACCTGAGACCCTCCCTTTAGCATGAGATGTGATATCCAACTCCTTCCCATTCCATTCCTGAGACCCTTCTGATAGCATGAGATGTGATATCTCAATGCCTCTAATACCAAACCTGAGATCCTACCTCTAACATGAAATGTGATATCCAACTCTTTCCCCTTCCAAACCTGAGAGCCTTCCTATATCATGAGATGTGATATCCAAGTCCTTCCCATTCCAATCCTGAGACCCTTCCTATGGCTTGAGATGTGATATCCAACTCCTTCCCATTCCAATTCTGAGACCCTTCCTATACTCTGAGACTTGATATCTCAATGCTTCTAATACCAAACCTGAGACCCGTAGTATAACATGAGATATGATATCCAAATCCTTCCCCTTCCAAACCTTAGACCCTTCCTTTATCATGAGATGTGATATCCAACTCCTTCCCATTCCAATCCTGAGACCCTTCCGATAGCATGAGATGTGATATCTCAATGCTTCTAATACCAAACCTGAGACCCTTCCTATAGCATGAGATGTGATATCCAAGTCCTTCCCATTCCAATCCTGAGACCCTTCCTATAGCATGAGATGTGATATCTCAATGCTTCTAATACCAAACCTGAGACCCTTCATATAGCATGAGATGTGATATCCAAGTCCTTCCCATTCCAATCCTGAGACCCTTCCTATAGCATGAGATGTGATATCTCAATGCTTCTAATACCAAACCTGAGACCCTTCCTATAACATGAGATGGGAATATCCAACTCCTTCCCATTCCAATCCTGAGACCCTTCCGATAGCAGAGATGTGATATCTCAATGCTTATACCAAACCTGAGACCCTTCCTATGGCATGAGAAGGGATATCCAACTCCTTCCCAATCCAATCCTGAGACCCTTCCGATAGCAGAGACGTGATATCTCAATGCTTCTACCAAACCTGAGACCCTTCCTTTAGCATGAGATGTGATATCCAAATCCTTCACATTCCAATCCTGAGACCCTTCCTATAGCATGAGATGTGATATCTCAATGCTTCTAATACCAAACCTGAGATCCTTCCTATAACATGAGATGTGATATCCAATTCCTTCCCATTCCAAACCTGAGACCCTTCCTATTGGATGAGTTGTGATATCCAACTCCTTCCCATTCCAACCCTGAGACCCTTCCTATAGCATGAGATGTGATGTCTCAATGCTTCTAATACCAAACCTGAGATCCTTCCTATAACATGAGATGTGATATCCAACTCCTTCCATTCCAATCCGGAGACCCGTCCTATAGCATGAGATGTGATATCTCAATGCTTATACCAAACCTGAGACCCTTCCTATAGCATGAGATGTGATATCCAACTACTTCCCATTCCAATCCTGAGACCCTTCCTATAGCATGGGATGTGATATCTCAATGCTTCTAATACCAAACCTGAGATCCTTCCTCTAACATGAAATGTGATATCCAACTCCTTCCCTTTCCAAACCTAAGAGCCTATCTATAGCATGATATGTGATATCCAAGTCCTTCCCATTCCAATCCTTAGACCCTTCCTACAGCATGCAATATGATATCTCAATGATTCTAATAACAAACCTGAGACCCGTCCTATAGCATGAGATATGATATCCAAGTCCTTCCCATTCCAATCCTGAGACCCTTCCTATAACATGAGATGTGATATCCAACTCCTTCCCGTTCCAAACCTGAGACCCTTCCTTTAGCATGAGATGTGATATCCAGCTCCTTCCCATTCCAATCCTGAGACACTTCCGATAGCATGAGATGTGATATCTCAATGCTTCTAATATCAAAACTGAGACCCTCCCTATAGCATGATATGTGACATCTAAGTCCTTCCCATTCCAATCCTGAGACACTCCCTATAGCATGAGATGTGATATCCAACTCTTTCCCATTCCAATCCTGAGACCCTTCCTATAGCATGAGATATGATATCTCAATACTTCTAATACCAAACGTGAGATCCTTCCGATAACATGAGATGTGATATCCAAATTCTTCCCCTTCCAAACCTGAGACCCTCCCTTTAGCATGAGATGTGATATCCAACTCCTTCCCATTCCAATCCTGAGACCCTTCTGATAGCATGACATGTGATATCTCAATGCTTCTAATACCAAACCTGAGATCCTTCCGATAGCATGAGATGTGATATCTCAATGCTTCTAATACCAAACCTGAGATCCTTCCTATAACATGAGATGTGATATCCAAATCCTTCCCCTTCCAAACCTGAGACCCTCCCTTTAGCATGAGATGTGATATCCAACTCCTTCCCATTCCATTCCTGAGACCCTTCTGATAGCATGAGATGTGATATCTCAATGCCTCTAATACCAAACCTGAGATCCTACCTCTAACATGAAATGTGATATCCAACTCTTTCCCCTTCCAAACCTGAGAGCCTTCCTATAGCATGAGATGTGATATCCAAGTCCTTCCCATTCCAATCCTGAGACCCTTCCTATAGCTTGAGATGTGATATCCAACTCCTTCCCATTCCAATTCTGAGACCCTTCCTATACTCTGAGACTTGATATCTCAATGCTTCTAATACCAAACCTGAGACCCGTAATATAACATGAGATGTGATATCCAAATCCTTCCCATTCCAATCCTGAGACCCTTCCGATATCATGAGATGTGATATCTCAAAGCTTCTAATATGAAACTTGAGACCCTCCCTATAGCATGAGATGTGATATCCAAGTCCTTCCCATTCCAATCCTGAGACCCTTCCTATAGCATGAGATGTGATATCTCAATGCTTCTAATACCAAACCTGAGACCCTTCCTATAACATGAGATGGGAATATCCAACTCCTTCCCATTCCAATCCTGAGACCCTTCCGATAGCAGAGATGTGATATCTCAATGCTTATACCAAACCTGAGACCCTTCCTATGGCATGAGATGTGATATCCAACTCCTTGCCATTCAAATCCTGAGACCCTTCCTATAGCATGAGAAGGGATATCCAACTCCTTCCCAATCCAATCCTGAGACCCTTCCGATAGCAGAGACGTGATATCTCAATGCTTCTACCAAACCTGAGACCCTTCCTTTAGCATGAGATGTGATATCCAAATCCTTCACATTCCAATCCTGAGACCCTTCCTATAGCATGAGATGTGATATCTCAATGCTTCTAATACCAAACCTGAGATCCTTCCTATAACATGAGATGTGATATCCAATTCCTTCCAATTCCAAACCTGAGACCCTTCCTACTGGATGAGATGTGATATCCAACTCCTTCCCATTCCAACCCTGAGACCCTTCCTATAGCATGAGATGTGATGTCTCAATGCTTCTAATACCAAACCTGAGATCCTTCCTATAACATGAGATGTGATATCCAATTCCTTCCATTCCAATCCTGAGACCCGTCCTATAGCATGAGATGTGATATCTCAATGCTTATACCAAACCTGAGACCCTTCCTATAGCATGAGATGTGATATCCAACTACTTCCCATTCCAATCGTGAGACCCTTCCTATAGCATGAGATGTGATATCTCAATGCTTCTAATACCAAACCTGAGATCCTTCCTCTAACATGAAATGTGATATCCAACTCCTTCCCTTTCCAAACCTAAGAGCCTATCTATAGCATGAGATGTGATATCCAGGTCCTTCCCATTCCAATCCTTAGACCCTTCCTACAGCATGCAATATGATATCTCAATGATTCTAATAACAAACCTGAGACCCGTCCTATAGCATGAGATATGATATCCAAGTCCTTCCCATTCCAATCCTGCGACCCTTCCTATAACATGAAATGTGATATCCAACTTCTTCCAAATCCAATACTGATACCCTTCCGATAGCATGAGACGTGATATCCCAATGCTTCTACCAAACCTGAGACCCATACTATGGCATGAGATGTGATATCAAACTCCTTCCCATTCCAATCCTGAGACCCTTCCTATAGCTTGAGGTGTGATATCCAACTCCTTCCCATTCCAATTCTGAGACCCTTCTTATACCATGAGACTTGATATCTCAATGCTTCTAATACCAAACCTGAGACCCGTCCTATAACATGAGATGTGATATCCAAATCCTTCCCCTTCCAAACCTTAGACCCTTCCTTTATCATGAGATGTGATATCCAACTCCTTCCCATTCCAATCCTGAGACCCTTCCGATATCATGAGATTTGTTATCTCAATGCTTCTAATATCAAACTTGAGACCCTCCCTATAGCATGAGATGTGACATCCAAGTCCTTCCCATTCCAATCCTGAGACCCTTCCTATAGCATGAGATGTGATATCTCTATGCTTCTAATACCAAACCTGAGGCCCTTCCTATAACATGAGATGGGATATCCAACTCCTTCCCATTCCAATCCTGAGACCTTTCCGATAGCAGAGATGTGATATCTCAATGCTTATACCAAACCTGAGAACCTTCCTATGGCCTGAGATGTCATATACAACTCCTTCCCATTCCAATCCTGAGACCCTTCCTTTAGCATGAGATGTGATATCTCAATGCTTATACCAAATCTGAGACCCTTCCTATAGCATGAGATGTGATATCCAATTCCTTCCCATTCCAATCCTGAGACCCTTCCTATAGCATGAGATGTGATATCTCAATGCTTATACCAAACCTGAGAGCCTACCTATAGCATGAGATGTGATATCCAAGTCCATCCCATTCCAATCCTTAGACCCTTCCTACAGCATGCGATGTGATATCTCAATGATTCTAATACCAAACCAGAGACTCTTCCTATAACATTAGATGGGATATCCAACTCCTTCCCATTCCAATCCTGAGCCGCTTCCGATAGCAGAGATGTGATATCTCAATGCTTATACCAAACCTGAGACCCTTCCTATAACATGAGATGTGATATCCAACTCCTTCCCGTTCCAAACCTGAGACACTAACTATAACATATGTGATATCCAACTCCTTCCCATTCCAAACATGAGACCCTTCCTATAGCAAGAAAGTAATATCCAACTCCTACCCATTCCAATCCTGAGACCCTTCCTATAGCAAGAGATGTGATATCCAAATCCTTCCCATTCCAATCCTGAGACCCTTCCTATAACATGAGATGTGATATCCAACTCCTTCCCATTCCAACCTGAGACACTTCCTATAGCATGAGATATGATATCTCAATACTTCTAATACCAAACGTGAGATCCTTCCGATAACATGAGATGTGATATCCAAATCCTTCCCCTTCCAAACCTGAGACCCTCCCTTTAGCATGAGATGTGATATCCAACTCCTTCCTATTCCAATCCTGAAACTCTTCTGATAGCATGAGATGTGATATCTCAATGCTTCTAATACCAAACCTGAGATCCTTCCGATAGCATGAGATGTGATATCTCAATGCTTCTAATACCAAACCTGAGATCCTTCCTATAACATGAGATGTGATATCCAAATCCTTCCCCTTCCAAACCTGAGACCCTCCCTTTAGCATGAGATGTGATATCCAACTCCTTCCCATTCCATTCCTGAGACCCTTCTGATAGCATGAGATGTGATATCTCAATGCCTCTAATACCAAACCTGAGATCCTACCTCTAACATGAAATGTGATATCCAACTCTTTCCCCTTCCAAACCTGAGAGCCTTCCTATAGCATGAGATGTGATATCCAAGTCCTTCCCATTCCAATCCTGAGACCCTTCCTATAGCTTGAGATGTGATATCCAACTCCTTCCCATTCCAATTCTGAGACCCTTCCTATACTATGAGACTTGATATCTCAATGCTTCTAATACCAAACGTGAGACCCGTAATATAACATGAGATGTGATATCGAAATCCTTCCCCTTCCAAACCTTAGACCCTTCCTTTATCATGAGATGTGATATCCAACTCCTTCCCATTCCTATCCTGAGACCCTTCCGATATCATGAGATGTGATATCTCAAAGCTTCTAATATCAAACTTGAGACCCTTCCTATAACATGAGATGGGAATATCCAACTCCTTCCCATTCCAATACTGAGACCCTTCCGATAGCAGAGATGTGATATCTCAATGCTTATACCAAACCTGAGATCCTTCCTATAACATGAGATGTGATATCCAACTCCTTCCCATTCCAATCCTGAGACACTTCCTATAGCATGAGATGTGATATCTCACTGCTTATACCAAACCTGAGACCCTTCCCATAGCATGAGATGTGATATCCAACTCCTTCCCATTCCAATCCTCAGACCCTTCCTATAGCATGAGATGTGATATCCAACTCCTTCCCATTCCAATCCTGAGACCCTTCCTATAGCATGAGATATGATATCTCAATACTTCTAATACCAAACGTGAGATCCTTCCGATAACATGAGATGTGATATCCAAATCCTTCCCCTTCCAAACCTGAGACCCTCCCTTTAGCATGAGATGTGATATCCAACTCCTTCCCATTCCAATCCTGAGACCCTTCTGATAGCATGAGATGTGATATCTCAATGCTTCTAATACCAAACCTGAGATCCTTCCGATAGCATGAGATGTGATATCCAAATCCTTCCCCTTCCAAACCTGAGACCCTCCCTTTAGCATGAGATGCGATATCCAACTCCTTCCCATTCCATTCCTGAGACCCTTCTGATAGCATGAGATGTGATATCTCCATGCCTCTAATACCAAACCTGAGATCCTACCTCTAACATGAAATGTGATATCCAACTCTTTCCCCTTCCAAACCTGAGAGCCTTCCTATATCATGAGATGTGATATCCAAGTCCTTCCCATTCCAATCCTGAGACCCTTCCTATGGCTTGAGATGTGATATCCAACTCCTTCCCATTCCAATTCTGAGACCCTTCCTATACTCTGAGACTTGATATCTCAATGCTTCTAATACCAAACCTGAGACCCATAGTATAACATGAGATATGATATCCAAATCCTTCCCCTTCCAAACCTTAGACCCTTCCTTTATCATGAGATGTGATATCCAACTCCTTCCCATTCCAATCCTGAGACCCTTCCTATAGCATGAGATGTGATATCTCAATGCTTCTAATACCAAACCTGAGACCCTTCCTATAGCATGAGATGTGATATCCAAGTCCTTCCCATTCCAATCCTGAGACCCTTCCTATAGCATGAGATGTGATATCTCAATGCTTCTAATACCAAACCTGAGACCTTTCCTATAGCATGAGATGTGATATCCAAGTCCTTCCCATTCCAATCCTGAGACCCTTCCTATAGCATGAGATGTGATATCTCAATGCTTCTAATACCAAACCTGAGACCCTTCCTATAACATGAGATGGGAATATCCAACTCCTTCCCATTCCAATGCTGAGACCCTTCCGATAGCAGAGATGTGATATCTCAATGCTTATACCAAACCTGAGACCCTTCCTATGGCATGAGATGTGATATCCAACTCCTTGCCATTCAAATCCTGAGACCCTTCCTATAGCATGAGAAGGGATATCCAACTCCTTCCCAATCCAATCCTGAGACCCTTCCGATAGCAGAGACGTGATATCTCAATGCTTCTACCAAACCTGAGACCCTTCCTTTAGCATGAGATGTGATATCCAAATCCTTCACATTCCAATCCTGAGACCCTTCCTATAGCATGAGATGTGATATCTCAATGCTTCTAATACCAAACCTGAGATCCTTCCTATAACATGAGATGTGATATCCAATTCCTTCCCATTCCAAACCTGAGACCCTTCCTATTGGATGAGTTGTGATATCCAACACCTTCCCATTCCAACCCTGAGACCCTTCCTATAGCATGAGATGTGATGTCTCAATGCTTCTAATATCAAACCTGAGATCCTTCCTATAACATGAGATGTGATATCCAACTCCTTCCATTCCAATCCTGAGACCCGTCCTATAGCATGAGATGTGATATCTCAATGCTTATACCAAACCTGAGACCCTTCCTATAGCATGATATGTGATATCCAACTACTTCCCATTCCAAACCTAAGAGCCTATCTATAGCATGAGATGTGATATCCAAGTCCTTCCCATTCCAATCCTTAGACCCTTCCTACAGCATGCAATATGATATCTCAATGATTCTAATAACAAACCTGAGACCCGTCCTATAGCATGAGATATGATATCCAAGTCCTTCCCATTCCAATCCTGAGACCCTTCCTATAACATGAGATGTGATATCCAACTCCTTCCCGTTCCAAACCTGAGACCCTTCCTTTAGCATGAGATGTGATATCCAGCTCCTTCCCATTCCAATCCTGAGACACTTCCGATAGCATGAGATGTGATATCTCAATGCTTCTAATATCAAAACTGAGACCCTCCCTATAGCATGATATGTGATATCTAAGTCCTTCCCATTCCAATCCTGAGACACTCCCTATAGCATGAGATGTGATATCCAACTCTTTCCCATTCCAATCCTGAGACCCTTCCTATAGCATGAGATATGATATCTCAATACTTCTAATACCAAACGTGAGATCCTTCCGATAACATGAGATGTGATGTCCAAATCCTTCCCCTTCCAAACCTGAGACCCTCCCTTTAGCATGAGATGTGATATCCAACTCCTTCCCATTCCAATCCAGAGACCCTTCTGATAGCATGAGATGTGATATCTCAATGCTTCTAATACCAAACCTGAGATCCTTCCGATAGCATGAGATGTGATATCTCAATGCTTCTAATACCAAACCTGAGATCCTTCCTATAACATGAGATGTGATATCCAAATCCTTCCCCTTCCAAACCTGAGACCCTCCCTTTAGCATGAGATGTGATATCCAACTCCTTCCCATTCCATTCCTGAGACCCTTCTGATAGCATGAGATGTGATATCTCAATGCCTCTAATACCAAACCTGAGATCCTACCTCTAACATGAAATGTGATATCCAACTCTTTCCCCTTCCAAACCTGAGAGCCTTCCTATAGCATGAGATGTGATATCCAAGTCCTTCCCATTCCAATCCTGAGACCCTTCCTATAGCTTGAGATGTGATATCCAACTCCTTCCCATTCCAATTCTGAGACCCTTCCTATACTCTGAGACTTGATATCTCAATGCTTCTAATACCAAACCTGAGACCCGTAATATAACATGAGATGTGATATCCAAATCCTTCCCATTCCAATCCTGAGACCCTTCCGATATCATGAGATGTGATATCTCAAAGCTTCTAATATGAAACTTGAGACCCTCCCTATAGCATGAGATGTGATATCCAAGTCCTTCCCATTCCAATCCTGAGACTCTTCCTGTAGCATGAGATGTGATATCTCAATGCTTCTAATACCAAACCTGAGACCCTTCCTATAACATGAGATGGGAATATCCAACTCCTTCCCATTCCAATCCTGAGACCCTTCCGATAGCAGAGATGTGATATCTCAATGCTTATACCAAACCTGAGACCCTTCCTATGGCATGAGATGTGATATCCAACTCCTTGCCATTCAAATCCTGAGACCCTTCCTATAGCATGAGAAGGGATATCCAACTCCTTCCCAATCCAATCCTGAGACCCTTCCGATAGCAGAGACGTGATATCTCAATGCTTCTACCAAACCTGAGACCCTTCCTTTAGCATGAGATGTGATATCCAAATCCTTCACATTCCAATCCTGAGACCCTTCCTATAGCATGAGATGTGATATCTCAATGCTTCTAATACCAAACCTGAGATCCTTCCTATAACATGAGATGTGATATCCAATTCCTTCCCATTCCAAACCTGAGACCCTTCCTACTGGATGAGATGTGATATCCAACTCCTTCCCATTCCAACCCTGAGACCCTTCCTATAGCATGAGATGTGATGTCTCAATGCTTCTAATACCAAACCTGAGATCCTTCCTATAACATGAGATGTGATATCCAACTCCTTCCATTCCAATCCTGAGACCCGTCCTATAGCATGAGATGTGATATCTCAATGCTTATACCAAACCTGAGACCCTTCCTCTAACATGAAATGTGATATCCAACTCCTTCCCTTTCCAAACCTAAGAGCCTATCTATAGCATGAGATGTGATATCCAGGTCCTTCCCATTCCAATCCTTAGACCCTTCCTACAGCATGCAATATGATATCTCAATGATTCTAATAACAAACCTGAGACCCGTCCTATAGCATGAGATATGATATCCAAGTCCTTCCCATTCCAATCCTGCGACCCTTCCTATAACATGAAATGTGATATCCAACTTCTTCCAAATCCAATACTGATACCCTTCCGATAGCATGAGACGTGATATCCCAATGCTTCTACCAAACCTGAGACCCATACTATGGCATGAGATGTGATATCAAACTCCTTCCCATTCCAATCCTGAGACCCTTCCTATAGCTTGAGGTGTGATATCCAACTCCTTCCCATTCCAATTCTGAGACCCTTCTTATACCATGAGACTTGATATCTCAATGCTTCTAATACCAAACCTGAGACCCGTCCTATAACATGAGATGTGATATCCAAATCCTTCCCCTTCCAAACCTTAGACCCTTCCTTTATCATGAGATGTGATATCCAACTCCTTCCCATTCCAATCCTGAGACCCTTCCGATATCATGAGATTTGTTATCTCAATGCTTCTAATATCAAACTTGAGACCCTCCCTATAGCATGAGATGTGACATCCAAGTCCTTCCAATTCCAATCCTGAGACCCTTCCTATAGCATGAGATGTGATATCTCTATGCTTCTAATACCAAACCTGAGGCCCTTCCTATAACATGAGATGGGATATCCAACTCCTTCCCATTCCAATCCTGAGACCTTTCCGATAGCAGAGATGTGATATCTCAATGCTTATACCAAACCTGAGAACCTTCCTATGGCCTGAGATGTCATATACAACTCCTTCCCATTCCAATCCTGAGACCCTTCCTTTAGCATGAGATGTGATATCTCAATGCTTATACCAAATCTGAGACCCTTCCTATAGCATGAGATGTGATATCCAATTCCTTCCCATTCCAATCCTGAGACCCTTCCTATAGCATGAGATGTGATATCTCAATGCTTATACCAAACCTGAGAGCCTACCTATAGCATGAGATGTGATATCCAAGTCCATCCCATTCCAATCCTTAGACCCTTCCTACAGCATGCGATGTGATATCTCAATGATTCTAATACCAAACCAGAGACTCTTCCTATAACATTAGATGGGATATCCAACTTCTTCCCATTCCAATCCTGAGCCGCTTCCGATAGCAGAGATGTGATATCTCAATGCTTATACCAAACCTGAGACCCTTCCTATAACATGAGATGTGATATCCAACTCCTTCCCGTTCCAAACCTGAGACACTAACTATAGCATATGTGATATCCAACTCCTTCCCATTCCAAACATGAGACCCTTCCTATAGCAAGAAAGTAATATCCAACTCCTACCCATTCCAATCCTGAGACCCTTCCTATAACATGAGATGTGATATCCAACTCCTTCCCATTCCAACCTGAGACACTTCCTATAGCATGAGAAGGGATATCCAACTCCTTCCCAATCCAATCCTGAGACCCTTCCGATAGCAGAGATGTGATATCTCAATGCTTATACCAAACCTGAGACCCTTCCTATGGCATGAGATGTGATATCCAACTCCTTGCCATTCAAATCCTGAGACCCTTCCTATAGCATGAGATGTGATATCTCTATGCTTCTAATACCAAACCTGAGACCCTTCCTATAACATGAGATGGGATATCCAACTCCTTCCCATTCCAATCCTGAGACCCTTCCGATAGCAGAGATGTGATATCTCAATGCTTATACCAAACCTGAGAACCTTCCTATGGCCTGAGATGTCATATACAACTCCTTCCCATTCCAATCCTGAGACCCTTCCTTTAGCATGAGATGTGATATCTCAATGCTTATACCAAATCTGAGACCCTTCCTATAGCATGAGATGTGATATCCAATTCGTTCCCATTCCAATCCTGAGACCCTTCCTATAGCATGAGATGTGATATCTCAATGCTTATACCAAACCTGAGAGCCTACCTATAGCATGAGATGTGATATCCAAGTCCATCCCATTCCAATCCTTAGACCCTTCCTACAGCATGCAATGTGATATCTCAATGATTCTAATACCAAACCAGAGACTCTTCCTATAACATGAGATGGGATATCCAACTCCTTCTCATTCCAATCCTGAGCCGCTTCCGATAGCAGAGATGTGATATCTCAATGCTTATACCAAACCTGAGACCCTTCCTATAACATGAGATGTGATATCCAACTCCTTCCCGTTCCAAACCTGAGACACTAACTATAGCATATGTGATATCCAACTCCTTCCCATTCCAAACATGAGACCCTTCCTATAGCAAGAAAGTAATATCCAAATCCTACCCATTCCAATCCTGAGACCCTTCCTATAGCAAGAGATGTGATATCCAAATCCTTCCCATTCCAATCCTGAGACCCTTCCTATAACATGAGATGTGATATCCAACTCCTTCCCATTCCAACCTGAGACACTTCCTATAGCATGAGAAGGGATATCCAACTCCTTCCCAATCCAATCCTGAGACCCTTCCGATAGCAGAGATGTGATATCTCAATGCTTATACCAAACCTGAGACCCTTCCTATGGCATGAGATGTGATATCCAACTCCTTGCCATTCAAATCCTGAGACCCTTCCTATAGCATGAGATGTGATATCTCTATGCTTCTAATACCAAACCTGAGACCCTTCCTATAACATGAGATGGGATATCCAACTCCTTCCCATTCCAATCCTGAGACCCTTCCTTTAGCATGAGATGTGATATCTCAATGCTTATACCAAATCTGAGACCCTTCCTATAGCATGAGATGTGATCTCCAATTCCTTCCCATTCCAATCCTGAGACCCTTCCTATAGCATGGGATGTGATATCTTAATGCTTCTAATACCAAACCTGAGATCCTTCCTCTAACTTGAAATGTGATATCGAACTCCTTCCCTTTCCAAACCTAAGAGCCTATCTATAGCATGAGATGTGATATCCAAGTCCTTCCCATTCCAATCCTTAGACCCTTCCTACAGCATGCAATATGATATCTCAATGATTCTAATAACAAACCTGAGACCCGTCCTATAGCATGAGATATGATATCCAAGTCCTTCCCATTCCAATCCTGAGACCCTTCCTATAACATGAGATGTGATATCCAACTCCTTCCCGTTCCAAACCTGAGACCCTTCCTTTAGCATGAGATGTGATATCCAGCTCCTTCCCATTCCAATCCTGAGACACTTCCGATAGCATGAGATGTGATATCTCAATGCTTCTAATATCAAAACTGAGACCCTCCCTATAGCATGATATGTGATATCTAAGTCCTTCCCATTCCAATCCTGAGACACTCCCTATAGCATGAGATGTGATATCCAACTCTTTCCCATTCCAATCCAGAGACCCTTCCTATAGCATGAGATATGATATCTCAATACTTCTAATACCAAACGTGAGATCCTTCCGATAACATGAGATGTGATGTCCAAATCCTTCCCCTTCCAAACCTGAGACCCTCCCTTTAGCATGAGATGTGATATCCAACTCCTTCCCATTCCAATCCAGAGACCCTTCTGATAGCATGAGATGTGATATCTCAATGCTTCTAATACCAAACCTGAGATCCTTCCGATAGCATGAGATGTGATATCTCAATGCTTCTAATACCAAACCTGAGATCCTTCCTATAACATGAGATGTGATATCCAAATCCTTCCCCTTCCAAACCTGAGACCCTCCCTTTAGCATGAGATGTGATATCCTACTCCTTCCCATTCCATTCCTGAGACCCTTCTGATAGCATGAGATGTGATATCTCAATGCCTCTAATACCAAACCTGAGATCCTACCTCTAACATGAAATGTGATATCCAACTCTTTCCCCTTCCAAACCTGAGAGCCTTCCTATAGCATGAGATGTGATATCCAAGTCCTTCCCATTCCAATCCTGAGACCCTTCCTATAGCTTGAGATGTGATATCCAACTCCTTCCCATTCCAATTCTGAGACCCTTCCTATACTCTGAGACTTGATATCTCAATGCTTTTAATACCAAACCTGAGACCCGTAATATAACATGAGATGTGATATCCAACTCCTTCCCATTCCAATCCAGAGACCCTTCTGATAGCATGAGATGTGATATCTCAATGCTTCTAATACCAAACCTGAGATCCTTCCGATAGCATGAGATGTGATATCTCAATGCTTCTAATACCAAACCTGAGATCCTTCCTATAACATGAGATGTGATATCCAAATCCTTCCCCTTCCAAACCTGAGACCCTCCCTTTAGCATGAGATGTGATATCCAACTCCTTCCCATTCCATTCCTGAGACCCTTCTGATAGCATGAGATGTGATATCTCAATGCCTCTAATACCAAATCTGAGACCCTTCCTATAGCATGAGATGTGATATCCAATTCCTTCCCATTCCAATCCTGAGACCCTTCCTATAGCATGAGATGTGATATCTCAATGCTTATACCAAACCTGAGAGCCTACCTATAGCATGAGATGTGATATCCAAGTCCATCCCATTCCAATCCTTAGACCCTTCCTACAGCATGCAATGTGATATCTCAATGATTCTAATACCAAACCAGAGACTCTTCCTATAACATGAGATGGGATATCCAACTCCTTCTCATTCCAATCCTGAGCCGCTTCCGATAGCAGAGATGTGATATCTCAATGCTTATACCAAACCTGAGACCCTTCCTATAACATGAGATGTGATATCCAACTCCTTCCCGTTCCAAACCTGAGACACTAACTATAGCATATGTGATATCCAACTCCTTCTCTTGCTATAGGAAGGGTCTCAGGATTGGAATGGGTAGGATTTGGATATTACTTTCTTGCTATAGGAAGGGTCTCATGTTTGGAATGGGAAGGAGTTGGATATCACATATGCTATAGTTAGTGTCTCAGGTTTGGAACGGGAAGGAGTTGGATATCACATCTCATGTTATAGGAAGGGTCTCAGGTTTGGTATAAGCATTGAGATATCACATCTCTGCTATCGGAAGCGGCTCAGGATTGGAATGAGAAGGAGTTGGATATCCCATCTCATGTTATAGGAAGAGTCTCTGGTTTGGTATTAGAATCATTGAGATATCACATCGCATGCTGTAGGAAGGGTCTAAGGATTGGAATGGGATGGACTTGGATATCACATCTCATGCTATAGGTAGGCTCTCAGGTTTGGTATAAGCATTGAGATATCACATCTCATGCTATAGGAAGGGTCTCAGGATTGGAATGGGAAGGAATTGGATATCACATCTCATGCTATAGGAAGGGTCTCAGATTTGGTATAAGCATTGAGATATCACATCTCATGCTAAAGGAAGGGTCTCAGGATTGGAATGGGAAGGAGTTGTATATGACATCTCAGGCCATAGGAAGGTTCTCAGGTTTGGTATAAGCATTGAGATATCACATCTCTGCTATCGGAAGGGTCTCAGGATTGGAATGGGAAGGAGTTGGATATCCCATCTCATGTTATAGGAAGGGTCTCAGGTTTGGTATTAGAAGCATAGAGATATCACATCTCATGCTATAGCAAGGGTCTCAGGATTTGAATGGCAAGGAGTTGGATATCACATCTCATGCCATAGGAAGGGTCTCAGGTTTGGTATAAGCATTGAGATATCACATCTCTGCTATCGGAAGGGTCTCAGGATTGGATTGGGAAGGAGTTGGATATCCCTTCTCATGCTATAGGAAGTGTCTCAGGTTGGAATGGGAAGGAGTTGGATATCACATCTCATGTTATAGGAAGGGTCTCAGGATTGGAATGGGAAGGATTTGGATATCACATCTCTTGCTATAGGAAGGGTCTCAGGATTGGAATGGGTAGGAGTTGGATATTACTTTCTTGCTATAGGAAGGGTCTCATGTTTGGAATGGGAAGGAGTTGGATATCACATATGCTATAGTTAGTGTCTCAGGTTTGGAACGGGAAGGAGTTGGATATCACATCTTATGTTATAGGAAGGGTCTCAGGTTTGGTATAAGCATTGAGATATCACATCTCTGCTATCGGAAGCGGCTCAGGATTGGAATGGGAAGAAGTTGGATATCCCATCTAATGTTATAGGAAGAGTCTCTGGTTTGGTATTAGAATCATTGAGATATCACATCGCATGCTGTAGGAAGGGTCTAAGGATTGGAATGGGATGGACTTGGATATCACATCTCATGCTATAGGTAGGCTCTCAGGTTTGGTATAAGCATTGAGATATCACATCTCATGCTATAGGAAGGGTCTCAGGATTGGAATGGGAAGGAATTGGATTTCACATCTCATGCTATAGGAAGGGTCTCAGATTTGGTATAAGAATTGAGATATCACATCTCATGCTAAAGGAAGGGTCTCAGGATTGGAATGGGAAGGAGTTGTATATGACATCTCAGGCCATAGGAAGGTTCTCAGGTTTGGTATAAGCATTGAGATATCACATCTCTGCTATCGGAAAGGTCTCAGGATTGGAATGGGAAGGAGTTGGATATCCCATCTCATGTTATAGGAAGGGCCTCAGGTTTGGTATTAGAAGCATAGAGATATCACATCTCATGCTATAGGAAGGGTCTCAGGATTGGAATTGGAAGGACTTGGATGTCACATCTCATGCTATAGGGAGGGTCTCAAGTTTGATATTAGAAGCATTGAGATAACAAATCTCATGATATCGGAAGGGTCTCAGGATTGGAATGGGAAGGAGTTGGATATCACATCTCATGATAAAGGAAGGGTCTAAGGTTTGGAAGGGGAAGGATTTGGATATCACATCTCATGTTATAGGTCGGGTCTCAGGTTTGGTATTAGAAGCATTGAGATATCAAGTCTCATGGTATAAGAAGGGTCTCAGAATTGGAATGGGAAGGAGTTGGATATCACACCTCAAGCTATAGGAAGGGTCTCAGGATTGGAATGGGAAGGAGTTTGATATCACATCTCATGCCATAGTATGGGTCTCAGGTTTGGTAGAAGCATTGGGATATCACGTCTCATGCTATCGGAAGGGTATCAGTATTGGATTTGGAAGAAGTTGGATATCACATTTCATGTTATAGGAAGGGTCGCAGGATTGGAATGGGAAGGACTTGGATATCATATCTCATGCTATAGGACGGGTCTCAGGTTTGTTATTAGAATCATTGAGATATCATATTGCATGCTGTAGGAAGGGTCTAAGGATTGGAATGGGAAGGACCTGGATATCACATCTCATGCTATAGATAGGCTCTTAGGTTTGGAAAGGGAAGGAGTTGGATATCACATTTCATGTTAGAGGAAGGATCTCAGGTTTGGTATTAGAAGCATTGAGATATCACATCTCATGCTATAGGAAGGGTCTCAGGATTGGAATGGGAAGTAGTTGGATATCACATCTCATGCTATAGGAAGGGTCTCAGGTTTGGTATAAGCATTGAGATATCACATCTCATGCTATAGGACGGGTCTCAGGATTGGAATGGAAGGAGTTGGATATCACATCTCATGTTATAGGAAGGATCTCAGGTTTGGTATTAGAAGCATTGAGACATCACATCTCATGCTATAGGAAGGGTCTCAGGGTTGGAATGGGAAGGAGTTGGATATCACATCTCATCCAGTAGGAAGGGTCTCAGGTTTGGAATGGGAAGGAATTGGATATCACATCTCATGTTATAGGAAGGATCTCAGGTTTGGTATTAGATGCATTGAGATATCATATCTCATGCTATAGGAAGGGTCTCAGGATTGGAATGTGAAGGATTTGGATATCACATCTCATGCTAAAGGAAGGGTCTCAGGTTTGGTAGAAGCATTGAGATATCACGTCTCTGCTATCGGAAGGGTCTCAGGATTGGATTGGGAAGGAGTTGGATATCCCTTCTCATGCTATAGGAAGGGTCTCAGGATTTGAATGGCAAGGAGTTGGATATCACATCTCATGCCATAGGAAGGGTCTCAGGTTTGGTATAAGCATTGAGATATCACATCTCTGCTATCGGAAGGGTCTCAGGATTGGAATGGGAAGGAGTTGGATATTCCCATCTCATGTTATAGGAAGGGTCTCAGGTTTGGTATTAGAAGCATTGAGATATCACATCTCATGCTATAGGAAGGGTCTCAGGATTGGAATGGGAAGGACTTGGATATCACATCTCATGCTATAGGGAGGGTCTCAAGTTTCATATTAGAAGCTTTGAGATATCACATCTCATGATATCGGAAGGGTCTCAGGATTGGAATGGGAAGGATTTGGATATCACATCTCATGTTATATTACGGGTCTCAGGTTTGGTATTAGAAGCATTGAGATATCAAGTCTCAGAGTATAGGAAGGGTCTCAGAATTGGAATGGGAAGGAGTTGGATATCACATCTCAAGCTATAGGAAGGGTCTCAGGATTGGAATGGGAAGGACTTGGATATCACATCTCATGCTATAGGAAGGCTCTCAGGTTTGGAAGGGGAAAGAGTTGGATATCACATTTCATGTTAGAGGTAGGATCTCAGGTTTGGTATTAGAGGCATTGAGATATCACATCTCATGCTATCAGAAGGGTCTCAGGAATGGAATGGGAAGGAGTTGGATATCACATCTCATGCTAAAGGGAGGGTCTCAGGTTTGGAAGGGGAAGGAGTTGTATATGACATCTCAGGCCATAGGAAGGTTCTCAGGTTTGGTATAAGCATTGAGATATCACATCTCTGCTATCGGAAAGGTCTCAGGATTGGAATGGGAAGGAGTTGGATATGACATCTCAGGCCATAGGAAGGTTCTCAGGTTTGGTATAAGCATTGAGATATCACATCTCTGCTATCGGAAAGGTCTCAGGATTGGAATGGGAAGGAGTTGGATATCCCATCTCATGTTATAGGAAGGGCCTCAGGTTTGGTATTAGAAGCATAGAGATATCACATCTCATGCTATAGGAAGGGTCTCAGGATTGGAATTGGAAGGACTTGGATGTCACATCTCATGCTATAGGGAGGGTCTCAAGTTTGATATTAGAAGCATTGAGATAACAAATCTCATGATATCGGAAGGGTCTCAGGATTGGAATGGGAAGGAGTTGGATATCACATCTCATGATAAAGGAAGGGTCTAAGGTTTGGAAGGGGAAGGATTTGGATATCACATCTCATGTTATAGGACGGGTCTCAGGTTTGGTATTAGAAGCATTGAGATATCAAGTCTCATGGTATAAGAAGGGTCTCAGAATTGGAATGGGAAGGAGTTGGATATCACACCTCAAGCTATAGGAAGGGTCTCAGGATTGGAATGGGAAGGAGTTTGATATCACATCTCATGCCATAGTATGGGTCTCAGGTTTGGTAGAAGCATTGGGATATCACGTCTCATGCTATCGGAAGGGTATCAGTATTGGATTTGGAAGAAGTTGGATATCACATTTCATGTTATAGGAAGGGTCGCAGGATTGGAATGGGAAGGACTTGGATATCATATCTCATGCTATAGGACGGGTCTCAGGTTTGTTATTAGAATCATTGAGATATCATATTGCATGCTGTAGGAAGGGTCTAAGGATTGGAATGGGAAGGACCTGGATATCACATCTCATGCTATAGATAGGCTCTTAGGTTTGGAAAGGGAAGGAGTTGGATATCACATTTCATGTTAGAGGAAGGATCTCAGGTTTGGTATTAGAAGCATTGAGATATCCCATCTCATGCTATAGGAAGGGTCTCAGGATTGGAATGGGAAGTAGTTGGATATCACATCTCATGCTATAGGAAGGGTCTCAGGTTTGGTATAAGCATTGAGATATCACATCTCATGATATCGGAAGGGTCTCAGGATTGGAATGGGAAGGATTTGGATATCACATCTCATGTTATATTACGGGTCTCAGGTTTGGTATTAGAAGCATTGAGATATCAAGTCTCAGAGTATAGGAAGGGTCTCAGAATTGGAATGGGAAGGAGTTGGATATCACATCTCAAGCTATAGGAAGGGTCTCAGGATTGGAATGGGAAGGACTTGGATATCACATCTCATGCTATAGGAAGGCTCTCAGGTTTGGAAGGGGAAAGAGTTGGATATCACATTTCATGTTAGAGGTAGGATCTCAGGTTTGGTATTAGAGGCATTGAGATATCACATCTCATGCTATCAGAAGGGTCTCAGGAATGGAATGGGAAGGAGTTGGATATCACATCTCATGCTAAAGGGAGGGTCTCAGGTTTGGAAGGGGAAGGATTTGGATATCACATCTCATGTTATAGGAAGGATCTCAGGTTTGGTATTAGAAGCATTGAGATATCACATCTCATGCTATCGGAAGGATCTCAGGTTTGGTATTAGAAGCATTGAGATATCACATCTCATGCTATCAGAAGGGTCTCAGGATTGGAATGGGAAGGAGTTGGATATCACATCTCATGCTAAAGGGAGGGTCTCAGGTTTGGAAGGGGAAGGATTTGGACATCACATCTCATGTTATCGGAAGGATCTCACATTTGGTATTAGAAGTATTGAGATATCATATCTCATGCTATAGGAAGGGTCTCAGGATTGGAATCGGAAAGAGTTGGATATCACATCTCATGCTATAGGGAGTGTCTCAGGATTGGAATGGGAAGGACTTAGATATCACATATCATGCTATAGGGAGGGTCTCAGGTTTGGAACGGGAAGGAGTTGGATATCACATCTCATGTTATAGGAAGGGTCTCAGGATTGGAATGGGAAGGACTTGGATATCATATCTCATGCTATAGGACGGGTCTCAGGTTTGTTATTAGAATCATTGAGATATCATATTGCATGCTGTAGGAAGGGTCTAAGGATTGGAATGGGAAGGACTTGGATATCACATCTCATGCTATAGATAGGCTCTTAGGTTTGGAAAGGGAAGGAGTTCGATATCACATTTCATGTTAGAGGAAGGATCTCAGGTTTGGTATTAGAAGCATTAAGATATCACATCCCATGCTATAGGAAGGGTCTCAGGATTGGAATGGGAAGTAGTTGGATATCACATATCATGCTATAGGAAGGGTCTCAGGTTTGGTATAAGCATTGAGATATCACATCTCATGCTATAGGACGGGTCTCAGGATTGGAATGCAAGGAGTTGGATATCACATCTCATGTTATAGGAAGGATCTCAGGTTTGATATTAGAAGCATTGAGACATCACATCTCATGCTATAGGAAGGGTCTCAGGGTTGGAATGGGAAGGAGTTGGATATCACAACTCATCCAATAGGAAGGGTCTCAGGTTTGGAATGGGAAGGAATTGGATATCACATCTCATGTTATAGGAAGGATCTCAGGTTTGGTATTAGAAGCATTGAGATATCACATCTCATGCTATAGGAAGGGTCTCAGGATTGGAATGTGAAGGATTTGGATATCACATCTCATGCTAAAGGAAGGGTCTCAGGTTTGGTAGAAGCATTGAGATATCACGTCTCTGCTATCGGAAGGTTCTCAGGATTGGATTGGGAAGGAGTTGGATATCCCTTCTCATGCTATAGGAAGGGTCTCAGGATTTGAATGGCAAGGAGTTGGATATCACATCTCATGCCATAGGAAGGGTCTCAGGTTTGGTATAAGCATTGAGATATCACATCTCTGCTATCGGAAGGGTCTCAGGATTGGAATGGGAAGGAGTTGGATATTCCCATCTCATGTTATAGGAAGGGTCTCAGGTTTGGTATTAGAAGCATTGAGATATCACATCTCATGCTATAGGAAGGGTCTCAGGATTGGAATGGGAAGGACTTGGATATCACATCTCATGCTATAGGAAGGGTCTCAGGTTTGGTATTAGAAGCATTGAGATATCACATCTCATGCTATAGGAAGGGTCTCAGGATTGGAATGGGAAGGACTTGGATATCACATCTCATGCTATAGGAAGGGTCTCAGGTTTGGTATTAGAAGCATTGAGATATCACATCTCATGCTATAGGAAGGGTCTCAGGATTGGAATGGGAAGGAGTTGGATATCACATCTCATGATAAAGGAAGGGTCTAAGGTTTGGAAGGGGAAGGATTTGGATATCATATCTCATGTTATACTACGGGTCTCAGGTTTGGTATTAGAAGCATTGAGATATCAAGTCTCAGAGTATAGGAAGGGTCTCAGAATTGGAATGGGAAGGAGTTGGATATCACATCTCAAGCCATAGGAAGGGTCTCAGGATTGGAATGGGAAGGACTTGGATATCACATCTCATGATATAGGAAGGCTCTCAGGTTTGGAAGGGGAAAGAGTTGGATATCACATTTCATGTTAGAGGTAGGATCTCAGGTTTGGTATTAGAGGCATGGAGATATCACATCTCATGCTATCAGAAGGGTCTCAGGAATGGAATGGGAAGGAGTTGGATATCGCATCTCATGCTAAAGGGAGGGTCTCAGGTTTGGAAGGGGAAGGATTTGGATATCACATCTCATGTTATAGGAAGGATCTGAGGTTTGGTATTAGAAGCATTGAGATATCACATCTCATGCTATAGGAAGGGTCTCAGGATTTGAATGGCAAGGAGTTGGATATCACATCTCATGCCATAGGAAGGGTCTCAGGTTTGGTATAAGCATTGAGATATCACATCTCTGCTATCGGAAGGGTCTCAGGATTGGATTGGGAAGGAGTTGGATATCCCTTCTCATGCTATAGGAAGTGTCTCAGGTTGGAATGGGAAGGAGTTGGATATCACATCTCATGTTATAGGAAGGGTCTCAGGATTGGAATGGGAAGGATTTGGATATCACATCTCTTGCTATAGGAAGGGTCTCAGGATTGGAATGGGTAGGATTTGGATATTACTTTCTTGCTATAGGAAGGGTCTCATGTTTGGAATGGGAAGGAGTTGGATATCACATCTCTGCTATCGGAAGCGGCTCAGGTTTGGAACGGGAAGGAGTTGGATATCACATCTCATGTTATAGGAAGAGTCTCTGGTTTGGTATTAGAATCATTGAGATATCACATCGCATGCTGTAGGAAGGGTCTAAGGATTGGAATGGGATGGACTTGGATATCACATCTCATGCTATAGGTAGGCTCTCAGGTTTGGTATAAGCATTGAGATATCACATCTCATGCTATAGGAAGGGTCTCAGGATTGGAATGGGAAGGAATTGGATATCACATCTCATGCTATAGGAAGGGTCTCAGATTTGGTATAAGCATTGAGATATCACATCTCATGCTAAAGGAAGGGTCTCAGGATTGGAATGGGAAGGAGTTGTATATGACATCTCAGGCCATAGGAAGGTTCTCAGGTTTGGTATAAGCATTGAGATATCACATCTCTGCTATCGGAAGGGTCTCAGGATTGGAATGGGAAGGAGTTGGATATCCCATCTCATGTTATAGGAAGGGTCTCAGGTTTGGTATTAGAAGCATAGAGATATCACATCTCATGCTATAGGAAGGGTCTCAGGATTTGAATGGCAAGGAGTTGGATATCACATCTCATGCCATAGGAAGGGTCTCAGGTTTGGTATAAGCATTGAGATATCACATCTCTGCTATCGGAAGGGTCTCAGGATTGGATTGGGAAGGAGTTGGATATCCCTTCTCATGCTATAGGAAGTGTCTCAGGTTGGAATGGGAAGGAGTTGGATATCACATCTCATGTTATAGGAAGGGTCTCAGGATTGGAATGGGAAGGATTTGGATATCACATCTCTTGCTATAGGAAGGGTCTCAGGATTGGAATGGGTAGGAGTTGGATATTACTTTCTTGCTATAGGAAGGGTCTCATGTTTGGAATGGGAAGGAGTTGGATATCACATATGCTATAGTTAGTGTCTCAGGTTTGGAACGGGAAGGAGTTGGATATCACATCTCATGTTATAGGAAGGGTCTCAGGTTTGGTATAAGCATTGAGATATCACATCTCTGCTATCGGAAGCGGCTCAGGATTGGAATGGGAAGAAGTTGGATATCCCATCTAATGTTATAGGAAGAGTCTCTGGTTTGGTATTAGAATCATTGAGATATCACATCGCATGCTGTAGGAAGGGTCTAAGGATTGGAATGGGATGGACTTGGATATCACATCTCATGCTATAGGTAGGCTCTCAGGTTTGGTATAAGCATTGAGATATCACATCTCATGCTATAGGAAGGGTCTCAGGATTGGAATGGGAAGGACTTGGATATCACATCTCATGCTATAGGAAGGGTCTCAGGTTTGGTATTAGAAGCATTGAGATATCACATCTCATGCTATAGGAAGGGTCTCAGGATTGGAATGGGAAGGAGTTGGATATCACATCTCATGATAAAGGAAGGGTCTAAGGTTTGGAAGGGGAAGGATTTGGATATCATATCTCATGTTATACTACGGGTCTCAGGTTTGGTATTAGAAGCATTGAGATATCAAGTCTCAGAGTATAGGAAGGGTCTCAGAATTGGAATGGGAAGGAGTTGGATATCACATCTCAAGCCATAGGAAGGGTCTCAGGATTGGAATGGGAAGGACTTGGATATCACATCTCATGATATAGGAAGGCTCTCAGGTTTGGAAGGGGAAAGAGTTGGATATCACATTTCATGTTAGAGGTAGGATCTCAGGTTTGGTATTAGAGGCATGGAGATATCACATCTCTTGCTATCAGAAGGGTCTCAGGAATGGAATGGGAAGGAGTTGGATATCGCATCTCATGCTAAAGGGAGGGTCTCAGGTTTGGAAGGGGAAGGATTTGGATATCACATCTCATGTTATAGGAAGGATCTGAGGTTTGGTATTAGAAGCATTGAGATATCACATCTCATGCTATAGGAAGGGTCTCAGGATTTGAATGGCAAGGAGTTGGATATCACATCTGATGCCATAGGAAGGGTCTCAGGTTTGGTATAAGCATTGAGATATCACATCTCTGCTATCGGAAGGGTCTCAGGATTGGATTGGGAAGGAGTTGGATATCCCTTCTCATGCTATAGGAAGTGTCTCAGGTTGGAATGGGAAGGAGTTGGATATCACATCTCATGTTATAGGAAGGGTCTCAGGATTGGAATGGGAAGGATTTGGATATCACATCTCTTGCTATAGGAAGGGTCTCAGGATTGGAATGGGTAGGATTTGGATATTACTTTCTTGCTATAGGAAGGGTCTCATGTTTGGAATGGGAAGGAGTTGGATATCACATATGCTATAGTTAGTGTCTCAGGTTTGGAACGGGAAGGAGTTGGATATCACATCTCATGTTATAGGAAGGGTCTCAGGTTTGGTATAAGCATTGAGATATCACATCTCTGCTATCGGAAGCGGCTCAGGATTGGAATGAGAAGGAGTTGGATATCCCATCTCATGTTATAGGAAGAGTCTCTGGTTTGGTATTAGAATCATTGAGATATCACATCGCATGCTGTAGGAAGGGTCTAAGGATTGGAATGGGATGGACTTGGATATCACATCTCATGCTATAGGTAGGCTCTCAGGTTTGGTATAAGCATTGAGATATCACATCTCATGCTATAGGAAGGGTCTCAGGATTGGAATGGGAAGGAATTGGATATCACATCTCATGCTATAGGAAGGGTCTCAGATTTGGTATAAGCATTGAGATATCACATCTCATGCTAAAGGAAGGGTCTCAGGATTGGAATGGGAAGGAGTTGTATATGACATCTCAGGCCATAGGAAGGTTCTCAGGTTTGGTATAAGCATTGAGATATCACATCTCTGCTATCGGAAGGGTCTCAGGATTGGAATGGGAAGGAGTTGGATATCCCATCTCATGTTATAGGAAGGGTCTCAGGTTTGGTATTAGAAGCATAGAGATATCACATCTCATGCTATAGGAAGGGTCTCAGGATTTGAATGGCAAGGAGTTGGATATCACATCTCATGCCATAGGAAGGGTCTCAGGTTTGGTATAAGCATTGAGATATCACATCTCTGCTATCGGAAGGGTCTCAGGATTGGATTGGGAAGGAGTTGGATATCCCTTCTCATGCTATAGGAAGTGTCTCAGGTTGGAATGGGAAGGAGTTGGATATCACATCTCATGTTATAGGAAGGGTCTCAGGATTGGAATGGGAAGGATTTGGATATCACATCTCTTGCTATAGGAAGGGTCTCAGGATTGGAATGGGTAGGAGTTGGATATTACTTTCTTGCTATAGGAAGGGTCTCATGTTTGGAATGGGAAGGAGTTGGATATCACATATGCTATAGTTAGTGTCTCAGGTTTGGAACGGGAAGGAGTTGGATATCACATCTCATGTTATAGGAAGGGTCTCAGGTTTGGTATAAGCATTGAGATATCACATCTCTGCTATCGGAAGCGGCTCAGGATTGGAATGGGAAGAAGTTGGATATCCCATCTAATGTTATAGGAAGAGTCTCTGGTTTGGTATTAGAATCATTGAGATATCACATCGCATGCTGTAGGAAGGGTCTAAGGATTGGAATGGGATGGACTTGGATATCACATCTCATGCTATAGGTAGGCTCTCAGGTTTGGTATAAGCATTGAGATATCACATCTCATGCTATAGGAAGGGTCTCAGGATTGGAATGGGAAGGAATTGGATTTCACATCTCATGCTATAGGAAGGGTCTCAGATTTGGTATAAGCATTGAGATATCACATCTCATGCTAAAGGAAGGGTCTCAGGATTGGAATGGGAAGGAGTTGTATATGACATCTCAGGCCATAGGAAGGTTCTCAGGTTTGGTATAAGCATTGAGATATCACATCTCTGCTATCGGAAAGGTCTCAGGATTGGAATGGGAAGGAGTTGGATATCCCATCTCATGTTATAGGAAGGGCCTCAGGTTTGGTATTAGAAGCATAGAGATATCACATCTCATGCTATAGGAAGGGTCTCAGGATTGGAATTGGAAGGACTTGGATGTCACATCTCATGCTATAGGGATGGTCTCAAGTTTGATATTAGAAGCATTGAGATAACAAATCTCATGATATCGGAAGGGTCTCAGGATTGGAATGGGAAGTGTTAAGACGGATTTCTGAACTCTGTCCTGGTGGCGCAGAAGTTCAGAAGGCCAACCTAATTACTTGGAACAGGGTAACCTCTGGACAAGCCAGACCAATCAAGGTAGCGATCGCGGCGGTCAAGACTAGGTCTCAAGAGGGGTGAGGGTGACTGAAAGCCCGCAATGAGCACACAAAGCAAGAGCGCTTACAAACTACTCCAAACAGTTGTTATATCAAAAATAGATACACATTTATTTTAAGGCCTTTAAAACAACGACCGTAGCGAGAAAATCACAATAACACAGTATTAAGCCAACACATACCAAATCAACACAATATATATACAAATACACAGTCGCAAGCGTTTAAAGCACGAAATATGTAGTCCACCTGAAAGGAAAGGAAAACAGGCAGTGCGATAACGCTTTTGACTCAGTTCGCCTTTAGAGGCACCTAACTAGATGGAAGGCCGAGCCCTGCGAAGAGTGGAGCCTTGTGCTCAAAGTACCTGCCACGCCGGTGCCAACGGGCAAAAGGGGAAGCTCTTCGGAGGAAGTCAGGCAGTTCGGGTTAGTGCACAGCAGAAGGAGAACAGGTTCCGCAACTCAAGCGCAGCCTCCACAGCAGGCAGAAGCAGAGCGCGAGTACGGCCAAAAGGGTGCTGTTTTTACGCAGCAGGGTAAAGCAATGGGATACTGCAGGAGGGCGACCAGATCCTAGCTAAACTACTCACCGGTCCCCGAAGCAAGCAGACCCAGGCTTCTCCACGTTTGTTTCAGCAGCTGGCAGGTTCAGAAGAGCAGGGAACGCCTTGTAGTCGTGTAGAGCAAAAAGACGTCCCAATCGACGAAACCAGCACAGTTTTGTTGCCGCAGCAGGACAACGGAGCGGCCGTGTGTATTCAAGCCAAATGTACACTCCTCCCTTCAGACTTGGGAACGCCAAGTGTACGAAGCGTGGGAGAGTGACAAGGACTCGAAATACAACACAACCTGGCGGCAGTTACAGAGCAGGACTCCCTTGTAAGCTGGTCAGTCAACTGGATGGCCCAGAGACACTTCCGAAGGCTTACTTGGCAGGAGATGATGAAGTCGCCGGGAATAGCTGTTCCTGCTATTCCAAAGGTCGAAGCACCAGTACAGGCCTTCTGGTTCGATCCAAGGAGGAAAGGGTTTCACAGGACGACAGCAAAGGAGGATTCCTTCAGCGGGTCACCAGCGATTCCTCGGTCCAGCCTCTGGGTTGCAGGATACTTGGCTCCTGTATTCCTTCGTTCGTGAGAACTCAGGAGATCGACATGGCAGTGGTGTTTCCAGCTCCCTCTTATCCACGGTTCCCTTCGCGCCAAAACGGAGGGGAGCCAATGGGAGATCCGCTCATCAACACACATACCATACGTGGACCAATCACGGACCACAGTGGTCCCAGGCATTCACACCACCCCAGACTCTCTGGCACCCAGGATGTGTATTGGGACCAGACATCCCAGCCCACACCCTGGAGGCACGCAAACGACATGTAGAAGCCCGCGAAAGCAACCACGTTTCGCGGGAAAGTACATGCCCAAATAAGGAAGGCCCCGGGTCGTCTGACCTGGGGAAGGTGAAGGGAGCAAGCCGGTCAGTGGACAAGACAAAGGAGCCTCGCGGCCTGGCCATTTTGGGAGCCAGGCCACCATTTTGGGTTCAGGGCAAAAACGTGCTCAGAACGCCAAAAGGAGCTCAAAATAAACAAAGCGATCGCTGCCACCATTCGAGTCCCTGAATGACTTGCACCGATCAAATACCATCCTAAAAGAGTATCTAGGGCCTGTAGAAGGCTAGAGACCCAAGAGAGCTGTAACTTAGCTTACAGTGCCCTCTTGTGTCGTGTTGCACTAAAGCTGCGACACGATAAAAGAAACTACGGGAAACCACGTTCCCCGGTACTGACTGTCTTAAGGGCATGTCAGTTTCCCCGTAAGAAAGGAGCGAAAGCCCAGAGAAGTGCGGCAGAAGGCTGTACTTCTCTGGCAAAGTCAACAACAAGGTTAAAAACAATAGCAAAAAGTTTAGGGGTTGCCACATGGAAGGAAAATTCCCTACAATTATGAAATCTTTCCTAACACTCGCCCCTCCCAGACTATGGACAGGGGGAACTAATCCACCCCTGGATGAGTCTCTTGTTCAGGTCGGTTAAACATTCTGGACAACCCATCAGCATTGCTATGTTGGACACCTGGTCTATGCTCAATAGTGAAGTCGAAGCCTTGAAGACTTATGGACCACCTAAGCAACTTTGGATTCTCCCCCTTCATGTTCATTAGCCACTTTAACGGCTTATGGTCAGTCTGCACAGTGAAGTGGGTCCCATAGAGGTAGGGCCTCAGCTTCCTTAGGGCCCACACAACAGAGAAACATTCTTTCTCTACCGTGGACCATCTGAGCTCTCTGTCCTTAAGCTGGCGACTAATAAAACCGATAGGGTGTTCCTTACCCTTCTCATCTACTTGTGATAGTACAGCTCCTATCCCAGTGTCAGAGGCATCCGTCTGCACGATAAAAGGTCTTTGATAATCAGGGGCCCTGAGCACAGGGGCCTGGCACAAGGAGTCTTTTAAGCCATTGAAGGCCTTCTCACACTCGTCGGTCCAAGTTACCTTCTTGGGTTTCTTCGGAGTTGTGAGGGCAGTCAGAGGAGCAGCTATGGTGCCATAGTCTGCCACAAAATTGCGATAATACCCCGTGAGTCCTAAGAAGGCTCTCACTTGGGTTTGCGTAGTGGGGGTAGGCCAGTCTTGTACTGCCTGTACTTTACTGGGTAGAGGCTGTATCCTCCCTCCACCTACTTCATGTCCAAGGTAAACCACTGAGCCTTGTCCAATCTGGCATTTACTAGCCTTTATGGTCAAGTGGGCTTTCTGAAGAGCCTGGAGCACAATCCTGAGGTGTTTCACATGGTCTTCCCAGGTGGCACTGAAAACTGCTATATCGTCCAGATATGCAAGACAGAATTCGTCCAACCCATTCAGCACATGATTCACAAGTCTCTGGAAAGTGGCAGGTGCATTCTTCAACCCGAACGGCATTACCCGGAATTGGTAAAGGCCGTCTGGAGTAGAAAATGCTGTCTTCTCCTTGGCATGTTCTGCTAAAGCTATTTGCCAATAGCCAGCAGTGAGGTCAAACGTGCTGAGGTACTTGGAGACACCCAAAGTATCCACCAGCTCATCTGTTCGAGGCAAGGGGTGTGCATCTGTCTTGGTGACAGCATTCAGAGCCCTGTAATCCATGCAGAACCTCAATTCAGAAGTGCCTGCTTTTGGAACCAAAACCACTGGACTGGACCAAGGACTACTAGAGGGTTCAATCACCCCAAGGTCTAACATCTTGTTGACCTCGGTCTTAATATAAGACCGTACTTTATCTGACATCCTGTATCCCCTACTTTTGGTAGGTACACTGTCTCCTGTGTCAATGTTATGTTTGCACCAAGGTGTCAAACCAGGGGACTGTGAAAACAGGGGGGAAAACTGCCGAAGCAAACTTTTCACCTCAGCCTGCTGATCAGAAGTCAGGTGAGGGGCCACTCGGACACCCTCAACGGAGCTATCTGAAGGACCGCTTTGGAACAGGTCGGGGAGAGGTTCAGACTCCTCTTCTTCAACGTCTGATGCCAGTAGCAGTGCTGCGATTTCGACTCTTGGGACGAAAGCCTTCAGCCTATTTACGTGGAACACTTTTGGAGCCTGTCCAGGCCTTCCAAGGTCCACTAAATAGTTCACCTCACCCAGGGGCTCCACCACTGTGTAAGGGCCTGACCATTTGTCCTGTAAAGCGCGAGGCCTTATTGGATTCATGATCAGGACTTGCTGACCAGGTGTAAAGTTGATGAGGGAAGCTTTCTGGTCGTACCAATGTTTCACCAGCGCTTGCCCTGCCTTCAATTTATCACTAGCCAAGCCCATCAGAAGTACCATCCGTTTTCTGAGCCCTAGCACATAGTCAACTACATTGGTAGTAACAGGGGGAGTGGGCATCTCCCATCCCTCCTTGACAATGGCTAAGGGTCCCCGTACGGGATGACCGAACAGAAGTTCGAAGGGGCTGAAGCCAACACCCTCCTGTGGTACCTCTCTGTAGGCAAACAGTAAGCATGAAGCAAGAAGATCCCATTTTCTTCTCTGAGGCTCCTCCAGAGCCCCAATCATGCTCTTTAACGTCCTGTTGAAACGCCCCCCCAGACCATCGGTCTGGGGGCGGTATGCAGAAGAGAACCTGTAGGTGACCCCACATTCTTTCCACATAGACTGCCTATACTTCGACATAAAGTTGCTGCCATGATCCGACACAACTTCTTTAGGGCAGCCAACCCTAGTAAACATGCCGAGTAAAGCTTCTGCAACTGGCTTGGCAGTTACAGTTGTAAATGGGACGGCCTCAGGATACCGGGTTGCATGGTCGACCAGCACCAGGATAAACCTATTGCCTGAGGATGTTTGCGGGTCAAGGGGACCAACCATGTCGATCCCTACCCTTTCAAATGGTACCCCCACAACTGGGAGCGGTACCAACGGAGCTTGGATTGTCGTGCCAACCTTACCAGACAACTGGCAGGCGGCACAACTCCTGCAGTGACTTTCTACTTGCTCCCCCATCTTGGGTCAGTAGAAGTGCATGGATAACCTTTGCTTGGTCTTCCTCATACCGAGGGGACCAGCAAGGGGAACTTCATGCGCCAACTGCAGGAGGAAGGGCCTAACAGCAAGGGGAACCACCAACCTCCTATGGTCTCCTTCTGTAGACTCTGTGGGCTCACTATACAGGAGTCCACCTTCCTGGTAAATCCTATGCATCCCAGGAGGTTCACCCTCAATCTGGGAGCAGGCCTGTCTCCTTAGGCCTTCCAGAGATGGGCACTCATGTTGGCCTTTACTGAATTCGTCCCTATCAGGACCTCCTTCAACTAACAAGTCTTTTAGTTCAGGATGATCGTTGGGGTCGAATACTTCAGGCATCGCCACCTCCTCGTCAGGCTCGGGCGATTGACCAACTTCCTCCACCGCAGTGGTAGGCGAGCTCGGGGGAATATTCTCTTTCCCCCGTCTTGACTTGTAGACTCCTTTCGCCTTGGGTTTCCCCTTCGGCTGGGGCAGCGTATTGGACTTGGCCAATGCTGCCCGTGCTTGAGACCGTGTGTAGGGTCTTTCGGCAGTGTCTCCTACGAGCCCTAAAGCTCTGAGATCATTGCCCAACAAGACCTTTCCCGGGACGTTTCTCTGAATGCTCACTGGAATCCTGACTGCTGTACCATTTAAAGTAAGATTAACAGGGATCACGGGAAACATACGGAGGGGGCCGTCAGCCAACTTAGTGGGCATCAGAGTAGCTCTGGCAACTTCCTCTGAGTCTACCAAGGTAGAATCCACTACAGTTCGACTGCACCCACTATCCCTAAGAGCTGGAGTATCCACTCCATTGATCAGCACACTGTCTTTAAAGTAGTGCTTGGTATTATCCGGAATCCTAGCATAAGCCTCTGCGACTTTAGGCTCCCAGGAACCCAGGGACACTAAAACTACCTCAGCCTCTATTCCGCTGGGAAATGAGTCTGAGGAGAAGGATGCTCCTGTAATCTCTTCTTCCTCGTAGGAGGAGAAGGCCAGATTAGCGGAGTGGACCCCCAAAGGTCTAACCTTACAACGGGGGTCCCCCTTCACATGGTCAGTTGCTCCACAAGAAAAACAAGCCCCAGTGGGTCTGTTTACGTAGGGAGGCTTATTGTAACCAGAGTTCTGTTTTGGAGGCGAACCTCCACTACCCTGTGAGTTCTCTTGTGTCTTACCCTTGTTTTTCTTTTTGTGGCCCTTATGGGAAGAAGATTTAGCAGATTCCCCACCCTCCATATCTTTGGACTTTTTCCCTTCCTCCTGCTTACCAGGATGAGTTTTGTCCTTATGGGACACTCGATGTGACACCCATAAGTCTGCTGCAATGGCCAGCTTCTTAGGATCTATCTCCTTCGAATCGGCCAAATGCTGCTTAAGCTCCGGGGAAGAAGAAGCAAAAATGTGTTCCAGCATGACCAGATTGATCATGCCTTCGAAGGTAGAAACCTTATAACCTTCGACCCAGCCAGTTAAGTTTTTCAAAGATTCAGCGACATAAGATACCCAAGTACCACCTTCCTTTTTCTTATACTCTCGAAAACGCTTTAAATATTGGGCCGGAGTCTTCCCAAACTTTAAAATGAGAGTCTGCTTTAACATTGCGAAATCAGCCCGCTCAGCCTTCGACATTTCCATAATGGCACTACAGCCAGAATGGGGCAGTCTACTGAGCAACCACGCAATCTTATCAGCATTGTCAACTTCCTGGACCTCGCATGCATACTCAAACGCATTCAGCCAGTCCATAATGTCATTCCTCTCCATACACACTGAGCAGATCTTTTGGAAACCGTGGATGAGAGGAAGCCCCAGACCCATGTCTAGGACCCTTGGATCCATTTGCAACCTGAAGCTTGGCCAGTTCCAACTGGTGATCCCTGTCTTTCTGTTTTTCTGCCTGTTCGATTTTTAGTTTGGCTATGCTGAATTCAAGCTCCTGCTGCCTAAACCGCAGCTCTTGCTTCTTGAATTCAAGCATAGCCTCCCCATCAGCACTGGCAGAGGAAACATTAGACATTACATCCTCCCTGTCCTCGTGGTCGCGATGGATCAGTGCAGCGGCAGAACCGTCGGTTCTGCCAGTGAGAGCAGCCCCACCACCTTCTGCACTGTCCTCGGAAGTTATAGCGTCAAGCTGCGCTTCTTGCCACGCCACGATTCTCTGGATCATTTCCAATTTTGTGCCTTGAGAGGAAACACCTCTCTCTGCACACATCTTTTTCAGCGTTTCTGATTTGGAAGCATTTAAAGTTAACAAGGTATTTGCTTCCATACCGTTTGATAGGACTATGGCCTTTTTAAAGTTATATTACAACAATTCACTACGTGCACTGTTTGGAATAACCCGAAATGCCTTAGTTCGAGCGCAACACTGGATACCTTCAGTCGTATCCCACCGCTGTACACCAATTTGTTAAGACGGATTTCTGAACTCTGTCCTGGTGGCGCAGAAGTTCAGAAGGCCAACCTAATTACTTGGAACAGGGTAACCTCTGGACAAGCCAGACCAATCAAGGTAGCGATCGCGGCGGTCAAGACTAGGTCTCAAGAGGGGTGAGGGTGACTGAAAGCCCGCAATGAGCACACAAAGCAAGAGCGCTTACAAACTACTCCAAACAGTTGTTATATCAAAAATAGATACACATTTATTTTAAGGCCTTTAAAACAACGACCGTAGCGAGAAAATCACAATAACACAGTATTAAGCCAACACATACCAAATCAACACAATATATATACAAATACACAGTCGCAAGCGTTTAAAGCACGAAATATGTAGTCCACCTGAAAGGAAAGGAAAACAGGCAGTGCGATAACGCTTTTGACTCAGTTCGCCTTTAGAGGCACCTAACTAGATGGAAGGCCGAGCCCTGCGAAGAGTGGAGCCTTGTGCTCAAAGTACCTGCCACGCCGGTGCCAACGGGCAAAAGGGGAAGCTCTTCGGAGGAAGTCAGGCAGTTCGGGTTAGTGCACAGCAGAAGGAGAACAGGTTCCGCAACTCAAGCGCAGCCTCCACAGCAGGCAGAAGCAGAGCGCGAGTACGGCCAAAAGGGTGCTGTTTTTACGCAGCAGGGTAAAGCAATGGGATACTGCAGGAGGGCGACCAGATCCTAGCTAAACTACTCACCGGTCCCCGAAGCAAGCAGACCCAGGCTTCTCCACGTTTGTTTCAGCAGCTGGCAGGTTCAGAAGAGCAGGGAACGCCTTGTAGTCGTGTAGAGCAAAAAGACGTCCCAATCGACGAAACCAGCACAGTTTTGTTGCCGCAGCAGGACAACGGAGCGGCCGTGTGTATTCAAGCCAAATGTACACTCCTCCCTTCAGACTTGGGAACGCCAAGTGTACGAAGCGTGGGAGAGTGACAAGGACTCGAAATACAACACAACCTGGCGGCAGTTACAGAGCAGGACTCCCTTGTAAGCTGGTCAGTCAACTGGATGGCCCAGAGACACTTCCGAAGGCTTACTTGGCAGGAGATGATGAAGTCGCCGGGAATAGCTGTTCCTGCTATTCCAAAGGTCGAAGCACCAGTACAGGCCTTCTGGTTCGATCCAAGGAGGAAAGGGTTTCACAGGACGACAGCAAAGGAGGATTCCTTCAGCGGGTCACCAGCGATTCCTCGGTCCAGCCTCTGGGTTGCAGGATACTTGGCTCCTGTATTCCTTCGTTCGTGAGAACTCAGGAGATCGACATGGCAGTGGTGTTTCCAGCTCCCTCTTATCCACGGTTCCCTTCGCGCCAAAACGGAGGGGAGCCAATGGGAGATCCGCTCATCAACACACATACCATACGTGGACCAATCACGGACCACAGTGGTCCCAGGCATTCACACCACCCCAGACTCTCTGGCACCCAGGATGTGTATTGGGACCAGACATCCCAGCCCACACCCTGGAGGCACGCAAACGACATGTAGAAGCCCGCGAAAGCAACCACGTTTCGCGGGAAAGTACATGCCCAAATAAGGAAGGCCCCGGGTCGTCTGACCTGGGGAAGGTGAAGGGAGCAAGCCGGTCAGTGGACAAGACAAAGGAGCCTCGCGGCCTGGCCATTTTGGGAGCCAGGCCACCATTTTGGGTTCAGGGCAAAAACGTGCTCAGAACGCCAAAAGGAGCTCAAAATAAACAAAGCGATCGCTGCCACCATTCGAGTCCCTGAATGACTTGCACCGATCAAATACCATCCTAAAAGAGTATCTAGGGCCTGTAGAAGGCTAGAGACCCAAGAGAGCTGTAACTTAGCTTACAGTGCCCTCTTGTGTCGTGTTGCACTAAAGCTGCGACACGATAAAAGAAACTACGGGAAACCACGTTCCCCGGTACTGACTGTCTTAAGGGCATGTCAGTTTCCCCGTAAGAAAGGAGCGAAAGCCCAGAGAAGTGCGGCAGAAGGCTGTACTTCTCTGGCAAAGTCAACAACAAGGTTAAAAACAATAGCAAAAAGTTTAGGGGTTGCCACATGGAAGGAAAATTCCCTACAATTATGAAATCTTTCCTAACAGGAAGGAGTTGGATATCACATCTCATGATAAAGGAAGGGTCTAAGGTTTGGAAGGGGAAGGATTTGGATATCACATCTCATGTTATAGGACGGGTCTCAGGTTTGGTATTAGAAGCATTGAGATATCAAGTCTCATGGTATAAGAAGGGTCTCAGAATTGGAATGGGAAGGAGTTGGATATCACACCTCAAGCTATAGGAAGGGTCTCAGGATTGGAATGGGAAGGAGTTTGATATCACATCTCATGCCATAGTATGGGTCTCAGGTTTGGTAGAAGCATTGGGATATCACGTCTCATGCTATCGGAAGGGTATCAGTATTGGATTTGGAAGAAGTTGGATATCACATTTCATGTTATAGGAAGGGTCGCAGGATTGGAATGGGAAGGACTTGGATATCATATCTCATGCTATAGGACGGGTCTCAGGTTTGTTATTAGAATCATTGAGATATCATATTGCATGCTGTAGGAAGGGTCTAAGGATTGGAATGGGAAGGACCTGGATATCACATCTCATGCTATAGATAGGCTCTTAGGTTTGGAAAGGGAAGGAGTTGGATATCACATTTCATGTTAGAGGAAGGATCTCAGGTTTGGTATTAGAAGCATTGAGATATCACATCTCATGCTATAGGAAGGGTCTCAGGATTGGAATGGGAAGTAGTTGGATATCACATCTCATGATATAGGAAGGGTCTCAGGTTTGGTATAAGCATTGAGATATCACATCTCATGCTATAGGACGGGTCTCAGGATTGGAATGGAAGGAGTTGGATATCACATCTCATGTTATAGGAAGGATCTCAGGTTTGGTATTAGAAGCATTGAGACATCACATCTCATGCTATAGGAAGGGTCTCAGGGTTGGAATGGGAAGGAGTTGGATATCACATCTCATCCAGTAGGAAGGGTCTCAGGTTTGGAATGGGAAGGAATTGGATATCACATCTCATGTTATAGGAAGGATCTCAGGTTTGGTATTAGAAGCATTGAGATATCATATCTCATGCTATAGGAAGGGTCTCAGGATTGGAATGTGAAGGATTTGGATATCACATCTCATGCTAAAGGAAGGGTCTCAGGTTTGGTAGAAGCATTGAGATATCACGTCTCTGCTATCGGAAGGGTCTCAGGATTGGATTGGGAAGGAGTTGGATATCCCTTCTCATGCTATAGGAAGGGTCTCAGGATTTGACTGGCAAGGAGTTGGATATCACATCTCATGCCATAGGAAGGGTCTCAGGTTTGGTATAAGCATTGAGATATCACATCTCTGCTATCGGAAGGGTCTCAGGATTGGAATGGGAAGGAGTTCCCATCTCATGTTATAGGAAGGGTCTCAGGTTTGGTATTAGAAGCATTGAGATATCACATCTCATGCTATAGGAAGGGTCTCAGGATTGGAATGGGAAGGACTTGGATATCACATCTCATGCTATAGGGGGGGTCTCAAGTTTCATATTAGAAGCTTTGAGATATCACATCTCATGATATCGGAAGGGTCTCAGGATTGGAATGGGAAGGATTTGGATATCACATCTCATGTTATATTACGGGTCTCAGGTTTGGTATTAGAAGCATTGAGATATCAAGTCTCAGAGTATAGGAAGGGTCTCAGAATTGGAATGGGAAGGAGTTGGATATCACATCTCAAGCTATAGGAAGGGTCTCAGGATTGGAATGGGAAGGACTTGGATATCACATCTCATGCTATAGGAAGGCTCTCAGGTTTGGAAGGGGAAAGAGTTGGATATCACATTTCATGTTAGAGGTAGGATCTCAGGTTTGGTATTAGAGGCATTGAGATATCACATCTCATGCTATCAGAAGGGTCTCAGGAATGGAATGGGAAGGAGTTGGATATCACATCTCATGCTAAAGGGAGGGTCTCAGGTTTGGAAGGGGAAGGATTTGGATATCACATCTCATGTTATAGGAAGGATCTCAGGTTTGGTATTAGAAGCATTGAGATATCACATCTCATGCTATCGGAAGGATCTCAGGTTTGGTATTAGAAGCATTGAGATATCACATCTCATGCTATCAGAAGGGTCTCAGGATTGGAATGGGAAGGAGTTGGATATCACATCTCATGCTAAAGGGAGGGTCTCAGGTTTGGAAGGGGAAGGATTTGGACATCACATCTCATGTTATCGGAAGGATCTCACGTTTGGTATTAGAAGTATTGAGATATCATATCTCATGCTATAGGAAGGGTCTCAGGATTGGAATGGGAAAGAGTTGGATATCACATCTCATGCTATAGGGAGTGTCTCAGGTTTGTTATTAGAATCATTGAGATATCATATTGCATGCTGTAGGAAGGGTCTAAGGATTGGAATGGGAAGGACTTGGATATCACATCTCATGCTATAGATAGGCTCTTAGGTTTGGAAAGGGAAGGAGTTCGATATCACATTTCATGTTAGAGGAAGGATCTCAGGTTTGGTATTAGAAGCATTAAGATATCACATCCCATGCTATAGGAAGGGTCTCAGGATTGGAATGGGAAGTAGTTGGATATCACATATCATGCTATAGGAAGGGTCTCAGGTTTGGTATAAGCATTGAGATATCACATCTCATGCTATAGGACGGGTCTCAGGATTGGAATGCAAGGAGTTGGATATCACATCTCATGTTATAGGAAGGATCTCAGGTTTGATATTAGAAGCATTGAGACATCACATCTCATGCTATAGGAAGGGTCTCAGGGTTGGAATGGGAAGGAGTTAGATATCACAACTCATCCAATAGGAAGGGTCTCAGGTTTGGAATGGGAAGGAATTGGATATCACATCTCATGTTATAGGAAGGATCTCAGGTTTGGTATTAGAAGCATTGAGATATCACATCTCATGCTATAGGAAGGGTCTCAGGATTGGAATGTGAAGGATTTGGATATCACATCTCATGCTAAAGGAAGGGTCTCAGGTTTGGTAGAAGCATTGAGATATCACGTCTCTGCTATCGGAAGGGTCTCAGGATTGGATTGGGAAGGAGTTGGATATCCCTTCTCATGCTATAGGAAGGGTCTCAGGATTTGAATGGCAAGGAGTTGGATATCACATCTCATGCCATAGGAAGGGTCTCAGGTTTGGTATAAGCATTGAGATATCACATCTCTGCTATCGGAAGGGTCTCAGGATTGGAATGGGAAGGAGTTGGATATTCCCATCTCATGTTATAGGAATGGTCTCAGGTTTGGTATTAGAAGCATTGAGATATCACATCTCATGCTATAGGAAGGGTCTCAGGATTGGAATGGGAAGGACTTGGATATCACATCTCATGCTATAGGAAGGGTCTCAGGTTTGGTATTAGAAGCATTGAGATATCACATCTCATGCTATAGGAAGGGTCTCAGGATTGGAATGGGAAGGACTTGGATATCACATCTCATGCTATAGGAAGGGTCTCAGGTTTGGTATTAGAAGCATTGAGATATCACATCTCATGCTATAGGAAGGGTCTCAGGATTGGAATGGGAAGGAGTTGGATATCACATCTCATGATAAAGGAAGGGTCTAAGGTTTGGAAGGGGAAGGATTTGGATATCATATTTCATGTTATACTACGGGTCTCAGGTTTGGTATTAGAAGCATTGAGATATCAAGTCTCAGAGTATAGGAAGGGTCTCAGAATTGGAATGGGAAGGAGTTGGATATCACATCTCAAGCCATAGGAAGGGTCTCAGGATTGGAATGGGAAGGACTTGGATATCACATCTCATGATATAGGAAGGCTCTCAGGTTTGGAAGGGGAAAGAGTTGGATATCACATTTCATGTTAGAGGTAGGATCTCAGGTTTGGTATTAGAGGCATGGAGATATCACATCTCATGCTATCAGAAGGGTCTCAGGAATGGAATGGGAAGGAGTTGGATATCGCATCTCATGCTAAAGGGAGGGTCTCAGGTTTGGAAGGGGAAGGATTTGGATATCACATCTCATGTTATAGGAAGGATCTGAGGTTTGGTATTAGAAGCATTGAGATATCACATCTCATGCTATCGGAAGGATCTCAGGTTTGGTATTAGAAGCATTGAGATATCACATCTCATGCTATCAGAAGGGTCTCAGGATTGGAATGGGAAGGAGTTGGATATCACATCTCATGCTAAAGGGAGGGTCTCAGGTTTGGAAGGGGAAGGATTTGGATATCACATCTCATGTTATCGGAAGGATCTCACGTTTGGTATTAGAAGTATTGAGATATCATATCTCATGCTATAGGAAGGGTCTCAGGATTGGAATGGGAAGGAGTTGGATATCACATCTCATGCTATAGGAAGTGTCTCAGGATTGGAATGGGAAGGACTTGGATATCACATCTCATGCTATAGGTAGGGTCTCAAGTTTGATATTAGAAGCATTGAGATATCACATCTCATGCTATAGGAAGGGTCTGAGGATTGGAATGGGAAGGAGTTGGATATCACATCTCATGCTATGGGAAGGGTCTCAGGTTTGGTATAAGCAGTGAGATATCACATCTCATGCTATAGGAAGTGTCTCAGGATTGGAATGGGAAGGAGTTGGATATCACATCTCATGTTATAGGAAGGATCTCAGGTTTGGTATAAGCATTGAGATATCACATCTCTGCTATCGGAAGGGTCTCAGGATTGGAATGGGAAGGAGTTGGATATTCCCATCTCATGTTATAGGAAGGGTCTCAGGTTTGGTATTAGAAGCATTGAGATATCACATCTCATGCTATAGAAAGGGTATCAGGATTGGAATGGGAAGGACTTGGATATCACATCTCATGCTATAGGGAGGGTCTCAAGTTTGATATTAGAAGCTTTGAGATATCACATCTCATGATATCGGAAGGGTCTCAGGATAGGAATGGGAAGGAGTTGGATATCACATCTCATGATAAAGGAAGGGTCTAAGGTTTGGAAGGGGAAGGATTTCGATATCACATCTCATGTTATATTACGGGTCTCACGTTTGGTATTAGAAGCATTGAGATATCAAGTCTCATAGTATAGGAAGGGTCTCAGAATTGGAATGGGAAGGAGTTGGATATCACATCTCAAGCTATAGGAAGGGTCTCAGGATTGGAATGGGAAGGACTTGGATATCACATCTCATGCTATAGGAAGGCTCTCAGGTTTGGAAGGGGAAAGAGTTGGATATCACATTTCATGTTAGAGGTAGGATCTCAGGTTTGGTATTAGAAGCATTGAGATATCACATCTCATGCTATCGGAAGGATCTCAGGTTTGGTATTAGAAGCATTGAGATATCACATCTCATGCTATCAGAAGAGTTTCAGGATTGGAATAGGAAGGAGTTGGATATCACATCTCATGCTAAAGGGAGGGTCTCAGGTTTGGAAGGGGAAGGATTTGGATATCACATCTCATGTTATCGGAAGGATCTCACGTTTGGTATTAGAAGTATTGAGATATCATATCTCATGCTATAGGAAGTGTCTCAGGTTGGAATGGGAAGGAGTTGGATATCACATCTCATGTTATAGGAAGGGTCTCAGGATTGGAATGGGAAGGATTTGGATATCACATCTCTTGCTATAGGAAGGGTCTCAGGATTGGAATGGGTAGGAGTTGGATATTACTTTCTTGCTATAGGAAGGGTCTCATGTTTGTAATGGGAAGGAGTTGGATATCACATATGCTATAGTTAGTGTCTCAGGTTTGGAACGGGAAGGAGTTGGATATCACATCTCATGTTATAGGAAGGGTCTCAGGTTTGGTATAAGCATTGAGATATCACATCTCTGCTATCGGAAGCGGCTCAGGATTGGAATGGGAAGGAGTTGGATATCCCATCTAATGTTATAGGAAGAGTCTCTGGTTTGGTATTAGAATCATTGAGATATCACATCGCATGCTGTAGGAAGGGTCTAAGGATTGGAATGGGATGGACTTGGATATCACATCTCATGCTATAGGTAGGCTCTCAGGTTTGGTATAAGCATTGAGATATCATATCTCATGCTATAGGAAGGGTCTCAGGATTGGAATGGGAAGGAATTGGATATCACATCTCATGCTATAGGAAGGGTCTCAGATTTGGTATAAGCATTGAGATATCACATCTCATGCTAAAGGAAGGGTCTCAGGATTGGAATGGGAAGGAGTTGTATATGACATCTCAGGCCATAGGAAGGTTCTCAGGTTTGGTATAAGCATTGAGATATCGCATCTCTGCTATCGGAAAGGTCTCAGGATTGGAATGGGAAGGAGTTTGATATCCCATCTCATGCTATAGGAAGGGCCTCAGGTTTGGTATTAGAAGCATAGAGATATCACATCTCATGCTATAGGAAGGGTCTCAGGATTGGAATGGGAAGGACTTGGATGTCACATCTCATGCTATAGGGAGGGTCTCAAGTTTGATATTAGAAGCATTGAGATAACAAATCTCATGATATCGGAAGGGTCTCAGGATTGGAATGGGAAGGAGTTGGATATCACATCTCATGATAAAGGAAGGGTCTAAGGTTTGGAAGGGGAAGGATTTGGATATCACATCTCATGTTATAGGACGGGTCTCAGGTTTGGTATTAGAAGCATTGAGATATCAAGTCTCATGGTATAAGAAGGGTCTCAGAATTGGAATGGGAAGGAGATGGATATCACACCTCAAGCTATAGGAAGGGTCTCAGGATTGGAATGGGAAGGAGTTTGATATCACATCTCATGCCATAGTATGGGTCTCAGGTTTGGTAGAAGCATTGGGATATCACGTCTCATGCTATCGGAAGGGTATCAGTATTGGATTTGGAAGAAGTTGGATATCACATTTCATGTTATAGGAAGGGTCGCAGGATTGGAATGGGAAGGACTTGGATATCATATCTCATGCTATAGGACGGGTCTCAGGTTTGTTATTAGAATCATTGAGATATCATATTGCATGCTGTAGGAAGGGTCTAAGGATTGGAATGGGAAGGACCTGGATATCACATCTCATGCTATAGATAGGCTCTTAGGTTTGGAAAGGGAAGGAGTTGGATATAACATTTCATGTTAGAGGAAGGATCTCAGGTTTGGTATTAGAAGCATTGAGATATCACATCTCATGCTATAGGAAGGGTCTCAGGATTGGAATGGGAAGTAGTTGGATATCACATCTCATGCTATAGGAAGGGTCTCAGGTTTGGTATAAGCATTGAGATATCACATCTCATGCTATAGGACGGGTCTCAGGATTGGAATGGAAGGAATTGGATATCACATCTCATGTTATAGGAAGGATCTCAGGTTTGGTATTAGAAGCATTGAGACATCACATCTCATGCTATAGGAAGGGTCTCAGGGTTGGAATGGGAAGGAGTTGGATATCACATCTCATCCAGTAGGAAGGGTCTCAGGTTTGGAATTGGAAGGAATTGGATATCACATCTCATGTTATAGGAAGGATCTCAGGTTTGGTATTAGAAGCATTGAGATATCACATCTCATGCTATAGGAAGGGTCTCAGGATTGGAATGTGAAGGATTTGGATATCACATCTCATGCTAAAGGAAGGGTCTCAGGTTTGGTAGAAGCATTGAGATATCACGTCTCTGCTATCGGAAGGGTCTCAGGATTGGATTGGGAAGGAGTTGGATATCCCTTCTCATGCTATAGGAAGGGTCTCAGGATTTGAATGGCAAGGAGTTGGATATCACATCTCATGCCATAGGAAGGGTCTCAGGTTTGGTATAAGCATTGAGATATCACATCTCTGCTATCGGAAGGGTCTCAGGATTGGAATGGGAAGGAGTTGGATATTCCCATCTCATGTTATAGGAAGGGTCTCAGGTTTGGTATTAGAAGCATTGAGATATCACATCTCATGCTATAGGAAGGGTCTCAGGATTGGAATGGGAAGGACTTGGATGTCACATCTCATGCTATAGGGAGGGTCTCAAGTTTCATATTAGAAGCATTGAGATAACAAATCTCATGATATCGGAAGGGTCTCAGGATTGGAATGGGAAGGAGTTGGATATCACATCTCATGATAAAGGAAGGGTCTAAGGTTTGGAAGGGGAAGGATTTGGATATCACATCTCATGTTATAGGACGGGTCTCAGGTTTGGTATTAGAAGCATTGAGATATCAAGTCTCATGGTATAAGAAGGGTCTCAGAATTGGAATGGGAAGGAGTTGGATATCACACCTCAAGCTATAGGAAGGGTCTCAGGATTGGAATGGGAAGGAGTTTGATATCACATCTCATGCCATAGTATGGGTCTCAGGTTTGGTAGAAGCATTGGGATATCACGTCTCATGCTATCGGAAGGGTATCAGTATTGGATTTGGAAGAAGTTGGATATCACATTTCATGTTATAGGAAGGGTCGCAGGATTGGAATGGGAAGGACTTGGATATCATATCTCATGCTATAGGACGGGTCTCAGGTTTGTTATTAGAATCATTGAGATATCATATTGCATGCTGTAGGAAGGGTCTAAGGATTGGAATGGGAAGGACCTGGATATCACATCTCATGCTATAGATAGGCTCTTAGGTTTGGAAAGGGAAGGAGTTGGATATCACATTTCATGTTAGAGGAAGGATCTCAGGTTTGGTATTAGAAGCATTGAGATATCACATCTCATGCTATAGGAAGGGTCTCAGGATTGGAATGGGAAGTAGTTGGATATCACATCTCATGCTATAGGAAGGGTCTCAGGTTTGGTATAAGCATTGAGATATCACATCTCATGCTATAGGACGGGTCTCAGGATTGGAATGGAAGGAATTGGATATCACATCTCATGTTATATTACGGGTCTCAGGTTTGGTATTAGAAGCATTGAGATATCAAGTCTCAGAGTATAGGAAGGGTCTCAGAATTGGAATGGGAAGGAGTTGGATATCACATCTCAAGCTATAGGAAGGGTCTCAGGATTGGAATGGGAAGGACTTGGATATCACATCTCATGCTATAGGAAGGCTCTCAGGTTTGGAAGGGGAAAGAGTTGGATATCACATTTCATGTTAGAGGTAGGATCTCAGGTTTGGTATTAGAGGCATTGAGATATCACATCTCATGCTATCAGAAGGGTCTCAGGAATGGAATGGGAAGGAGTTGGATATCACATCTCATGCTAAAGGGAGGGTCTCAGGTTTGGAAGGGGAAGGATTTGGATATCACATCTCATGTTATAGGAAGGATCTCAGGTTTGGTATTAGAAGCATTGAGATATCACATCTCATGCTATCGGAAGGATCTCAGGTTTGGTATTAGAAGCATTGAGATATCACATCTCATGCTATCAGAAGGGTCTCAGGATTGGAATGGGAAGGAGTTGGATATCACATCTCATGCTAAAGGGAGGGTCTCAGGTTTGGAAGGGGAAGGATTTGGATATCACATCTCATGTTATCGGAAGGATCTCACGTTTGGTATTAGAAGTATTGAGATATCATATCTCATGCTATAGGAAGGGTCTCAGGATTGGAATGGGAAAGAGTTGGATATCACATCTCATGCTATAGAGAGTGTCTCAGGATTGGAATGGGAAGGACTTAGATATCACATATCATGCTATAGGGAGGGTCTCAGTTTTGATATTAGAAGCATTGAGATATCACATCTCATGCTATCGGAAGTGTCTCAGGATTGGAATGGGAAGGAGCTGGATATCACATCTCATGCTAAAGGAAGGGTCTCAGGTTTGGAACGGGAAGGAGTTGGATATCACATCTCATGTTATAGGAAGGGTCTCAGGATTGGAATGGGAAGGACTTGGATATCATATCTCATGCTATAGGACGGGTCTCAGGTTTGTTATTAGAATCATTGAGATATCATATTGCATGCTGTAGGAAGGGTCTAAGGATTGGAATGGGAAGGACTTGGATATCACATCTCATGCTATAGATAGGCTCTTAGGTTTGGAAAGGGAAGGAGTTGGATATCACTTTTCATGTTAGAGGAAGGATCTCAGGTTTGGTATTAGAAGCATTGAGATATCACATCCCATGCTATAGGAAGGGTCTCAGGATTGGAATGGGAAGTAGTTGGATATCACATCTCATGCTATAGGAAGGGTCTCAGGTTTGGTATAAGCATTGAGATATCACATCTCATGCTATAGGACGGGTCTCAGGATTGGAATGGAAGGAGTTGGATATCACATCTCATGTTATAGGAAGGATCTCAGGTTTGGTATTAGAAGCATTGAGACATCACATCTCATGCTATAGGAAGGGTCTCAGGGTTGGAATGGGAAGGAGTTGGATATCACAACTCATCCAATAGGAAGGGTCTCAGGTTTGGAATGGGAAGGAATTGGATATCACATCTCATGTTATAGGAAGGATCTCAGGTTTGGTATTAGAAGCATTGAAATATTACATCTCATGCTATAGGAAGGGTCTCAGGATTGGAATGTGAAGGATTTGGATATCACATCTCATGCTAAAGGAAGGGTCTCAGGTTTGGTAGAAGCATTGAGATATCACGTCTCTGCTATCGGAAGGGTCTCAGGATTGGATTGGGAAGGAGTTGGATATCCCTTCTCATGCTATAGGAAGGGTCTCAGGATTTGAATGGCAAGGAGTTGGATATCACATCTCATGCCATAGGAAGGGTCTCAGGTTTGGTATAAGCATTGAGATATCACATCTCTGCTATCGGAAGGGTCTCAGGATTGGAATGGGAAGGAGTTGGATATTCCCATCTCATGTTATAGGAAGGGTCTCAGGTTTGGTATTAGAAGCATTGAGATATCACATCTCATGCTATAGGAAGGGTCTCATGATTGGAATGGGAAGGACTTGGATATCACATCTCATGCTATAGGATGGGTCTCAGGTTTGGTATTAGAAGCATTGAGATATCACATCTCATGCTATAGGAAGGGTCTCAGGATTGGAATGGGAAGGACTTGGATATCACATCTCATGCTATAGGAAGGGTCTCAGGTTTGGTATTAGAAGCATTGAGATATCACATCTCATGCTATCGGAAGGGTCTCAGGATTGGAATGGGAAGGAGTTGGATATCACATCTCATGATAAAGGAAGGGTCTAAGGTTTGGAAGGGGAAGGATTTGGATATCATATCTCATGTTATACTACGGGTCTCAGGTTTGGTATTAGAAGCATTGAGATATCAAGTCTCAGAGTATAGGAAGGGTCTCAGAATTGGAATGGGAAGGAGTTGGATATCACATCTCAAGCCATAGGAAGGGTCTCAGGATTGGAATGGGAAGGACTTGGATATCACATCTCATGATATAGGAAGGCTCTCAGGTTTGGAAGGGGAAAGAGTTGGATATCACATTTCATGTTAGAGGTAGGATCTCAGGTTTGGTATTAGAGGCATTGAGATATCACATCTCATGCTATCAGAAGGGTCTCAGGAATGGAATGGGAAGGAGTTGGATATCACATCTCATGCTAAAGGGAGGGTCTCAGGTTTGGAAGGGGAAGGATTTGGATATCACATCTCATGTTATAGGAAGGATCTGAGGTTTGGTATTAGAAGCATTGAGATATCACATCTCATGCTATCAGAAGGGTCTCGGGATTGGAATGGGAAGGAGTTGGATATCACATCTCATGCTAAAGGGAGGGTCTCAGGTTTGGAAGGGGAAGGATTTGGATATCACATCTCATGTTATCGGAAGGATCTCACGTTTGGTATTAGAAGTATTGAGATATCATATCTCATGCTATAGGAAGGGTCTCAGGATTGGAATGGGAAGGAGTTGGATATCACATCTCATGCTATAGGAAGTGCCTCAGGATTGGAATGGGAAGGAATTTGATTTCACATCTCATGCTATAGGTAGGGTCTCAAGTTTGATATTAGAAGCATTGAGATATCACATCTCATGCTATAGGAAGGGTCTGAGGATTGGAATGGGAAGGAGTTGGATATCACATCTCATGCTATGGGAAGGGTCTCAGGTTTGGTATAAGCAGTGAGATATCACATCTCATGCTATAGGAAGTGTCTCAGGATTAGAATGGGAAGGAGTTGGATATCACATCTCATGTTATAGGAAGGATCTCAGGTTTGGTATAAGCATTGAGATATCACATCTCTGCTATCGGAAGGGTCTCAGGATTGGAATGGGAAGGAGTTGGATATTCCCATCTCATGTTATAGGAAGGGTCTCAGGTTTGGTATTAGAAGCATTGAGATATCACATCTCATGCTATAGGAAGGGTATCAGGATTGGAATGGGAAGGACTTGGATATCACATCTCATGCTATAGGGAGGGTCTCAAGTTTGATATTAGAAGCTTTGAGATATCTCATCTCATGATATCGGAAGGGTCTCAGGATTGGAATGGGAAGGAGTTGGATATCACATCTCATGATAAAGGAAGGGTCTAAGGTTTGGAAGGGGAAGGATTTCGATATCACATCTCATGTTATATTACGGGTCTCAAGTTTGGTATTAGAAGCATTGAGATATCAAGTCTCATAGTATAGGAAGGGTCTCAGAATTGGAATGGGAAGGAGTTGGATATCACATCTCAAGCTATAGGAAGGGTCTCAGGATTGGAATGGGAAGGACTTGGATATCACATCTCATGCTATAGGAAGGCTCTCAGGTTTGGAAGGGGAAAGAGTTGGATATCACATTTCATGTTAGAGGTAGGATCTCAGGTTTGGTATTAGAGGCATTGAGATATCACATCTCATGCTATCAGAAGGGTCTCAGGAATGGAATGGGAAGGAGTTGGATATCACATCTCATGCTAAAGGGAGGGTCTCAGGTTTGGAAGGGGAAGGATTTGGATATCACATCTCATGTTATAGGAAGGATCTCAGGTTTGGTATTAGAAGCATTGAGATATCACATCTCATGCTATCGGAAGGATCTCAGGTTTGGTATTAGAAGCATTGAGATATCACATCTCATGCTATCAGAAGAGTTTCAGGATTGGAATAGGAAGGAGTTGGATATCACATCTCATGCTAAAGGGAGGGTCTCGGGTTTGGAAGGGGAAGGATTTGGATATCACATCTCATGTTATAGGAAGGATCTCAGGTTTGGTATTAGAAGCATTGAGATATCACATCTCATGCTATCGGAAGGATCTCAGGTTTGGTATTAGAAGCATTGAGATATCACATCTCATGCTATCAGAAGAGTTTCAGGATTGGAATAGGAAGGAGTTGGATATCACATCTCATGCTAAAGGGAGGGTCTCAGGTTTGGAAGGGCAAGGATTTGGATATCACATCTCATGTTATCGGAAGGATCTCACGTTTGGTATTAGAAGTATTGAGATATCATATCTCATGCTATAGGAAGTGTCTCAGGTTGGAATGGGAAGGAGTTGGATATCACATCTCATGTTATAGGAAGGGTCTCAGGATTGGAATGGGAAGGATTTGGATATCACATCTCTTGCTATAGGAAGGGTCTCAGGATTTAAATGGGTAGGAGTTGGATATTACTTTCTTGCTATAGGAAGGGTCTCATGTTTGGAATGGGAAGGAGTTGGATATCACATATGCTATAGTTAGTGTCTCAGGTTTGGAACGGGAAGGAGTTGGATATCACATCTCATGTTATAGGAAGGGTCTCAGGTTTGGTATAAGCATTGAGATATCACATCTCTGCTATCGGAAGCGGCTCAGGATTGGAATGGGAAGGAGTTGGATATCCCATCTAATGTTATAGGAAGAGTCTCTGGTTTGGTATTAGAATCATTGAGATATCACATCGCATGCTGTAGGAAGGGTCTAGGGATTGGAATGGGATGGACTTGGATATCACATCTCATGCTATAGGTAGGCTCTCAGGTTTGGTATAAGCATTGAGATATCACATCTCATGCTATAGGAAGGGTCTCAGGATTGGAATGGGAAGGAATTGGATATCACATCTCATGCTATAGGAAGGGTCTCTGATTTGGTATAAGCATTGAGATATCACATCTCATGCTAAAGGAAGGGTCTCAGGATTGGAATGGGAAGGAGTTGTATATGACATCTCAGGCCATAGGAAGGTTCTCAGGTTTGGTATAAGCATTGAGATATCACATCTCTGCTATCGGAAAGGTCTCAGGATTGGAATGGGAAGGAGTTGGATATCCCATCTCATGTTATAGGAAGGGCCTCAGGTTTGGTATTAGAAGCATAGAGATATCACATCTCATGCTATAGGAAGGGTCTCAGGATTGGAATGGGAAGGACTTGGATGTCACATCTCATGCTATAGGGAGGGTCTCAAGTTTGATATTAGAAGCATTGAGATAACAAATCTCATGATATCGGAAGGGTCTCAGGATTGGAATGGGAAGGAGTTGGATATCACATCTCATGATAAAGGAAGGGTCTAAGGTTTGGAAGGGGAAGGATTTGGATATCACATCTCATGTTATAGGACGGGTCTCAGGTTTGGTATTAGAAGCATTGAGATATCAAGTCTCATGGTATAAGAAGGGTCTCAGAATTGGAATGGGAAGGAGTTGGATATCACACCTCAAGCTATAGGAAGGGTCTCAGGATTGGAATGGGAAGGAGTTTGATATCACATCTCATGCCATAGTATGGGTCTCAGGTTTGGTAGAAGCATTGGGATATCACGTCTCATGCTATCGGAAGGGTATCAGTATTGGATTTGGAAGAAGTTGGATATCACATTTCATGTTATAGGAAGGGTCGCAGGATTGGAATGGGAAGGACTTGGATATCAAATCTCATGCTATAGGACGGGTCTCAGGTTTGTTATTAGAATCATTGAGATATCATATTGCATGCTGTAGGAAGGGTCTAAGGATTGGAATGGGAAGGACCTGGATATCACATCTCATGCTATAGATAGGCTCTTAGGTTTGGAAAGGGAAGGAGTTGGATATCACATTTCATGTTAGAGGAAGGATCTCAGGTTTGGTATTAGAAGCATTGAGATATCACATCTCATGCTATAGGAAGGGTCTCAGGATTGGAATGGGAAGTAGTTGGATATCACATCTCATGCTATAGGAAGGGTCTCAGGTTTGGGATAAGCATTGAGATATCACATCTCATGCTATAGGACGGGTCTCAGGATTGGAATGGAAGGAGTTGGATATCACATCTCATGTTATAGGAAGGATCTCAGGTTTGGTATTAGAAGCATTGAGACATCACATCTCATGCTATAGGAAGGGTCTCAGGGTTGGAATGGGAAGGAGTTGGATATCACATCTCATCCAGTAGGAAGGGTCTCAGGTTTGGAATGGGAAGGAATTGGATATCACATCTCATGTTATAGGAAGGATCTCAGGTTTGGTATTAGAAGCATTGAGATATCACATCTCATGCTATAGGAAGGGTCTCAGGATTGGAATGTGAAGGATTTGGATATCACATCTCATGCTAAAGGAAGGGTCTCAGGTTTGGTAGAAGCATTGAGATATCACGTCTCTGCTATCGGAAGGGTCTCAGGATTGGATTGGGAAGGAGTTGGATATCCCTTCTCATGCTATAGGAAGGGTCTCAGGATTTGAATGGCAAGGAGTTGGATATCACATCTCATGCCATAGGAAGGGTCTCAGGTTTGGTATAAGCATTGAGATATCACATCTCTGCTATAGGAAGCGGCTCAGGATTGGAATGGGAAGTAGTTGGATATCCCATCTCATGTTATAGGAAGAGTCTCTGGTTTGGTATTAGAATCATTGAGATATCACATCGCATGCTGTAGGAAGGGTCTAAGGATTGGAATGGGATGGACTTGGATATCACATCTCATGCTATAGGTAGGCTCTCAGGTGGTTTGGTATAAGCATTGAGATATCACATCTCATGCTATAGGAAGGGTCTCAGGATTGGAATGGGAAGGAATTGGATATCACATCTCATGCTATAGGAAGGGTCTCAGATTTGGTATAAGCATTGAGATATCACATCTCATGCTAAAGGAAGGGTCTCAGGATTGGAATGGGAAGGAGTTGTATATGACATCTCAGGCCATAGGAAGGTTCTCAGGTTTGGTATAAGCATTGAGATATCACATCTCTGCTATCGGAAGGGTCTCAGGATTGGAATGGGAAGGAGTTGGATATCCCATCTCATGTTATAGGAAGGGTCTCAGGTTTGGTATTAGAAGCATAGAGATATCACATCTCATGCTATAGGAAGGGTCTCAGGATTGGATTGGGAAGGAGTTGGATATCCCTTCTCATGCTATAGGAAGTGTCTCAGGTTGGAATAGGAAGGAGTTGGATATCACATCTCATGTTATAGGAAGGGTCTCAGGATTGGAATGGGAAGGATTTGGATATCACATCTCTTGCTATAGGAAGGGTCTCAGGATTGGAATGGGTAGGAGTTGGATATTACTTTCTTGCTATAGGAAGGGTCTCATGTTTGGAATGGGAAGGAGTTGGATATCACATATGCTATAGTTAGTGTCTCAGGTTTGGAACGGGAAGGAGTTGGATATCACATCTCATGTTATAGGAAGGGTCTCAGGTTTGGTATAAGCATTGAGATATCACATCTCTGCTATCGGAAGCGGCTCAGGATTGGAATGGGAAGGAGTTGGATATCCCATCTCATGTTATAGGAAGAGTCTCTGGTTTGGTATTAGAATCATTGAGATATCACATCGCATGCTGTAGGAAGGGTCTAAGGATTGGAATGGGATGGACTTGGATATCACATCTCATGCTATAGGTAGGCTCTCAGGTTTGGTATAAGCATTGAGATATCACATCTCATGCTATAGGAAGGGTCTCAGGATTGGAATGGGAAGGAATTGGATATCACATCTCATGCTATAGGAAGGGTCTCAGATTTGGTATAAGCATTGAGATATCACATCTCATGCTAAAGGAAGGGTCTCAGGATTGGAATGGGAAGGAGTTGTATATGACATCTCAGGCCATAGGAAGGTTCTCAGGTTTGGTATAAGCATTGAGATATCACATCTCATGCTATAGGACGGGTCTCAGGATTGGAATGGAAGGAGTTGGATATCACATCTCATGTTATAGGAAGGATCTCAGGTTTGGTATTAGAAGCATTGAGACATCACATCTCATGCTATAGGAAGGGTCTCAGGGTTGGAATGGGAAGGAGTTGGATATCACAACTCATCCAATAGGAAGGGTCTCAGGTTTGGAATGGGAAGGAATTGGATATCACATCTCATGTTATAGGAAGGATCTCAGGTTTGGTATTAGAAGCATTGAGATATCACATCTCATGCTATAGGAAGGGTCTCAGGATTGGAATGTGAAGGATTTGGATATCACATCTCATGCTAAAGGAAGGGTCTCAGGTTTGGTAGAAGCATTGAGATATCACGTCTCTGCTATCGGAAGGGTCTCAGGATTGGATTGGGAAGGAGTTGGATATCCCTTCTCATGCTATAGGAAGGGTCTCAGGATTTGAATGACAAGGAGTTGGATATCACATCTCATGCCATAGGAAGGGTCTCAGGTTTGGTATAAGCATTGAGATATCACATCTCTGCTATCGGAAGGGTCTCAGGATTGGAATGGGAAGGAGTTGGATATTCCCATCTCATGTTATAGGAAGGGTCTCAGGTTTGGTATTAGAAGCATTGAGATATCACATCTCATGCTATAGGAAGGGTCTCAGGATTGGAATGGGAAGGACTTGGATATCACATCTCATGCTATAGGAAGGGTCTCAGGTTTGGTATTAGAAGCATTGAGATATCACATCTCATGCTATAGGAAGGGTCTCAGGATTGGAATGGGAAGGACTTGGATATCACATCTCATGCTATAGGAAGGGTCTCAGGTTTGGTATTAGAAGCATTGAGATATCACATCTCATGCTATCGGAAGGGTCTCAGGATTGGAATGGGAAGGAGTTGGATATCACATCTCATGATAAAGGAAGGGTCTAAGGTTTGGAAGGGGAAGGATTTGGATATCATATCTCATGTTATACTACGGGTCTCAGGTTTGGTATTAGAAGCATTGAGATATCAAGTCTCAGAGTATAGGTAGGGTCTCAGAATTGGAATGGGAAGGAGTTGGATATCACATCTCAAGCCATAGGAAGGGTCTCAGGATTGGAATGGGAAGGACTTGGATATCACATCTCATGATATAGGAAGGCTCTCAGGTTTGGAAGGGGAAAGAGTTGGATATCACATTTCATGTTAGAGGTAGGATCTCAGGTTTGGTATTAGAGGCATTGAGATATCACATCTCATGCTATCAGAAGGGTCTCAGGAATGGAATGGGAAGGAGTTGGATATCACATCTCATGCTAAAGGGAGGGTCTCAGGTTTGGAATGGGAAGGATTTGGATATCACATCTCATGTTATAGGAAGGATCTGAGGTTTGGTATTAGAAGCATTGAGATATCACATCTCATGCTATCGGAAGGATCTCAGGTTTGGTATTAGAAGCATTGAGATATCACATCTCATGCTATCAGAAGGGTCTCAGGATTGGAATGGGAAGGAGTTGGATATCACATCTCATGCTAAAGGGAGGGTCTCAGGTTTGGAAGGGGAAGGATTTGGATATCACATCTCATGTTATCGGAAGGATCTCACGTTTGGTATTAGAAGTATTGAGATATCATATCTCATGCTATAGGAAGGGTCTCAGGATTGGAATGGGAAGGAGTTGGATATCACATCTCATGCTATAGGAAGTGCCTCAGGATTGGAATGGGAAGGAATTTGATTTCACATCTCATGCTATAGGTAGGGTCTCAAGTTTGATATTAGAAGCATTGAGATATCACATCTCATGCTATAGGAAGGGTCTGAGGATTGGAATGGGAAGGAGTTGGATATCACATCTCATGCTATGGGAAGGGTCTCAGGTTTGGTATAAGCAGTGAGATATCACATCTCATGCTATAGGAAGTGTCTCAGGATTGGAATGGGAAGGAGTTGGATATCACATCTCATGTTATAGGAAGGATCTCAGGTTTGGTATAAGCATTGAGATATCACATCTCTGCTATCGGAAGGGTCTCAGGATTGGAATGGGAAGGAGTTGGATATTCCCATCTCATGTTATAGGAAGGGTCTCAGGTTTGGTATTAGAAGCATTGAGATATCACATCTCATGCTATAGGAAGGGTATCAGGATTGGAATGGGAAGGACTTGGATATCACATCTCATGCTATAGGGAGGGTCTCAAGTTTGATATTAGAAGCTTTGAGATATCACATCTCATGATATCGGAAGGGTCTCAGGATTGGAATGGGAAGGAGTTGGATATCACATCTCATGATAAAGGAAGGGTCTAAGGTTTGGAAGGGGAAGGATTTCGATATCACATCTCATGTTATTTTACGGGTCTCACGTTTGGTATTAGAAGCATTGAGATATCAAGTCTCATAGTATAGGAAGGGTCTCAGAATTGGAATGGGAAGGAGTTGGATATCACATCTCAAGCTATAGGAAGGGTCTCAGGATTGGAATGGGAAGGACTTGGATATCACATCTCATGCTATAGGAAGGCTCTCAGGTTTGGAAGGGGAAAGAGTTGGATATCACATTTCATGTTAGAGGTAGGATCTCAGGTTTGGTATTAGAGGCATTGAGATATCACATCTCATGCTATCAGAAGGGTCTCAGGAATGGAATGGGAAGGAGTTGGATATCACATCTCATGCTAAAGGGAGGGTCTCAGGTTTGGAAGGGGAAGGATTTGGATATCACATCTCATGTTATAGGAAGGATCTCAGGTTTGGTATTAGAAGCATTGAGATATCACATCTCATGCTATCGGAAGGATCTCAGGTTTGGTATTAGAAGCATTGAGATATCACATCTCATGCTATCAGAAGAGTTTCAGGATTGGAATAGGAAGGAGTTGGATATCACATCTCATGCTAAAGGGAGGGTCTCAGGTTTGGAAGGGGAAGGATTTGGATATCACATCTCATGTTATAGGAAGGGTCTCAGGTTTGGTATAAGCATTGAGATATCACATCTCATGTTATCGGAAGGATCTCACGTTTGGTATTAGAAGTATTGAGATATCATATCTCATGCTATAGGAAGTGTCTCAGGTTGGAATGGGAAGGAGTTGGATATCACATCTCATGTTATAGGAAGGGTCTCAGGATTGGAATGGGAAGGATTTGGATATCACATCTCTTGCTATAGGAAGGGTCTCAGGATTTAAATGGGTAGGAGTTGGATATTACTTTCTTGCTATAGGAAGGGTCTCATGTTTGGAATAGGAAGGAGTTGGATATCACATCTCATGCTAAAGGGAGGGTCTCAGGTTTGGAAGGGGAAGGATTTGGATATCACATCTCATGTTATAGGAAGGGTCTCAGGTTTGGTATAAGCATTGAGATATCACATCTCATGCTATAGGAAGGGTCTCAGGATTGGAATGGGAAGGAATTGGATATCACATCTCATGCTATAGGAAGGGTCTCTGATTTGGTATAAGCATTGAGATATCACATCTCATGCTAAAGGAAGGGTCTCAGGATTGGAATGGGAAGGAGTTGTATATGACATCTCAGGCCATAGGAAGGTTCTCAGGTTTGGTATAAGCATTGAGATATCACATCTCTGCTATCGGAAAGGTCTCAGGATTGGAATGGGAAGGAGTTGGATATCCCATCTCATGTTATAGGAAGGGCCTCAGGTTTGGTATTAGAAGCATAGAGATATCACATCTCATGCTATAGGAAGGGTCTCAGGATTGGAATGGGAAGGACTTGGATGTCACATCTCATGCTATAGGGAGGGTCTCAAGTTTGATATTAGAAGCATTGAGATAACAAATCTCATGATATCGGAAGGGTCTCAGGATTGGAATGGGAAGGAGTTGGATATCACATCTCATGATAAAGGAAGGGTCTAAGGTTTGGAAGGGGAAGGATTTGGATATCACATCTCATGTTATAGGACGGGTCTCAGGTTTGGTATTAGAAGCATTGAGATATCAAGTCTCATGGTATAAGAAGGGTCTCAGAATTGGAATGGGAAGGAGTTGGATATCACACCTCAAGCTATAGGAAGGGTCTCAGGATTGGAATGGGAAGGAGTTTGATATCACATCTCATGCCATAGTATGGGTCTCAGGTTTGGTAGAAGCATTGGGATATCACGTCTCATGCTATCGGAAGGGTATCAGTATTGGATTTGGAAGAAGTTGGATATCACATTTCATGTTATAGGAAGGGTCGCAGGATTGGAATGGGAAGGACTTGGATATCATATCTCATGCTATAGGACGGGTCTCAGGTTTGTTATTAGAATCATTGAGATATCATATTGCATGCTGTAGGAAGGGTCTAAGGATTGGAATGGGAAGGACCTGGATATCACATCTCATGCTATAGATAGGCTCTTAGGTTTGGAAAGGGAAGGAGTTGGATATCACATTTCATGTTAGAGGAAGGATCTCAGGTTTGGTATTAGAAGCATTGAGATATCACATCTCATGCTATAGGAAGGGTCTCAGGATTGGAATGGGAAGTAGTTGGATATCACATCTCATGCTATAGGAAGGGTCTCAGGTTTGGTATAAGCATTGAGATATCACATCTCATGCTATAGGACGGGTCTCAGGATTGGAATGGAAGGAGTTGGATATCACATCTCATGTTATAGGAAGGATCTCAGGTTTGGTATTAGAAGCATTGAGACATCACATCTCATGCTATAGGAAGGGTCTCAGGGTTGGAATGGGAAGGAGTTGGATATCACATCTCATCCAGTAGGAAGGGTCTCAGGTTTGGAATGGGAAGGAATTGGATATCACATCTCATGTTATAGGAAGGATCTCAGGTTTGGTATTAGAAGCATTGAGATATCACATCTCATGCTATAGGAAGGGTCTCAGGATTGGAATGTGAAGGATTTGGATATCACATCTCATGCTAAAGGAAGGGTCTCAGGTTTGGTAGAAGCATTGAGATATCACGTCTCTGCTATCGGAAGGGTCTCAGGATTGGATTGGGAAGGAGTTGGATATCCCTTCTCATGCTCTAGGAAGGGTCTCAGGATTTGAATGGCAAGGAGTTGGATATCACATCTCATGCCATAGGAAGGGTCTCAGGTTTGGTATAAGCATTGAGATATCACATCTCTGCTATCGGAAGGGTCTCAGGATTGGAATGGGAAGGAGTTGGATATTCCCATCTCATGTTATAGGAAGGGTCTCAGGTTTGGTATTAGAAGCATTGAGATATCACATCTCATGCTATAGGAAGGGTCTCAGGATTGGAATGGGAAGGACTTGGATATCACATCTCATGCTATAGGGAGGGTCTCAAGTTTCATATTAGAAGCTTTGAGATATCACATCTCATGATATCGGAAGGGTCTCAGGATTGGAATGGGAAGGATTTGGATATCACATCTCATGTTATATTATGGGTCTCAGGTTTGGTATTAGAAGCATTGAGATATCAAGTCTCAGAGTATAGGAAGGGTCTCAGAATTGGAATGGGAAGGAGTTGGATATCACATCTCAAGCTATAGGAAGGGTCTCAGGATTGGAATGGGAAGGACTTGGATATCACATCTCATGCTATAGGAAGGCTCTCAGGTTTGGAAGGGGAAAGAGTTGGATATCACATTTCATGTTAGAGGTAGGATCTCAGGTTTGGTATTAGAAGCATTGAGATATCAAGTCTCAGAGTATAGGAAGGGTCTCAGAATTGGAATGGGAAGGAGTTGGATATCACATCTCATGCTAAAGGGAGGGTCTCAGGTTTGGAAGGGGAAGGATTTGGATATCACATCTCATGTTATAGGAAGGATCTCAGGTTTGGTATTAGAAGCATTGAGATATCACATCTCATGCTATCGGAAGGATCTCAGGTTTGGTATTAGAAGCATTGAGATATCACATCTCATGCTATCAGAAGGGTCTCAGGATTGGAATGGGAAGGAGTTGGATATCACATCTCATGCTAAAGGGAGGGTCTCAGGTTTGGAAGGGGAAGGATTTGGATATCACATCTCATGTTATCGGAAGGATCTCACGTTTGGTATTAGAAGTATTGAGATATCATATCTCATGCTATAGGAAGGGTCTCAGGATTGGAATGGGAAAGAGTTGGATATCACATCTCATGCTATAGGGAGTGTCTCAGGATTGGAATGGGAAGGACTTAGATATCACATATCATGCTATAGGGAGGGTCTCAGTTTTGATATTAGAAGCATTGAGATATCACATCTCATGCTATCGGAAGTGTCTCAGGATTGGAATGGGAAGGAGCTGGATATCACATCTCATGCTAAAGGAAGGGTCTCAGGTTTGGAACGAGAAGGAGTTGGATATCACATCTCATGTTATAGGAAGGGTCTCAGGATTGGAATGGGAAGGACTTGGATATCATATCTCATGCTATAGGACGGGTCTCAGGTTTGTTATTAGAATCATTGAGATATCATATTGCATGCTGTAGGAAGGGTCTAAGGATTGGAATGGGAAGGACTTGGATATCACATCTCTTGCTATAGATAGGCTCTTAGGTTTGGAAAGGGAAGGAGTTGGATATCACATTTCATGTTAGAGGAAGGATCTCAGGTTTGGTATTAGAAGCATTGAGATATCACATCCCATGCTATAGGAAGGGTCTCAGGATTGGAATGGGAAGTAGTTGGATATCACATCTCATGCTATAGGAAGTGTCTCAGGTTTGGTATAAGCATTGAGATATCACATCTCATGCTATAGGACGGGTCTCAGGATTGGAATGGAAGGAGTTGGATATCACATCTCATGTTATAGGAAGGATCTCAGGTTTGGTATTAGAAGCATTGAGACATCACATCTCATGCTATAGGAAGGGTCTCAGGGTTGGAATGGGAAGGAGTTGGATATCACAACTCATCCAATAGGAAGGGTCTCAGGTTTGGAATGGAAAGGAATTGGATATCACATCTCATGTTATAGGAAGGATCTCAGGTTTGGTATTAGAAGCATTGAGATATCACATCTCATGCTATAGGAAGGGTCTCAGGATTGGAATGTGAAGGATTTGGATATCACATCTCATGCTAAAGGAAGGGTCTCAGGTTTGGTAGAAGCATTGAGATATCACATCTCATGCTATCGGAAGGGTCTCAGGATTGGAATGTGAAGGATTTGGATATCACATCTCATGCTAAAGGGAGGGTCTCAGGTTTGGAAGGGGAAGGATTTGGATATCACATCTCATGTTATAGGAAGGATCTCAGGTTTGGTATTAGAAGCATTGAGATATCACATCTCATGCTATCGGAAGGATCTCAGGTTTGGTATTAGAAGCATTGAGATATCACATCTCATGCTATCAGAAGGGTCTCAGGATTGGAATGGGAAGGAGTTGGATATCACATCTCATGCTAAAGGGAGGGTCTCAGGTTTGGAAGGGGAAGGATTTGGATATCACATCTCATGTTATCGGAAGGATCTCACGTTTGGTATTAGAAGTATTGAGATATCATATCTCATGCTATAGGAAGGGTCTCAGGATTGGAATGGGAAAGAGTTGGATATCACATCTCATGCTATAGGGAGTGTCTCAGGATTGGAATGGGAAGGACTTAGATATCACATATCATGCTATAGGGAGGGTCTCAGTTTTGATATTAGAAGCATTGAGATATCACATCTCATGCTATCGGAAGTGTCTCAGGATTGGAATGGGAAGGAGCTGGATATCACATCTCATGCTAAAGGAAGGGTCTCAGGTTTGGAACGGGAAGGAGTTGGATATCACATCTCATGTTATAGGAAGGGTCTCAGGATTGGAATGGGAAGGACTTGGATATCATATCTCATGCTATAGGACGGGTCTCAGGTTTGTTATTAGAATCATTGAGATATCATATTGCATGCTGTAGGAAGGGTCTAAGGATTGGAATGGGAAGGACTTGGATATCACATCTCATGCTATAGATAGGCTCTTAGGTTTGGAAAGGGAAGGAGTTGGATATCACATTTCATGTTAGAGGAAGGATCTCAGGTTTGGTATTAGAAGCATTGAGATATCACATCCCATGCTATAGGAAGGGTCTCAGGATTGGAATGGGAAGTAGTTGGATATCACATCTCATGCTATAGGAAGGGTCTCAGGTTTGGTATAAGCATTGAGATATCACATCTCATGCTATAGGACGGGTCTCAGGATTGGAATGGAAGGAGTTGGATATCACATCTCATGTTATAGGAAGGGTCTCAGGGTTGGAATGGGAAGGAGTTGGATATCACAACTCATCCAATAGGAAGGGTCTCAGGTTTGGAATGGGAAGGAATTGGATATCACATCTCATGTTATAGGAAGGATCTCAGGTTTGGTATTAGAAGCATTGAGATATCACATCTCATGCTATAGGAAGGGTCTCAGGATTGGAATGTGAAGGATTTGGATATCACATCTCATGCTAAAGGAAGGGTCTCAGGTTTGGTAGAAGCATTGAGATATCACGTCTCTGCTATCGGAAGGGTCTCAGGATTGGATTGGGAAGGAGTTGGATATCCCTTCTCATGCTATAGGAAGGGTCTCAGGATTTGAATGGCAAGGAGTTGGATATCACATCTCATGCCATAGGAAGGGTCTCAGGTTTGGTATAAGCATTGAGATATCACATCTCTGCTATCGGAAGGGTCTCAGGATTGGAATGGGAAGGAGTTGGATATTCCCATCTCATGTTATAGGAAGGGTCTCAGGTTTGGTATTAGAAGCATTGAGATATCACATCTCATGCTATAGGAAGGGTCTCAGGATTGGAATGGGAAGGACTTGGATATCACATCTCATGCTATAGGAAGGGTCTCAGGTTTGGTATTAGAAGCATTGAGATATCACATCTCATGCTATAGGAAGGGTCTCAGGATTGGAATGGGAAGGACTTGGATATCACATCTCATGCTATAGGGAGGGTCTCAAGTTTGATATTAGAAGCTTTGAGATATCACATCTCATGATATCGGAAGGGTCTCAGGATTGGAATGGGAAGGAGTTGGATATCACATCTCATGATAAAGGAAGGGTCTAAGGTTTGGAAGGGGAAGGATTTGGATATCATATCTCATGTTATACTACGGGTCTCAGGTTTGGTATTAGAAGCATTGAGATATCAAGTCTCAGAGTATAGGAAGGGTCTCAGAATTGGAATGGGAAGGAGTTGGATATCACATCTCAAGCTATAGGAAGGGTCTCAGGATTGGAATGGGAAGGACTTGGATATCACATCTCATGATATAGGAAGGCTCTCAGGTTTGGAAGGGGAAAGAGTTGGATATCACATTTCATGTTAGAGGTAGGATCTCAGGTTTGGTATTAGAGGCATTGAGATATCACATCTCATGCTATCAGAAGGGTCTCAGGAATGGAATGGGAAGGAGTTGGATATCACATCTCATGCTAAAGGGAGGGTCTCAGGTTTGGAAGGGGAAGGATTTGGATATCACATCTCATGTTATAGGAAGGATCTGAGGTTTGGTATTAGAAGCATTGAGATATCACATCTCATGCTATCGGAAGGATCTCAGGTTTGGTATTAGAAGCATTGAGATATCACATCTCATGCTATCAGAAGGGTCTCAGGATTGGAATGGGAAGGAGTTGGATATCACATCTCATGCTAAAGGGAGGGTCTCAGGTTTGGAAGGGGAAGGATTTGGATATCACATCTCATGTTATCGGAAGGATCTCACGTTTGGTATTAGAAGTATTGAGATATCATATCTCATGCTATAGGAAGGGTCTCAGGATTGGAATGGGAAGGAGTTGGATATCACATCTCATGCTATAGGAAGTGTCTCAGGATTGGAATGGGAAGGACTTGGATATCACATCTCATGTTATAGGAAGGATCTCAGGTTTGGTATAAGCATTGAGATATCACATCTCTGCTATCGGAAGGGTCTCAGGATTGGAATGGGAAGGAGTTGGATATTCCCATCTCATGTTATAGGAAGGGTCTCAGGTTTGGTATTAGAAGCATTGAGATATCACATCTCATGCTATAGGAAGGGTATCAGGATTGGAATGGGAAGGACTTGGATATCACATCTCATGCTATAGGGAGGGTCTCAAGTTTGATATTAGAAGCTTTGAGATATCACATCTCATGATATCGGAAGGGTCTCAGGATTGGAATGGGAAGGAGTTGGATATCACATCTCATGATAAAGGAAGGGTCTAAGGTTTGGAAGGGGAAGGATTTGGATATCACATCTCATGTTATAGGAAGGATCTCAGGTTTGGTATTAGAAGCATTGAGATATCACATCTCATGCTATCGGAAGGATCTCAGGTTTGGTATTAGAAGCATTGAGATATCACATCTCATGCTATCAGAAGGGTCTCAGGATTGGAATGGGAAGGAGTTGGATATCACATCTCATGCTAAAGGGAGGGTCTCAGGTTTGGAAGGGGAAGGATTTGGATATCACATCTCATGTTATCGGAAGGATCTCACGTTTGGTATTAGAAGTATTGAGATATCATATCTCATGCTATAGGAAGGGTCTCAGGATTGGAATGGGAAAGAGTTGGATATCACATCTCATGCTATAGGGAGTGTCTCAGGATTGGAATGGGAAGGACTTAGATATCACATATCATGCTATAGGGAGGGTCTCAGTTTTGATATTAGAAGCATTGAGATATCACATCTCATGCTATCGGAAGTGTCTCAGGATTGGAATGGGAAGGAGCTGGATATCACATCTCATGCTAAAGGAAGGGTCTCAGGTTTGGAACGGGAAGGAGTTGGATATCACATCTCATGTTATAGGAAGGGTCTCAGGATTGGAATGGGAAGGACTTGGATATCATATCTCATGCTATAGGACGGGTCTCAGGTTTGTTATTAGAATCATTGAGATATCATATTGCATGCTGTAGGAAGGGTCTAAGGATTGGAATGGGAAGGACTTGGATATCACATCTCATGCTATAGATAGGCTCTTAGGTTTGGAAAGGGAAGGAGTTGGATATCACATTTCATGTTAGAGGAAGGATCTCAGGTTTGGTATTAGAAGCATTGAGATATCACATCCCATGCTATAGGAAGGGTCTCAGGATTGGAATGGGAAGTAGTTGGATATCACATCTCATGCTATAGGAAGGGTCTCAGGTTTGGTATAAGCATTGAGATATCACATCTCATGCTATAGGACGGGTCTCAGGATTGGAATGGAAGGAGTTGGATATCACATCTCATGTTATAGGAAGGGTCTCAGGGTTGGAATGGGAAGGAGTTGGATATCACAACTCATCCAATAGGAAGGGTCTCAGGTTTGGAATGGGAAGGAATTGGATATCACATCTCATGTTATAGGAAGGATCTCAGGTTTGGTATTAGAAGCATTGAGATATCACATCTCATGCTATAGGAAGGGCCTCAGGATTGGAATGTGAAGGATTTGGATATCACATCTCATGCTAAAGGAAGGGTCTCAGGTTTGGTAGAAGCATTGAGATATCACTTCTCTGCTATCGGAAGGGTCTCAGGATTGGATTGGGAAGGAGTTGGATATCCCTTCTCATGCTATAGGAAGGGTCTCAGGATTTGAATGGCAAGGAGTTGGATATCACATCTCATGCCATAGGAAGGGTCTCAGGTTTGGTATAAGCATTGAGATATAACATCTCTGCTATCGGAAGGGTCTCAGGATTGGAATGGGAAGGAGTTGGATATTCCCATCTCATGTTATAGGAAGGGTCTCAGGTTTGGTATTAGAAGCATTGAGATATCACATCTCATGCTATAGGAAGGGTCTCAGGATTGGAATGGGAAGGACTTGGATATCACATCTCATGCTATAGGAAGGGTCTCAGGTTTGGTATTAGAAGCATTGAGATATCACATCTCATGCTATAGGAAGGGTCTCAGGATTGGAATGGGAAGGACTTGGATATCACATCTCATGCTATAGGGAGGGTCTCAAGTTTGATATTAGAAGCTTTGAGATATCACATCTCATGATATCGGAAGGGTCTCAGGATTGGAATGGGAAGGAGTTGGATATCACATCTCATGATAAAGGAAGGGTCTAAGGTTTGGAAGGGGAAGGATTTGGATATCATATCTCATGTTATACTACGGGTCTCAGGTTTGGTATTAGAAGCATTGAGATATCAAGTCTCAGAGTATAGGAAGGGTCTCAGAATTGGAATGGGAAGGAGTTGGATATCACATCTCAAGCTATAGGAAGGGTCTCAGGATTGGAATGGGAAGGACTTGGATATCACATCTCATGATATAGGAAGGCTCTCAGGTTTGGAAGGGGAAAGAGTTGGATATCACATTTCATGTTAGAGGTAGGATCTCAGGTTTGGTATTAGAGGCATTGAGATATCACATCTCATGCTATCAGAAGGGTCTCAGGAATGGAATGGGAAGGAGTTGGATATCACATCTCATGCTAAAGGGAGGGTCTCAGGTTTGGAAGGGGAAGGATTTGGATATCACATCTCATGTTATAGGAAGGATCTGAGGTTTGGTATTAGAAGCATTGAGATATCACATCTCATGCTATCGGAAGGATCTCAGGTTTGGTATTAGAAGCATTGAGATATCACATCTCATGCTATCAGAAGGGTCTCAGGATTGGAATGGGAAGGAGTTGGATATCACATCTCATGCTAAAGGGAGGGTCTCAGGTTTGGAAGGGGAAGGATTTGGATATCACATCTCATGTTATCGGAAGGATCTCACGTTTGGTATTAGAAGTATTGAGATATCATATCTCATGCTATAGGAAGGGTCTCAGGATTGGAATGGGAAGGAGTTGGATATCACATCTCATGCTATAGGAAGTGTCTCAGGATTGGAATGGGAAGGACTTGGATATCACATCTCATGTTATAGGAAGGATCTCAGGTTTGGTATAAGCATTGAGATATCACATCTCTGCTATCGGAAGGGTCTCAGGATTGGAATGGGAAGGAGTTGGATATTCCCATCTCATGTTATAGGAAGGGTCTCAGGTTTGGTATTAGAAGCATTGAGATATCACATCTCATGCTATAGGAAGGGTATCAGGATTGGAATGGGAAGGACTTGGATATCACATCTCATGCTATAGGGAGGGTCTCAAGTTTGATATTAGAAGCTTTGAGATATCACATCTCATGATATCGGAAGGGTCTCAGGATTGGAATCGGAAGGAGTTGGATATCACATCTCATGATAAAGGAAGGGTCTAAGGTTTGGAAGGGGAAGGATTTCGATATCACATCTCATGTTATATTACGGGTCTCACGTTTGGTATTAGAAGCATTGAGATATCAAGTCTCATAGTATAGGAAGGGTCTCAGAATTGGAATGGGAAGGAGTTGGATGTCACATCTCAAGCTAAAGGGAGGGTCTCAGGTTTGGAAGGGGAAGGATTTGGATATCACATCTCATGTTATCGGAAGGATCTCACGTTTGGTATTAGAAGTATTGAGATATCATATCTCATGCTATAGGAAGGGTCTCAGGATTGGAATGGGAAGGAGTTGGATATCACATCTCAAGCTAAAGGGAGGGTCTCAGGTTTGGAAGGAAAAGGATTTGGATATCACATCTCATGCTATAGGTAGGGTCTCAAGTTTGATATTAGAAGCATTGAGATATCACATCTCATGCTATAGGAAGGGTCTGAGGATTGGAATGGGAAGGAGTTGGATATCACATCTCATGCTATGGGAAGGGTCTCAGGTTTGGTATAAGCAGTGAGATATCACATCTCATGCTGTAGGAAGTGTCTCAGGATTGGAATGGGAAGGAGTTGGATATCACATCTCATGTTATAGGAAGGATCTCAGGTTTGGTATAAGCAATGAGATATCACATCTCTGCTATCGGAAGGGTCTCAGGATTGGAATGGGAAGGAGTTGGATATTCCCATCTCATGTTATAGGAAGGGTCTCAGGTTTGGTATTAGAAGCATTGAGATATCACATCTCATGCTATAGGAAGGGTATCAGGATTGGAATGGGAAGGACTTGGATATCACATCTCATGCTATAGGGAGGGTCTCAAGTTTGATATTAGAAGCTTTGAGATATCACATCTCATGATATCGGAAGGGTCTCAGGATTGGAATGGGAAGGAGTTGGATATCACATCTCATGATAAAGGAAGGGTCTAAGGTTTGGAAGGGGAAGGATTTCGATATCACATCTCATGTTATATTACGGGTCTCACGTTTGGTATTAGAAGCATTGAGATATCAAGTCTCATAGTATAGGAAGGGTCTCAGAATTGGAATGGGAAGGAGTTGGATATCACATCTCAAGCTATAGGAAGGGTCTCAGGATTGGAATGGGAAGGACTTGGATATCACATCTCATGCTATAGGAAGGCTCTCAGGTTTGGAAGGGGAAAGAGTTGGATATCAAATTTCATGTTAGAGGTAGGATCTCAGGTTTGGTATTAGAGGCATTGAGATATCACATCTCATGCTATCAGAAGGGTCTCAGGAATGGAATGGGAAGGAGTTGGATATCACATCTCATGCTAAAGGGAGGGTCTCAGGTTTGGAAGGGGAAGGATTTGGATATCACATCTCATGTTATAGGAAGGATCTCAGGTTTGGTATTAGAAGCATTGAGATATCACATCTCATGCTATCGGAAGGATCTCAGGTTTGGTATTAGAAGCATTGAGATATCACATCTCATGCTATCAGAAGAGTTTCAGGATTGGAATAGGAAGGAGTTGGATATCACATCTCATGCTAAAGGGAGGGTCTCAGGTTTGGAAGGGGAAGGATTTGGATATCACATCTCATGTTATCGGAAGGATCTCACGTTTGGTATTAGAAGTATTGAGATATCATATCTCATGCTATAGGAAGGGTCTCAGGATTGGAATGTGAAGGATTTGGATATCACATCTCATGCTAAAGGAAGGGTCTCAGGTTTGGTAGAAGCATTGAGATATCACGTCTCTGCTATCGGAAGGGTCTCAGGATTGGATTGGGAAGGAGTTGGATATCACATCTCATGCCATAGGAAGGGTCTCAGGTTTGGTATAAGCATTGAGATATCACATCTCTGCTATCGGAAGGGTCTCAGGATTGGATTGGGAAGGAGTTGGTTATCCCTTCTCATGCTATAGGAAGTGTCTCAGGTTGGAATGGGAAGGAGTTGGATATCACATCTCATTCATGTTATAGGAAGGGTCTCAGGATTGGAATGGGAAGGATTTGGATATCACATCTCTTGCTATAGGAAGGGTCTCAGGATTGGAATGGGTAGGAGTTGGATATTACTTTCTTGCTATAGGAAGGGTCTCATGTTTGGAATGGAAAGGAGTTGGATATCACATATGCTATAGTTAGTGTCTCAGGTTTGGAAAGGGAAGGAGTTGGATATCATATCTCATGTTATAGGAAGGGTCTCAGGTTTGGTATAAGCATTGAGATATCACATCTCTGCTATCGGATGCGGCTCAGGATTGGAATGGGAAGGAGTTGGATATCCCATCTCATGTTATAGGAAGAGTCTCTGGTTTGGTATTAGAATCATTGAGATATCACATCGCATGCTGTAGGAAGGGTCTAAGGATTGGAATGGGATGGACTTGGATATCACATCTCATGCTATAGGTAGGCTCTCAGGTGGTTTGGTATAAGCATTGAGATATCACATCTCATGCTATAGGAAGGGTCTCAGGATTGGAATGGGAAGGAATTGGATATCACATCTCATGCTATAGGAAGGGTCTCAGATTTGGTATAAGCATTGAGATATCACATCTCATGCTAAAGGAAGGGTCTCAGGATTGGAATGGGAAGGAGTTGTATATGACATCTCAGGCCATAGGAAGGTTCTCAGGTTTGGTATAAGCATTGAGATATCACATCTCTGCTATCGGAAGGGTCTCAGGATTGGAATGGTAAGGAGTTGGATATCCCATCTCATGTTATAGGAAGGGTCTCAGGTTTGGTATTAGAAGCATAGAGATATCACATCTCATGCTATAGGAAGGGTCTCAGGATTTGAATGGCAAGGAGTTGGATATCACATCTCATGCCATAGGAAGGGTCTCAGGTTTGGTATAAGCATTGAGATATCACATCTCTGCTATCGGAAGGGTCTCAGGATTGGATTGGGAAGGAGTTGGATATCCCTTCTCATGCTATAGGAAGTGTCTCAGGTTGGAATAGGAAGGAGTTGGATATCACATCTCATGTTATAGGAAGGGTCTCAGGATTGGAATGGGAAGGATTTGGATATCACATCTCTTGCTATAGGAAGGGTCTCAGGATTGGAATGGGTAGGAGTTGGATATTACTTTCTTGCTATAGGAAGGGTCTCATGTTTGGAATGGGAAGGAGTTGGATATCACATATGCTATAGTTAGTGTCTCAGGTTTGGAACGGGAAGGAGTTGGATATCACATCTCATGTTATAGGAAGGGTCTCAGGTTTGGTATAAGCATTGAGATATCACATCTCTGCTATCGGAAGCGGCTCAGGATTGGAATGGGAAGGAGTTGGATGTCCCATCTCATGTTATAGGAAGAGTCTCTGGTTTGGTATTAGAATCATTGAGATATCACATCGCATGCTGTAGGAAGGGTCTAAGGATTGGAATGGGATGGACTTGGGTATCACATCTCATGCTATAGGTAGGCTCTCAGGTTTGGTATAAGCATTGAGATATCACATCTCATGCTATAGGAAGGGTCTCAGGATTGGAATGGGAAGGAATTGGATATCACATCTCATGCTATAGGAAGGGTCTCAGATTTGGTATAAGCATTGAGATATCACATCTCATGCTAAAGGAAGGGTCTCAGGATTGGAATGGGAAGGAGTTGTATATGACATCTCAGGCCATAGGAAGGGTCTCAGGTTTGGTATTAGAAGCATAGAGATATCACATCTCATGCTATAGGAAGGGTCTCAGGATTTGAATGGCAAGGAGTTGGATATCACATCTCATGCCATAGGAAGGGTCTCAGGTTTGGTATAAGCATTGAGATATCACATCTCTGCTATCGGAAGGGTCTCAGGATTGGATTGGGAAGGAGTTGGATATCCCTTCTCATGCTATAGGAAGTGTCTCAGGTTGGAATGGGAAGGAGTTGGATATCACATCTCATGTTATAGGAAGGGTCTCAGGATTGGAATGGGAAGGATTTGGATATCACATCTCTTGCTATAGGAAGGGTCTCAGGATTGGAATGGGTAGGAGTTGGATATCACATTTCATGTTAGAGGAAGGATCTCAGGTTTGGTATTAGAAGCATTGAGATATCACATCTCATGCTATAGGAAGGGTCTCAGGATTGGAATGGGAAGTAGTTGGATATCACATCTCATGCTATAGGAAGGGTCTCAGGTTTGGTATAAGCATTGAGATATCACATCTCATGCTATAGGACGGGTCTCAGGATTGGAATGGAAGGAGTTGGATATCACATCTCATGTTATAGGAAGGATCTCAGGTTTGGTATTAGAAGCATTGAGACATCACATCTCATGCTATAGGAAGGGTCTCAGGGTTGGAATGGGAAGGAGTTGGATATCACATCTCATCCAGTAGGAAGGGTCTCAGGTTTGGAATGGGAAGGAATTGGATATCACATCTCATGTTATAGGAAGGATCTCAGGTTTGGTATTAGAAGCATTGAGATATCACATCTCATGCTATAGGACGGGTCTCAGGATTGGAATGTGAAGGATTTGGATATCACATCTCATGCTAAAGGAAGGGTCTCAGGTTTGGTAGAAGCATTGAGATATCACGTCTCTGCTATCGGAAGGGTCTCAGGATTGGATTGGGAAGGAGTTGGATATCCCTTCTCATGCTATAGGAAGGGTCTCAGGATTTGAATGGCAAGGAGTTGGATATCACATCTCATGCCATAGGAAGGGTCTCAGGTTTGGTATAAGCATTGAGATATCACATCTCTGCTATCGGAAGGGTCTCAGGATTGGAATGGGAAGGAGTTGGATATTCCCATCTCATGTTATAGGAAGGGTCTCAGGTTTGGTATTAGAAGCATTGAGATATCACATCTCATGCTATAGGAAGGGTCTCAGGATTGGAAATGGAAGGACTTGGATATCACATCTCATGCTATAGGGAGGGTCTCAAGTTTCATATTAGAAGCTTTGAGATATCACATCTCATGATATCGGAAGGGTCTCAGGATTGGAATGGGAAGGATTTGGATATCACATCTCATGTTATATTACGGGTCTCAGGTTTGGTATTAGAAGCATTGAGATATCAAGTCTCAGAGTATAGGAAGGGTCTCAGAATTGGAATGGGAAGGAGTTGGATATCACATCTCAAGCTATAGGAAGGGTCTCAGGATTGGAATGGGAAGGACTTGGATATCACATCTCATGCTATAGGAAGGCTCTCAGGTTTGGAAGGGGAAAGAGTTGGATATCACATTTCATGTTAGAGGTAGGATCTCAGGTTTGGTATTAGAGGCATTGAGATATCACATCTCATGCTATCAGAAGGGTCTCAGGAATGGAATGGGAAGGAGTTGGATATCACATCTCATGCTAAAGGGAGGGTCTCAGGTTTGGAAGGGGAAGGATTCGGATATCACATCTCATGTTATAGGAAGGATCTCAGGTTTGGTATTAGAAGCATTGAGATATCACATCTCATGCTATCGGAAGGATCTCAGGTTTGGTATTAGAAGCATTGAGATATCACATCTCATGCTATCAGAAGGGTCTCAGGATTGGAATGGGAAGGAGTTGGATATCACATCTCATGCTAAAGGGAGGGTCTCAGGTTTGGAAGGGGAAGGATTTGGATATCACATCTCATGTTATCGGAAGGTTCTCACGTTTGGTATTAGAAGTATTGAGATATCATATCTCATGCTATAGGAAGGGTCTCAGGATTGGAATGGGAAAGAGTTGGATATCACATCTCATGCTATAGGGAGTGTCTCAGGATTGGAATGGGAAGGACTTAGATATCACATATCATGCTATAGGGAGGGTCTCAGTTTTGATATTAGAAGCATTGAGATATCACATCTCATGCTATCGGAAGTGTCTCAGGATTGGAATGGGAAGGAGCTGGATATCACATCTCATGCTAAAGGAAGGGTCTCAGGTTTGGAACGGGAAGGAGTTGGATATCACATCTCATGTTATAGGAAGGGTCTCAGGATTGGAATGGGAAGGACTTGGATATCATATCTCATGCTATAGGACGGGTCTCAGGTTTGTTATTAGAATCATCGAGATATCATATTGCATGCTGTAGGAAGGGTCTAAGGATTGGAATGGGAAGGACTTGGATATCACATCTCATGCTATAGATAGGCTCTTAGGTTTGGAAAGGGAAGGAGTTGGATATCACATTTCATGTTAGAGGAAGGATCTCAGGTTTGGTATTAGAAGCATTGAGATATCACATCCCATGCTATAGGAAGGGTCTCAGGATTGGAATGGGAAGTAGTTGGATATCACATCTCATGCTATAGGAAGGGTCTCAGGTTTGGTATAAGCATTGAGATATCACATCTCATGCTATAGGACGGGTCTCAGGATTGGAATGGAAGGAGTTGGATATCACATCTCATGTTATAGGAAGGATCTCAGGTTTGGTATTAGAAGCATTGAGACATCACATCTCATGCTATAGGAAGGGTCTCAGGGTTGGAATGGGAAGGAGTTGGATATCACAACTCATCCAATAGGAAGGGTCTCAGGTTTGGAATGGGAAGGAATTGGATATCACATCTCATGTTATAGGAAGGATCTCAGGTTTGGTATTAGAAGCATTGAGATATCACATCTCATGCTATAGGAAGGGTCTCAGGATTGGAATGTGAAGGATTTGGATATCACATCTCATGCTAAAGGAAGGGTCTCAGGTTTGGTAGAAGCATTGAGATATCACGTCTCTGCTATCGGAAGGGTCTCAGGATTGGATTGGGAAGGAGTTGGATATCCCTTCTCATGCTATAGGAAGGGTCTCAGGATTTGAATGGCAAGGAGTTGGATATCACATCTCATGCCATAGGAAGGGTCTCAGGTTTGGTATAAGCATTGAGATATCACATCTCTGCTATCGGAAGGGTCTCAGGATTGGAATGGGAAGGAGTTGGATATTCCCATCTCATGTTATAGGAAGGGTCTCAGGTTTGGTATTAGAAGCATTGAGATATCACATCTCATGCTATAGGAAGGGTCTCAGGATTGGAATGGGAAGGACTTGGATATCACATCTCATGCTATAGGAAGGGTCTCAGGTTTGGTATTAGAAGCATTGAGATATCACATCTCATGCTATAGGAAGGGTCTCAGGATTGGAATGGGAAGGACTTGGATATCACATCTCATGCTATCGGAAGGATCTCAGGTTTGGTATTAGAAGCATTGAGATATCACATCTCATGCTATCAGAAGGGTCTCAGGATTGGAATGGGAAGGAGTTGGATATCACATCTCATGCTAAAGGGAGGGTCTCAGGTTTGGAAGGGGAAGGATTTGGATATCACATCTCATGTTATCGGAAGGTTCTCACGTTTGGTATTAGAAGTATTGAGATATCATATCTCATGCTATAGGAAGGGTCTCAGGATTGGAATGGGAAAGAGTTGGATATCACATCTCATGCTATAGGGAGTGTCTCAGGATTGGAATGGGAAGGACTTAGATATCACATATCATGCTATAGGGAGGGTCTCAGTTTTGATATTAGAAGCATTGAGATATCACATCTCATGCTATCGGAAGTGTCTCAGGATTGGAATGGGAAGGAGCTGGATATCACATCTCATGCTAAAGGAAGGGTCTCAGGTTTGGAACGGGAAGGAGTTGGATATCACATCTCATGTTATAGGAAGGGTCTCAGGATTGGAATGGGAAGGACTTGGATATCATATCTCATGCTATAGGACGGGTCTCAGGTTTGTTAGTAGAATCATCGAGATATCATATTGCATGCTGTAGGAAGGGTCTAAGGATTGGAATGGGAAGGACTTGGATATCACATCTCATGCTATAGATAGGCTCTTAGGTTTGGAAAGGGAAGGAGGTGGATATCACATTTCATGTTAGAGGAAGGATCTCAGGTTTGGTATTAGAAGCATTGAGATATCACATCCCATGCTATAGGAAGGGTCTCAGGATTGGAATGGGAAGTAGTTGGATATCACATCTCATGCTATAGGAAGGGTCTCAGGTTTGGTATAAGCATTGAGATATCACATCTCATGCTATAGGACGGGTCTCAGGATTGGAATGGAAGGAGTTGGATATCACATCTCATGTTATAGGAAGGATCTCAGGTTTGGTATTAGAAGCATTGAGACATCACATCTCATGCTATAGGAAGGGTCTCAGGGTTGGAATGGGAAGGAGTTGGATATCACAACTCAACCAATAGGAAGGGTCTCAGGTTTGGAATGGGAAGGAATTGGATATCACATCTCATGTTATAGGAAGGATCTCAGGTTTGGTATTAGAAGCATTGAGATATCACATCTCATGCTATAGGAAGGGTCTCAGGATTGGAATGTGAAGGATTTGGATATCACATCTCATGCTAAAGGAAGGGTCTCAGGTTTGGTAGAAGCATTGAGATATCACGTCTCTGCTATCGGAAGGGTCTCAGGATTGGATTGGGAAGGAGTTGGATATCCCTTCTCATGCTATAGGAAGGGTCTCAGGATTTGAATGGCAAGGAGTTGGATATCACATCTCATGCCATAGGAAGGGTCTCAGGTTTGGTATAAGCATTGAGATATCACATCTCTGCTATCGGAAGGGTCTCAGGATTGGAATGGGAAGGAGTTGGATATTCCCATCTCATGTTATAGGAAGGGTCTCAGGTTTGGTATTAGAAGCATTGAGATATCACATCTCATGCTATAGGAAGGGTCTCAGGATTGGAATGGGAAGGACTTGGATATCACATCTCATGCTATAGGAAGGGTCTCAGGTTTGGTATTAGAAGCATTGAGATATCACATCTCATGCTATAGGAAGGGTCTCAGGATTGGAATGGGAAGGACTTGGATATCATATCTCATGCTATAGGGAGGGTCTCAAGTTTGATATTAGAAGCTTTGAGATATCACATCTCATGATATCGGAAGGGTCTCAGGATTGGAATGGGAAGGAGTTGGATATCACATCTCATGATAAAGGAAGGGTCTAAGGTTTGGAAGGGGAAGGATTTGGATATCATATCTCATGTTATACTACGGGTCTCAGGTTTGGTATTAGAAGCATTGAGATATCAAGTCTCAGAGTATAGGAAGGGTCTCAGAATTGGAATGGGAAGGAGTTGGATATCACATCTCAAGCTATAGGAAGGGTCTCAGGATTGGAATGGGAAGGACTTGGATATCACATCTCATGATATAGGAAGGCTCTCAGGTTTGGAAGGGGAAAGAGTTGGATATCACATTTCATGTTAGAGGTAGGATCTCAGGTTTGGTATTAGAGGCATTGAGATATCACATCTCATGCTATCAGAAGGGTCTCAGGAATGGAATGGGAAGGAGTTGGATATCACATCTCATGCTAAAGGGAGGGTCTCAGGTTTGGAAGGGGAAGGATTTGGATATCACATCTCATGTTATAGGAAGGATCTGAGGTTTGGTATTAGAAGCATTGAGATATCACATCTCATGCTATCGGAAGGATCTCAGGTTTGGTATTAGAAGCATTGAGATATCACATCTCATGCTATCAGAAGGGTCTCAGGATTGGAATGGGAAGGAGTTGGATATCACATCTCATGCTAAAGGGAGGGTCTCAGGTTTGGAAGGGGAAGGATTTGGATATCACATCTCATGTTATCGGAAGGATCTCACGTTTGGTATTAGAAGTATTGAGATATCATATCTCATGCTATAGGAAGGGTCTGAGGATTGGAATGGGAAGGAGTTGGATATCACATCTCATGCTATGGGAAGGGTCTCAGGATTGGAATGGGAAGGAGTTGGATATCACATCTCATGTTATAGGAAGGATCTCAGGTTTGGTATAAGCATTGAGATATCACATCTCTGCTATCGGAAGGGTCTCAGGATTGGAATGGGAAGGAGTTAGATATTCCCATCTCATGTTATAGGAAGGGCCTCAGGTTTGGTATTAGAAGCATTGAGATATCACATCTCATGCTATAGGAAGGGTATCAGGATTGGAATGGGAAGGACTTGGATATCACATCTCATGCTATAGGGAGGGTCTCAAGTTTGTTATTAGAAGCTTTGAGATATCACATCTCATGATATCGGAAGGGTCTCAGGATTGGAATGGGAAGGAGTTGGATATCACATCTCATGATAAAGGAAGGGTCTAAGGTTTGGAAGGGGAAGGATTTCGATATCACATCTCATGTTATATTACGGGTCTCACGTTTGGTATTAGAAGCATTGAGATATCAAGTCTCATAGTATAGGAAGGGTCTCAGAATTGGAATGGGAAGGAGTTGGATATCACATCTCAAGCTATAGGAAGGGTCTCAGGATTGGAATGGGAAGGACTTGGATATCACATCTCATGCTATAGGAAGGCTCTCAGGTTTGGAAGGGGAAAGAGTTGGATATCACATTTCATGTTAGAGGTAGGATCTCAGGTTTGGTATTAGAGGCATTGAGATATCACATCTCATGCTATCAGAAGGGTCTCAGGAATGGAATGGGAAGGAGTTGGATATCACATCTCATGCTAAAGGGAGGGTCTCAGGTTTGGAAGGGGAAGGATTTGGATATCACATCTCATGTTATAGGAAGGATCTCAGGTTTGGTATTAGAAGCATTGAGATATCACATCTCATGCTATCGGAAGGATCTCAGGTTTGGTATTAGAAGCATTGAGATATCACATCTCATGCTATCAGAAGAGTTTCAGGATTGGAATAGGAAGGAGTTGGATATCACATCTCATGCTAAAGGGAGGGTCTCGGGTTTGGAAGGGGAAGGATTTGGATATCACATCTCATGTTATCGGAAGGATCTCACGTTTGGTATTAGAAGTATTGAGATATCATATCTCATGCTATAGGAAGGGTCTCAGGATTGGAATGTGAAGGATTTGGATATCACATCTCATGCTAAAGGAAGGGTCTCAGGTTTGGTAGAAGCATTGAGATATCACGTCTCTGCTATCGGAAGGGTCTCAGGATTGGATTGGGAAGGAGTTGGATATCACATCTCATGCCATAGGAAGGGTCTCAGGTTTGGTATAAGCATTGAGATATCACATCTCTGCTATCGGAAGGGTCTCAGGATTGGATTGGGAAGGAGTTGGATATCCCTTCTCATGCTATAGGAAGTGTCTCAGGTTGGAATGGGAAGGAGTTGGATATCACATCTCATTCATGTTATAGGAAGGGTCTCAGGATTGGAATGGGAAGGATTTGGATATCACATCTCTTGCTATAGGAAGGGTCTCAGGATTGGAATGGGTAGGAGTTGGATATTACTTTCTTGCTATAGGAAGGGTCTCATGTTTGGAATGGGAAGGAGTTGGATATCACATATGCTATAGTTAGTGTCTCAGGTTTGGAACGGGAAGGAGTTGGATATCATATCTCATGTTATAGGAAGGGTCTCAGGTTTGGTATAAGCATTGAGAGATCACATCTCTGCTATCGGAAGCGGCTCAGGATTGGAATGGGAAGGAGTTGGATATCCCATCTCATGTTATAGGAAGAGTCTCTGGTTTGGTATTAGAATCATTGAGATATCACATCGCATGCTGTAGGAAGGGTCTAAGGATTGGAATGGGATGGACTTGGATATCACATCTCATGCTATAGGTAGGCTCTCAGGTGGTTTGGTATAAGCATTGAGATATCACATCTCATGCTATAGGAAGGGTCTCAGGATTGGAATGGGAAGGAATTGGATATCACATCTCATGCTATAGGAAGGGTCTCAGATTTGGTATAAGCATTGAGATATCACATCTCATGCTAAAGGAAGGGTCTCAGGATTGGAATGGGAAGGAGTTGTATATGACATCTCAGGCCATAGGAAGGTTCTCAGGTTTGGTATAAGCATTGAGATATCACATCTCTGCTATCGGAAGGGTCTCAGGATTGGAATGGGAAGGAGTTGGATATCCCATCTCATGTTATAGGAAGGGTCTCAGGTTTGGTATTAGAAGCATAGAGATATCACATCTCATGCTATAGGAAGGGTCTCAGGATTTGAATGGCAAGGAGTTGGATATCACATCTCATGCCATAGGAAGGGTCTCAGGTTTGGTATAAGCATTGAGATATCACATCTCTGCTATCGGAAGGGTCTCAGGATTGGATTGGGAAGGAGTTGGATATCCCTTCTCATGCTATAGGAAGTGTCTCAGGTTGGAATAGGAAGGAGTTGGATATCACATCTCATGTTATAGGAAGGGTCTCAGGATTGGAATGGGAAGGATTTGGATATCACATCTCTTGCTATAGGAAGGGTCTCAGGATTGGAATGGGTAGGAGTTGGATATTACTTTCTTGCTATAGGAAGGGTCTCATGTTTGGAATGGGAAGGAGTTGGATATCATATATGCTATAGTTAGTGTCTCAGGTTTGGAACGGGAAGGAGTTGGATATCACATCTCATGTTATAGGAAGGGTCTCAGGTTTGGTATAAGCATTGAGATATCACATCTCTGCTATCGGAAGCGGCTCAGGATTGGAATGGGAAGGAGTTGGATATCCCATCTCATGTTATAGGAAGAGTCTCTGGTTTGGTATTAGAATCATTGAGATATCACATCGCATGCTGTAGGAAGGGTCTAAGGATTGGAATGGGATGGACTTGGATATCACATCTCATGCTATAGGTAGGCTCTCAGGTTTGGTATAAGCATTGAGATATCACATCTCATGCTATAGGAAGGGTCTCAGGATTGGAATGGGAAGGAATTGGATATCACATCTCATGCTATAGGAAGGGTCTCAGATTTGGTATAAGCATTGAGATATCACATCTCATGCTAAAGGAAGGGTCTCAGGATTGGAATGGGAAGGAGTTGTATATGACATCTCAGGCCATAGGAAGGTTCTCAGGTTTGGTATAAGCATTGAGATATCACATCTCTGCTATCGGAAGGGTCTCAGGATTGGAATGGGAAGGAGTTGGATATCCCATCTCATGTTATAGGAAGGGTCTCAGGTTTGGTATTAGAAGCATAGAGATATCACATCTCATGCTATAGGAAGGGTCTCAGGATTTGAATGGCAAGGAGTTGGATATCACATCTCATGCCATAGGAAGGGTCTCAGGTTTGGTATAAGCATTGAGATATCACATCTCTGCTATCGGAAGGGTCTCAGGATTGGATTGGGAAGGAGTTGGATATCCCTTCTCATGCTATAGGAAGTGTCTCAGGATTGGAATGGGAAGGAGTTGGATATCACATCTCATGTTATAGGAAGGGTCTCAGGATTGGAATGGGAAGGATTTGGATATCACATCTCTTGCTATAGGAAGGGTCTCAGGATTGGAATGGGTAGGAGTTGGATATTACTTTCTTGCTATAGGAAGGGTCTCATGTTTGGAATGGGAAGGAGTTGGATATCACATATGCTATAGTTAGTGTCTCAGGTTTGGAACGGGAAGGAGTTGGATATCACATCTCATGTTATAGGAAGGGTCTCAGGTTTGGTATAAGCATTGAGATATCACATCTCTGCTATCGGAAGTGGCTCAGGATTGGAATGGGAAGGAGTTGGATATCCCATCTAATGTTATAGGAAGAGTCTCTGGTTTGGTATTAGAATCATTGAGATATCACATCGCATGCTGTAGGAAGGGTCTAAGGATTGGAATGGGATGGACTTGGATATCACATCTCATGCTATAGGTAGGCTCTCAGGTTTGGTATAAGCATTGAGATATCACATCTCATGCTATAGGAAGGGTCTCAGGATTGGAATGGGAAGGAATTGGATATCACATCTCATGCTATAGGAAGGGTCTCAGATTTGGTATAAGCATTGAGATATCACATCTCATGCTAAAGGAAGGGTCTCAGGATTGGAATGGGAAGGAGTTGTATATGACATCTCAGGCCATAGGAAGGTTCTCAGGTTTGGTATAAGCATTGAGATATCACATCTCTGCTATCGGAAAGGTCTCAGGATTGGAATGGGAAGGAGTTGGATATCCCATCTCATGTTATAGGAAGGGTCTCAGGTTTGGTATTAGAAGAATAGAGATATCACATCTCATGCTATAGGAAGGGTCTCAGGATTGGAATGGGAAGGACTTGGATGTCACATCTCATGCTATAGGGAGGGTCTCAAGTTTGATATTAGAAGCATTGAGATAACAAATCTCATGATATCGGAAGGGTCTCAGGATTGGAATGGGAAGGAGTTGGATATCACATCTCATGATAAAGGAAGGGTCTAAGGTTTGGAAGGGGAAGGATTTGGATATCACATCTCATGTTATAGGACGGGTCTCAGGTTTGGTATTAGAAGCATTGAGATATCAAGTCTCATGGTATAAGAAGGGTCTGAGAATTGGAATGGGAAGGAGTTGGATATCACACCTCAAGCTATAGGAAGGGTCTCAGGATTGGAATGGGAAGGAGTTTGATATCACATCTCATGCCATAGTATGGGTCTCAGGTTTGGTAGAAGCATTGGGATATCACGTCTCATGCTATCGGAAGGGTATCAGTATTGGATTTGGAAGAAGTTGGATATCCCATCTCATGCTATAGGAAGGGTCTCAGGTTGGAATGGGAAGGAGTTGGATATCACATTTCATGTTATAGGAAGGGTCGCAGGATTGGAATGGGAAGGACTTGGATATCATATCTCATGCTATAGGACGGGTCTCAGGTTTGTTATTAGAATCATTGAGATATCATATTGCATGCTGTAGGAAGGGTCTAAGGATTGGAATGGGAAGGACCTTGATATCACATCTCATGCTATAGAAAGGCTCTTAGGTTTGGAAAGGGAAGGAGTTGGATATCACATTTCATGTTAGAGGAAGGATCTCAGGTTTGGTATTAGAAGCATTGAGATATCACATCTCATGCTATAGGAAGGGTCTCAGGATTGGAATGGGAAGTAGTTGGATATCACATCTCATGCTATAGGAAGGGTCTCAGGTTTGGTATAAGCATTGAGATATCACATCTCATGCTATAGGACGGGTCTCAGGATTGGAATGGAAGGAGTTGGATATCACATCTCATGTTATAGGAAGGATCTCAGGTTTGGTATTAGAAGCATTGAGACATCACATCTCATGCTATAGGAAGGGTCTCAGGGTTGGAATGGGAAGGAGTTGGATATCACATCTCATCCAGTAGGAAGGGTCTCAGGTTTGGAATGGGAAGGAATTGGATATCACATCTCATGTTATAGGAAGGATCTCAGGTTTGGTATTAGAAGCATTGAGATATCACATCTCATGCTATAGGAAGGGTCTCAGGATTGGAATGTGAAGGATTTGGATATCACATCTCATGCTAAAGAAAGGGTCTCAGGTTTGGTAGAAGCATTGAGATATCACGTCTCTGCTATCGGAAGGGTCTCAGGATTGGATTGGGAAGGAGTTGGATATTCCCATCTCATGTTATAGGAAGGGTCTCAGGTTTGGTATTAGAAGCATTGAGATATCACATCTCATGCTATAGGAAGGGTCTCAGGATTGGAATGGGAAGGACTTGGATATCACATCTCATGCTATAGGGAGGGTCTCAAGTTTCATATTAGAAGCTTTGAGATATCACATCTCATGATATCGGAAGGGTCTCAGGATTGGAATGGGAAGGATTTGGAAATCACATCTCATGTTATATTACGGGTCTCAGGTTTGGTATTAGAAGCATTGAGATATCAAGTCTCAGAGTATAGGAAGGGTCTCAGAATTGGAATGGGAAGGAGTTGGATATCACATCTCAAGCTATAGGAAGGGTCTCAGGATTGGAATGGGAAGGACTTGGATATCACATCTCATGCTATAGGAAGGCTCTCAGGTTTGGAAGGGGAAAGAGTTGGATATCACATTTCATGTTAGAGGTTGGATCTCAGGTTTGGTATTAGAGGCATTGAGATATCACATCTCATGCTATCAGAAGGGTCTCAGGAATGGAATGGGAAGGAGTTGGATATCACATCTCATGCTAAAGGGAGGGTCTCAGGTTTGGAAGGGGAAGGATTTGGATATCACATCTCATGTTATAGGAAGGATCTCAGGTTTGGTATTAGAAGCATTGAGATATCACATCTCATGCTATCAGAAGGGTCTCAGGATTGGAATGGGAAGGAGTTGGATATCACATCTCATGCTAAAGGGAGGGTCTCAGGTTTGGAAGGGGAAGGATTTGGATATCACATCTCATGTTATCGGAAGGATCTCACGTTTGGTATTAGAAGTATTGAGTTATCATATCTCATGCTATAGGAAGGGTCTCAGGATTGGAATGTGAAAGAGTTGGATATCACATCTCATGCTATAGGGAGTGTCTCAGGATTGGAATGGGAAGGACTTAGATATCACATATCATGCTATAGGGAGGGTCTCAGTTTTGATATTAGAAGCATTGAGATATCACATCTCATGCTATCGGAAGTGTCTCAGGATTGGAATGGGAAGGAGCTGGATATCACATCTCATGCTAAAGGAAGGGTCTCAGGTTTGGAACGGGAAGGAGTTGGATATCACATCTCATGTTATAGGAAGGGTCTCAGGATTGGAATGGGAAGGACTTGGATATCATATCTCATGCTATAGGACGGGTCTCAGGTTTGTTATTAGAATCATTGAGATATCATATTGCATGCTGTAGGAAGGGTCTAAGGATTGGAATGGGAAGGACTTGGATATCACATCTCATGCTATAGATAGGCTCTTAAGTTTGGAAAGGGAAGGAGTTGGATATCACATTTCATGTTAGAGGAAGGATCTCAGGTTTGGTATTAGAAGCATTGAGATATCACATCTCATGCTATAGGAAGGGTCTCAGGATTGGAATGGGAAGTATTTGGATATCACATCTCATGCTATAGGAAGGGTCTCAGGTTTGGTATAAGCATTGAGATATCACATCTCATGCTATAGGACGGGTCTCAGGATTGGAATGGAAGGAGTTCGATATCACATCTCATGTTATAGGAAGGATCTCAGGTTTGGTATTAGAAGCATTGAGACATCACATCTCATGCTATAGGAAGGGTCTCAGGGTTGGAATGGGAAGGAGTTGGATATCACAACTCATCCAATAGGAAGGGTCTCAGGTTTGGAATGGGAAGGAATTGGATATCACATCTCATGTTATAGGAAGGATCTCAGGTTTGGTATTAGAAGCATTGAGATATCACATCTCATGCTATAGGAAGGGTCTCAGGATTGGAATGTGAAGGATTTGGATATCACATCTCATGCTAAAGGAAGGGTCTCAGGTTTGGTAGAAGCATTGAGATATCACGTCTCTGCTATCGGAAGGGTCTCAGGATTGGATTGGGAAGGAGTTGGATATCCCTTCTCATGCTATAGGAAGGGTCTCAGGATTTGAATGGCAAGGAGTTGGATATCACATCTCATGCCATAGGAAGGGTCTCAGGTTTGGTATAAGCATTGAGATATCACATCTCTGCTATCGGAAGGGTCTCAGGATTGGAATGGGAAGGAGTTGGATATTCCCATCTCATGTTATAGGAAGGGTCTCAGGTTTGGTATTAGAAGCATTGAGATATCACATCTCATGCTATAGGAAGGGTCTCAGGATTGGAATGGGAAGGACTTGGATATCACATCTCATGCTATAGGAAGGGTCTCAGGTTTGGTATTAGAAGCATTGAGATATCACATCTCATGCTATAGGAAGGGTCTCAGGATTGGAATCAGAAGGACTTGGATATCACATCTCATGCTATAGGGAGGGTCTCAAGTTTGATATTAGAAGCTTTGAGATATCACATCTCATGATATCGGAAGGGTCTCAGGATTGGAATGGGAAGGAGTTGGATATCACATCTCATGATAAAGGAAGGGTCTAAGGTTTGGAAGGGGAAGGATTTGGATATCACATCTCATGTTATATTACGGGTCTCAGGTTTGGTATTAGAAGCATTGAGATATCAAGTCTCAGAGTATAGGAAGGGTCTCAGAATTGGAATGGGAAGGAGTTGGATACCACATCTCAAGCTATAGGAAGGGTCTCAGGATTGGAATGGGAAGGACTTGGATAGCACATCTCATGCTATAGGAAGGCTCTCAGGTTTGGAAGGGGAAAGAGTTGGATATCACATTTCATGTTAGAGGTAGGATCTCAGGTTTGGTATTAGAGGCATTGAGATATCACATCTCATGCTATCAGAAGGGTCTCAGGAATGGAATGGGAAGGAGTTGGATATCACATCTCATGCTAAAGGGAGGGTCTCAGGTTTGGAAGGGGAAGGATTTGGATATCACATCTCATGTTATAGGAAGGATCTCAGGTTTGGTATTAGAAGCATTGAGATATCACATCTCATGCTATCGGAAGGATCTCAGGTTTGGTATTAGAAGCATTGAGATATCACATCTCATGCTATCAGAAGGGTCTCAGGATTGGAATGGGAAGGAGTTGGATATCACATCTCATGCTAAAGGGAGGGTCTCAGGTTTGGAAGGGGAAGGATTTGGATATCACATCTCATGTTATCGGAAGGATCTCACGTTTGGTATTAGAAGTATTGAGATATCATATCTCATGCTATAGGAAGGGTCTCAGGATTGGAATGGGAAGGAGTTGGATATCACATCTCATGCTATAGGAAGTGTCTCAGGATTGGAATGGGAAGGACTTGGATATCACATCTCATGCTATAGGTAGGGTCTCAAGTTTGATATTAGAAGCATTGAGATATCACATCTCATGCTATAGGAAGGGTCTGAGGATTGGAATGGGAAGGAGTTGGATATCACATCTCATGCTATGGGAAGGGTCTCAGGTTTGGTATAAGCAGTGAGATATCACATCTCATGCTATAGGAAGTGTCTCAGGATTGGAATGGGAAGGAGTTGGATATCACATCTCATGTTATAGGAAGGATCTCAGGTTTGGTATAAGCATTGAGATATCACATCTCTGCTATCGGAAGGGTCTCAGGATTGGAATGGGAAGGAGTTGGATATTCCCATCTCATGTTATAGGAAGGGTCTCAGGTTTGGTATTAGAAGCATTGAGATATAGCATCTCATGCTATAGGAAGGGTCTCAGGATTGGAATGGGAAGGACTTGGATATCACATCTCATGCTATAGGGAGGGTCTCAAGTTTGATATTAGAAGCTTTGAGATATCACATCTCATGATATCGGAAAGGTCTCAGGATTGGAATGGGAAGGAGTTGGATATCACATCTCATGATAAAGGAAGGGTCTAAGGTTTGGAAGGGGAAGGATTTGGATATCACATCTCATGTTATATTACGGGTCTCACGTTTGGTATTAGAAGCATTGAGATATCAAGTCTCATAGTATAGGAAGGGTCTCAGAATTGGAATGGGAAGGAGTTGGATATCACATCTCAAGCTATAGGAAGGGTCTCAGGATTGGAATGGGAAGGACTTGGATATCACATCTCATGCTATAGGAAGGCTCTCAGGTTTGGAAGGGGAAAGAGTTGGATATCACATTTCATGTTAGAGGTAGGATCTCAGGTTTGGTATTAGAGGCATTGAGATATCACATCTCATGCTATCAGAAGGGTCTCAGGAATGGAATGGGAAGGAGTTGTATATCACATCTCATGCTAAAGGGAGGGTCTCAGGTTTGGAAGGGGAAGGATTTGGATATCACATCTCATGTTATAGGAAGGATCTCAGGTTTGGTATTAGAAGCATTGAGATATCACATCTCATGCTATCGGAAGGATCTCAGGTTTGGTATTAGAAGCATTGAGATATCACATCTCATGCTATCAGAAGAGTTTCAGGATTGGAATAGGAAGGAGTTGGATATCACATCTCATGCTATAGGGAGGGTCTCAGGATTGGAATGGGAAGGACTTAGATATCACATCTCATGCTATAGGGAGGGTCTCAGGATTGGAGTGGGAAGGAGTTGGATATCACATCTCATGCTATAGGGAGGGTCTCAGGATTGGAATGGGAAGGACTTAGATATCACATATCATGCTATAGGGAGGGTCTCAGTTTTGATATTAGAAGCATTGAGATATCACATCTCATGCTATCGGAAGTGTCTCAGGATTGGAATGGGAAGGTGCTGGATATCACATCTCATGCTAAAGGAAGGGTCTCAGGTTTGGAACGGGAAGGATTTGGATATCACATCTCATGTTATAGGAAGGGTCTCAGGTTTGGTATAAGCATTGAGATGTCACATCTCTGCTATCGGAAGTGTCTCAGGATTGGAATGGGAAGGAGTTGGATATCCCATCTCATGTTATAGGACGGGTCTCAGGTTTGTTATTAGAATCATTGAGATATCATATTGCATGCTGTTGGAAGGGTCTAAGGGTTGGAATGGGAAGGACTTGGATATCACATCTCATGTTATAGGAAGGATCTCAGGTTTGGTATTAGAAGCATTGAGATATCACATCTCATGCTATCGGAAGTGTCTCAGGATTGGAATGGGAAGGTGCTGGATATCACATCTCATGCTAAAGGAAGGGTCTCAGGTTTGGAAAGGGAAGGATTTGGATATCACATCTCATGTCATAGGAAGGGTCTCAGGTTTGGTATAAGCATTGAGATGTCACATCTCTGCTATCGGAAGTGTCTCAGGATTGGAATGGGAAGGAGTTGGATATCCCATCTCATGTTAGAGGAAGGATCTCAGGTTTGGTATTAGAAGCATTGAGATATCACATCTCATGCTATAGGAAGGGTCTCAGGATTGGAATGGGAAGCAGTTGGATATCACATCTCATGCTATAGGAAGGGTCTCAGGTTTGGTATAAGCATTGAGATATCACATCTCATGCTATAGGACGGGTCTCAGGATTGGAATGGAAGGAGTTGGATATCACATCTCATGTTATAGGAAGGATCTCAGGTTTGGTATTAGAAGCATTGAGACATCACATCTCATGCTATAGGAAGGGTCTCAGGATTGGATTGGGAAGGAGTTGGATATCACATCTCATGCCATAGGAAGGGTCTCAGGTTTGGTATAAGCATTGAGATATCACATCTCTGCTATCGGAAGGGTCTCAGGATTGGATTGGGAAGGAGTTGGATATCCCTTCTCATGCTATAGGAAGTGTCTCAGGTTGGAATGGGAAGGAGTTGGATATCACATCTCATGTTATAGGAAGGGTCTCAGGATTGGAATGGGAAGGATTTGGATATCACATCTCTTGCTATAGGAAGGGTCTCAGGATTGGAATGGGTAGGAGTTGGATATTACTTTCTTGCTATAGGAAGGGTCTCATGTTTGGAATGGGAAGGAGTTGGATATCACATATGCTATAGTTAGTGTCTCAGGTTTGGAACGGGAAGGAGTTGGATATCACATCTCATGTTATAGGAAGGGTCTCAGGTTTGGTATTAGAATCATTGAGATATCACATCGCATGCTGTAGGAAGGGTCTAAGGATTGGAATGGGATGGACTTGGATATCACATCTCATGCTATAGGTAGGCTCTCAGGTTTGGTATAAGCATTGAGATATCACATCTCATGCTATAGGAAGGGTCTCAGGATTGGAATGGGAAGGAATTGGATATCACATCTCATGCTATAGGAAGGGTCTCAGATTTGGTATAAGCATTGAGATATCACATCTCATGCTAAAGGAAGGGTCTCAGGATTGGAATGGGAAGGAGTTGTATATGACATCTCAGGCCATAGGAAGGTTCTCAGGTTTGGTATAAGCATTGAGATATCACATCTCTGCTATCGGAAGGGTCTCAGGATTGGAATGGGAAGGAGTTGGATATCCCATCTCATGTTATAGGAAGGGTCTCAGGTTTGGTATTAGAAGCATAGAGATATCACATCTCATGCTATAGGAAGGGTCTCAGGATTTGAATGGCAAGGAGTTGGATATCACATCTCATGCCATAGGAAGGGTCTCAGGTTTGGTATAAGCATTGAGATATCACATCTCTGCTATCGGAAGGGTCTCAGGATTGGATTGGGAAGGAGTTGGATATCCCTTCTCATGCTATAGGAAGTGTCTCAGGTTGGAATGGGAAGGAGTTGGATATCACATCTCATGTTATAGGAAGGGTCTCAGGATTGGAATGGGAAGGATTTGGATATCACATCTCTTGCTATAGGAAGGGTCTCAGGATTGGAATGGGTAGGAGTTGGATATTACTTTCTTGCTATAGGAAGGGTCTCATGTTTGGAATGGGAAGGAGTTGGATATCACATATGCTATAGTTAGTGTCTCAGGTTTGGAACGGGAAGGAGTTGGATATCACATCGCATGTTATAGGAAGGGTCTCAGGTTTGGTATAAGCATTGAGATATCACATCTCTGCTATCGGAAGCGGCTCAGGATTGGAATGGGAAGGAGTTGGATATCCCATCTCATGTTATAGGAAGAGTCTCTGGTTTGGTATTAGAATCATTGAGATATCACATCGCATGCTGTAGGAAGGGTCTAAGGATTGGAATGGGATGGACTTGGATATCACATCTCATGCTATAGGTAGGCTCTCAGGTTTGGTATAAGCATTGAGATATCACATCTCATGCTATAGGAAGGGTCTCAGGATTGGAATGGGAAGGAATTGGATATCACATCTCATGCTATAGGAAGGGTCTCAGATTTGGTATAAGCATTGAGATATCACATCTCATGCTAAAGGAAGTGTCTCAGGATTGGAATGGGAAGGAGTTGTATATGACATCTCAGGCCATAGGAAGGTTCTCAGGTTTGGTATAAGCATTGAGATATCACATCTCTGCTATCGGAAGGGTCTCAGGATTGGAATGGGAAGGAGTTGGATATCCCATCTCATGTTATAGGAAGGGTCTCAGGTTTGGTATTAGAAGCATAGAGATATCACATCTCATGCTATAGGAAGAGTCTCAGGATTTGAATGGCAAGGAGTTGGATATCACATCTCATGCCATAGGAAGGGTCTCAGGTTTGGTATAAGCATTGAGATATCACATCTCTGCTATCGGAAGGGTCTCAGGATTGGATTAGGAAGGAGTTGGATATCCCTTCTCATGCTATAGGAAGTGTCTCAGGTTGGAATGGCAAGGAGTTGGATATCACATCTCATGTTATAGGAAGGGTCTCAGGATTGGAATGGGAAGGATTTGGATATCACATCTCTTGCTATAGGAAGGGTCTCAGGATTGGAATGGGTAGGAGTTGGATATTACTTTCTTGCTATAGGAAGGGTCTCATGTTTGGAATGGGAAGGAGTTGGATATCACATATGCTATAGTTAGTGTCTCAGGTTTGGAACGGGAAGGAGTTGGATATCACATCTCATGTTATAGGAAGGGAATCAGGTTTGGTATAAGCATTGAGATATCACATCTCTGCTATCGGAAGCGGCTCAGGATTGGAATGGGAAGGAGTTGGATATCCCATCTCATGTTATAGGAAGAGTCTCTGGTTTGGTATTAGAATCATTGAGATATCACATCGCATGCTGTAGGAAGGGTCTAAGGATTGGAATGGGATGGACTTGGATATCACATCTCATGCTATAGGTAGGCTCTCAGGTTTGGTATAAGCATTGAGATATCACATCTCATGCTATAGGAAGGGTCTCAGGATTGGAATGGGAAGGAATCGGATATCACATCTCATGCTATAGGAAGGGTCTCAGATTTGGTATAAGCATTGAGATATCACATCTCATGCTAAAGGAAGGGTCTCAGGATTGGAATGGGAAGGAGTTGTATATGACATCTCAGGCCATAGAAAGGTTCTCAGGTTTGGTATAAGCATTGAGATATCACATCTCTGCTATCGGAAGGGTCTCAGGATTGGAATGGGAAGGAGTTGGATATCCCATCTCATGTTATAGGAAGGGTCACAGGTTTGGTATTAGAAGCATAGAGATATCACATCTCATGCTATAGGAAGGGTCTCAGGATTGGAATGGGAAGGACTTGGATGTCACATCTCATGCTATAGGGAGGGTCTCAAGTTTGATATTAGAAGCATTGAGATAACAAATCTCATGATATCGGAAGGGTCTAAGGATTGGAATGGGAAGGACTTGGATATCACATCTCATGCTATAGATAGGCTCTCAGGTTTGGAAAGTGAAGGAGTTGGATATCACATTTCATGTTAGAGGAAGGATCTCAGGTTTGGTATTAGAGGCATTGAGATATCACATCTCAGGCTATAGGAAGGGTCTCAGGATTGGAATGGGAAGGAGTTGGATATCACATCTCATGCTATAGTTAGGGTCTCAGGTTTTGTTATAAGCATTGAGATATCACATCTCATGCTATAGGAAGGGTCTCAGGATTGGAATGGAAGGAGTTGGATATCACATCTCATGTTATAGGAAGGATCTCAGGTTTGGTATTAGAAGCATTGAGACATCACATCTCATGCTATAGGAAGGGTCTCAGGATTGGATTGGGAAGGAGTTGGATATCACATCTCATGCCATAGGAAGGGTCTCAGGTTTGGTATAAGCATTGAGATATCACATCTCTGCTATCGGAAGGGTCTCAGGATTGGATTGGGAAGGAGTTGGATATCCCTTCTCATGCTATAGGAAGTGTCTCAGGTTGGAATGGGAAGGAGTTGGATATCACATCTCATGTTATAGGAAGGGTCTCAGGATTGGAATGGGAAGGATTTGGATATCACATCTCTTGCTATAGGAAGGGTCTCAGGATTGGAATGGGTAGGAGTTGGATATTACTTTCTTGCTATAGGAAGGGTCTCATGTTTGGAATGGGAAGGAGTTGGATATCACATATGCTATAGTTAGTGTCTCAGGTTTGGAACGGGAAGGAGTTGGATATCACATCTCATGTTATAGGAAGGGTCTCAGGTTTGGTATTAGAATCATTGAGATATCACATCGCATGCTGTAGGAAGGGTCTAAGGATTGGAATGGGATGGACTTGGATATCACATCTCATGCTATAGGTAGGCTCTCAGGTTTGGTATAAGCATTGAGATATCACATCTCATGCTATAGGAAGGGTCTCAGGATTGGAATGGGAAGGAATTGGATATCACATCTCATGCTATAGGAAGGGTCTCAGATTTGGTATAAGCATTGAGATATCACATCTCATGCTAAAGGAAGGGTCTCAGGATTGGAATGGGAAGGAGTTGTATATGACATCTCAGGCCATAGGAAGGTTCTCAGGTTTGGTATAAGCATTGAGATATCACATCTCTGCTATCGGAAGGGTCTCAGGATTGGAATGGGAAGGAGTTGGATATCCCATCTCATGTTATAGGAAGGGTCTCAGGTTTGGTATTAGAAGCATAGAGATATCACATCTCATGCTATAGGAAGGGTCTCAGGATTTGAATGGCAAGGAGTTGGATATCACATCTCATGCCATAGGAAGGGTCTCAGGTTTGGTATAAGCATTGAGATATCACATCTCTGCTATCGGAAGGGTCTCAGGATTGGATTGGGAAGGAGTTGGATATCCCTTCTCATGCTATAGGAAGTGTCTCAGGTTGGAATGGGAAGGAGTTGGATATCACATCTCATGTTATAGGAAGGGTCTCAGGATTGGAATGGGAAGGATTTGGATATCACATCTCTTGCTATAGGAAGGGTCTCAGGATTGGAATGGGTAGGAGTTGGATATTACTTTCTTGCTATAGGAAGGGTCTCATGTTTGGAATGGGAAGGAGTTGGATATCACATATGCTATAGTTAGTGTCTCAGGTTTGGAACGGGAAGGAGTTGGATATCACATCGCATGTTATAGGAAGGGTCTCAGGTTTGGTATAAGCATTGAGATATCACATCTCTGCTATCGGAAGCGGCTCAGGATTGGAATGGGAAGGAGTTGGATATCCCATCTCATGTTATAGGAAGAGTCTCTGGTTTGGTATTAGAATCATTGAGATATCACATCGCATGCTGTAGGAAGGGTCTAAGGATTGGAATGGGATGGACTTGGATATCACATCTCATGCTATAGGTAGGCTCTCAGGTTTGGTATAAGCATTGAGATATCACATCTCATGCTATAGGAAGGGTCTCAGGATTGGAATGGGAAGGAATTGGATATCACATCTCATGCTATAGGAAGGGTCTCAGATTTGGTATAAGCATTGAGATATCACATCTCATGCTAAAGGAAGTGTCTCAGGATTGGAATGGGAAGGAGTTGTATATGACATCTCAGGCCATAGGAAGGTTCTCAGGTTTGGTATAAGCATTGAGATATCACATCTCTGCTATCGGAAGGGTCTCAGGATTGGAATGGGAAGGAGTTGGATATCCCATCTCATGTTATAGGAAGGGTCTCAGGTTTGGTATTAGAAGCATAGAGATATCACATCTCATGCTATAGGAAGAGTCTCAGGATTTGAATGGCAAGGAGTTGGATATCACATCTCATGCCATAGGAAGGGTCTCAGGTTTGGTATAAGCATTGAGATATCACATCTCTGCTATCGGAAGGGTCTCAGGATTGGATTAGGAAGGAGTTGGATATCCCTTCTCATGCTATAGGAAGTGTCTCAGGTTGGAATGGCAAGGAGTTGGATATCACATCTCATGTTATAGGAAGGGTCTCAGGATTGGAATGGGAAGGATTTGGATATCACATCTCTTGCTATAGGAAGGGTCTCAGGATTGGAATGGGTAGGAGTTGGATATTACTTTCTTGCTATAGGAAGGGTCTCATGTTTGGAATGGGAAGGAGTTGGATATCACATATGCTATAGTTAGTGTCTCAGGTTTGGAACGGGAAGGAGTTGGATATCACATCTCATGTTATAGGAAGGGAATCAGGTTTGGTATAAGCATTGAGATATCACATCTCTGCTATCGGAAGCGGCTCAGGATTGGAATGGGAAGGAGTTGGATATCCCATCTCATGTTATAGGAAGAGTCTCTGGTTTGGTATTAGAATCATTGAGATATCACATCGCATGCTGTAGGAAGGGTCTAAGGATTGGAATGGGATGGACTTGGATATCACATCTCATGCTATAGGTAGGCTCTCAGGTTTGGTATAAGCATTGAGATATCACATCTCATGCTATAGGAAGGGTCTCAGGATTGGAATGGGAAGGAATCGGATATCACATCTCATGCTATAGGAAGGGTCTCAGATTTGGTATAAGCATTGAGATATCACATCTCATGCTAAAGGAAGGGTCTCAGGATTGGAATGGGAAGGAGTTGTATATGACATCTCAGGCCATAGAAAGGTTCTCAGGTTTGGTATAAGCATTGAGATATCACATCTCTGCTATCGGAAGGGTCTCAGGATTGGAATGGGAAGGAGTTGGATATCCCATCTCATGTTATAGGAAGGGTCACAGGTTTGGTATTAGAAGCATAGAGATATCACATCTCATGCTATAGGAAGGGTCTCAGGATTGGATTGGGAAGGACTTGGATGTCACATCTCATGCTATAGGGAGGGTCTCAAGTTTGATATTAGAAGCATTGAGATAACAAATCTCATGATATCGGAAGGGTCTAAGGATTGGAATGGGAAGGACTTGGATATCACATCTCATGCTATAGATAGGCTCTCAGGTTTGGAAAGTGAAGGAGTTGGATATCACATTTCATGTTAGAGGAAGGATCTCAGGTTTGGTATTAGAGGCATTGAGATATCACATCTCAGGCTATAGGAAGGGTCTCAGGATTGGAATGGGAAGGAGTTGGATATCACATCTCATGCTATAGTTAGGGTCTCAGGTTTTGTTATAAGCATTGAGATATCACATCTCATGCTATAGGAAGGGTCTCAGGATTGGAATGGGAAGGGCTTGGGTATCACATCTCATGCTATAGGGAGGGTCTCAAGTTTGATATTAGAAGCATTGAGATATCACATCTCATGCTATAGGAAGGGTCTCAGGATTGGAATGGGAAGGAGTTGGATATCACATTGGATATTCCCATCTCATGTTATAGGAAGGGTCTCAGGTTTGGTATTAGAAGCATTGAGATATCAAATCTCATGCTATAGGAAGGGTCTCAGGATTGGAATGGGAAGGACTTGGATATCACATCTCATGCTATAAGGAGGGTCTCAAGTTTGATATTAGAAGCATTGAGATATCACATTTCATGATATCGGAAGGGTCTCAAGATTGGAATGGGAAGGAGTTGGATATCACATCTCATGATAAAGGAAGGGTCTAAGGTTTGGAAGGGGAAGGATTTGGATATCACATCTCATGTTATAGGACGGGTCTCAGGTTTGGTATTAGAAGCATTGAGATATCAAGTCTCATGGTATAGGAAGGGTCTCAGAATTGGAATGGGAAGGAGTTGGATATCACATCTCAAGCTATAGGAAGGGTCTCAGGATTAGAATGGGAAGGAGTTTGATATCACATCTCATGCCATAGTATGGGTCTCAGGTTTGGTAGAAGCATTGGGATATCACATCTCATGCTATCGGAAGGGTATCGGGATTGGATTTGGAAGGAGTTGGATATCCCATCTCATGCTATATGAAGGGTCTCAGGTTGGAATGGGAAGGAGTTGGATATCACATCTCATGTTATAGGAAGGGTCTCAGGATTGGAATGGGAAGGACTTGGATATCACATCTCATGCTATAGGAAGGCTCTCAGGTTTGCAAGGGGAAAGAGTTGGATATCACATTTCATGTTAGAGGTAGGATCTCAGGTTTGGTATTAGAAGTATTGAGATATCACATCTCATGCTATCAGAAGGATCTCAGGTTTGGTATAGAAGCATTGAGATATCAAATCTTATGCTATCAGAAGAGTCTCAGGATTGGAATGGGAAGGAGTTGGATATCACATCTCATGGTAAAGGAAGGGTCTCAGGTTTGGAAGATAAGGATTTGGATATCACATCTCATGTTATAGGAAGGATCTCAGGTTTGGTATTAGAAGTATTGAGATATCAGATCTCATGCTATCGGAAGGATCTCAGGTTTGGTATAGAAGCATTGAGATATATCTTATGCTATCAGTAGGGTCTCAGGATTGGAATGGGAAGGAGTTGGATATCACATCTCATGCTAAAGGGAGGGTCTCGGGTTTGGAAGGGGAAGGATTTGGATATCACATCTCATGTTCTAGGATGGATCTCAGGTTTGGTATTAGAAGTATTGAGATATCACATCTCATGTTATCGGAAGGATCTCAGGTTTGGTGTTAGAAGTATTGAGATATCACATATCATGCTATATGGAGGGTCTCAGTTTTGATATTAGAAGCATTGAGATATCACATCTCATGCTATCGGAAGTGTCTCAGGATTGGAATGGGAAGGAGCTGGATATCACATCTCATGCTAAAGGAAGGGTCTCAGGTTTGGAATGGGAAGGAGTTGGATATCACATCTCATGTTATAGGAAGGGTCTCAGGTTTGGTATAAACATTGAGATATCACATCTCTGCTATCAGAAGTGTCTCAGGATTGGAATGGGAAGGAGTTGGATATCCCATCTCATGTTATAGGAAGGGTCTCAGGTTTTTTTATTAGAATCATTGAGATATCATATTGCATGCTGTAGGAAGGGTCTAAGGATTGGAATGGGAAGGACTTAGATATCACATCTCATGCTATAGATAGGCTCTCAGGTTTGGAAAGTGAAGGAGTTGGATATCACATTTCATGTTAGAGGAAGGATCTCAGGTTTGGTATTAGGGGCATTGAGATATCACATCTCAGGCTATAGGAAGGGTCTCAGGATTGGAATGGGAAGGAGTTGGATATCACATCACATGCTATAGGAAGGGTCTCAGGTTTGGTAGAAGCATTGAGATATCACATCTCATGTTATAGGAAGGGTCTCAGGATTGGAATGGAAGGAGTTGGATATCACATCTCATGTTATAGGAAGGATATCAGGTTTGGTATTAGAAGCATTGAGACATCACATCTCATGCTATAGGAAGGGTCTCAGGATTGGAATGGGAAGGAGTTGGATATCACATCTCATGCTATAGGAAGGGTCTCAGAATTGGAATGGGAAAGAGTTGGATATCACATCACAAGCTATAGGAAGGGTCTCAGGATTAGAATGGGAAGGAGTTTGATATCACATCTCATTCCATAGAATGGGTCTCAGGTTTGGTAGAAGCATTGGGATATCACATCTCATGCTATCGGAAGGGTATCGGGATTGGATTTGGAAGGAGTTGGATATCCCATCTCATGCTATAGGAAGGGTCTCAGGTTGGAATGGGAAGGAGTTGGATATCACATCTCATGTTATAGGAAGGATCTCAGGATTGGAATGGGAAGGACTTGGATATCACATCTCATGCTATAGGAAGGCTCTCAGGTTTGCAAGGGGAAAGAGTTGGATATCACATTTTATGTTAGAGGTAGGATCTCAGGTTTGGTATTAGAAGTATTGAGATATCACATCTCATGCTATCAGAAGGATCTCAGGTTTGGTATCGAAGCATTGAGATATCAAATCTTATGCTATCAGAAGAGTCTCAGGATTGGAATGGGAAGGAGTTGGATATCACATCTCATGGTAAAGGAAGGGTCTCAGGTTTGGAAGATAAGGATTTGGATATCACATCTCATGTTATAGGAAGGATCTCAGGTTTGGTATTAGAAGTATTGAGATATCACATCTCATGCTATCGGAAGGATCTCAGGTTTGGTATAGAAGCATTGAGATATATCTTATGCTATCAGAAGGGTCTCAGGATTGGAATGGGAAGGAGTTGGATATCACATCTCATGCTAAAGGGAGGGTCTCAGGTTTGGAAGGGGAAGGATTTGGATATCACATCTCATGTTATAGGATGGATCTCAGGTTTGGTATTAGAAGTATTGAGATATCACATCTCATGTTATCGGAAGGATCTCAGGTTTGGTGTTAGAAGTATTGAGATATCACATCTCATGCTATAGGAAGGGTCTCAGGATTGGAATGGGAAGGAGTTGGATATCACATCTCATGCTAAAGGAAGGGTCTCAGGTTTGGTAGAAGCATTGAGATATCACATCTCATGCTATAGGAAGGGTCTCAGGAATGGAATGGGAAGGACTTAGATATCACATATCATGCTATAGGGAGGGTCTCAGTTTTGATATTAGAAGCATTGAGATATCACATCTCATGCTATCGGAAGTGTCTCAGGATTGGAATGGGAAGGAGCTGGATATCACATCTCATGCTAAAGGAAGGGTCTCAGGTTTGGAACGTGAAGGAGTTGGATATCACATCTCATGTTATAGGAAGGGTCTCAGGTTTGGTATAAACATTGAGATATCACATCTCTGCTATCGGAAGTGTCTCAGGATTGGAATGGGAAGGAGTTGGATATCCCATCTCATGTTATAGGACGGGTCTCAGGTTTTTTTATTAGAATCATTGAGATATCATATTGCATGCTGTAGGAAGGGTCTAAGGATTGGAATGGGAAGGACTTAGATATCACATCTCATGCTATAGATAGGCTCTCAGGTTTGGAAAGTGAAGGAGTTGGATATCACATTTCATGTTAGAGGAAGGATCTCAGGTTTGGTATTAGGGGCATTGAGATATCACATCTCAGGCTATAGGAAGGGTCTCAGGATTGGAATGGGAAGGAGTTGGATATCACATCTCATGCTATAGGAAGGGTCTCAGGTTTGGTAGAAGCATTGAGATATCACATCTCATGCTATAGGAAGGGTCTCAGGATTGGAATGGAAGGAGTTGGATATCACATCTCATGTTATAGGAAGGATATCAGGTTTGGTATTAGAAGCATTGAGACATCACATCTCATGCTATAGGAAGGGTCTCAGGATTGGAATGGGAAGGAGTTGGATATCACATCTCATGCTATAGGAAGGGTCTCAGGATTGGAATGGGAAGGAGTTGAATATGACATCTCATGCCGTAGGAAGGGTCTCAGGTTTGGAATGGGAAGGACTTGGATATCACATCTCATGCTATAAGGAGGGTCTCAAGTTTGATATTAGAAGCATTGAGATATCACATTTCATGATATCGGAAGGGTCTCAAGATTGGAATGGGAAGGAATTGGATATCACATCTCATGATAAAGGAAGGGTCTAAGGTTTGGAAGGGGAAGGATTTGGATATCACATCTCATGTTATAGGACGGGTCTCAGGTTTGGTATTAGAAGCATTGAGATATCAAGTCTCATGGTATAGGAAGGGTCTCAGAATTGGAATGGGAAGGAGTTGGATATCACATCTCAAGCTATAGGAAGGGTCTCAGGATTAGAATGGGAAGGAGTTTGATATCACATCTCATGCCATAGTATGGGTCTCAGGTTTGGTAGAAGCATTGGGATATCACATCTCATGCTATCGGAAGGGTATCGGGATTGGATTTGGAAGGAGTTGGATATCCCATCTCATGCTATAGGAAGGGTCTCAGGTTGGAATGGGAAGGAGTTGGATATCACATCTCATGTTATAGGAAGGGTCTCAGGATTGGAATGGGAAGGACTTGGATATCACATCTCATGCTATAGGAAGGCTCTCAGGTTTGCAAGGGGAAAGAGTTGGATATCACATTTCATGTTAGAGGTAGGATCTCAGGTTTGGTATTAGAAGTATTGAGATATCACATCTCATGCTATCAGAAGGATCTCAGGTTTGGTATAGAAGCATTGAGATATCAAATCTTATGCTATCAGAAGAGTCTCAGGATTGGAATGGGAAGGAGTTGGATAAAGGAAGGAAGGGTCTCAGGTTTGGAAGATAAGGATTTGGATATCACATCTCATGTTATAGGAAGGATCTCAGGTTTGGTATTAGAAGTATTGAGATATCACATCTCATGCTATCGGAAGGATCTCAGGTTTGGTATAGAAGCATTGAGATATATCTTATGCTATCAGAAGGGTCTCAGGATTGGAATGGGAAGGAGTTGGATATCACATCTCATGCTAAAGGGAGGGTCTCAGGTTTGGAAGGGGAAGGATTTGGATATCACATCTCATGTTATAGGATGGATCTCAGGTTTGGTATTAGAAGTATTGAGATATCACATCTCATGTTATCGGAAGGATCTCAGGTTTGGTATTAGAAGTATTGAGATATCACATCTCATGCTATAGGAAGGGTCTCAGGATTGGAATGGGAAGGAGTTGGATATCACATCTCATGTTATAGGAAGGGTCTCAGGTTTGGTATAAACATTGAGATATCACATCTCTGCTATCGGAAGTGTCTCAGGATTGGAATGGGAAGGAGCTGGATATCACATCTCATGCTATCGGAAGTGTCTCAGGATTGGAATGGGAAGGAGCTGGATATCACATCTCATGCTAAAGGAAGGGTCTCAGGTTTGGAACGGGAAGGAGTTGGATATCACATCTCATGTTATAGGAAGGGTCTCAGGTTTGGTATAAACATTGAGATATCACAGCTCTGCTATCGGAAGTGTCTCAGGATTGGAATGGGAAGGAGTTGAATATCCCATCTCATGTTATAGGACGGGTCTCAGGTTTTTTTATTAGAATCATTGAGATATCATATTGCATGCTGTAGGAAGGGTCTAAGGATTGGAATGGGAAGGACTTAGATATCACATCTCATGCTATAGATAGGCTCTCAGGTTTCGAAAGTGAAGGAGTTGGATATCACATTTCATGTTAGAGGAAGGATCTCAGGTTTGGTATTAGGGGCATTGAGATATCACATCTCAGGCTATAGGAAGGGTCTCAGGATTGGAAAGGGAAGGAGTTGGATATCACATCTCATGCTATAGGAAGGGTCTCAGGTTTGGTAGAAGCATTGAGATATCACATCTCATGCTATAGGAAGGGTCTCAGGATTGGAATGGAAGGAGTTGGATATCACATCTCATGTTATAGGAAGGATATCAGGTTTGGTATTAGAAGCATTGAGACATCACATCTCATGCTATAGGAAGGGTCTCAGGATTGGAATGGGAAGGAGTTGGATATCACATCTCATGCTATAGGAAGGGTCTCAGAATTGGAATGGGAAGGAGTTGGATATCACATCTCAAGCTATAGGAAGGGTCTCAGGATTAGAATGGGAAGGAGTTTGATATCACATCTCATGCCATAGTATGGGTCTCAGGTTTGGTAGAAGCATTGGGATATCACATCTCATGCTATCGGAAGGGTATCGGGATTGGATTTGGAAGGAGTTGGATATCCCATCTCATGCTATAGGAAGGGTCTCAGGTTGGAATGGGAAGGAGTTGGACATCACATCTCATGTTATAGGAAGGGTCTCAGGATTGGAATGGGAAGGACTTGGATATCACATCTCATGCTATAGGAAGGCTCTCAGGTTTGCAAGGGGAAAGAGTTGGATATCACATTTTATGTTAGAGGTAGGATCTCAGGTTTGGTATTAGAAGTATTGAGATATCACATCTCATGCTATCAGAAGGATCTCAGGTTTGGTATAGAAGCATTGAGATATATCTTATGCTATCAGTAGGGTCTCAGGATTGGAATGGGAAGGGGTTGGATATCACATCTCATGCTAAAGGAAGGGTCTCGGGTTTGGAAGGGGAAGGATTTGGATATCACATCTCATGTTCTAGGATGGATCTCAGGTTTGGTATTAGAAGTATTGAGATATCACATCTCATGTTATCGGAAGGATCTCAGGTTTGGTGTTAGAAGTATTGAGATATCACATATCATGCTATAGGGAGGGTCTCAGTTTTGATATTAGAAGCATTGAGATATCACATCTCATGCTATCGGAAGTGTCTCAGGATTGGAATGGGAAGGAGCTGGATATCACATCTCATGCTAAAGGAAGGGTCTCAGGTTTGGAATGGGAAGGAGTTGGATATCACATCTCATGTTATAGGAAGGGTCTCAGGTTTGGTATAAACATTGAGATATCACATCTCTGCTATCGGAAGTGTCTCAGGATTGGAATGGGAAGGAGTTGGATATCCCATCTCATGTTATAGGAAGGGTCTCAGGTTTTTTTATTAGAATCATTGAGATATCATATTGCATGCTGTAGGAAGGGTCTAAGGATTGGAATGGGAAGGACTTAGATATCACATCTCATGCTATAGATAGGCTCTCAGGTTTGGAAAGTGAAGGAGTTGGATATCACATTTCATGTCAGAGGAAGGATCTCAGGTTTGGTATTAGGGGCATTGAGATATCACATCTCAGGCTATAGGAAGGGTCTCAGGATTGGAATGGGAAGGAGTTGGATATCACATCTCATGCTATAGGAAGGGTCTCAGGTTTGGTAGAAGCATTGAGATATCACATCTCATGCTATAGGAAGGGTCTCAGGATTGGAATGGAAGGAGTTGGATATCACATCTCATGTTATAGGAAGGATATCAGGTTTGGTATTAGAAGCATTGAGACATCACATCTCATGCTATAGGAAGGGTCTCAGGATTGGAATGGGAAGGAGTTGGATATCCCATCTCATGTTATAGGAAGGGTCTCAGGTTTTTTTATTAGAATCATTGAGATATCATATTGCATGCTGTAGGAAGGGTCTAAGGATTGGAATGGGAAGGACTTAGATATCACATCTCATGCTATAGATAGGCTCTCAGGTTTGGAAAGTGAAGGAGTTGGATATCACATTTCATGTTAGAGGAAGGATCTCAGGTTTGGTATTAGGGGCATTGAGATATCACATCTCAGGCTATAGGAAGGGTCTCAGGATTGGAATGGGAAGGAGTTGGATATCACATCTCATGCTATAGGAAGGGTCTCAGGTTTGGTAGAAGCATTGAGATATCACATCTCATGCTATAGGAAGGGTCTCAGGATTGGAATGGAAGGAGTTGGATATCACATCTCATGTTATAGGAAGGATATCAGGTTTGGTATTAGAAGCATTGAGACATCACATCTCATGCTATAGGAAGGGTCTCAGGATTGGAATGGGAAGGAGTTGGATATCACATCTCATGCTATAGGAAGGGTCTCAGAATTGGAATGGGAAGGAGTTGGATATCACATCTCAAGCTATAGGAAGGGTCTCAGGATTAGAATGGGAAGGAGTTTGATATCACATCTCATGCCATAGTATGGGTCTCAGGTTTGGTAGAAGCATTGGGATATCACATCTCATGCTATCGGAAGGGTATCGGGATTGGATTTGGAAGGAGTTGGATATCCCATCTCATGCTATAGGAAGGGTCTCAGGTTGGAATGGGAAGGAGTTGGATATCACATCTCATGTTATAGGAAGGGTCTCAGGATTGGAATGGGAAGGACTTGGATATCACATCTCATGCTATAGGAAGGCTCTCAGGTTTGCAAGGGGAAAGAGTTGGATATCACATTTTATGTTAGAGGTAGGATCTCAGGTTTGGTATTAGAAGTATTGAGATATCACATCTCATGCTATCAGAAGGATCTCAGGTTTGGTATAGAAGCATTGAGATATCAAATCTTATGCTATCAGAAGAGTCTCAGGATTGGAATGGGAAGGAGTTGGATATCACATCTCATGGTAAAGGAAGGGTCTCAGGTTTGGAAGATAAGGATTTGGATATCACATCTCATGTTATAGGAAGGATCTCAGGTTTGGTATTAGAAGTATTGAGATATCACATCTCATGCTATCGGAAGGATCTCAGGTTTGGTATAGAAGCATTGAGATATATCTTATGCTATCAGAAGGGTCTCAGGATTGGAATGGGAAGGAGTTGGATATCACATCTCATGCTAAAGGGAGGGTCTCAGGTTTGGAAGGGGAAGGATTTGGATATCACATCTCATGTTATAGGATGGATCTCAGGTTTGGTATTAGAAGTATTGAGATATCACATCTCATGTTATCGGAAGGATCTCAGGTTTGGTGTTAGAAGTATTGAGATATCACATCTCATGCTATAGGAAGGGTCTCAGGATTGGAATGGGAAGGAGTTGGATATCACATCTCATGCTAAAGGAAGGGTCTCAGGTTTGGTAGAAGCATTGAGATATCACATCTCATGCTATAGGAAGGGTCTCAGGATTGGAATGGGAAGGACTTAGATATCACATATCATGCTATAGGGAGGGTCTCCGTTTTGATATTAGAAGCATTGAGATATCACATCTCATGCTATCGGAAGTGTCTCAGGATTGGAATGGGAAGGAGCTGGATATCACATCTCATGCTAAAGGAAGGGTCTCAGGTTTGGAACGGGAAGGAGTTGGATATCACATCTCATGTTATAGGAAGGGTCTCAGGTTTGGTATAAACATTAAGATATCACATCTCTGCTATCGGAAGTGTCTCAGGATTGGAATGGGAAGGAGTTGGATATCCCATCTCATGTTATAGGACGGGTCTCAGGTTTTTTTATTAGAATCATTGAGATATCATATTGCATGCTGTAGGAAGGGTCTAAGGATTGGAATGGGAAGGACTTAGATATCACATCTCATGCTATAGATAGGCTCTCAGGTTTGGAAAGTGAAGGAGTTGGATATCACATTTCATGTTAGAGGAAGGATCTCAGGTTTGGTATTAGGGGCATTGAGATATCACATCTCAGGCTATAGGAAGGGTCTCAGGATTGGAATGGGAAGGAGTTGGATATCACATCTCATGCTATAGGAAGGGTCTCAGGTTTGGTAGAAGCATTGAGATATCACATCTCATGCTATAGGAAGGGTCTCAGGATTGGAATGGAAGGAGTTGGATATCACATCTCATGTTATAGGAAGGATATCAGGTTTGGTATTAGAAGCATTGAGACATCACATCTCATGCTATAGGAAGGGTCTCAGGATTGGAATGGGAAGGAGTTGGATATCACATCTCATGCTATAGGAAGGGTCTCAGGATTGGAATGGGAAGGAGTTGAATATGACATCTCATGCCGTAGGAAGGGTCTCAGGTTTGGAATGGGAAGGACTTGGATATCACATCTCATGCTATAAGGAGGGTCTCAAGTTTGATATTAGAAGCATTGAGATATCACATTTCATGATATTGGTAGGGTCTCAAGATTGGAATGGGAAGGAATTGGATATCACATCTCATGATAAAGGAAGGGTCTAAGGTTTGGAAGGGGAAGGATTTGGATATCACATCTCATGTTATAGGACGGGTCTCAGGTTTGGTATTAGAAGCATTGAGATATCAAGTCTCATGGTATAGGAAGGGTCTCAGAATTGGAATGGGAAGGAGTTGGATATCACATCTCAAGCTATAGGAAGTGTCTCAGGATTAGAATGGGAAGGAGTTTGATATCACATCTCATGCCATAGTATGGGTCTCAGGTTTGGTAGAAGCATTGGGATATCACATCTCATGCTATCGGAAGGGTATCGGGATTGGATTTGGAAGGAGTTGGATATCCCATCTCATGCTATAGGAAGGGTCTCAGGTTGGAATGGGAAGGAGTTGGATATCACATCTCATGTTATAGGAAGGGTCTCAGGATTGGAATGGGAAGGACTTGGATATCACATCTCATGCTATAGGAAGGCTCTCAGGTTTGCAAGGGGAAAGAGTTGGATATCACATTTCATGTTAGAGGTAGGATCTCAGGTTTGGTATTAGAAGTATTGAGATATCACATCTCATGCTATCAGAAGGATCTCAGGTTTGGTATAGAAGCATTGAGATATCAAATCTTATGCTATCAGAAGAGTCTCAGGATTGGAATGGGAAGGAGTTGGATAAAGGAAGGAAGGGTCTCAGGTTTGGAAGATAAGGATTTGGATATCACATCTCATGTTATAGGAAGGATCTCAGGTTTGGTATTAGAAGTATTGAGATATCACATCTCATGCTATCGGAAGGATCTCAGGTTTGGTATAGAAGCATTGAGATATATCTTATGCTATCAGAAGGGTCTCAGGATTGGAATGGGAAGGAGTTGGATATCACATCTCATGCTAAAGGGAGGGTCTCAGGTTTGGAAGGGGAAGGATTTGGATATCACATCTCATGTTATAGGATGGATCTCAGGTTTGGTATTAGAAGTATTGAGATATCACATCTCATGTTATCGGAAGGATCTCAGGTTTGGTATTAGAAGTATTGAGATATCACATCTCATGCTATAGGAAGGGTCTCAGGATTGGAATGGGAAGGAGTTGGATATCACATCTCATGTTATAGGAAGGGTCTCAGGTTTGGTATAAACATTGAGATATCACATCTCTGCTATCGGAAGTGTCTCAGGATTGGAATGGGAAGGAGCTGGATATCACATCTCATGCTATCGGAAGTGTCTCAGGATTGGAATGGGAAGGAGCTGGATATCACATCTCATGCTAAAGGAAGGGTCTCAGGTTTGGAACGGGAAGGAGTTGGATATCACATCTCATGTTATAGGAAGGGTCTCAGGTTTGGTATAAACATTGAGATATCACAGCTCTGCTATCGGAAGTGTCTCAGGATTGGAATGGGAAGGAGTTGAATATCCCATCTCATGTTATAGGACGGGTCTCAGGTTTTTTTATTAGAATCATTGAGATATCATATTGCATGCTGTAGGAAGGGTCTAAGGATTGGAATGGGAAGGACTTAGATATCACATCTCATGCTATAGATAGGCTCTCAGGTTTGGAAAGTGAAGGAGTTGGATATCACATTTCATGTTAGAGGAAGGATCTCAGGTTTGGTATTAGGGGCATTGAGATATCACATCTCAGGCTATAGGAAGGGTCTCAGGATTGGAATGGGAAGGAGTTGGATATCACATCTCATGCTATAGGAAGGGTCTCAGGTTTGGTAGAAGCATTGAGATATCACATCTCATGCTATAGGAAGGGTCTCAGGATTGGAATGGAAGGAGTTGGATATCACATCTCATGTTATAGGAAGGATATCAGGTTTGGTATTAGAAGCATTGAGACATCACATCTCATGCTATAGGAAGGGTCTCAGGATTGGAATGGGAAGGAATTGGATATCACATCTCATGCTATAGGAAGGGTCTCAGGATTGGAATGGGAAGGAGTTGAATATGACATCTCATGCCGTAGGAAGGGTCTCAGGTTTGGTATAAACATTGAGATATCACATCTCTGCTATCAAAAGGGTCTCAGGATTGGAATGGGAAGGAGTTGGATTTCCCATCTCATGCTATAGGAAGTGTCTCAGGATTGGAATGGGAAGGAGTTGGATATCACATCTCATGTTATAGGAAGGATCTCAGGTTTGGTATTAGAAGCATTGAGATATCAAGTCTCATGGTATAGGAAGGGTCTCAGAATTGGAATGGGAAGGAGTTGGATATCACATCTCAAGCTATAGGAAGTGTCTCAGGATTAGAATGGGAAGGAGTTTGATATCACATCTCATGCCATAGTATGGGTCTCAGGTTTGGTAGAAGCATTGGGATATCACATCTCATGCTATCGGAAGGGTATCGGGATTGGATTTGGAAGGAGTTGGATATCCCATCTCATGCTATAGGAAGGGTCTCAGGTTGGAATGGGAAGGAGTTGGATATCACATCTCATGTTATAGGAAGGGTCTCAGGATTGGAATGGGAAGGACTTGGATATCACATCTCATGCCATAGGAAGGCTCTCAGGTTTGCAAGGGGAAAGAGTTGGATATCACATTTCATGTTAGAGGTAGGATCTCAGGTTTGGTATTAGAAGTATTGAGATATCACATCTCATGCTATCAGAAGGATCTCAGGTTTGGTATAGAAGCATTGAGATATCAAATCTTATGCTATCAGAAGAGTCTCAGGATTGGAATGGGAAGGAGTTGGATAAAGGAAGGAAGGGTCTCAGGTTTGGAAGATAAGGATTTGGATATCACATCTCATGTTATAGGAAGGATCTCAGGTTTGGTATTAGAAGTATTGAGATATCACATCTCATGCTATCGGAAGGATCTCAGGTTTGGTATAGAAGCATTGAGATATATCTTATGCTATCAGAAGGGTCTCAGGATTGGAATGGGAAGGAGTTGGATATCACATCTCATGCTAAAGGGAGGGTCTCAGGTTTGGAAGGGGAAGGATTTGGATATCACATCTCATGTTATAGGATGGATCTCAGGTTTGGTATTAGAAGTATTGAGATATCACATCTCATGTTATCGGAAGGATCTCAGGTTTGGTATTAGAAGTATTGAGATATCACATCTCATGCTATAGGAAGGGTCTCAGGATTGGAATGGGAAGGAGTTGGATATCACATCTCATGTTATAGGAAGGGTCTCAGGTTTGGTATAAACATTGAGATATCACATCTCTGCTATCGGAAGTGTCTCAGGATTGGAATGGGAAGGAGCTGGATATCACATCTCATGCTATCGGAAGTGTCTCAGGATTGGAATGGGAAGGAGCTGGATATCACATCTCATGCTAAAGGAAGGGTCTCAGGTTTGGAACGGGAAGGAGTTGGATATCACATCTCATGTTATAGGAAGGGTCTCAGGTTTGGTATAAACATTGAGATATCACAGCTCTGCTATCGGAAGTGTCTCAGGATTGGAATGGGAAGGAGTTGAATATCCCATCTCATCTTATAGGACGGGTCTCAGGTTTTTTTATTAGAATCATTGAGATATCATATTGCATGCTGTAGGAAGGGTCTAAGGATTGGAATGGGAAGGACTTAGATATCACATCTCATGCTATAGATAGGCTCTCAGGTTTGGAAAGTGAAGGAGTTGGATATCACATTTCATGTTAGAGGAAGGATCTCAGGTTTGGTATTAGGGGCATTGAGATATCACATCTCAGGCTATAGGAAGGGTCTCAGGATTGGAATGGGAAGGAGTTGGATATCACATCTCATGCTATAGGAAGGGTCTCAGGTTTGGTAGAAGCATTGAGATATCACATCTCATGCTATAGGAAGGGTCTCAGGATTGGAATGGAAGGAGTTGGATATCACATCTCATGTTATAGGAAGGATATCAGGTTTGGTATTAGAAGCATTGAGACATCACATCTCATGCTATAGGAAGGGTCTCAGGATTGGAATGGGAAGGAGTTGGATATCACATCTCATGCTATAGGAAGGGTCTCAGGATTGGAATGGGAAGGAGTTGAATATGACATCTCATGCCGTAGGAAGGGTCTCAGGTTTGGTATAAACATTGAGATATCACATCTCTGCTATCAAAAGGGTCTCAGGATTGGAATGGGAAGGAGTTGGATTTCCCATCTCATGCTATAGGAAGTGTCTCAGGATTGGAATGGGAAGGAGTTGGATATCACATCTCATGTTATAGGAAGGATCTCAGGTTTGGTATAAGCATTGAGATATCACATCTCATGCTATAGGAAGGGTCTCAGGATTGGAATGGGAAGGATTTGGATATCACATCTCATGCTATAGGGAGGGTCTCAAGTTTGATATTAGAAGCTTTGAGATATCACATCTCATGATATCGGAAGGGTCTCAGGATTGGAATGGGAAGGAGTTGGATATCACATCTCATGATAAAGGAAGGGTCTAAGGTTTGGAAGGGGAAGGATTTGGATATCACGTCTCATGTTATATTATGGGTCTCACGTTTGGTATTAGAATCATTGAGATATCAAGTCTCATAGTATAGGAAGGGTCTCAGAATTGGAATGGGAAGGAGTTGGATATCACATCTCAAGCTATAGGAAGGGTCTCAGGATTGGAATGGGAAGGACTTGGATATCACATCTCATGCTATAGGAAGGCTCTCAGGTTTGGAAGGGGAAAGAGTTGGATATCACATTTCATGTTAGAGGTAGGATCTCAGGTTTGGTATTAGAGGCATTGAGATATCACATCTCATGCTATCAGAAGGGTCTCAGGAATGGAATGGGAAGGAGTTGGATATCAAGTCTCATGCTAAAGGGAGGGTCTCAGGTTTGGAAGGGGAAGGATTTGGATATCACATCTCATGTTATAGGAAGGATCTCAGGTTTGGTATTAGAAGCATTGAGATATCACATCTCATGCTATCGGAAGGATCTCAGGTTTGGTATTAGAAGCATTGAGATATCACATCTCATGCTATCAGAAGAGTTTCAGGATTGGAATAGGAAGGAGTTGGATATCACATCTCATGCTAAAGGGAGGGTCTCAGGTTTGGAAGGGGAAGGATTTGGATATCAAATCTCATGTTATCGGAAGGATCTCACGTTTGGTATTAGAAGTATTGAGATATCATATCTCATGCTATAGGAAGGGTCTCAGGATTGGAATGGGAAGGAGTTGGATATCACATCTCATGCTATAGGGAGGGTCTCAGATTGGAATGGGAAGGACTTAGATATCACATATCATGCTATAGGGAGGGTCTCAGTTTTGATATTAGAAGCATTGAGATATCACATCTCATGCTATCGGAAGTGTCTCAGGATTGGAATGGGAAGGTGCTGGATATCACATCTCATGCTAAAGGAAGGGTCTCGGGTTTGGAACGGGAAGGATTTGGATATCACATCTAATGTTATAGGAAGGGTCTCAGGTTTGGTATAAGCATTGAGATATCACATCTCTGCTATCGGAAGTGTCTCAGGATTGGAATGGGAAGGAGTTGGATATCCCATCTCATGTTATAGGATGGGTCTCAGGTTTGTTATTAGAATCATTGAGATATCATATTGCATGCTGTTGGAAGGGTCTAAGGGTTGGAATGGGAAGGACTTGGATATCACATCTCATGCTATAGATAGGCTCTTAGGTCTGGAAAGGGAAGGAGTTGGATATCACATTTCATGTTAGAGGAAGGATCTCAGGTTTGGTATTAGAAGCATTGAGATATCACATCTCATGCTATAGGAAGGGTCTCAGGATTGGAATGGGAAGCAGTTGGATATCACATCTCATGCTATAGGAAGGGTCTCAGGTTTGGTATAAGCATTGAGATATCACATCTCATGCTATAGGACGGGTCTCAGGATTGGAATGGAAGGAGTTGGATATCACATCTCATGTTATAGGAAGGATCTCAGGTTTGGTATTAGAAGCATTGAGACATCACATCTCATGCTATAGGAAGGGTCTCAGGGTTGGAATGGGAAGGAGTTGGATATCACATCTCATCCAATAGGAAGGGTCTCAGGTTTGGTATAAGCATTGAGATATCACATCTCTGCTATCGTAAGGGTCTCAGGATTGGATTGGGAAGGAGTTGGATATCACATCTCATGCCATAGGAAGGGTCTCAGGTTTGGTATAAGCATTGAGATATCACATCTCTGCTATCGGAAGGGTCTCAGGATTGGATTGGGAAGGAGTTGGATATCCCTTCTCATGCTATAGGAAGTGTCTCAGGTTGGAATGGGAAGGAGTTGGATATCACATCTCATTCATGTTATAGGAAGGGTCTCAGGATTGGAATGGGAAGGATTTGGATATCACATCTCTTGCTATAGAAGGGTCTCAGGATTGGAATGGGTAGGAGTTGGATATTACTTTCTTGCTATAGGAAGGGTCTCAGGGTTGGAATGGAAAGGAGTTGGATATCACATATGCTATAGTTAGTGTCTCAGGTTTGGAACGGGAAGGAGTTGGATATCACATCTCATGTTATAGAAAGGGTCTCAGGTTTGGTATAAGCATTGAGATATCACATCTCTGCTATCGGAAGCGGCTCAGGATTGGAATGGGAAGGAGTTGGATATCCCATCTCATGTTATAGGAAGAGTCTCTGGTTTGGTATTAGAATCATTGAGATATCACATCGCATGCTGTAGGAAGGGTCTAAGGATTGGAATGGGATGGACTTGGATATCACATCTCATGCTATAGGTAGGCTCTCAGGTGGTTTGGTATAAGCATTGAGATATCACATCTCATGCTATAGGAAGGGTCTCAGGATTGGAATGGGAAGGAATTGGATATCACATCTCATGCTATAGGAAGGGTCTCAGATTTGGTATAAGCATTGAGATATCACATCTCATGCTAAAGGAAGGGTCTCAGGATTGGAATGGGAAGGAGTTTTATATGACATCTCAGGCCATAGGAAGGTTCTCAGGTTTGGTATAAGCATTCAGATATCACATCTCTGCTATCGGAAGGGTCTCAGGATTGGAATGGGAAGGAGTTGGATATCCCATCTCATGTTATAGCAAGGGTCTCAGGTTTCGTATGAGAAGCATAGAGATATCACATCTCATGCTATAGGACGGGTTTCAGGATTGGAATGGAAGGAGTTGGATATCACATCTCATGTTATAGGAAGGATCTCAGGTTTGGTATTAGAAGCATTGAGACATCACATCTCATGCTATAGGAAGGGTCTCAGGGTTGGAATGGGAAGGAGTTGGATATCACATCTCATCCAATAGGAAGGGTCTCAGGTTTGGAATGGGAAGGAATTGGATATCACATCTCATGTTATAGGAAGGATCTCAGGTTTGGTATTAGAAGCATTGAGATATCACATCTCATGCTATAGGAAGGGTCACAGGATTGGAATGTGAAGGATTTGGATATCACATCTCATGCTAAAGGAAGGGTCTCAGGTTTGGTAGAAGCATTGATATATCACGTCTCTGCTATAGGAAGGGTCTCATTTTTGGAATGGGAAGGAGTTGGATATCACATATGCTATAGTTAGTGTCTCAGGTTTGGAACGGGAAGGAGTTGGATATCACATCTCATGTTATAGGAAGGGTCTCAGGTTTGGTATAAGCATTGAGATATCACATCTCTGCTATCGGAAGCGGCTCAGGATTGGAATGGGAAGGAGTTGGATATCCCATCTCATGTTATAGGAAGAGTCTCTGGTTTGGTATTAGAATCATTGAGATATCACATCGCATGCTGTAGGAAGGGTCTAAGGATTGGAATGGGATGGACTTGGATATCACATCTCATGCTATAGGTAGGCTCTCAGGTGGTTTGGTATAAGCATTGAGATATCACATCTCATGCTATAGGAAGGGTCTCAGGATTGGAATGGGAAGGAATTGGATATCACATCTCATGCTATAGGAAGGGTCTCAGATTTGGTATAAGCATTGAGATATCACATCTCATGCTAAAGGAAGGGTCTCAGGATTGGAATGGGAAGGAGTTGTATATGACATCTCAGGCCATAGGAAGGTTCTCAGGTTTGGTATAAGCATTGAGATATCACATCTCTGCTATCGGAAGGGTCTCAGGATTGGAATGGGAAGGAGTTGGATATCCCATCTCATGTTATAGGAAGGGTCTCAGGTTTGGTATTAGAAGCATAGAGATATCACATCTCATGCTATAGGAAGGGTCTCAGGATTTGAATGGCAAGGAGTTGGATATCACATCTCATGCCATAGGAAGGGTCTCAGGTTTGGTATAAGCATTGAGATATCACATCTCTGCTATCGGAAGGGTCTCAGGATTGGATTGGGAAGGAGTTGGATATCCCTTCTCATGCTATAGGAAGTGTCTCAGGTTGGAATGGGAAGGAGTTGGATATCACATCTCATGTTATAGGAAGGGTCTCAGGATTGGAATGGGAAGGATTTGGATATCACATCTCTTGCTATAGGAAGGGTCTCAGGATTGGAATGGGTAGGATTTGGATATTACTTTCTTGCTATAGGAAGGGTCTCATGTTTGGAATGGGAAGGAGTTGGATATCACATATGCTATAGTTAGTGTCTCAGGTTTGGAACGGGAAGGAGTTGGATATCACATCTCATGTTATAGGAAGGGTCTCAGGTTTGGTATAAGCATTGAGATATCACATCTCTGCTATCGGAAGCGGCTCAGGATTGGAATGGGAAGGAGTTGGATATCCCATCTCATGTTATAGGAAGAGTCTCAGGTTTGGTATAAGCATTGAGATATCACATCTCTGCTATCGGAAGGGTCTCAGGATTGGAATGGGAAGGAGTTGGATATTCCCATCTCATGTTATCGGAAGGATCTCATGTTTGGTATTAGAAGTATTGAGATATATCTCATGCTATAGGAAGGGTCTCAGGATTGGAATGGGAAGGAGTTGGATATCACATCTCATGCTATAGGGAGGGTCTCAGGATTGGAATGGGAAGGACTTAGATATCACATATCATGCTATAGGGAGGGTCTCAGTTTTGATATTAGAAGCATTGAGATATCACATCTCATGCTATCGGAAGTGTCTCAGGATTGGAATGGGAAGGAGCTGGATATCACATCTCATGCTAAAGGAAGGGTCTCAGGTTTGGAACGGGAAGGATTTGGATATCACATCTCATGTTATAGGAAGGGTCTCAGGTTTGGTATAAGCATTGAGATATCACATGCTATCGGAAGTGTCTCAGGATTGGAATGGGAAGGAGTTGGATATCCCATCTCATGTTATAGGACGGGTCTCAGGTTTGTTATTAGAATCATTGAGATATCATATTGCATGCTGTAGGAAGGGTCTAAGGGTTGGAATGTGAAGGACTTGGATATCACATCTCATGCTATAGATAGGCTCTTAGGTTTGGAAAGGGAAGGAGTTGGATATCACATTTCATGTTAGAGGAAGGATCTCAGGTTTGGTATTAGAAGCATTGAGATATCACATCTCATGCTATAGGAAGGGTCTCAGGATTGGAATGGGAAGCAGTTGGATATCACATCTCATGCTATAGGAAGGGTCTCAGGTTTGGTATAAGCATTGAGATATCACATCTCATGCTATAGGACGGGTCTCAGGATTGGAATGGAAGGAGTTGGATATCACATCTCATGTTATAGGAAGGATCTCAGGTTTGGTATTAGAAGCATTGAGACATCACATCTCATGCTATAGGAAGGGTCTCAGGGTTGGAATGGGAAGGAGTTGGATATCACATCTCATCCAATAGGAAGGGTCTCAGGTTTGGAATGGGAAGGAATTGGATATCACATCTCATGTTATAGGAAGGATCTCAGGTTTGGTATTAGAAGCATTGAGATATCACATCTCATGCTATAGGAAGGGTCTCAGGATTGGAATGTGAAGGATTTGGATATCACATCTCATGCTAAAGGAAGGGTCTCAGGTTTGGTAGAAGCATTGAGATATCACATCTCTGCTATCGGAAGGGTCTCAGGATTGGAATGGGAAGGAGTTGGATATCCCATCTCATGTTATAGGAAGGGTCTCAGGTTTGGTATTAGAAGCATAGAGATATCACATCTCATGCTATAGGAAGGGTCTCAGGATTTGAATGGCAAGGAGTTGGATATCACATCTCATGCCATAGGAAGGGTCTCAGGTTTGGTATAAGCATTGAGATATTACATCTCTGCTATCGGAAGGGTCTCAGGATTGGATTGGGAAGGAGTTGGATATCCCTTCTCATGCTATAGGAAGTGTCTCAGGTTGGAATGGGAAGGAGTTGGATATCACATCTCATGTTATAGGAAGGGTCTCAGGATTGGAATGGGAAGGATTTGGATATCACATCTCTTGCTATAGGAAGGGTCTCAGGATTGGAATGGGTAGGAGTTGGATATTACTTTCTTGCTATAGGAAGGGTCTCATGTTTGGAATGGGAAGGAGTTGGATATCACATATGCTATAGTTAGTGTCTCAGGTTTGGAACGGGAAGGAGTTGGATATCACATCTCATGTTATAGGAAGGGTCTCAGGTTTGGTATAAGCATTGAGATATCACATCTCTGCTATCGGAAGCGGCTCAGGATTGGAATGGGAAGGAGTTGGATATCACATCTAATGTTATAGGAAGAGTCTCTGGTTTGGTATTAGAATCATTGAGATATCACATCGCATGCTGTAGGAAGGGTCTAAGGATTGGAATGGGATGGACTTGGATATCACATCTCATGCTATAGGTAGGCTCTCAGGTTTGGTATAAGCATTGAGATATCACATCTCATGCTATAGGAAGGGTCTCAGGATTGGAATGGGAAGGAATTGGATATCACATCTCATGCTATAGGAAGGGTCTCAGATTTGGTATAAGCATTGAGATATCACATCTCATGCTAAAGGAAGGGTCTCAGGATTGGAATGGGAAGGAGTTGTATATGACATCTCAGGCCATAGGAAGGTTCTCAGGTTTGGTATAAGCATTGAGATATCACATCTCTGCTATCGGAAAGGTCTCAGGATTGGAATGGGAAGGAGTTGGATATCCCATCTCATGTTATAGGAAGGGCCTCAGGTTTGGTATTAGAAGCATAGAGATATCACATCTCATGCTATAGGAAGGGTCTCAGGATTGGAATTGGAAGGACTTGGATGTCACATCTCATGCTATAGGGAGGGTCTCAAGTATGATATTAGAAGCATTGAGATAACAAATCTCATGATATCGGAAGGGTCTCAGGATTGGAATGGGAAGGAGTTGGATATCACATCTCATGATAAAGGAAGGGTCTAAGGTTTGGAAGGGGAAGGATTTGGATATCACATCTCATGTTATAGGACGGGTCTCAGGTTTGGTATTAGAAGCATTGAGATATCAAGTCTCATGGTATAAGAAGGGTCTCAGAATTGGAATGGGAAGGAGTTGGATATCACACCTCAAGCTATAGGAAGGGTCTCAGGATTGGAATGGGAAGGAGTTTGATATCACATCTCATGCCATAGTATGGGTCTCAGGTTTGGTAGAAGCATTGGGATATCACGTCTCATGCTATCGGAAGGGTATCAGTATTGGATTTGGAAGAAGTTGGATATCACATTTCATGTTATAGGAAGGGTCGCAGGATTGGAATGGGAAGGACCTGGATATCACATCTCATGCTATAGATAGGCTCTTAGGTTTGGAAAGGGAAGGAGTTGGATATCACATTTCATGTTAGAGGAAGGATCTCAGGTTTGGTATTAGAAGCATTGAGATATCACATCTCATGCTATAGGAAGGGTCTCAGGATTAGAATGGGAAGTAGTTGGATATCACATCTCATGCTATAGGAAGGGTCTCAGGTTTGGTATAAGCATTGAGATATCACATCTCATGCTATAGGACGGGTCTCAGGATTGGAATGGAAGGAGTTGGATATCACATCTCATGTTATAGGAAGGATCTCAGGTTTGGTATTAGAAGCATTGAGACATCACATCTCATGCTATAGGAAGGGTCTCAGGGTTGGAATGGGAAGGAGTTGGATATCACATCTCATCCAGTAGGAAGGGTCTCAGGTTTGGAATGGGAAGGAATTGGATATCACATCTCATGTTATAGGAAGGATCTCAGGTTTGGTATTAGAAGCATTGAGATATCACATCTCATGCTATAGGAAGGGTCTCAGGATTGGAATGTGAAGGATTTGGATATCACATCTCATGCTAAAGGAAGGGTCTCAGGTTTGGTAGAAGCATTGAGATATCACGTCTCTGCTATCGGAAGGGTCTCAGGATTGGATTGGGAAGGAGTTGGATATCCCTTCTCATGCTATAGGAAGGGTCTCAGGATTTGAATGGCAAGGAGTTGGATATCACATCTCATGCCATAGGAAGGGTCTCAGGTTTGGTATAAGCATTGAGATATCACATCTCTGCTATCGGAAGGGTCTCAGGATTGGAATGGGAAGGAGTTGGATATTCCCATCTCATGTTATAGGAAGGGTCTCAGGTTTGGTATTAGAAGCATTGAGATATCACATCTCATGCTATAGGAAGGGTCTCAGGATTGGAATGGGAAGGACTTGGATATCACATCTCATGCTATAGGGAGGGTCTCAAGTTTCATATTAGAAGCTTTGAGATATCACATCTCATGATATCGGAAGGGTCTCAGGATTGGAATGGGAAGGATTTGGATATCACATCTCATGTTATATTACGGGTCTCAGGTTTGGTATTAGAAGCATTGAGATATCAAGTCTCAGAGTATAGGAAGGGTCTCAGAATTGGAATGGGAAGGAGTTGGATATCACATCTCAAGCTATAGGAAGGGTCTCAGGATTGGAATGGGAAGGACTTGGATATCACATCTCATGCTATAGGAAGGCTCTCAGGTTTGGAAGGGGAAAGAGTTGGATATCACATTTCATGTTAGAGGTAGGATCTCAGGTTTGGTATTAGAGGCATTGAGATATCACATCTCATGCTATCAGAAGGGTCTCAGGAATGGAATGGGAAGGAGTTGGATATCACATCTCATGCTAAAGGGAGGGTCTCAGGTTTGGAAGGGGAAGGATTTGGATATCACATCTCATGTTATAGGAAGGATCTCAGGTTTGGTATTAGAAGCATTGAGATATCACATCTCATGCTATCGGAAGGATCTCAGGTTTGGTATTAGAAGCATTGAGATATCACATCTCATGCTATCAGAAGGGTCTCAGGATTGGAATGGGAAGGAGTTGGATATCACATCTCATGCTAAAGGGAGGGTCTCAGGTTTGGAAGGGGAAGGATTTGGATATCACATCTCATGTTATCGGAAGGATCTCACGTTTGGTATTAGAAGTATTGAGATATCATATCTCATGCTATAGGAAGGGTCTCAGGATTGGAATGGGAAAGAGTTGGATATCACATCTCATGCTATAGGGAGTGTCTCAGGATTGGAATGGGAAGGACTTAGATATCACATATCATGCTATAGGGAGGGTCTCAGTTTTGATATTAGAAGCATTGAGATATCACATCTCATGCTATCGGAAGTGTCTCAGGATTGGAATGGGAAGGAGCTGGATATCACATCTCATGCTAAAGGAAGGGTCTCAGGTTTGGAACGGGAAGGAGTTGGATATCACATCTCATGTTATAGGAAGGGTCTCAGGATTGGAATGGGAAGGACTTGGATATCATATCTCATGCTATAGGACGGGTCTCAGGTTTGTTATTAGAATCATTGAGATATCATATTGCATGCTGTAGGAAGGGTCTAAGGATTGGAATGGGAAGGACTTGGATATCACATCTCATGCTATAGATAGGCTCTTAGGTTTGGAAAGGGAAGGAGTTCGATATCACATTTCATGTTAGAGGAAGGATCTCAGGTTTGGTATTAGAAGCATTAAGATATCACATCCCATGCTATAGGAAGGGTCTCAGGATTGGAATGGGAAGTAGTTGGATATCACATCTCATGCTATAGGAAGGGTCTCAGGTTTGGTATAAGCATTGAGATATCACATCTCATGCTATAGGACGGGTCTCAGGATTGGAATGGAAGGAGTTGGATATCACATCTCATGTTATAGGAAGGATCTCAGGTTTGATATTAGAAGCATTGAGACATCACATCTCATGCTATAGGAAGGGTCTCAGGGTTGGAATGGGAAGGAGTTGGATATCACAACTCATCCAATAGGAAGGGTCTCAGGTTTGGAATGGGAAGGAGTTGGATATCACATATGCTATAGTTAGTGTCTCAGGTTTGGAACGGGAAGGAGTTGGATATCACATCTCATGCCATAGGAAGGGTCTCAGGTTTGGTATAAGCATTGAGATATCACATCTCTGCTATCGGAAGGGTCTCAGGATTGGAATGGGAAGGAGTTGGATATTCCCATCTCATGTTATAGGAAGGGTCTCAGGTTTGGTATTAGAAGCATTGAGATATCACATCTCATGCTATAGGAAGGGTCTCAGGATTGGAATGGGAAGGACTTGGATATCACATCTCATGCTATAGGAAGGGTCTCAGGTTTGGTATTAGAAGCATTGAGATATCACATCTCATGCTATAGGAAGGGTCTCAGGATTGGAATGGGAAGGACTTGGATATCAAATCTCATGCTATAGGAAGGGTCTCAGGTTTGGTATTAGAAGCATTGAGATATCACATCTCATGCTATAGGAAGGGTCTCAGGATTGGAATGGGAAGGAGTTGGATATCACATCTCATGATAAAGGAAGGGTCTAAGGTTTGGAAGGGGAAGGATTTGGATATCATATCTCATGTTATACTACGGGTCTCAGGTTTGGTATTAGATGCATTGAGATATCAAGTCTCAGAGTATAGGAAGGGTCTCAGAATTGGAATGGGAAGGAGTTGGATATCACATCTCAAGCCATAGGAAGGGTCTCAGGATTGGAATGGGAAGGACTTGGATATCACATCTCATGATATAGGAAGGCTCTCAGGTTTGGAAGGGGAAAGAGTTGGATATCACATTTCATGTTAGAGGTAGGATCTCAGGTTTGGTATTAGAGGCATGGAGATATCACATCTCATGCTATCAGAAGGGTCTCAGGAATGGAATGGGAAGGAGTTGGATATCGCATCTCATGCTAAAGGGAGGGTCTCAGGTTTGGAAAGGGAACGATTTGGATATCACATCTCATGTTATAGGAAGGATCTGAGGTTTGGTATTAGAAGCATTGAGATATCACATCTCATGCTATCGGAAGGATCTCAGGTTTGGTATTAGAAGCATTGAGATATCACATCTCATGCTATCAGAAGGGTCTCAGGATTGGAATGGGAAGGAGTTGGATATCACATCTCATGCTAAAGGGAGGGTCTCAGGTTTGGAAGGGGAAGGATTTGGATATCACATCTCATGTTATCGGAAGGATCTCACGTTTGGTATTAGAAGTATTGAGATATCATATCTCATGCTATAGGAAGGGTCTCAGGATTGGAATGGGAAGGAGTTGGATATCACATCTCATGCTATAGGAAGTGTCTCAGGATTGGAATGGGAAGGACTTGGATATCACATCTCATGCTATAGGTAGGGTCTCATGTTTGATATTAGAAGCATTGAGATATCACATCTCATGCTATAGGAAGGGTCTGAGGATTGGAATGGGAAGGAGTTGGATATCACATCTCATGCTATGGGAAGGGTCTCAGGTTTGGTATAAGCAGTGAGATATCACATCTCATGCTATAGGAAGTGTCTCAGGATTGGAATGGGAAGGAGTTGGATATCACATCTCATGTTATAGGAAGGATCTCAGGTTTGGTATAAGCATTGAGATATCACATCTCTGCTATCGGAAGGGTCTCAGGATTGGAATGGGAAGGAGTTGGATATTCCCATCTCATGTTATAGGAAGGGTCTCAGGTTTGGTATTAGAAGCATTGAGATATCACATCTCATGCTATAGGAAGGGTATCAGGATTGGAATGGGAAGGACTTGGATATCACATCTCATGCTATAGGGAGGGTCTCAAGTTTGATATTAGAAGCTTTGAGATATCACATCTCATGATATCGGAAGGGTCTCAGGATTGGAATGGGAAGGAGTTGGATATCACATCTCATGATAAAGGAAGGGTCTAAGGTTTGGAAGGGGAAGGATTTCGATATCACATCTCATGTTATATTACGGGTCTCACGTTTGGTATTAGAAGCATTGAGATATCAAGTCTCATAGTATAGGAAGGGTCTCAGAATTGGAATGGGAAGGAGTTGGATATCACATCTCAAGCTATAGGAAGGGTCTCAGGATTGGAATGGGAAGGACTTGGATATCACATCTCATGCTATAGGAAGGCTCTCAGGTTTGGAAGGGGAAAGAGTTGGATATCACATTTCATGTTAGAGGTAGGATCTCAGGTTTGGTATTAGAGGCATTGAGATATCACATCTCATGCTATCAGAAGGGTCTCAGGAATGGAATGGGAAGGAGTTGGATATCACATCTCATGCTAAAGGGAGGGTCTCAGGTTTGGAAGGGGAAGGATTTGGATATCACATCTCATGTTATAGGAAGGATCTCAGGTTTGGTATTAGAAGCATTGAGATATCACATCTCATGCTATCGGAAGGATCTCAGGTTTGGTATTAGAAGCATTGAGATATCACATCTCATGCTATCAGAAGAGTTTCAGGATTGGAATAGGAAGGAGTTGGATATCACATCTCATGCTAAAGGGAGGGTCTCAGGTTTGGAAGGGGAAGGATTTGGATATCACATCTCATGTTATCGAAAGGATCTCACGTTTGGTATTAGAAGTATTGAGATATCATATCTCATGCTATAGGAAGTGTCTCAGGTTGGAATGGGAAGGAGTTGGATATCACATCTCATGTTATAGGAAGGGTCTCAGGATTGGAATGGGAAGGATTTGGATATCACATCTCTTGCTATAGGAAGGGTCTCAGGATTGGAATGGGTAGGAGTTGGATATTACTTTCTTGCTATAGGAAGGGTCTCATGTTTGGAATGGGAAGGAGTTGGATATCACATATGCTATAGTTAGTGTCTCAGGTTTGGAACGGGAAGGAGTTGGATATCACATCTCATGTTATAGGAAGGGTCTCAGGTTTGGTATAAGCATTGAGATATCACATCTCTGCTATCGGAAGCGGCTCAGGATTGGAATGGGAAGGAGTTGGATATCCCATCTAATGTTATAGGAAGAGTCTCTGGTTTGGTATTAGAATCATTGAGATATCACATCGCATGCTGTAGGAAGGGTCTAAGGATTGGAATGGGATGGACTTGGATATCACATCTCATGCTATAGGTAGGCTCTCAGGTTTGGTATAAGCATTGAGATATCACATCTCATGCTATAGGAAGGGTCTCAGGATTGGAATGGGAAGGAATTGGATATCACATCTCATGCTATAGGAAGGGTCTCAGATTTGGTATAAGCATTGAGATATCACATCTCATGCTAAAGGAAGGGTCTCAGGATTGCAATGGGAAGGAGTTGTATATGACATCTCAGGCCATAGGAAGGTTCTCAGGTTTGGTATAAGCATTGATATATCACATCTCTGCTATCGGAAAGGTCTCAGGATTGGAATGGGAAGGAGTTGGATATCCCATCTCATGTTATAGGAAGGGCCTCAGGTTTGGTATTAGAAGCATAGAGATATCACATCTCATGCTATAGGAAGGGTCTCAGGATTGGAATGGGAAGGACTTGGATGTCACATCTCATGCTATAGGGAGGGTCTCAAGTTTGATATTAGAAGCATTGAGATAACAAATCTCATGATATCGGAAGGGTCTCAGGATTGGAATGGGAAGGAGTTGGATATCACATCTCATGATAAAGGAAGGGTCTAAGGTTTGGAAGGGGAAGGATTTGGATATCACATCTCATGTTATAGGACGGGTCTCAGGTTTGGTATTAGAAGCATTGAGATATCAAGTCTCATGGTATAAGAAGGGTCTCAGAATTGGAATGGGAAGGAGTTGGATATCACACCTCAAGCTATACGAAGGGTCTCAGGATTGGAATGGGAAGGAGTTTGATATCACATCTCATGCCATAGTATGGGTCTCAGGTTTGGTAGAAGCATTGGGATATCACGTCTCATGCTATCGGAAGGGTATCAGTATTGGATTTGGAAGAAGTTGGATATCACATTTCATGTTATAGGAAGGGTCGCAGGATTGGAATGGGAAGGACTTGGATATCATATCTCATGCTATAGATAGGCTCTTAGGTTTGGAAAGGGAAGGAGTTGGATATCACATTTCATGTTAGAGGAAGGATCTCAGGTTTGGTATTAGAAGCATTGAGATATCACATCTCATGCTATAGGAAGGGTCTCAGGATTGGAATGGGAAGTAGTTGGATATCACATCTCATGCTATAGGAAGGGTCTCAGGTTTGGTATAAGCATTGAGATATCACATCTCATGCTATAGGACGGGTCTCAGGATTGGAATGGAAGGAGTTGGATATCACATCTCATGTTATAGGAAGGATCTCAGGTTTGGTATTAGAAGCATTGAGACATCACATCTCATGCTATAGGAAGGGTCTCAGGGTTGGAATGGGAAGGAGTTGGATATCACATCTCATCCAGTAGGAAGGGTCTCAGGTTTGGAATGGGAAGGAATTGGATATCACATCTCATGTTATAGGAAGGATCTCAGGTTTGGTATTAGAAGCATTGAGATATCACATCTCATGCTATAGGAAGGGTCTCAGGATTGGAATGGCAAGGAGTTGGATATCACATCTCATGCCATAGGAAGGGTCTCAGGTTTGGTATAAGCATTGAGATATCACATCTCTGCTATCGGAAGGGTCTCAGGATTGGAATGGGAAGGAGTTGGATATTCCCATCTCATGTTATAGGAAGGGTCTCAGGTTTGGTATTAGAAGCATTGAGATATCACATCTCATGCTATAGGAAGGGTCTCAGGATTGGAATGGGAAGGACTTGGATATCACATCTCATGCTATAGGGAGGGTCTCAAGTTTCATATTAGAAGCTTTGAGATATCACATCTCATGATATCGGAAGGGTCTCAGGATTGGAATGGGAAGGATTTGGATATCACATCTCATGTTATATTACGGGTCTCAGGTTTGGTATTAGAAGCATTGAGATATCAAGTCTCAGAGTATAGGAAGGGTCTCAGAATTGGAATGGGAAGGAGTCGGATATCACATCTCAAGCTATAGGAAGGGTCTCAGGATTGGAATGGGAAGGCCTTGGATATCACATCTCATGCTATAGGAAGGCTCTCAGGTTTGGAAGGGGAAAGAGTTGGATATCACATTTCATGTTAGAGGTAGGATCTCAGGTTTGGTATTAGAGGCATTGAGATATCACATCTCATGCTATCAGAAGGGTCTCAGGAATGGAATGGGAAGGAGTTGGATATCACATCTCATGCTAAAGGGAGGGTCTCAGGTTTGGAAGGGGAAGGATTTGGATATCACATCTCATGTTATAGGAAGGATCTCAGGTTTGGTATTAGAAGCATTGAGATATCACATCTCATGCTATCGGAAGGATCTCAGGTTTGGTATTAGAAGCATTGAGATATCACATCTCATGCTATCAGAAGGGTCTCAGGATTGGAATGGGAAGGAGTTGGATATCACATCTCATGCTAAAGGGAGGGTCTCAGGTTTGGAAGGGGAAGGATTTGGATATCACATCTCATGTTATCGGAAGGATCTCACGTTTGGTATTAGAAGTATTGAGATATCATATCTCATGCTATAGGAAGGGTCTCAGGATTGGAATGGGAAAGAGTTGGATATCACATCTCATGCTATAGGGAGTGTCTCAGGATTGGAATGGGAAGGACTTAGATATCACATATCATGCTATAGGGAGGGTCTCAGTTTTGATATTAGAAGCATTGAGATATCACATCTCATGCTATCGGAAGTGTCTCAGGATTGGAATGGGAAGGAGCTGGATATCACATCTCATGCTAAAGGAAGGGTCTCAGGTTTGGAACGGGAAGGAGTTGGATATCACATCTCATGTTATAGGAAGGGTCTCAGGATTGGAATGGGAAGGACTTGGATATCATATCTCATGCTATAGGACGGGTCTCAGGTTTGTTATTAGAATCATTGAGATATCATATTGCATGCTGTAGGAAGGGTCTAAGGATTGGAATGGGAAGGACTTGGATATCACATCTCATGCTATAGATAGGCTCTTAGGTTTGGAAAGGGAAGGAGTTGGATATCACATTTCATGTTAGAGGAAGGATCTCAGGTTTGGTATTAGAAGCATTGAGATATCACATCCCATGCTATAGGAAGGGTCTCAGGATTGGAATGGGAAGTAGTTGGATATCACATCTCATGCTATAGGAAGGGTCTCAGGTTTGGTATAAGCATTGAGATATCACATCTCATGCTATAGGACGGGTCTCAGGATTGGAATGGAAGGAGTTGGATATCACATCTCATGTTATAGGAAGGATCTCAGGTTTGGTATTAGAAGCATTGAGACATCACATCTCATGCTATAGGAAGGGTCTCAGGGTTGGAATGGGAAGGAGTTGGATATCACAACTCATCCAATAGGAAGGGTCTCAGGTTTGGAATGGGAAGGAATTGGATATCACATCTCATGTTATAGGAAGGATCTCAGGTTTGGTATTAGAAGCATTGAGATATCACATCTCATGCTATAGGAAGGGTCTCAGGATTGGAATGTGAAGGATTTGGATATCACATCTCATGCTAAAGGAAGGGTCTCAGGTTTGGTAGAAGCATTGAGATATCACGTCTCTGCTATCGGAAGGGTCTCAGGATTGGATTGCGAAGGAGTTGGATATCCCTTCTCATGCTATAGGAAGGGTCTCAGGATTTGAATGGCAAGGAGTTGGATATCACATCTCATGCCATAGGAAGGGTCTCAGGTTTGGTATTAGAAGCATTGAGATATCACATCTCATGCTATAGGAAGGGTCTCAGGATTGGAATGGGAAGGACTTGGATATCACATCTCATGCTATAGGAAGGGTCTCAGGTTTGGTATTAGAAGCATTGAGATATCACATCTCATGCTATAGGAAGGGTCTCGGGATTGGAATGGGAAGGACTTGGATATCATATCTCATGCTATAGGGAGGGTCTCAAGTTTGATATTAGAAGCTTTGAGATATCACATCTCATGATATCGGAAGGGTCTCAGGATTGGAATGGGAAGGAGTTGGATATCACATCTCATGATAAAGGAAGGGTCTAAGGTTTGGAAGGGGAAGGATTTGGATATCATATCTCATGTTATACTACGGGTCTCAGGTTTGGTATTAGAAGCATTGAGATATCAAGTCTCAGAGTATAGGAAGGGTCTCAGAATTGGAATGGGAAGGAGTTGGATATCACATCTCAAGCTATAGGAAGGGTCTCAGGATTGGAATGGGAAGGACTTGGATATCACATCTCATGATATAGGAAGGCTCTCAGGTTTGGAAGGGGAAAGAGTTGGATATCACATTTCATGTTAGAGGTAGGATCTCAGGTTTGGTATTAGAGGCATTGAGATATCACATCTCATGCTATCATAAGGGTCTCAGGAATGGAATGGGAAGGAGTTGGATATCACATCTCATGCTAAAGGGAGGGTCTCAGGTTTGGAAGGGGAAGGATTTGGATATCACATCTCATGTTATAGGAAGGATCTGAGGTTTGGTATTAGAAGCATTGAGATATCACATCTCATGCTATCGGAAGGATCTCAGGTTTGGTATTAGAAGCATTGAGATATCACATCTCATGCTATCAGAAGGGTCTCAGGATTGGAATGGGAAGGAGTTGGATATCACATCTCATGCTAAAGGGAGGGTCTCAGGTTTGGAAGGGGAAGGATTTGGATATCACATCTCATGTTATCGGAAGGATCTCACGTTTGGTATTAGAAGTATTGAGATATCATATCTCATGCTATAGGAAGGGTCTCAGGATTGGAATGGGAAGGAGTTGGATATCACATCTCATGCTATAGGAAGTGTCTCAGGATTGGAATGGGAAGGACTTGGATATCACATCTCATGCTATAGGTAGGGTCTCAAGTTTGATATTAGAAGCATTGAGATATCACATCTCATGCTATAGGAAGGGTCTGAGGATTGGAATGGGAAGGAGTTGGATATCACATCTCATGCTATGGGAAGGGTCTCAGGTTTGGTATAAGCAGTGAGATATCACATCTCATGCTATAGGAAGTGTCTCAGGATTGGAATGGGAAGGAGTTGGATATCACATCTCATGTTATAGGAAGGATCTCAGGTTTGGTATAAGCATTGAGATATCACATCTCTGCTATCGGAAGGGTCTCAGGATTGGAATGGGAAGGAGTTAGATATTCCCATCTCATGTTATAGGAAGGGTCTCAGGTTTGGTATTAGAAGCATTGAGATATCACATCTCATGCTATAGGAAGGGTATCAGGATTGGAATGGGAAGGACTTGGATATCACATCTCATGCTATAGGGAGGGTCTCAAGTTTGATATTAGAAGCTTTGAGATATCACATCTCATGATATCGGAAGGGTCTCAGGATTGGAATGGGAAGGAGTTGGATATCACATCTCATGATAAAGGAAGGGTCTAAGGTTTGGAAGGGGAAGGATTTCGATATCACATCTCATGTTATATTAAGGTTCTCACGTTTGGTATTAGAAGCATTGAGATATCAAGTCTCATAGTATAGGAAGGGTCTCAGAATTGGAATGGGAAGGAGTTGGATATCACATCTCAAGCTATAGGAAGGGTCTCAGGATTGGAATGGGAAGGACTTGGATATCACATCTCATGCTATAGGAAGGCTCTCAGGTTTGGAAGGGGAAAGAGTTGGATATCACATTTCATGTTAGAGGTAGGATCTCAGGTTTGGTATTAGAGGCATTGAGATATCACATCTCATGCTATCAGAAGGGTCTCAGGAATGGAATGGGAAGGAGTTGGATATCACATCTCATGCTAAAGGGAGGGTCTCAGGTTTGGAAGGGGAAGGATTTGGATATCACATCTCATGTTATAGGAAGGATCTCAGGTTTGGTATTAGAAGCATTGAGATATCACATCTCATGCTATCGGAAGGATCTCAGGTTTGGTATTAGAAGCATTGAGATATCACATCTCATGCTATCAGAAGAGTTTCAGGATTGGAATAGGAAGGAGTTGGATATCACATCTCATGCTAAAGGGAGGGTCTCAGGTTTGGAAGGGGAAGGATTTGGATATCACATCTCATGTTATCGGAAGGATCTCACGTTTGGTATTAGAAGTATTGAGATATCATATCTCATGCTATAGGAAGGGTCTCAGGATTGGAATGTGAAGGATTTGGATATCACATCTCATGCTAAAGGAAGGGTCTCAGGTTTGGTAGAAGCATTGAGATATCACGTCTCTGCTATCGGAAGGGTCTCAGGATTGGATTGGGAAGGAGTTGGATATCACATCTCATGCCATAGGAAGGGTCTCAGGTTTGGTATAAGCATTGAGATATCACATCTCTGCTATCGGAAGGGTCTCAGGATTGGATTGGGAAGGAGTTGGATATCCCTTCTCATGCTATAGGAAGTGTCTCAGGTTGGAATGGGAAGGAGTTGGATATCACATCTCATTCATGTTATAGGAAGGGTCTCAGGATTGGAATGGGAAGGATTTGGATATCACATCTCTTGCTATAGGAAGGGTCTCAGGATTGGAATGGGTAGGAGTTGGATATTACTTTCTTGCTATAGGAAGGGCCTCATGTTTGGAATGGGAAGGAGTTGGATATCACATATGCTATAGTTAGTGTCTCAGGTTTGGAACGGGAAGGAGTTGGATATCATATCTCATGTTATAGGAAGGGTCTCAGGTTTGGTATAAGCATTGAGATATCACATCTCTGCTATCGGAAGCGGCTCAGGATTGGAATGGGAAGGAGTTGGATATCCCATCTCATGTTATAGGAAGAGTCTCTGGTTTGGTATTAGAATCATTGAGATATCACATCGCATGCTGTAGGAAGGGTCTAAGGATTGGAATGGGATGGACTTGGATATCACATCTCATGCTATAGGTAGGCTCTCAGGTGGTTTGGTATAAGCATTGAGATATCACATCTCATGCTATAGGAAGGGTCTCAGGATTGGAATGGGAAGGAATTGGATATCACATCTCATGCTATAGGAAGGGTCTCAGATTTGGTATAAGCATTGAGATATCACATCTCATGCTAAAGGAAGGGTCTCAGGATTGGAATGGGAAGGAGTTGTATATGACATCTCAGGCCATAGGAAGGTTCTCAGGTTTGGTATAAGCATTGAGATATCACATCTCTGCTATCGGAAGGGTCTCAGGATTGGAATGGGAAGGAGTTGGATATCCCATCTCATGTTATAGGAAGGGTCTCAGGTTTGGTATTAGAAGCATAGAGATATCACATCTCATGCTATAGGAAGGGTCTCAGGATTTGAATGGCAAGGAGTTGGATATCACATCTCATGCCATAGGAAGGGTCTCAGGTTTGGTATAAGCATTGAGATATCACATCTCTGCTATCGGAAGGGTCTCAGGATTGGATTGGGAAGGAGTTGGATATCCCTTCTCATACTATAGGAAGTGTCTCAGGTTGGAATAGGAAGGAGTTGGATATCACATCTCATGTTATAGGAAGGGTCTCAGGATTGGAATGGGAAGGATTTGGATATCACATCTCTTGCTATAGGAAGGGTCTCAGGATTGGAATGGGTAGGAGTTGGATATTACTTTCTTGCTATAGGAAGGGTCTCATGTTTGGAATGGGAAGGAGTTGGATATCACATATGCTATAGTTAGTGTCTCAGGTTTGGAACGGGAAGGAGTTGGATATCACATCTCATGTTATAGGAAGGGTCTCAGGTTTGGTATAAGCATTGAGATATCACATCTCTGCTATCGGAAGCGGCTCAGGATTGGAATGGGAAGGAGTTGGATATCCCATCTCATGTTATAGGAAGAGTCTCTGGTTTGGTATTAGAATCATTGAGATATCACATCGCATGCTGTAGGAAGGGTCTAAGGATTGGAATGGGATGGACTTGGATATCACATCTCATGCTATAGGTAGGCTCTCAGGTTTGGTATAAGCATTGAGATATCACATCTCATGCTATAGGAAGGGTCTCAGGATTGGAATGGGAAGGAATTGGATATCACATCTCATGCTATAGGAAGGGTCTCAGATTTGGTATAAGCATTGAGATATCACATCTCATGCTAAAGGAAGGGTCTCAGGATTGGAATGGGAAGGAGTTGTATATGACATCTCAGGCCATAGGAAGGTTCTCAGGTTTGGTATAAGCATTGAGATATCACATCTCTGCTATCGGAAGGGTCTCAGGATTGGAATGGGAAGGAGTTGGATATCCCATCTCATGTTATAGGAAGGGTCTCAGGTTTGGTATTAGAAGCATAGAGATATCACATCTCATGCTATAGGAAGGGTCTCAGGATTTGAATGGCAAGGAGTTGGATATCACATCTCATGCCATAGGAAGGGTCTCAGGTTTGGTATAAGCATTGAGATATCACATCTCTGCTATCGGAAGGGTCTCAGGATTGGATTGGGAAGGAGTTGGATATCCCTTCTCATGCTATAGGAAGTGTCTCAGGTTGGAATGGGAAGGAGTTGGATATCACATCTCATGTTATAGGAAGGGTCTCAGGATTGGAATGGGAAGGATTTGGATATCACATCTCTTGCTATAGGAAGGGTCTCAGGATTGGAATGGGTAGGAGTTGGATATTACTTTCTTGCTATAGGAAGGGTCTCATGTTTGGAATGGGAAGGAGTTGGATATCACATATGCTATAGTTAGTGTCTCAGGTTTGGAACGGGAAGGAGTTGGATATCACATCTCATGTTATAGGAAGGGTCTCAGGTTTGGTATAAGCATTGAGATATCACATCTCTGCTATCGGAAGCGGCTCAGGATTGGAATGGGAAGGAGTTGGATATCCCATCTAATGTTATAGGAAGAGTCTCTGGTTTGGTATTAGAATCATTGAGATATCACATCGCATGCTGTAGGAAGGGTCTAAGGATTGGAATGGGATGGACTTGGATATCACATCTCATGCTATAGGTAGGCTCTCAGGTTTGGTATAAGCATTGAGATATCACATCTCATGCTATAGGAAGGGTCTCAGGATTGGAATGGGAAGGAATTGGATATCACATCTCATGCTATAGGAAGGGTCTCAGATTTGGTGTAAGCATTGAGATATCACATCTCATGCTAAAGGAAGGGTCTCAGGATTGGAATGGGAAGGAGTTGTATATGACATCTCAGGCCATAGGAAGGTTCTCAGGTTTGGTATAAGCATTGAGATATCACATCTCTGCTATCGGAAAGGTCTCAGGATTGGAATGGGAAGGAGTTGGATATCCCATCTCATGTTATAGGAAGGGTCTCAGGTTTGGTATTAGAAGCATAGAGATATCACATCTCATGCTATAGGAAGGGTCTCAGGATTGGAATGGGAAGGACTTGGATGTCACATCTCATGCTATAGGGAGGGTCTCAAGTTTGATATTAGAAGCATTGAGATAACAAATCTCATGATATCGGAAGGGTCTCAGGATTGGAATGGGAAGGAGTTGGATATCACATCTCATGATAAAGGAAGGGTCTAAGGTTTGGAAGGGGAAGGATTTGGATATCACATCTCATGTTATAGGACGGGTCTCAGGTTTGGTATTAGAAGCATTGAGATATCAAGTCTCATGGTATAAGAAGGGTCTCAGAATTGGAATGGGAAGGAGTTGGATATCACACCTCAAGCTATAGGAAGGGTCTCAGGATTGGAATGGGAAGGAGTTTGATATCACATCTCATGCCATAGTATGGGTCTCAGGTTTGGTAGAAGCATTGGGATATCACGTCTCATGCTATCGGAAGGGTATCAGTATTGGATTTGGAAGAAGTTGGATATCCCATCTCATGCTATAGGAAGGGTCTCAGGTTGGAATGGGAAGGAGTTGGATATCACATTTCATGTTATAGGAAGGGTCGCAGGATTGGAATGGGAAGGACTTGGATATCATATCTCATGCTAAAGGACGGGTCTCAGGTTTGTTATTAGAATCATTGAGATATCATATTGCATGCTGTAGGAAGGGTCTAAGGATTGGAATGGGAAGGACCTGGATATCACATCTCATGCTATAGAAAGGCTCTTAGGTTTGGAAAGGGAAGGAGTTGGATATCACATTTCATGTTAGAGGGAGGATCTCAGGTTTGGTATTAGAAGCATTGAGACATCACATCTCATGCTATAGGAAGGGTCTCAGGGTTGGAATGGGAAGGAGTTGGATATCACATCTCATCCAGTAGGAAGGGTCTCAGGTTTGGAATGGGAAGGAATTGGATATCACATCTCATGCTATAGGAAGGGTCTCAGGATTGGAATGGGAAGTAGTTGGATATCACATCTCATGCTATAGGAAGGGTCTCAGGTTTGGTATAAGCATTGAGATATCACATCTCATGCTATAGGACGGGTCTCAGGATTGGAATGGAAGGAGTTGGATATCACATCTCATGTAATAGGAAGGATCTCAGGTTTGGTATTAGAAGCATTGAGACATCACATCTCATGCTATAGGAAGGGTCTCAGGGTTGGAATGGGAAGGAGTTGGATATCACATCTCATCCAGTAGGAAGGGTCTCAGGTTTGGAATGGGAAGGAATTGGATATCACATCTCATGTTATAGGAAGGATCTCAGGTTTGGTATTAGAAGCATTGAGATATCACATCTCATGCTATAGGAAGGGTCTCAGGATTGGAATGTGAAGGATTTGGATATCACATCTCATGCTAAAGAAAGGGTCTCAGGTTTGGTAGAAGCATTGAGATATCACGTCTCTGCTATCGGAAGGGTCTCAGGATTGGATTGGGAAGGAGTTGGATATTCCCATCTCATGTTATAGGAAGGGTCTCAGGTTTGGTATTAGAAGCATTGAGATATCACATCTCATGCTATAGGAAGGGTATCAGGATTGGAATGGGAAGGACTTGGATATCACATCTCATGCTATAGGGAGGGTCTCAAGTTTGATATTAGAAGCTTTGAGATATCACATCTCATGATATCGGAAGGGTCTCAGGATTGGAATGGGAAGGAGTTGGATATCACATCTCATGATAAAGGAAGGGTCTAAGGTTTGGAAGGGGAAGGATTTCGATATCACATCTCATGTTATATTACGGGTCTCACGTTTGGTATTAGAAGCATTGAGATATCAAGTCTCAGAGTATAGGAAGGGTCTCAGAATTGGAATGGGAAGGAGTTGGATATCACATCTCAAGCTATAGGAAGGGTCTCAGGATTGGAATGGGAAGGACTTGGATATCACATCTCATGCTATAGGAAGGCTCTCAGGTTCGGAAGGGGAAAGAGTTGGATATCACATTTCATGTTAGAGGTAGGATCTCAGGTTTGGTATTAGAGGCATTGAGATATCACATCTCATGCTATCAGAAGGGTCTCAGGAATGGAATGGGAAGGAGTTGGATATCACATCTCATGCTAAAGGGAGGGTCTCAGGTTTGGAAGGGGAAGGATTTGGATATCACATCTCATGTTATAGGAAGGATCTGAGGTTTGGTATTAGAAGCATTGAGATATCACATCTCATGCTATCGGAAGGATCTCAGGTTTGGTATTAGAAGCATTGAGATATCACATCTCATGCTATCAGAAGGGTCTCAGGATTGGAATGGGAAGGAGTTGGATATCACATCTCATGCTAAAGGGAGGGTCTCAGGTTTGGAAGGGGAAGGATTTGGATATCACATCTCATGTTATCGGAAGGATCTCACGTTTGGTATTAGAAGTATTGAGATATCATATCTCATGCTATAGGAAGGGTCTCAGGATTGGAATGGGAAGGAGTTGGATATCACATCTCATGCTATAGGAAGTGTCTCAGGATTGGAATGGGAAGGACTTGGATATCACATCTCATGCTATAGGTAGGGTCTCAAGTTTGATATTAGAAGCATTGAGATATCACATCTCATGCTATAGGAAGGGTCTGAGGATTGGAATGGGAAGGAGTTGGATATCACATCTCATGCTATGGGAAGGGTCTCAGGTTTGGTATAAGCAGTGAGATATCACATCTCATGCTATAGGAAGTGTCTCAGGATTGGAATGGGAAGGAGTTGGATATCACATCTCATGTTATAGGAAGGATCTCAGGTTTGGTATAAGCATTGAGATATCACATCTCTGCTATCGGAAGGGTCTCAGGATTGGAATGGGAAGGAGTTAGATATTCCCATCTCATGTTATAGGAAGGGTCTCAGGTTTGGTATTAGAAGCATTGAGATATCACATCTCATGCTATAGGAAGGGTATCAGGATTGGAATGGGAAGGACTTGGATATCACATCTCATGCTATAGGGAGGGTCTCAAGTTTGATATTAGAAGCTTTGAGATATCACATCTCATGATATCGGAAGGGTCTCAGGATTGGAATGGGAAGGAGTTGGATATCACATCTCATGATAAAGGAAGGGTCTAAGGTTTGGAAGGGGAAGGATTTCGATATCACATCTCATGTTATATTACGGGTCTCACGTTTGGTATTAGAAGCATTGAGATATCAAGTCTCATAGTATAGGAAGGGTCTCAGAATTGGAATGGGAAGGAGTTGGATATCACATCTCAAGCTATAGGAAGGGTCTCAGGATTGGAATGGGAAGGACTTGGATATCACATCTCATGCTATAGGAAGGCTCTCAGGTTTGGAAGGGGAAAGAGTTGGATATCACATTTCATGTTAGAGGTAGGATCTCAGGTTTGGTATTAGAGGCATTGAGATATCACATCTCATGCTATCAGAAGGGTCTCAGGAATGGAATGGGAAGGAGTTGGATATCACATCTCATGCTAAAGGGAGGGTCTCAGGTTTGGAAGGGGAAGGATTTGGATATCACATCTCATGTTATAGGAAGGATCTCAGGTTTGGTATTAGAAGCATTGAGATATCACATCTCATGCTATCGGAAGGATCTCAGGTTTGGTATTAGAAGCATTGAGATATCACATCTCATGCTATCAGAAGAGTTTCAGGATTGGAATAGGAAGGAGTTGGATATCACATCTCATGCTAAAGGGAGGGTCTCAGGTTTGGAAGGGGAAGGATTTGGATATCACATCTCATGTTATCGGAAGGATCTCACGTTTGGTATTAGAAGTATTGAGATATCATATCTCATGCTATAGGAAGGGTCTCAGGATTGGAATGTGAAGGATTTGGATATCACATCTCATGCTAAAGGAAGGGTCTCAGGTTTGGTAGAAGCATTGAGATATCACGTCTCTGCTATCGGAAGGGTCTCAGGATTGGATTGGGAAGGAGTTGGATATCACATCTCATGCCATAGGAAGGGTCTCAGGTTTGGTATAAGCATTGAGATATCACATCTCTGCTATCGGAAGGGTCTCAGGATTGGATTGGGAAGGAGTTGGATATCCCTTCTCATGCTATAGGAAGTGTCTCAGGTTGGAATGGGAAGGAGTTGGATATCACATCTCATTCATGTTATAGGAAGGGTCTCAGGATTGGAATGGGAAGGATTTGGATATCACATCTCTTGCTATAGGAAGGGTCTCAGGATTGGAATGGGTAGGAGTTGGATATTACTTTCTTGCTATAGGAAGGGTCTCATGTTTGGAATGGGAAGGAGTTGGATATCACATATGCTATAGTTAGTGTCTCAGGTTTGGAACGGGAAGGAGTTGGATATCATATCTCATGTTATAGGAAGGGTCTCAGGTTTGGTATAAGCATTGAGATATCACATCTCTGCTATCGGAAGCGGCTCAGGATTGGAATGGGAAGGAGTTGGATATCCCATCTCATGTTATAGGAAGAGTCTCTGGTTTGGTATTAGAATCATTGAGATATCACATCGCATGCTGTAGGAAGGGTCTAAGGATTGGAATGGGATGGACTTGGATATCACATCTCATGCTATAGGTAGGCTCTCAGGTGGTTTGGTATAAGCATTGAGATATCACATCTCATGCTATAGGAAGGGTCTCAGGATTGGAATGGGAAGGAATTGGATATCACATCTCATGCTATAGGAAGGGTCTCAGATTTGGTATAAGCATTGAGATATCACATCTCATGCTAAAGGAAGGGTCTCAGGATTGGAATGGGAAGGAGTTGTATATGACATCTCAGGCCATAGGAAGGTTCTCAGGTTTGGTATAAGCATTGAGATATCACATCTCTGCTATCGGAAGGGTCTCAGGATTGGAATGGGAAGGAGTTGGATATCCCATCTCATGTTATAGGAAGGGTCTCAGGTTTGGTATTAGAAGCATAGAGATATCACATCTCATGCTATAGGAAGGGTCTCAGGATTTGAATGGCAAGGAGTTGGATATCACATCTCATGCCATAGGAAGGGTCTCAGGTTTGGTATAAGCATTGAGATATCACATCTCTGCTATCGGAAGGGTCTCAGGATTGGATTGGGAAGGAGTTGGATATCCCTTCTCATACTATAGGAAGTGTCTCAGGTTGGAATAGGAAGGAGTTGGATATCACATCTCATGTTATAGGAAGGGTCTCAGGATTGGAATGGGAAGGATTTGGATATCACATCTCTTGCTATAGGAAGGGTCTCAGGATTGGAATGGGTAGGAGTTGGATATTACTTTCTTGCTATAGGAAGGGTCTCATGTTTGGAATGGGAAGGAGTTGGATATCACATATGCTATAGTTAGTGTCTCAGGTTTGGAACGGGAAGGAGTTGGATATCACATCTCATGTTATAGGAAGGGTCTCAGGTTTGGTATAAGCATTGAGATATCACATCTCTGCTATCGGAAGCGGCTCAGGATTGGAATGGGAAGGAGTTGGATATCCCATCTCATGTTATAGGAAGAGTCTCTGGTTTGGTATTAGAATCATTGCGATATCACATCGCATGCTGTAGGAAGGGTCTAAGGATTGGAATGGGATGGACTTGGATATCACATCTCATGCTATAGGTAGGCTCTCAGGTTTGGTATAAGCATTGAGATATCACATCTCATGCTATAGGAAGGGTCTCAGGATTGGAATGGGAAGGAATTGGATATCACATCTCATGCTATAGGAAGGGTCTCAGATTTGGTATAAGCATTGAGATATCACATCTCATGCTAAAGGAAGGGTCTCAGGATTGGAATGGGAAGGAGTTGTATATGACATCTCAGGCCATAGGAAGGTTCTCAGGTTTGGTATAAGCATTGAGATATCACATCTCTGCTATCGGAAGGGTCTCAGGATTGGAATGGGAAGGAGTTGGATATCCCATCTCATGTTATAGGAAGGGTCTCAGGTTTGGTATTAGAAGCATAGAGATATCACATCTCATGCTATAGGAAGGGTCTCAGGATTTGAATGGCAAGGAGTTGGATATCACATCTCATGCCATAGGAAGGGTCTCAGGTTTGGTATAAGCATTGAGATATCACATCTCTGCTATCGGAAGGGTCTCAGGATTGGATTGGGAAGGAGTTGGATATCCCTTCTCATGCTATAGGAAGTGTCTCAGGTTGGAATGGGAAGGAGTTGGATATCACATCTCATGTTATAGGAAGGGTCTCAGGATTGGAATGGGAAGGATTTGGATATCACATCTCTTGCTATAGGAAGGGTCTCAGGATTGGAATGGGTAGGAGTTGGATATTACTTTCTTGCTATAGGAAGGGTCTCATGTTTGGAATGGGAAGGAGTTGGATATCACATATGCTATAGTTAGTGTCTCAGGTTTGGAACGGGAAGGAGTTGGATATCACATCTCATGTTATAGGAAGGGTCTCAGGTTTGGTATAAGCATTGAGATATCACATCTCTGCTATCGGAAGCGGCTCAGGATTGGAATGGGAAGGAGTTGGATATCCCATCTAATGTTATAGGAAGAGTCTCTGGTTTGGTATTAGAATCATTGAGATATCACATCGCATGCTGTAGGAAGGGTCTAAGGATTGGAATGGGATGGACTTGGATATCACATCTCATGCTATAGGTAGGCTCTCAGGTTTGGTATAAGCATTGAGATATCACATCTCATGCTATAGGAAGGGTCTCAGGATTGGAATGGGAAGGAATTGGATATCACATCTCATGCTATAGGAAGGGTCTCAGATTTGGTGTAAGCATTGAGATATCACATCTCATGCTAAAGGAAGGGTCTCAGGATTGGAATGGGAAGGAGTTGTATATGACATCTCAGGCCATAGGAAGGTTCTCAGGTTTGGTATAAGCATTGAGATATCACATCTCTGCTATCGGAAAGGTCTCAGGATTGGAATGGGAAGGAGTTGGATATCCCATCTCATGTTATAGGAAGGGTCTCAGGTTTGGTATTAGAAGCATAGAGATATCACATCTCATGCTATAGGAAGGGTCTCAGGATTGGAATGGGAAGGACTTGGATGTCACATCTCATGCTATAGGGAGGGTCTCAAGTTTGATATTAGAAGCATTGAGATAACAAATCTCATGATATCGGAAGGGTCTCAGGATTGGAATGGGAAGGAGTTGGATATCACATCTCATGATAAAGGAAGGGTCTAAGGTTTGGAAGGGGAAGGATTTGGATATCACATCTCATGTTATAGGACGGGTCTCAGGTTTGGTATTAGAAGCATTGAGATATCAAGTCTCATGGTATAAGAAGTGTCTCAGAATTGGAATGGGAAGGAGTTGGATATCACACCTCAAGCTATAGGAAGGGTCTCAGGATTGGAATGGGAAGGAGTTTGATATCACATCTCATGCCATAGTATGGGTCTCAGGTTTGGTAGAAGCATTGGGATATCACGTCTCATGCTATCGGAAGGGTATCAGTATTGGATTTGGAAGAAGTTGGATATCCCATCTCATGCTATAGGAAGGGTCTCAGGTTGGAATGGGAAGGAGTTGGATATCACATTTCATGTTATAGGAAGGGTCGCAGGATTGGAATGGGAAGGACTTGGATATCATATCTCATGCTAAAGGACGGGTCTCAGGTTTGTTATTAGAATCATTGAGATATCATATTGCATGCTGTAGGAAGGGTCTAAGGATTGGAATGGGAAGGACCTGGATATCACATCTCATGCTATAGAAAGGCTCTTAGGTTTGGAAAGGGAAGGAGTTGGATATCACATTTCATGTTAGAGGGAGGATCTCAGGTTTGGTATTAGAAGCATTGAGACATCACATCTCATGCTATAGGAAGGGTCTCAGGGTTGGAATGGGAAGGAGTTGGATATCACATCTCATCCAGTAGGAAGGGTCTCAGGTTTGGAATGGGAAGGAATTGGATATCACATCTCATGCTATAGGAAGGGTCTCAGGATTGGAATGGGAAGTAGTTGGATATCACATCTCATGCTATAGGAAGGGTCTCAGGTTTGGTATAAGCATTGAGATATCACATCTCATGCTATAGGACGGGTCTCAGGATTGGAATGGAAGGAGTTGGATATCACATCTCATGTAATAGGAAGGATCTCAGGTTTGGTATTAGAAGCATTGAGACATCACATCTCATGCTATAGGAAGGGTCTCAGGGTTGGAATGGGAAGGAGTTGGATATCACATCTCATCCAGTAGGAAGGGTCTCAGGTTTGGAATGGGAAGGAATTGGATATCACATCTCATGTTATAGGAAGGATCTCAGGTTTGGTATTAGAAGCATTGAGATATCACATCTCATGCTATAGGAAGGGTCTCAGGATTGGAATGTGAAGGATTTGGATATCACATCTCATGCTAAAGAAAGGGTCTCAGGTTTGGTAGAAGCATTGAGATATCACGTCTCTGCTATCGGAAGGGTCTCAGGATTGGATTGGGAAGGAGTTGGATATTCCCATCTCATGTTATAGGAAGGGTCTCAGGTTTGGTATTAGAAGCATTGAGATATCACATCTCATGCTATAGGAAGGGTATCAGGATTGGAATGGGAAGGACTTGGATATCACATCTCATGCTATAGGGAGGGTCTCAAGTTTGATATTAGAAGCTTTGAGATATCACATCTCATGATATCGGAAGGGTCTCAGGATTGGAATGGGAAGGAGTTGGATATCACATCTCATGATAAAGGAAGGGTCTAAGGTTTGGAAGGGGAAGGATTTCGATATCACATCTCATGTTATATTACGGGTCTCACGTTTGGTATTAGAAGCATTGAGATATCAAGTCTCAGAGTATAGGAAGGGTCTCAGAATTGGAATGGGAAGGAGTTGGATATCACATCTCAAGCTATAGGAAGGGTCTCAGGATTGGAATGGGAAGGACTTGGATATCACATCTCATGCTATAGGAAGGCTCTCAGGTTTGGAAGGGGAAAGAGTTGGATATCACATTTCATGTTAGAGGTAGGATCTCAGGTTTGGTATTAGAGGCATTGAGATATCACATCTCATGCTATCAGAAGGGTCTCAGGAATGGAATGGGAAGGAGTTGGATATCACCTCTCATGCTAAAGGGAGGGTCTCAGGTTTGGAAGGGGAAGGATTTGGATATCACATCTCATGTTATAGGAAGGATCTGAGGTTTGGTATTAGAAGCATTGAGATATCACATCTCATGCTATCGGAAGGATCTCAAGTTTGGTATTAGAAGCATTGAGATATCACATTTCATGCTATCAGAAGGGTCTCAGGATTGGAATGGGAAGGAGTTGGATATCACATCTCATGCTAAAGGGAGGGTCTCAGGTTTGGAAGGGGAAGGATTTGGATATCACATCTCATGTTATCGGAAGGATCTCACGTTTGGTATTAGAAGTATTGAGATATCATATCTCATGCTATAGGAAGGGTCTCAGGATTGGAATGGGAAGGAGTTGGATATCACATCTCATGCTATAGGAAGTGTCTCAGGATTGGAATGGGAAGGACTTGGATATCACATCTCATGCTATAGGTAGGGTCTCAAGTTTGATATTAGAAGCATTGAGATATCACATCTCATGCTATAGGAAGGGTCTGAGGATTGGAATGGGAAGGAGTTGGATATCACATCTCATGCTATGGGAAGGGTCTCAGGTTTGGTATAAGCAGTGAGATATCACATCTCATGCTATAGGAAGTGTCTCAGGATTGGAATGGGAAGGAGTTGGATATCACATCTCATGTTATAGGAAGGATCTCAGGTTTGGTATAAGCATTGAGATATCACATCTCTGCTATCGGAAGGGTCTCAGGATTGGAATGGGAAGGAGTTAGATATTCCCATCTCATGTTATAGGAAGGGTCTCAGGTTTGGTATTAGAAGCATTGAGATATCACATCTCATGCTATAGGAAGGGTATCAGGATTGGAATGGGAAGGACTTGGATATCACATCTCATGCTATAGGGAGGGTCTCAAGTTTGATATTAGAAGCTTTGAGATATCACATCTCATGATATCGGAAGGGTCTCACGATTGGAATGGGAAGGAGTTGGATATCACATCTCATGATAAAGGAAGGGTCTAAGGTTTGGAAGGGGAAGGATTTCGATATCACATCTCATGTTATATTACGGGTCTCACGTTTGGTATTAGAAGCATTGAGATATCAAGTCTCATAGTATAGGAAGGGTCTCAGAATTGGAATGGGAAGGAGTTGGATATCACATCTCAAGCTATAGGAAGGGTCTCAGGATTGGAATGGGAAGGACTTGGATATCACATCTCATGCTATAGGAAGGCTCTCAGGTTTGGAAGGGGAAAGAGTTGGATATCACATTTCATGTTAGAGGTAGGATCTCAGGTTTGGTATTAGAGGCATTGAGATATCACATCTCATGCTATCAGAAGGGTCTCAGGAATGGAATGGGAAGGAGTTGGATATCACATCTCATGCTAAAGGGAGGGTCTCAGGTTTGGAAGGGGAAGGATTTGGATATCACATCTCATGTTATAGGAAGGATCTCAGGTTTGGTATTAGAAGCATTGAGATATCACATCTCATGCTATCGGAAGGATCTCAGGTTTGGTATTAGAAGGATTGAGATATCACATCTCATGCTATCAGAAGAGTTTCAGGATTGGAATAGGAAGGAGTTGGATATCACATCTCATGCTAAAGGGAGGGTCTCAGGTTTGGAAGGGGAAGGATTTGGATATCACATCTCATGTTATCGGAAGGATCTCACGTTTGGTATTAGAAGTATTGAGATATCATATCTCATGCTATAGGAAGGGTCTCAGGATTGGAATGTGAAGGATTTGGATATCACATCTCATGCTAAAGGAAGGGTCTCAGGTTTGGTAGAAGCATTGAGATATCACATCTCTGCTATCGGAAGGGTCTCAGGATTGGATTGGGAAGGAGTTGGATATCCCTTCTCATGCTATAGGAAGTGTCTCAGGTTGGAATGGGAAGGAGTTGGATATCACATCTCATTCATGTTATAGGAAGGGTCTCAGGATTGGAATGGGAAGGATTTGGATATCACATCTCTTGCTATAGGAAGGGTCTCAGGATTGGAATGGGTAGGAGTTGGATATTACTTTCTTGCTATAGGAAGGGTCTCATGTTTGGAATGGGAAGGAGTTGGATATCACATATGCTATAGTTAGTGTCTCAGGTTTGGAACGGGAAGGAGTTGGATATCATATCTCATGTTATAGGAAGGGTCTCAGGTTTGGTATAAGCATTGAGATATCACATCTCTGCTATCGGAAGCGGCTCAGGATTGGAATGGGAAGGAGTTGGATATCCCATCTCATGTTATAGGAAGAGTCTCTGGTTTGGTATTAGAATCATTGAGATATCACATCGCATGCTGTAGGAAGGGTCTAAGGATTGGAATGGGATGGACTTGGATATCACATCTCATGCTATAGGTAGGCTCTCAGGTGGTTTGGTATAAGCATTGAGATATCACATCTCATGCTATAGGAAGGGTCTCAGGATTGGAATGGGAAGGAATTGGATATCACATCTCATGCTATAGGAAGGGTCTCAGATTTGGTATAAGCATTGAGATATCACATCTCATGCTAAAGGAAGGGTCTCAGGATTGGAATGGGAAGGAGTTGTATATGACATCTCAGGCCATAGGAAGGTTCTCAGGTTTGGTATAAGCATTGAGATATCACATCTCTGCTATCGGAAGGGTCTCAGGATTGGAATGGGAAGGAGTTGGATATCCCATCTCATGTTATAGGAAGGGTCTCAGGTTTGGTATTAGAAGCATAGAGATATCACATCTCATGCTATAGGAAGGGTCTCAGGATTTGAATGGCAAGGAGTTGGATATCACATCTCATGCCATAGGAAGGGTCTCAGGTTTGGTATAAGCATTGAGATATCACATCTCTGCTATCGGAAGGGTCTCAGGATTGGATTGGGAAGGAGTTGGATATCCCTTCTCATACTATAGGACGTGTCTCAGGTTGGAATAGGAAGGAGTTGGATATCACATCTCATGTTATAGGAAGGGTCTCAGGATTGGAATGGGAAGGATTTGGATATCACATCTCTTGCTATAGGAAGGGTCTCAGGATTGGAATGGGTAGGAGTTGGATATTACTTTCTTGCTATAGGAAGGGTCTCATGTTTGGAATGGGAAGGAGTTGGATATCACATATGCTATAGTTAGTGTCTCAGGTTTGGAACGGGAAGGAGTTGGATATCACATCTCATGTTATAGGAAGGGTCTCAGGTTTGGTATAAGCATTGAGATATCACATCTCTGCTATCGGAAGCGGCTCAGGATTGGAATGGGAAGGAGTTGGATATCCCATCTCATGTTATAGGAAGAGTCTCTGGTTTGGTATTAGAATCATTGAGATATCACATCGCATGCTGTAGGAAGGGTCTAAGGATTGGAATGGGATGGACTTGGATATCACATCTCATGCTATAGGTAGGCTCTCAGGTTTGGTATAAGCATTGAGATATCACATCTCATGCTATAGGAAGGGTCTCAGGATTGGAATGGGAAGGAATTGGATATCACATCTCATGCTATAGGAAGGGTCTCAGATTTGGTATAAGCATTGAGATATCACATCTCATGCTAAAGGAAGGGTCTCAGGATTGGAATGGGAAGGAGTTGTATATGACATCTCAGGCCATAGGAAGGTTCTCAGGTTTGGTATAAGCATTGAGATATCACATCTCTGCTATCGGAAGGGTCTCAGGATTGGAATGGGAAGGAGTTGGATATCCCATCTCATGTTATAGGAAGGGTCTCAGGTTTGGTATTAGAAGCATAGAGATATCACATCTCATGCTATAGGAAGGGTCTCAGGATTTGAATGGCAAGGAGTTGGATATCACATCTCATGCCATAGGAAGGGTCTCAGGTTTGGTATAAGCATTGAGATATCACATCTCTGCTATCGGAAGGGTCTCAGGATTGGATTGGGAAGGAGTTGGATATCCCTTCTCATGCTATAGGAAGTGTCTCAGGTTGGAATGGGAAGGAGTTGGATATCACATCTCATGTTATAGGAAGGGTCTCAGGATTGGAATGGGTAGGAGTTGGATATTACTTTCTTGCTATAGGAAGGGTCTCATGTTTGGAATGGGAAGGAGTTGGATATCACATATGCTATAGTTAGTGTCTCAGGTTTGGAACGGGAAGGAGTTGGATATCACATCTCATGTTATAGGAAGGGTCTCAGGTTTGGTATAAGCATTGAGATATCACATCTCTGCTATCGGAAGCGGCTCAGGATTGGAATGGGAAGGAGTTGGATATCCCATCTAATGTTATAGGAAGAGTTTCTGGTTTGGTATTAGAATCATTGAGATATCACATCGCATGCTGTAGGAAGGGTCTAAGGATTGGAATGGGATGGACTTGGATATCACATCTCATGCTATAGGTAGGCTCTCAGGTTTGGTATAAGCATTGAGATATCACATCTCATGCTATAGGAAGGGTCTCAGGATTGGAATGGGAAGGAATTGGATATCACATCTCATGCTATAGGAAGGGTCTCAGATTTGGTATAAGCATTGAGATATCACATCTCTGCTATCGGAAAGGTCTCAGGATTGGAATGGGAAGGAGTTGGATATCCCATCTCATGTTATAGGAAGGGTCTCAGGTTTGGTATTAGAAGCATAGAGATATCACATCTCATGATATCGGAAGGGTCTCAGGATTGGAATGGGAAGGAGTTGGATATCACATCTCATGATAAAGGAAGGGTCTAAGGTTTGGAAGGGGAAGGATTTGGATATCACATCTCATGTTATAGGACGGGTCTCAGGTTTGGTATTAGAAGCATTGAGATATCAAGTCTCATGGTATAAGAAGGGTCTCAGAATTGGAATGGGAAGGAGTTGGATATCACACCTCAAGCTATAGGAAGGGTCTCAGGATTGGAATGGGAAGGAGTTTGATATCACATCTCATGCCATAGTATGGGTCTCAGGTTTGGTAGAAGCATTGGGATATCACGTCTCATGCTATCGGAAGGGTATCAGTATTGGATTTGGAAGAAGTTGGATATCCCATCTCATGCTATAGGAAGGGTCTCAGGTTGGAATGGGAAGGAGTTGGATATCACATTTCATGTTATAGGAAGGGTCGCAGGATTGGAATGGGAAGGACTTGGATATCATATCTCATGCTATAGGACGGGTCTCAGGTTTGTTATTAGAATCATTGAGATATCATATTGCATGCTGTAGGAAGGGTCTAAGGATTGGAATGGGAAGGACCTGGATATCACATCTCATGCTATAGAAAGGCTCTTAGGTTTGGAAAGGGAAGGAGTTGGATATCACATTTCATGTTAGAGGAAGGATCTCAGGTTTGGTATTAGAAGCATTGAGATATCACATCTCATGCTATAGGAAGGGTCTCAGGATTGGAATGGGAAGTAGATGGATATCACATCTCATGCTATAGGAAGGGTCTCAGGTTTGGTATAAGCATTGAGATATCACATCTCATGCTATAGGACGGGTCTCAGGATTGGAATGGAAGGAGTTGGATATCACATCTCATGTAATAGGAAGGATCTCAGGTTTGGTATTAGAAGCATTGAGACATCACATCTCATGCTATAGGAAGGGTCTCAGGGTTGGAATGGGAAGGAGTTGGATATCACATCTCATCCAGTAGGAAGGGTCTCAGGTTTGGAATGGGAAGGAATTGGATATCACATCTCATGTTATAGGAAGGATCTCAGGTTTGGTATTAGAAGCATTGAGATATCACATCTCATGCTATAGGAAGGGTCTCAGGATTGGAATGTGAAGGATTTGGATATCACATCTCATGCTAAAGAAAGGGTCTCAGGTTTGGTAGAAGCATTGAGATATCACGTCTCTGCTATCGGAAGGGTCTCAGGATTGGATTGGGAAGGAGTTGGATATTCCCATCTCATGTTATAGGAAGGGTCTCAGGTTTGGTATTAGAAGCATTGAGATATCACATCTCATGCTATAGGAAGGGTATCAGGATTGGAATGGGAAGGACTTGGATATCACATCTCATGCTATAGGGAGGGTCTCAAGTTTGATATTAGAAGCTTTGAGATATCACATCTCATGATATCGGAAGGGTCTCAGGATTGGAATGGGAAGGAGTTGGATATCACATCTCATGATAAAGGAAGGGTCTAAGGTTTGGAAGGGGAAGGATTTCGATATCACATCTCATGTTATATTACGGGTCTCACGTTTGGTATTAGAAGCATTGAGATATCAAGTCTCATAGTATAGGAAGGGTCTCAGAATTGGAATGGGAAGGAGTTGGATATCACATCTCAAGCTATAGGAAGGGTCTCAGGATTGGAATGGGAAGGACTTGGATATCACATCTCATGCTATAGGAAGGCTCTCAGGTTTGGAAGGGGAAAGAGTTGGATATCACATTTCATGTTAGAGGTAGGATCTCAGGTTTGGTATTAGAGGCATTGAGATATCACATCTCATGCTATCAGAAGGGTCTCAGGAATGGAATGGGAAGGAGTTGGATATCACATCTCATGCTAAAGGGAGGGTCTCAGGTTTGGAAGGGGAAGGATTTGGATATCACATCTCATGTTATAGGAAGGATCTCAGGTTTGGTATTAGAAGCATTGAGATATCACATCTCATGCTATCGGAAGGATCTCAGGTTTGGTATTAGAAGCATTGAGATATCACATCTCATGCTATCAGAAGAGTTTCAGGATTGGAATAGGAAGGAGTTGGATATCACATCTCATGCTAAAGGGAGGGTCTCAGGTTTGGAAGGGGAAGGATTTGGATATCACATCTCATGTTATCGGAAGGATCTCACGTTTGGTATTAGAAGTATTGAGATATCATATCTCATGCTATAGGAAGGGTCTCAGGATTGGAATGTGAAGGATTTGGATATCACATCTCATGCTAAAGGAAGGGTCTCAGGTTTGGTAGGAGCATTGAGATATCACGTCTCTGCTATCGGAAGGGTCTCAGGATTGGATTGGGAAGGAGTTGGATATCACATCTCATGCCATAGGAAGGGTCTCAGGTTTGGTATAAGCATTGAGATATCACATCTCTGCTATCGGAAGGGTCTCAGGATTGGATTGGGAAGGAGTTGGATATCCCTTCTCATGCTATAGGAAGTGTCTCAGGTTGGAATGGGAAGGAGTTGGATATCACATCTCATTCATGTTATAGGAAGGGTCTCAGGATTGGAATGGGAAGGATTTGGATATCACATCTCTTGCTATAGGAAGGGTCTCAGGATTGGAATGTGTAGGAGTTGGATATTACTTTCTTGCTATAGGAAGGGTCTCATGTTTGGAATGGGAAGGAGTTGGATATCACATATGCTATAGTTAGTGTCTCAGGTTTGGAACGGGAAGGAGTTGGATATCATATCTCATGTTATAGGAAGGGTCTCAGGTTTGGTATAAGCATTGAGATATCACATCTCTGCTATCGGAAGCGGCTCAGGATTGGAATGGGAAGGAGTTGGATATCCCATCTCATGTTATAGGAAGAGTCTCTGGTTTGGTATTAGAATCATTGAGATATCACATCGCATGCTGTAGGAAGGGTCTAAGGATTGGAATGGGATGGACTTGGATATCACATCTCATGCTATAGGTAGGCTCTCAGGTGGTTTGGTATAAGCATTGAGATATCACATCTCATGCTATAGGAAGGGTCTCAGGATTGGAATGGGAAGGAATTGGATATCACATCTCATGCTATAGGAAGGGTCTCAGATTTGGTATAAGCATTGAGATATCACATCTCATGCTAAAGGAAGGGTCTCAGGATTGGAATGGGAAGGAGTTGTATATGACATCTCAGGCCATAGGAAGGTTCTCAGGTTTGGTATAAGCATTGAGATATCACATCTCTGCTATCGGAAGGGTCTCAGGATTGGAATGGGAAGGAGTTGGATATCCCATCTCATGTTATAGGAAGGGTCTCAGGTTTGGTATTAGAAGCATAGAGATATCACATCTCATGCTATAGGAAGGGTCTCAGGATTTGAATGGCAAGGAGTTGGATATCACATCTCATGCCATAGGAAGGTTCTCAGGTTTTTTATAAGCATTGAGATATCACATCTCTGCTATCGGAAGGGTCTCAGGATTGGATTGGGAAGGAGTTGGATATCCCTTCTCATGCTATAGGAAGTGTCTCAGGTTGGAATAGGAAGGAGTTGGATATCACATCTCATGTTATAGGAAGGGTCTCAGGATTGGAATGGGAAGGATTTGGATATCACATCTCTTGCTATAGGAAGGGTCTCAGGATTGGAATGGGTAGGAGTTGGATATTACTTTCTTGCTATAGGAAGGGTCTCATGTTTGGAATGGGAAGGAGTTGGATATCACATATGCTATAGTTAGTGTCTCAGGTTTGGAACGGGAAGGAGTTGGATATCACATCTCATGTTATAGGAAGGGTCTCAGGTTTGGTATAAGCATTGAGATATCACATCTCTGCTATCGGAAGCGGCTCAGGATTGGAATGGGAAGGAGTTGGATATCCCATCTAATGTTATAGGAAGAGTCTCTGGTTTGGTATTAGAATCATTGAGATATCACTTCGCATGCTGTAGGAAGGGTCTAAGGATTGGAATGGGATGGACTTGGATATCACATCTCATGCTATAGGTAGGCTCTCAGGTTTGGTATAAGCATTGAGATATCACATCTCATGCTATAGGAAGGGTCTCAGGATTGGAATGGGAAGGAATTGGATATCACATCTCATGCTATAGGAAGGGTCTCAGATTTGGTATAAGCATTGAGATATCACATCTCATGCTAAAGGAAGGGTCTCAGGATTGGAATGGGAAGGAGTTGTATATGACATCTCAGGCCATAGGAAGGTTCTCAGGTTTGGTATAAGCATTGAGATATCACATCTCTGCTATCGGAAAGGTCTCAGGATTGGAATGGGAAGGAGTTGGATATCCCATCTCATGTTATAGGAAGGGTCTCAGGTTTGGTATTAGAAGCATAGAGATATCACATCTCATGCTATAGGAAGGGTCTCAGGATTGGAATGGGAAGGACTTGGATGTCACATCTCATGCTATAGGGAGGGTCTCAAGTTTGATATTAGAAGCATTGAGATAACAAATCTCATGATATCGGAAGGGTCTCAGGATTGGAATGGGAAGGAGTTGGATATCACATCTCATGATAAAGGAAGGGTCTAAGGTTTGGAAGGGGAAGGATTTGGATATCACATCTCATGTTATAGGACGGGTCTCAGGTTTGGTATTAGAAGCATTGAGATATCAAGTCTCATGGTATAAGAAGGGTCTCAGAATTGGAATGGGAAGGAGTTGGATATCACACCTCAAGCTATAGGAAGGGTCTCAGGATTGGAATGGGAAGGAGTTTGATATCACATCTCATGCCATAGTATGGGTCTCAGGTTTGGTAGAAGCATTGGGATATCACGTCTCATGCTATCGGAAGGGTATCAGTATTGGATTTGGAAGAAGTTGGATATCCCATCTCATGCTATAGGAAGGGTCTCAGGTTGGAATGGGAAGGAGTTGGATATCACATTTCATGTTATAGGAAGGGTCGCAGGATTGGAATGGGAAGGACTTGGATATCATATCTCATGCTATAGGACGGGTCTCAGGTTTGTTATTAGAATCATTGAGATATCATATTGCATGCTGTAGGAAGGGTCTAAGGATTGGAATGGGAAGGACCTGGATATCACATCTCATGTTAGAGGAAGGATCTCAGGTTTGGTATTAGAAGCATTGAGATATCACATCTCATGCTATAGGAAGGGTCTCAGGATTGGAATGGGGAGTAGTTGGATATCACATCTCATGCTATAGGAAGGGTCTCAGGTTTGGTATAAGCATTGAGATATCACATCTCATGCTATAGGACGGGTCTCAGGATTGGAATGGAAGGAGTTGGATATCACATCTCATGTTATAGGAAGGATCTCAGGTTTGGTATTAGAAGCATTGAGACATCACATCTCATGCTATAGGAAGGGTCTCAGGGTTGGAATGGGAAGGAGTTGGATATCACATCTCATCCAGTAGGAAGGGTCTCAGGTTTGGAATGGGAAGGAATTGGATATCACATCTCATGTTATAGGAAGGATCTCAGGTTTGGTATTAGAAGCATTGAGATATCACATCTCATGCTATAGGAAGGGTCTCAGGATTGGAATGTGAAGGATTTGGATATCACATCTCATGCTAAAGAAAGGGTCTCAGGTTTGGTAGAAGCATTGAGATATCACGTCTCTGCTATCGGAAGGGTCTCAGGATTGGATTGGGAAGGAGTTGGATATTCCCATCTCATGTTATAGGAAGGGTCTCAGGTTTGGTATTAGAAGCATTGAGATATCACATCTCATGCTCTAGGAAGGGTCTCAGGATTGGAATGGGAAGGACTTGGATATCACATCTCATGCTATAGGGAGGGTCTCAAGTTTCATATTAGAAGCTTTGAGATATCACATCTCATGATATCGGAAGGGTCTCAGGATTGGAATGGGAAGGATTTGGAAATCACATCTCATGTTATATTACGGGTCTCAGGTTTGGTATTAGAAGCATTGAGATATCAAGTCTCAGAGTATAGGAAGGGTCTCAGAATTGGAATGGGAAGGAGTTGGATATCACATCTCAAGCTATAGGAAGGGTCTCAGGATTGGAATGGGAAGGACTTGGATATCACATCTCAAGCTATAGGAAGGCTCTCAGGTTTGGAAGGGGAAAGAGTTGGATATCACATTTCATGTTAGAGGTTGGATCTCAGGTTTGGTATTAGAGGCATTGAGATATCACATCTCATGCTATCAGAAGGGTCTCAGGAATGGAATGGGAAGGAGTTGGATATCACATCTCATGCTAAAGGGAGGGTCTCAGGTTTGGAAGGGGAAGGATTTGGATATCACATCTCATGTTATAGGAAGGATCTCAGGTTTGGTATTAGAAGCATTGAGATATCACATCTCATGCTATCGGAAGGATCTCAGGTTTGGTATTAGAAGCATTGAGATATCACATCTCATGCTATCAGAAGGGTCTCAGGATTGGAATGGGAAGGAGTTGGATATCACATCTCATGCTAAAGGGAGGGTCTCAGGTTTGGAAGGGGAAGGATTTGGATATCACATCTCATGTTATCGGAAGGATCTCACGTTTGGTATTAGAAGTATTGAGTTATCATATCTCATGCTATAGGAAGGGTCTCAGGATTGGAATGGGAAAGAGTTGGATATCACATCTCATGCTATAGGGAGTGTCTCAGGATTGGAATGGGAAGGACTTAGATATCACATATCATGCTATAGGGAGGGTCTCAGTTTTGATATTAGAAGCATTGAGATATCACATCTCATGCTATCGGAAGTGTCTCAGGATTGGAATGGGAAGGAGCTGGATATCACATCTCATGCTAAAGGAAGGGTATCAGTATTGGATTTGGAAGAAGTTGGATATCCCATCTCATGCTATAGGAAGGGTCTCAGGTTGGAATGGGAAGGAGTTGGATATCACATATCATGTTATAGGAAGGTTCTCAGGATTGGAATGGGAAGGACTTGGATATCATATCTCATGCTATAGGACAGGTCTCAGGTTTGTTATTAGAATCATTGAGATATCATATTGCATGCTGTAGGAAGGGTCTAAGGATTGGAATGGGAAGGACTTGGATATCACATCTCATGCTATAGATAGGCTCTTAGGTTTGGAAAGGGAAGGAGTTGGATATCACATTTCATGTTAGAGGAAGGATCTCAGGTTTGGTATTAGAAGCATTGAGATATCACATCTCATGCTATAGGAAGGGTCTCAGGATTGGAATGGAAGGAGTTGGATATCACATCTCATGTTATAGGAAGGATCTCAGGTTTGGTATTAGAAGCATTGAGACATCACATCTCATGCTATAGGAAGGGTCTCAGGGTTGGAATGGGAAGGAGTTGGATATCACATCTCATCCAATAGGAAGGGTCTCAGGTTTGGAATGGGAAGGAATTGGATATCACATCTCATGTTATAGGAAGGATCTCAGGTTTGGTATTAGAAGCATTGAGATATCACATCTCATGCTATAGGAAGGGTCTCAGGATTGGAATGTGAAGGATTTGGATATCACATCTCATGCTAAAGGAAGGGTCTCAGGTTTGGTAGAAGCATTGAGATATCAAGTCTCTGGTATCGGAAGGGTCTCAGGATTGGATTGGGAAGGAGTTGGATATCCCTTCTCATGCTATAGGAAGGGTCTCAGGATTTGAATGGCAAGGAGTTGGATATCACATCTCATGCCATAGGAAGGGTCTCAGGTTTGGTATAAGCATTGAGATATCACATCTCTGCTATCGGAAGGGTCTCAGGATTGGAATGGGAAGGAGTTGGATATTCCCATCTCATGTTATAGGAAGGGTCTCAGGTTTGGTATTAGAAGCATTGAGATATCACATCTCATGCTATAGGAAGGGTCTCAGGATTGGAATGGGAAGGACTTGGATATCACATCTCATGCTATAGGGAGGGTCTCAAGTTTCATATTAGAAGCTTTGAGATATCACATCTCATGATATCGGAAGGGTCTCAGGATTGGAATGGGAAGGAGTTGGATATCACATCTCATGATAAAGGAAGGGTCTAAGGTTTGGAAGGGTAAGGATTTGGATATCACATCTCATGTTATATTACGGGTCTCAGATTTGGTATTAGAAGCATTGAGATATCAAGTCTCAGAGTATAGGAAGGGTCTCAGAATTGGAATGGGAAGGAGTTGGATATCACATCTCAAGCTATAGGAAGGGTCTCAGGATTGGAATGGGAAGGACTTGGATATCACATCTCATGCTATAGGAAGGCTCTCAGGTTTGGAAGGGGAAAGAGTTGGATATCACATTTCATGTTAGAGGTAGGATCTCAGGTTTGGTATTAGAGGCATTGAGATATCACATCTCATGCTATCAGAAGGGTCTCAGGAATGGAATGGGAAGGAGTTGGATATAACATCTCATGCTAAAGGGAGGGTCTCAGGTTTGGAAGGGGAAGGATTTGGATATCACATCTCATGTTATAGGAAGGATCTCAGGTTTGGTATTAGAAGCATTGAGATATCACATCTCATGCTATCGGAAGGATCTCAGGTTTGGTATTAGAAGCATTGAGATATCACATCTCATGCTATCAGAAGGGTCTCAGGATTGGAAGGGGAAGGAGTTGGATATCACATCTCATGCTAAAGGGAGGGTCTCAGGTTTGGAAGGGGAAGGATTTGGATATCACATCTCATGTTATTGGAAGGATCTCACGTTTGGTATTAGAAGTATTGAGATATCATATCTCATGCTATAGGAAGGGTCTCAGGATTGGAATGGGAAAGAGTTGGATATCACATCTCATGCTATAGGGAGTGTCTCAGGATTGGAATGGGAAGGACTTAGATATCACATATCATGCTATAGGGAGGGTCTCAGTTTTGATATTAGAAGCATTGAGATATCACATCTCATGCTATCGGAAGTGTCTCAGGATTGGAATGGGAAGGAGCTGGATATCACATCTCATGCTAAAGGAAGGGTCTCAGGTTTGGAACGGGAAGGAGTTGGATATCACATTTCATGTTATAGGAAGGGTCTCAGGTTTGGTATAAGCATTGAGATATCACATCTCTGCTATCGGAAGCGGCTCAGGATTGGAATGGGAAGGAGTTGGATATCCCATCTAATGTTATAGGAACAGTCTCTGGTTTGGTATTAGAATCATTGAGATATCACATCGCATGCTGTAGGAAGGGTCTAAGGATTGGAATGGGATGGACTTGGATATCACATCTCATGCTATAGGTAGGCTCTCAGGTTTGGTATAAGCATTGAGATATCACATCTCATGCTATAGGAAGGGTCTCAGGATTGGAATGGGAAGGAATTGGATATCACATCTCATGCTATAGGAAGGGTCTCAGATTTGGTATAAGCATTGAGATATCACATCTCATGCTAAAGGAAGGGTCTCAGGATTGGAATGGGAAGGAGTTGTATATGACATCTCAGGCCATAGGAAGGTTCTCAGGTTTGGTATAAGCATTGAGATATCACATCTCTGCTATCGGAAAGGTCTCAGGATTGGAATGGGAAGGAGTTGGATATCCCATCTCATGTTATAGGAAGGGTCTCAGGTTTGGTATTAGAAGCATAGAGATATCACATCTCATGCTATAGGAAGGGTCTCAGGATTGGAATGGGAAGGACTTGGATGTCACATCTCATGCTATAGGGAGGGTCTCAAGTTTGATATTAGAAGCATTGAGATAACAAATCTCATGATATCGGAAGGGTCTCAGGATTGGAATGGGAAGGAGTTGGATATCACATCTCATGATAAAGGAAGGGTCTAAGGTTTGGAAGGGGAAGGATTTGGATATCACATCTCATGTTATAGGACGGGTCTCAGGTTTGGTATTAGAAGCATTGAGATATCAAGTCTCATGGTATAAGAAGGGTCTCAGAATTGGAATGGGAAGGAGTTGGATATCACACCTCAATCTATAGGATGGGTCTCAGGATTGGAATGGGAAGGAGTTTGATATCACATCTCATGCCATAGTATGGGTCTCAGGTTTGGTAGAAGCATTGGGATATCACATCTCATGCTATCGGAAGGGTATCAGTATTGGATTTGGAAGAAGTTGGATATCCCATCTCATGCTATAGGAAGGGTCTCAGGATTGGAATGGGAAGGAGTTTGATATCACATCTCATGCCATAGTATGGGTCTCAGGTTTGGTAGAAGCATTGGGATATCACATCTCATGCTATCGGAAGGGTATCAGTATTGGATTTGGAAGAAGTTGGATATCCCATCTCATGCTATAGGAAGGGTCTCAGGTTGGAATGGGAAGGAGTTGGATATCACATTTCATGTTATAGGAAGGGTCGCAGGATTGGAATGGGAAGGACTTGGATATCATATCTCATGCTATAGGACGGGTCTCAGGTTTGTTATTAGAATCATTGAGATATCATATTGCATGCTGTAGGAAGGGTCTAAGGATTGGAATGGGAAGGACCTGGATATCACATCTCATGCTATATATAGGCTCTTAGGTTTGGAAAGGGAAGGAGATGGATATCACATTTCATGTTAGAGGAAGGATCTCAGGTTTGGTATTAGAAGCATTGAGATATCACATCTCATGCTATAGGAAGGGTCTCAGGATTGGAATGGGAAGTAGTTGGATATCACATCTCATGCTATAGGAAGGGTCTCAGGTTTGGTATAAGCATTGAGATATCACATCTCATGCTATAGGACGGGTCTCAGGATTGGAATGGAAGGAGTTGGATATCACATCTCATGTTATAGGAAGGATCTCAGGTTTGGTATTAGAAGCATTGAGACATCACATCTCATGCTATAGGAAGGGTCTCAGGGTTGGAATGGGAAGGAGTTGGATATCACAACTCATCCAATAGGAAGGGTCTCAGGTTTGGAATGGGAAGGAATTGGATATCACATCTCATGTTATAGGAAGGATCTCAGGTTTGGTATTAGAAGCATTGAGATATCACATCTCATGCTATAGGAAGGGTCTCAGGATTGGAATGTGAAGGATTTGGATATCACATCTCATGCTAAAGGAAGGGTCTCAGGTTTGGTAGAAGCATTGAGATATCACGTCTCTGCTATCGGAAGGGTCTCAGGATTGGATTGGGAAGGAGTTGGATACCCCTTCTCATGCTATAGGAAGGGTCTCAGGATTTGAATGGCAAGGAGTTGGATATCACATCTCATGCCATACGAAGGGTCTCAGGTTTGGGATAAGCATTGAGATATCACATCTCTGCTATCGGAAGGGTCTCAGGATTGGAATGGGAAGGAGTTGGATATTCCCATCTCATGTTATAGGAAGGGTCTCAGGTTTGGTATTAGAAGCATTGAGATATCACATCTCATGCTATAGGAAGGGTCTCAGGATTGGAATGGGAAGGACTTGGATATCACATCTCATGCTATAGGGAGGGTCTCAAGTTTGATATTAGAAGCTTTGAGATATCACATCTCATGATATCGGAAGGGTCTCAGGATTGGAATGGGAAGGAGTTGGATATCACATCTCATGATAAAGGAAGGGTCTAAGGTTTGGAAGGGGAAGGATTTGGATATCACATCTCATGTTATATTACGGGTCTCAGGTTTGGTATTAGAAGCATTGAGATATCAAGTCTCAGAGTATAGGAAGGGTCTCAGAATTGGAATGGGAAGGAGTTGGATATCACATCTCAAGCTATAGGAAGGGTCTCAGGATTGGAATGGGAAGGACTTGGATATCACATCTCATGCTATAGGAAGGCTCTCAGGTTTGGAAGGGGAAAGAGTTGGATATCACATTTCATGTTAGAGGTAGGATCTCAGGTTTGGTATTAGAGGCATTGAGATATCACATCTCATGCTATCAGAAGGGTCTCAGGAATGGAATGGGAAGGAGTTGGATATCACATCTCATGCTAAAGGGAGGGTCTCAGGTTTGGAAGGGGAAGGATTTGGATATCACATCTCATGTTATAGGAAGGATCTCAGGTTTGGTATTAGAAGCATTGAGATATCACATCTCATGCTATCGGAAGGATCTCAGGTTTGGTATTAGAAGCATTGAGATATCACATCTCATGCTATCAGAAGGGTCTCAGGATTGGAATGGGAAGGAGTTGGATATCACATCTCATGCTAAAGGGAGGGTCTCAGGTTTGGAAGGGGAAGGATTTGGATATCACATCTCGTGTTATCGGAAGGATCTCACGTTTGGTATTAGAAGTATTGAGATATCATATCTCATGCTATAGGAAGGGTCTCAGGATTGGAATGGGAAGGAGTTGGGTATCACATCTCATGATATAGGAAGTGTCTCGGGATTGGAATGGGAAGGACTTGGATATCACATCTCATGCTATAGGTAGGGTCTCAAGTTTGATATTAGAAGCATTGAGATATCACATCTCATGCTATAGGAAGGGTCTGAGGATTGGAATGGGAAGGAGTTGGATATCACATCTCATGCTATGGGAAGGGTCTCAGGTTTGGTATAAGCAGTGAGATATCACATCCCATGCTATAGGAAGTGTCTCAGGATTGGAATGGGAAGGAGTTGGATATCACATCTCATGTTATAGGAAGGATCTCAGGTTTGGTATAAGCATTGAGATATCACATCTCTGCTATCGGAAGGGTCTCAGGATTGGAATGGGAAGGAGTTGGATATTCCCATCTCATGTTATAGGAAGGGTCTCAGGTTTGGTATTAGAAGCATTGAGATATCACATCTCATGCTATAGGAAGGGTCTCAGGATTGGAATGGGAAGGACTTGGATATCACATCTCATGCTATAGGGAGGGTCTCAAGTTTGATATTAGAAGCTTTGAGCTATCACATCTCATGATATCGGAAGGGTCTCAGGATTGGAATGGGAAGGAGTTGGATATCACATCTCATGATAAAGGAAGGGTCTAAGGTTTGGAAGGGGAAGGATTTGGATATCACATCTCATGTTATATTACGGGTCTCACGTTTGGTATTAGAAGTATTGAGATATCAAGTCTCATAGTATAGGAAGGGTCTCAGAATTGGAATGGGAAGGAGTTGGATATCACATCTCAAGCTATAGGAAGGGTCTCAGGATTGGAATGGGAAGGACTTGGATATCACATCTCATGCTATAGGAAGGCTCTCAGGTTTGGAAGGGGAAAGAGTTGGATATCACATTTCATGTTAGAGGTAGGATCTCAGGTTTGGTATTAGAGGCATTGAGATATCACATCTCATGCTATCAGAAGGGTCTCAGGAATGGAATGGGAAGGAGTTGGATATCACATCTCATGCTAAAGGGAGGGTCTCAGGTTTGGAAGGGGAAGGATTTGGATATCACATCTCATGTTATAGGAAGGATCTCAGGTTTGGTATTAGAAGCATTGAGATATCACATCTCATGCTATCGGAAGGATCTCAGGTTTGGTATTAGAAGCATTGAGATATCACATCTCATGCTATCAGAAGAGTTTCAGGATTGGAATAGGAAGGAGTTGGATATCACATCTCATGCTAAAGGGAGGGTCTCAGGTTTGGAAGGGGAAGGATTTGGATATCACATCTCATGTTATCGGAAGAATCTCACGTTTGGTATTAGAAGTATTGAGATATCATATCTCATGCTATAGGAAGGGTCTCAGGATTGGAATGGGAAGGAGTTGGATATCACATCTCATGCTATAGGGAGGGTCTCAGGATTGGAATGGGAAGGACTTAGATATCACATATCATGCTATAGGGAGGGTCTCAGTTTTGATATTAGAAGCATTGAGATATCACATCTCATGCTATCGGAAGTGTCTCAGGATTGGAATGGGAAGGTGCTGGATATCACATCTCATGCTAAAGGAAGGGTCACAGGTTTGGAACGGGAAGGATTTGGATATCACATCTCATGTTATAGGAAGGGTCTCAGGTTTGGTATAAGCATTGAGATATCACATCTCTGCTATCGGAAGTGTCTCAGGATTGGAATGGGAAGGAGTTGGATATCCCATCTCATGTTATAGGACGGGTCTCAGGTTTGTTATTAGAATCATTGAGATATCATATTGCATGCTGTTGGAAGGCTCTTAGATTTGGAATGGGAAGCAGTTGGATATCACATCTCATGCTATAGGAAGGGTCTCAGGTTTGGTATAAGCATTGAGATATCACATCTCATGCTATAGGAAGGGTCTCAGGTTTGTAATGGGAAGGAATTGGATATCACATCTCATGTTATAGGAAGGATCTCAGGTTTGGTATTAGAAGCATTGAGATATCACATCTCATGCTATGGGAAGGGTCTCAGGATTGGAATGTGAAGGATTTGGATATCACATCTCATGCTAAAGGAAGGGTCTCAGGTTTGGTAGAAGCATTGAGATATCACGTCTCTGCTATCGGAAGGGTCTCAGGATTGGATTGGGAAGGAGTTGGATATCACATCTCATGCCATAGGAAGGGTCTCAGGTTTGGTATAAGCATTGAGATATCACATCTTTGCTATCGGAAGGGTCTCAGGATTGGATTGGGAAGGATTTGGATATCCCTTCTCATGCTATAGGAAGTGTCTCAGGTTGGAATGGGAAGGAGTTGGATATCACATCTCATGTTATAGGAAGGGTCTCAGGATTGGAATGGGAAGGATTTGGATATCACATCTCTTGCTATAGGAAGGGTCTCATGTTTGGAATGGGAAGGAGTTGGATATCACATATGCTATAGTTAGTGTCTCAGGTTTGGAACGGGAAGGAGTTGGATATCACATCGCATGTTATAGGAAGGGTCTCAGGTTTGGTATAAGCATTGAGATATCACATCTCTGCTATCGGAAGCGGCTCAGGATTGGAATGGGAAGGAGTTGGATATCCCATCTCATGTTATAGGAAGAGTCTCTGGTTTGGTATTAGAATCATTGAGATATCACATCGCATGCTGTAGGAAGGGTCTAAGGATTGGAATGGGATGGACTTGGATATCACATCTCATGCTATAGGTAGGCTCTCAGGTTTGGTATAAGCATTGAGATATCACATCTCATGCTATAGGAAGGGTCTCAGGATTGGAATGGGAAGGAATTGGATATCACATCTCATGCTATAGGAAGGGTCTCAGATTTGGTATAAGCATTGAGATATCACATCTCATGCTAAAGGAAGGGTCTCAGGATTGGAATGGGAAGGAGTTGTATATGACATCTCAGGCCATAGGAAGGTTCTCAGGTTTGGTATAAGCATTGAGATATCACATCTCTGCTATCGGAAGGGTCTCAGGATTGGAATGGGAAGGAGTTGGATATCCCATCTCATGTTATAGGAAGGGTCTCAGGTTTGGTATTAGAAGCATAGAGATATCACATCTCATGCTATAGGAAGAGTCTCAGGATTTGAATGGCAAGGAGTTGGATATCACATCTCATGCCATAGGAAGGGTCTCAGGTTTGGTATAAGCATTGAGATATCACATCTCTGCTATCGGAAGGGTCTCAGGATTGGATTAGGAAGGAGTTGGATATCCCTTCTCATGCTATAGGAAGTGTCTCAGGTTGGAATGGCAAGGAGTTGGATATCACATCTCATGTTATAGGAAGGGTCTCAGGATTGGAATGGGAAGGATTTGGATATCACATCTCTTGCTATAGGAAGGGTCTCAGGATTGGAATGGGTACGAGTTGGATATTACTTTCTTGCTATAGGAAGGGTCTCATGTTTGGAATGGGAAGGAGTTGGATATCACATATGCTATAGTTAGTGTCTCAGGTTTGGAACGGGAAGGAGTTGGATATCACATCTCATGTTATAGGAAGGGTCTCAGGTTTGGTATAAGCATTGAGATATCACATCTCTGCTATCGGAAGCGGCTCAGGATTGGAATGGGAAGGAGTTGGATATCCCATCTCATGTTATAGGAAGAGTCTCTGGTTTGGTATTAGAATCATTGAGATATCACATCGCATGCTGTAGGAAGGGTCTAAGGATTGGAATGGGATGGACTTGGATATCACATCTCATGCTATAGGTAGGCTCTCAGGTTTGGTATAAGCATTGAGATATCACATCTCATGCTATAGGAAGGGTCTCAGGATTGGAATGGGAAGGAATTGGATATCACATCTCATGCTATAGGAAGGGTCTCGGATTTGGTATAAGCATTGAGATATCACATCTCATGCTAAAGGAAGGGTCTCAGGATTGGAATGGGAAGGAGTTGTATATGACATCTCAGGCCATAGGAAGGTTCTCAGGTTTGGTATAAGCATTGAGATATCACATCTCTGCTATCGGAAGGGTCTCAGGATTGTAATGGGAAGGAGTTGGATATCCCATCTCATGTTATAGGAAGGGTCTCAGGTTTGGTATTAGAAGCATAGAGAAATCACATCTCATGCTATAGGAAGGGTCTCAGGATTTGAATGGGAAGGACTTGGATGTCACATCTCATGCTATAGGGAGGGTCTCAAGTTTGATATTAGAAGCATTGAGATAACAAATCTCATGATATCGGAAGGGTCTCAGGATTGGAATGGGAAGGAGTTGGATATCACATCTCATGATAAAGGAAGGGTCTAAGGTTTGGAAGGGGAAGGATTTGGATATCACATCTCATGTTATAGGACGGGTCTCAGGTTTGGTATTAGAAGCATTGAGATATCAAGTCTCATGGTATAAGAAGGGTCTCAGAATTGGAATGGGAAGGAGTTGGATATCACACCTCAAGCTATAGGAAGGGACTCAGGATTGGAATGGGAAGGAGTTTGATATCACATCTCATGCCATAGTATGGGTCTCAGGTTTGGTAGAAGCATTGGGATATCACATCTCATGCTATCGGAAGGGTATCAGTATTGGATTTGGAAGAAGTTGGATATCCCATCTCATGCTATAGGAAGGGTCTCAGGTTGGAATGGGAAGAAGTTGGATATCACATATCATGTTATAGGAAGGGTCTCAGGATTGGAATGGGAAGGACTTGGATATCACATTTCATGTTAGAGGAAGGATCTCAGGTTTGGTATTAGAAGCATTGAGATATCACATCTCATGCTAAAGGAAGGGTCTCAGGATTGGAATGGGAAGTAGTTGGATATCACATCTCATGCTATAGGAAGGGTCTCAGGTTTGGTATAAGCATTGAGATATCACATCTCATGCTATAGGACGGGTCTCAGGATTGGAATGGAAGGAGTTGGATATCACATCTCATGTTATAGGAAGGATCTCAGGTTTGGTATTAGAAGCATTGAGACATCACATCTCATGCTATAGGAAGGGTCTCAGGGTTGGAATGGGAAGGAGTTGGATATCATATCTCATCCAATAGGAAGGGTCTCAGGTTTGGAATGGGAAGGAATTGGATATCACATCTCATGTTATAGGAAGGATCTCAGGTTTGGTATTAGAAGCATTGAGATATCACATCTCATGCTATAGGAAGGGTCTCAGGATTGGAATATGAAGGATTTGGATATCACATCTCATGCTAAAGGAAGGGTCTCAGGTTTGGTAGAAGCATTGAGATATCACGTCTCTGCTATCGGAAGGGTCTCAGGATTGGATTGGGAAGCAGTTGGATATCCCTTCTCATGCTATAGGAAGGGTCTCAGGATTTGAATGGCAAGGAGTTGGATATCACATCTCATGCCATAGGAAGGGTCTCAGGTTTGGTATAAGCATTGAGATATCACATCTCTGCTATTGGAAGGGTCTCAGGATTGGAATGGGAAGGAGTTGGATATTCCCATCTCATGTTATAGGAAGGGTCTCAGGGTTGGTATTAGAAGCATTGAGATATCACATCTCATGCTATAGGAAGGGTCTCAGGATTGGAATGGGAAGGACTTGGATATCACATCTCATGCTATAGGGAGGGTCTCAAGTTTCATATTAGAAGCTTTGAGATATCACATCTCATGATATCGGAAGGGTCTCAGGATTGGAATGGGAAGGAGTTGGATATCACATCTCATGATAAAGGAAGGGTCTAAGGTTTGGAAGGGGAAGGATTTGGATATCACATCTCATGTTATATTACGGGTCTCAGGTTTGGTATTAGAAGCATTGAGATATCAAGTCTCAGAGTATAGGAAGGGTCTCAGAATTGGAATGGGAAGGAGTTGGATATCACATCTCAAGCTATAGGAAGGGTCTCAGGATTGGAATGGGAAGGACTTGGATATCACATCTCATGCTATAGGAAGGCTCTCAGGTTTGGAAGGGGAAAGAGTTGGATATCACATTTCATGTTAGAGGTAGGATCTCAGGTTTGGTATTAGAGGCATTGAGATATCACATCTCATGCTATCAGAAGGGTCTCAGGAATGGAATGGGAAGGAGTTGGATATCACATCTCAAGCTATAGGAAGGGTCTCAGGATTGGAATGGGAAGGACTTGGATATCACATCTCATGCTAAAGGGAGGGTCTCAGGTTTGGAAGGGGAAGGATTTGGACATCACATCTCATGTTATAGGAAGGATCTCAGGTTTGGTATTAGAAGCATTGAGATATCACATCTCATGCTATCGGAAGGATCTCAGGTTTGGTATTAAAAGTATTGAGATATCATATCTCATGCTATAGGAAGGGTCTCAGGATTGGAATGGGAAAGAGTTGGATATCACATCTCATGCTATAGGGAGTGTCTCAGGATTGGAATGGGAAGGACTTAGATATCACATATCATGCTATAGGGAGGGTCTCAGTTTTGATATTAGAAGCATTGAGATATCACATCTCATGCTATCGGAAGTGTCTCAGGATTGGAATGGGAAGGAGCTGGATATCACATCTCATGCTAAAGGAAGGGTCTCAGGTTTGGAACGGGAAGGATTTGGATATCACATCTCATGTTATAGGAGGGGTCTCAGGTTTGGTATAAGCATTGAGATATCACATCTCTGCTATCGGAAGTGTCTCAGGATTGGAATGGGAAGGAGTTGGATATCCCATCTCATGTTATAGGACGGGTCTCAGGTTTGTTATTAGAATCATTGAGATATCATATTGCATGCTGTAGGAAGGGTCTAAGGGTTGGAATGGGAAGGACTTGGATATCACATCTCATGCTATAGATAGGCTCTTAGGTTTGGAAAGGGAAGGAGTTGGATATCACATTTCATGTTAGAGGAAGGATCTCAGGTTTGGTATTAGAAGCATTGAGATATCACATCTCATGCTATAGGAAGGGTCTCAGGATTGGAATGGGAAGTAGTTGGATATCACATCTCATGCTATAGGAAGGGTCTCAGGTTTGGTATAAGCATTGAGATATCACATCTCATGCTATAGGACGGGTCTCAGGATTGGAATGGAAGGAGTTGGATATCACATCTCATGTTATAGGAAGGATCTCAGGTTTGATATTAGAAGCATTGAGACATCACATCTCATGCTATAGGAAGGGTCTCAGGGTTGGAATGGGAAGGAGTTGGATATCACATCTCATCCAATAGGAAGGGTCTCAGGTTTGGAATGGGAAGGAATTGGATATCACATCTCATGTTATAGGAAGGATCTCAGGTTTGGTATTAGAAGCATTGAGATATCACATCTCATGCTATAGGAAGGGTCTCAGGATTGGAATGTGAAGGATTTGGATATCACATCTCATGCTAAAGGAAGGGTCTCAGGTTTGGTAGAAGCATTGAGATATCACGTCTCTGCTATCGGAAGGGTCTCAGGATTGGATTGGGAAGGAGTTGGATATCCCTTCTCATGCTCTAGGAAGGGTCTCAGGATTTGAATGGCAAGGAGTTGGATATCACATCTCATGCCATAGGAAAGGTCTCAGGTTTGGTATAAGCATTGAGATATCACATCTCTGCTATCGGAAGGGTCTCAGGATTGGATTGGGAAGGAGTTGGATATCCCTTCTCATGCTATAGGAAGTGTCTCAGGTTGGAATCGGAAGGAGTTGGATATCACATCTCATGTTATAGGAAGGGTCTCAGGATTGGAATGGGAAGGATTTGGATATCACATCTCTTGCTATAGGAAGGGTCTCAGGATTGGAATGGGTAGGAGTTGGATATTACTTTCTTGCTATAGGAAGGGTCTCATGTTTGGAATGGGAAGGAGTTGGATATCACATATGCTATAGTTAGTGTCTCAGGTTTGGAACGGGAAGGAGTTGGATATCACATCTCATGTTATAGGAAGGGTCTCAGGTTTGGTATAAGCATTGAGATATCACATCTCTGCTATCGGAAGCGGCTCAGGATTGGAATGGGAAGGAGTTGGATATCCCATCTCATGTTATAGTAAGAGTCTCTGGTTTGGTATTAGAATCATTGAGATATCACATCGCATGCTGTAGGAAGGGTCTAAGGATTGGAATGGGATGGACTTGGATATCACATCTCATGCTATAGGTAGGCTCTCAGGTTTGGTATAAGCATTGAGATATCACATCTCTGCTATCGGAAGTGTCTCAGGATTGGAATGGGAAGGAGTTGGATATCCCATCTCATGCTATAGGACGGGTCTCAGGTTTGTTATTAGAATCATTGAGATATCATATTGCATACTGTAGGAAGGGTCTAAGGGTTGGAATGGGAAGGACTTGGATATCACATCTCATGCTATAGATAGGCTCTTAGGTTTGGAAAGGGAAGGAGTTGGATATCACATTTCATGTTAGAGGAAGGATCTCAGGTTTGGTATTAGAAGCATTGAGATATCACATCTCATGCTATAGGAAGGGTCTCAGGATTGGAATGGGAAGTAGTTGGATATCACATCTCATGCTATAGGAAGGGTCTCAGGTTTGGTATAAGCATTGAGATATCACATCTCATGCTATAGGACGGGTCTCAGGATTGGAATGGAAGGAGTTGGATATCACATCTCATGTTATAGGAAGGATCTCAGGTTTGTTATTAGAAGCATTGAGACATCACATCTCATGCTATAGGAAGGGTCTCAGGGTTGGAATGGGAAGGAGTTGGATATCACATCTCATCCAATAGGAAGGGTCTCAGGTTTGGAATGGGAAGGAATTGGATATCACATCTCATGTTATAGGAAGGATCTCAGGTTTGGTATTAGAAGCATTGAGATATCACATCTCATGCTATAGGAAGGGTCTCAGGATTGGAATGTGAAGGATTTGGATATCACATCTCATGCTAAAGGAAGGGTCTCAGGTTTGGTAGAAGCATTGAGATATCACGTCTCTGCTATCGGAAGGGTCTCAGGATTGGATTGGGAAGGAGTTGGATATCCCTTCTCATGCTATAGGAAGGGTCTCAGGATTTGAATGGCAAGGAGTTGGATATCACATCTCATGCCATAGGAAAGGTCTCAGGTTTGGTATAAGCATTGAGATATCACATCTCTGCTATCGGAAGGGTCTCAGGATTGGATTGGGAAGGAGTTGGATATCCCTTCTCATGCTATGGGAAGTGTCTCAGGTTGGAATGGGAAGGAGTTGGATATCACATCTCATGTTATAGGAAGGGTCTCAGGATTGGAATGGGAAGGATTTGGATATCACATCTCTTGCTATAGGAAGGGTCTCAGGATTGGAATGGGTAGGAGTTGGATATTACTTTCTTGCTATAGGAAGGGTCTCATGTTTGGAATGGGAAGGAGTTGGATATCACATATGCTATAGTTAGTGTCTCAGGTTTGGAACGGGAACGAGTTGGATATCACATCTCATGTTATAGGAAGGGTCTCAGGTTTGGTATAAGCATTGAGATATCACATCTCTGCTATCGGAAGCAGCTCAGGATTGGAATGGGAAGGAGTTGGATATCCCATCTCATGTTATAGTAAGAGTCTCTGGTTTGGTATTAGAATCATTGAGATATCACATTGCATGCTGTAGGAAGGGTCTAAGGATTGGAATGGGATGGACTTGGATATCACATCTCATGCTAAAGGTAGGCTCTCAGGTTTGGTATAAGCATTGAGATATCACATCTCATGCTATAGGAAGGGTCTCAGGATTGGAATGGGAAGGATTTGGATATCACATCTCATGCTATAGGAAGGGTCTCAGATTTGGAATAAGCATTGAGATATCACATCTCATGCTAAAGGAAGGGTCTCAGGATTGGAATGGGAAGGAGTTGTATATGACATCTCAGGCCATAGGAAGGGTCTCAGGTTTGGTATAAGCATTGAGATATCACATCTCTGCTATCGGAAGGGTCTCAGGATTGGAATGGGAAGGAGTTGGATATCCCATCTCATGTTATAGGAAGGGTCTCAGGTTTGGTATTAGAAGCATCGAGATATCACATCTCATGCTATAGGAAGGGTCTCAGGATTGGAATGGGAAGGACTTGGATGTCACATCTCATACTATAGGGAGGGTCTCAAGTTTGATATTAGAAGCATTGAGATAACAAATCTCATGATATCGGAAGGGTCTCAGGATTGGAATGGGAAGGAGTTGGATACCACATCTCATGATAAAGGAAGGGTCTAAGGTTTGGAAGGGGAAGGATTTGGATATCACATCTCATGTTATAGGACGGGTCTCAGGTTTGGTATTAGAAGCATTGAGATATCAAGTCTCATGGTATAAGAAGGGTCTCAGAATTGGAATGGGAAGGAGTTGGATATCACACCTCAAGCTATAGGAAGGGTCTCAGGATTGGAATGGGAAGGAGTTTGATATCACATCTCATGCCATAGTATGGGTCTCAGGTTTGGTAGAAGCATTGGGATATCACATCTCATGCTATCGGAAGGGTATCAGTATTGGATTTGGAAGAAGTTGGATATCCCATCTCATGCTATAGGAAGGGTCTCAGGTTGGAATGGGAAGGAGTTGGATATCACATTTCATGTTATAGGAAGGGTCTCAGGATTGGCATGGGAAGGACTTGGATATCATATCTCATGCTATAGGACAGGTCTCAGGTTTGTTATTAGAATCATTGAGATATCATATTGCATGCTGTAGGAAGGGTCTAAGGATTGGAACGGGAAGGACTTGGATATCACATCTCAAGCTATAGATAGGCTCTTAGGTTTGGAAAGGGAAGGAGTTGGATATCACATTTCATGTTAGAGGAAGGATCTCAGGTTTGGTATTAGAAGCATTGAGATATCACATCTCATGCTATAGGAAGGGTCTCAGGATTGGAATGGGAAGTAGTTGGATATCACATCTCATGCTATAGGAAGGGTCTCAGGTTTGGTATAAGCATTGAGATATCACATCTCATGCTATAGGACGGGTCTCAGGATTGGAATGGAAGGAGTTGGATATCACATCTCATGTTATAGGAAGGATCTCAGGTTTGGTATTAGAAGCATTGCGACATCACATCTCATGCTATAGGAAGGGTCTCAGGGTTGGAATGGGAAGGAGTTGGATATCACATCTCATCCAATAGGAAGGGTCTCAGGTTTGGAATGGGAAGGAATTGGATATCACATCTCATGTTATAGGAAGGGTCTCAGGTTTGGTAGAAGCATTGAGATATCACGTCTCTGCTATCGGAAGGGTCTCAGGTTTGGTATAAGCATTGAGATATCACATCTCATGCTATAGGACGGGTCTCAGGATTGGAATGGAAGGAGTTGGATATCACACCTCATGTTATAGGAAGGATCTCAGGTTTGGTATTAGAAGCATTGAGATATCACATCTCATGCTATAGGAAGGGTCTCAGGATTGGAATGTGAAGGATTTGGATATCACATCTCATGCTAAAGGAAGGGTCTCAGGTTTGGTAGAAGCATTGAGATATCACGTCTCTGCTATCGGAAGGGTCTCAGGATTGGATTGGGAAGGAGTTGGATATCCCTTCTCATGCTATAGGAAGGGTCTCAGGATTTGAATGGCAAGGAGTTGGATATCACATCTCATGCCATAGGAACGGTCTCAGGTTTGGTATAAGCATTGAGATATCACATCTCTGCTATCGGAAGGGTCTCAGGATTGGAATGGGAAGGAGTTGGATATTCCCATCTCATGTTATAGGAAGGGTCTCAGGTTTGGTATTAGAAGCATTGAGATATCACATCTCATGCTATAGGAAGGGTCTCAGGATTGGAATGGGAAGGACTTGGATATCACATCTCATGCTATAGGGAGGGTCTCAAGTTTGATATTAGAAGCTTTGAGATATCACATCTCATGATATCGGAAGGGTCTCAGGATTGGAATGGGAAGGAGTTGGATATCACATCTCATGATAAAGGAAGGGTCTAAGGTTTGGAAGGGGAAGGATTTGGATATCACATCTCATGTTATATTACGGGTCTCAGGTTTGGTATTAGAAGCATTGAGATATCAAGTCTCAGAGTATAGGAAGGGTCTCAGAATTAGAATGGGAAGGAGTTGGATATCACATCTCAAGCTATAGGAAGGGTCTCAGGATTGGAATGGGACGGACTTGGATATCACATCTCATGCTATAGGAAGGCTCTCAGGTTTGGAAGGGGAAAGAGTTGGATATCACATTTCATGTTAGAGGTAGGATCTCAGGTTTGGTATTAGAGGCATTGAGATATCACATCTCATGCTATCAGAAGGGTCTCAGGAATGGAATGGGAAGGAGTTGGATATCACATCTCATGCTAAAGGGAGGGTCTCAGGTTTGGAAGGGGAAGGATTTGGATATCACATCTCATGTTATAGGAAGGATCTCAGGTTTGGTATTAGAAGCATTGAGATATCACATCTCATGCTATCGGAAGGATCTCAGGTTTGGTATTAGAAGCATTGAGATATCACATCTCATGCTATCAGAAGGGTCTCAGGATTGGAATGGGAAGGAGTTGGATATCACATCTCATGCTAAAGGGAGGGTCTCAGGTTTGGAAGGGGAAGGATTTGGATATCACATCTCATGTTATCGGAAGGATCTCACGTTTGGTATTAGAAGTATTGAGATATCATATCTCATGCTATAGGAAGGGTCTCAGGATTGGAATGGGAAGGACTTAGATATCACATATCATGCTATAGGGAGGGTCTCAGGATTGGAATGGGAAGGACTTAGATATCACATATGCTATAGGGAGGGTCTCAGTTTTGATATTAGAAGCATTGAGATATCACATCTCATGCTATCGGAAGTGTCTCAGGATTGGAATGGGAAGGAGCTGGATATCACATCTCATGCTAAAGGAAGGGTCTCAGGTTTGGAACGGGAAGGATTTGGATATCACATCTCATGTTATAGGAAGGGTCTCAGGTTTGGTATAAGCATTGAGATATCACATCTCTGCTATCGGAAGTGTCTCAGGATTGGAATGGGAAGGAGTTGGATATCCCATCTCATGTTATAGGACGGGTCTCAGGTTTGTTATTAGAATCATTGAGATATCATATTGCATGCTGTAGGAAGGGTCTAAGGGTTGGAATGGGAAGGACTTGGATATCACATATCATGCTATAGATAGGCTCTTAGGTTTGGAAAGGGAAGGAGTTGGATATCACATTTCATGTTAGAGGAAGGATCTCAGGTTTGGTATTAGAAGCATTGAGATATCACATCGCATGCTGTAGGAAGGGTCTAAGGATTGGAATGGGATGGACTTGGATATCACATCTCATGCTATAGGTAGGCTCTCAGGTTTGGTATAAGCATTGAGATATCACATCTCATGCTATAGGAAGGGTCTCAGGATTGGAATGGGAAGGATTTGGATATCACATCTCATGCTATAGGAAGGGTCTCAGATTTGGTATAAGCATTGAGATATCACATCTCATGCTAAAGGAAGGGTCTCAGGATTGGAATGGGAAGGAGTTGTATATGACATCTCAGGCCATAGGAAGGGTCTCAGGTTTGGTATAAGCATTGAGATATCACATCTCTGCTATCGGAAGGGTCTCAGGATTGGAATGGGAAGGAGTTGGATATCCCATCTCATGTTATAGGAAGGGTCTCAGGTTTGGTATTAGAAGCATAGAGATATCACATCTCATGCTATAGGAAGGGTCTCAGGATTGGAATGGGAAGGACTTGGATGTCACATCTCATGCTATAGGGAGGGTCTCAAGTTTGATATTAGAAGCATTGAGATAACAAATCTCATGATATCGGAAGGGTCTCAGGATTGGAATGGGAAGGAGTTGGATACCACATCTCATGATAAAGGAAGGGTCTAAGGTTTGGAAGGGGAAGGATTTGGATATCACATCTCATGTTATAGGGCGGGTCTCAGGTTTGGTATTAGAAGCATTGAGATATCAAGTCTCATGGTATAAGAGGGTCTCAGAATTGGAATGGGAAGGAGTTGGATGTCACACCTCAAGCTATAGGAAGGGTCTCAGGATTGGAATGGGAAGGAGTTTGATATCACATCTCATGCCATAGTATGGGTCTCAGGTTTGGTAGAAGCATTGGGACATCACATCTCATGCTATCGGAAGGGTATCAGTATTGGATTTGGAAGAAGTTGGATATCCCATCTCATGCTATAGGAAGGGTCTCAGGTTGGAATGGGAAGGAGTTGGATATCACATTTCATGTTATAGGGAGGGTCTCAGGTTTGGAAGGGGAAGGATTTGGATATCACATCTCATGTTATCGGAAGGATCTCACGTTTGGTATTAGAAGTATTGAGATATCATATCTCATGCTATAGGAAGGGTCTCAGGATTGGAATGGGAAGGACTTAGATATCACATATCATGCTATAGGGAGGGTCTCAGGATTGGAATGGGAAGGACTTAGATATCACATATCATGCTATAGGGAGGGTCTCAGTTTTGATATTAGAAGCATTGAGATATCACATCTCATGCTATCGGAAGTGTCTCAGGATTGGAATGGGAAGGAGCTGGATATCACATCTCATGCTAAAGGAAGGGTCTCAGGATTGGAACGGGAAGGATTTGGATATCACATCTCATGTTATAGGAAGGGTCTCAGGTTTGGTATAAGCATTGAGATATCACATCTCTGCTATCGGAAGTGTCTCAGGATTGGAATGGGAAGGAGTTGGATATCCCATCTCATGTTATAGGACGGGTCTCAGGTTTGTTATTAGAATCATTGAGATATCATATTGCATGCTGTAGGAAGGGTCTAAGGGTTGGAATGGGAAGGACTTGGATATCACATATCATGCTATAGATAGGCTCTTAGGTTTGGAAAGGGAAGGAGTTGGATATCACATTTCATGTTAGAGGAAGGATCTCAGGTTTGGTATTAGAAGCATTGAGATATCACATCGCATGCTGTAGGAAGGGTCTAAGGATTGGAATGGGATGGACTTGGATATCACATCTCATGCTATAGGTAGGCTCTCAGGTTTGGTATAAGCATTGAGATATCACATCTCATGCTATAGGAAGGGTCTCAGGATTGGAATGGGAAGGATTTGGATATCACATCTCATGCTATAGGAAGGGTCTCAGATTTGGTATAAGCATTGAGATATCACATCTCATGCTAAAGGAAGGGTCTCAGGATTGGAATGGGAAGGAGTTGTATATGATATCTCAGGCCATAGGAAGGGTCTCAGGTTTGGTATAAGCATTGAGATATCACATCTCTGCTATCGGAAGGGTCTCAGGATTGGAATGGGAAGGAGTTGGATATCCCATCTCATGTTATTGGAAGGGTCTCAGGTTTGGTATTAGAAGAATAGAGATATCACATCTCATGCTATAGGAAGGGTCTCAGGATTGGAATGGGAAGGACTTGGATGTCACATCTCATGCTATAGGGAGGGTCTCAAGTTTGATATTAGAAGCATTGAGATAACAAATCTCATGATATCGGAAGGGTCTCAGGATTGGAATGGGAAGGAGTTGGATACCACATCTCATGATAAAGGAAGGGTCTAAGGTTTGGAAGGGGCAGGATTTGGATATCACATCTCATGTTATAGGACGGGTCTCAGGTTTGGTATTAGAAGCATTGAGATATCAAGTCTCATGGTATAAGAAGGGTCTCAGAATTGGAATGGGAAGGAGTTGGATATCACACCTCAAGCTATAGGAAGGGTCTCAGGATTGGAATGGGAAGGAGTTTGATATCACATCTCATGCCATAGTATGGGTCTCAGGTTTGGTAGAAGCATTGGGACATCACATCTCATGCTATCGGAAGGGTATCAGTATTGGATTTGGAAGAAGTTGGATATCCCATCTCATGCTATAGGAAGGGTCTCAGGTTGGAATGGGAAGGAGTTGGATATCACATTTCATGTTATAGGAAGGGTCTCAGGATTGGAATGGGAAGGACTTGGATATCATATCTCATGCTATAGGACGGGTCTCAGGTTTGTTATTAGAATCATTGAGATATCATATTGCATGCTGTAGGAAGGGTCTAAGGATTGGAATTGGAAGGACTTGGATATCACATCTCATGCTATAGATAGGCTCTTAGGTTTGGAAAGGGAAGGAGTTGGATATCACATTTCATGTTAGAGGAAGGATCTCAGGTTTGGTATTAGAAGCATTGAGATATCACATCTCATGCTATAGGAAGGGTCTCAGGATTGGAATGGGAAGTAGTTGGATATCACATCTCATGCTATAGGAAGGGTCTCAGGTTTGGTATAAGCATTGAGATATCACATCTCATGCTATAGGACGGGTCTCAGGATTTGAATGGAAGGAGTTGGATATCACATCTCATGTTATAGGAAGGATCTCAGGTTTGGTATTAGAAGCATTGAGACATCACATCTCATGCTATAGGAAGGGTCTCAGGGTTGGAATGGGAAGGAGTTGGATATCGCATCTCATCCAATAGGAAGGGTCTCAGGTTTGGAATGGGAAGGAATTGGATATCACATCTCATGTTATAGGAAGGATCTCAGGTTTGGTATTAGAAGCATTGAGATATCACATCTCATGCTATAGGAAGGGTCTCAGGATTGGAATGTGAAGGATTTGGATATCACATCTCATGCTAAAGGAAGGGTCTCAGGTTTGGTAGAAGCATTGAGATATCAGATCTCTGCTATCGGAAGGGTCTCAGGATTGGATTGGGAAGGAGTTGGATATCCCTTCTCATGCTATAGGAAGGGTCTCAGGATTTGAATGGGAAGGAGTTGGATATCACATCTCATGTTATAGGAAGGGTCTCAGGATTGGAATGGGAAGGATTTGGATATCACATCTCTTGCTATAGGAAGGGTCTCAGGATTGGAATGGGTAGGAGTTGGATATTACATTCTTGCTATAGGAAGGGTCTCATGTTTGGAATGGGAAGCAGTTGGATATCACATATGCTATAGTTAGTGTCTCAGGTTTGGAACGGGAAGGAGTTGGATATCACATCTCATGTTATAGGAAGGGTCTCAGGTTTGGTATAAGCATTGAGATATCACATCTCTGCTATCGGAAGCGGCTCAGGATTGGAATGGGAAGGAGTTGGATATCCCATCTCATGTTATAGGAAGAGTCTCTGGTTTGGTATTAGAATCATTGAGATATCACATCGCATGCTGTAGGAAGGGTCTAAGGATTGGAATGGGATGGACTTGGATATCACATCTCATGCTATAGGTAGGCTCTCAGGTTTGGTATAAGCATTGAGATATCACATCTCATGCTATAGGAAGGGTCTCAGGATTGGAATGGGAAGGAATTGGATATCACATCTCATGCTATAGGAAGGGTCTCAGATTTGGTATAAGCATTGAGATTTCACATCTCATGCTAAAGGAAGGGTCTCAGGATTGGAATGGGAAGGAGTTGTATATGACATCTCAGGCCATAGGAAGGGTCTCAGGTTTGGTATAAGCATTGAGATATCACATCTCTGCTATCGGAAGGGTCTCAGGATTGGAATGGGAAGGAGTTGGATATCCCATCTCATGTTATAGGAATGGTCTCAGGTTTGGTATTAGAAGCATAGAGATATCACATCTCATGCTATAGGAAGGGTCTCAGGATTGGAATGGGAAGGACTTGGATGTCACATCTCATGCTATAGGGAGGGTCTCAAGTTTGATATTAGAAGCATTGAGATAACAAATCTCATGACATCGGAAGGGTCTCAGGATTGGAATGGGAAGGAGTTGGATATCACATATCATGATAAAGGAAGGGTCTAAGGTTTGGAAGGGGGAGGATTTGGATATCACATCTCATGTTATAGGACGGGTCTCAGGTTTGGTATTAGAAGCATTGAGATATCAAGTCTCATGGTATAAGAAGGGTCTCAGAATTGGAATGGGAAGGAGTTGGATATCACACCTCAAGCTATAGGAAGGGTCTCAGGATTGGAATGGGAAGGAGTTTGATATCACATCTCATGCCATAGTATGGGTCTCAGGTTTGGTAGAAGCATTGGGATATCACATCTCATGCTATCGGAAGGGTATCAGTATTGGATTTGGAAGAAGTTGGATATCCCATCTCATGCTATAGGAAGGGTCTCAGGTTGGAATGGGAAGGAGTTGGATATCACATTTCATGTTATAGGAAGGGTCTCAGGATTGGAATGGGAAGGACTTGGATATCATATCTCATGCTATAGGAAGGCTCTCAGGTTTGGAAGGGGAAGGAGTTGGATATCACATTTCATGTTAGAGGAAGGATCTCAGGTTTGGTATTAGAGGCCTTGAGATATCACATCTCATGCTATAGGAAGGGTCTCAGGATTGGAATGGGAAGGAGTTGGATATCACATCTCAAGCTATAGGAAGGGTCTCAGGTTTGGTATAAGCATTGAGATATCACATCTCATGCTATAGGAAGGGTCTCAGGATTGGAATGGGAAGGAGTTGTATATGACATCTCATGCCATAGGAAGGGTCTCAGGTTTGGTATAAGCATTGAGATATCACATCACATGCTATAGGAAGGGTCTCAGGATTGGAATGGGAAGGACTTGGATATCACCTCTCATGCTATAGGCAGGGCCTCAGGTTTGGAAAGGGAAGGAGATGGATATCACATTTCATGTTAGAGATAGGATCTCAGGTTTGGTATTAGAGGCATTGAGATATCACATCTCATGCTATCAGAAGGGTCTCAGGATTGGAATGGGAAGGAGTTGTATATCACATCTCATGCTAAATGGAGGGTCTCAGGTTTGGAAGGGGAAGGATTTGGAAATCACATCTCATGTTATAGGAAGGATCTCAGGTTTGGTATTAGAAGCAGTGAGATATCACATCTCATGCTATCGGAAGTATCTCAGGTTTGGTATTAGAGGCATTGAGATATCACATCTCTTGCTATCATAAGGGCCTCAGGATTGGAATGGGAAGGAGTTGGATATCACATCTCATGTTATTGGAAGGATCTCAGGTTTGGTATTAGAAGGATTGAGACATCACATCTCATGCTATAGGAAAGGTCTCAGGATTGGAATGGGAAGGAGTTGGATATCACATCTCATGCTATAGGAAGGGTCTCAGATTTGGTATAAGCATTGAGATATCACATCTCATGCTATAGGAAGGGTCTCAGGATTGGATTGGGAAGGAGTTGTATATGACATCTCATGTTATAGGAAGGGTCTCAGGTTTGGTATTAGAAGCTTTGAGATAACAAATTCCATGATATCGGAAGGGTCTCAGGATTGGAATGGGAAGGAGTTGGATATCACATCTCATGATAAAGGAAGGGTCTAAGGTTTGGAAGGGGAAAGATTTGGATATCACATCTCATGTTATAGGACGGGTCTCAGGTTTGGTATTAGAAGCATTGAGATATCAAGTCTCATGGCATAGGAAGGGTCTCAGAATTGGAATGGGAAGGAGTTGGATATCACATCTCAAGCTATAGGAAGAGTCTCAGGATTGGAATGGGAATGAGTTTGATATCCCATCTCATGCCATAGTATGGGTCTCAGGTTTGGTAGAAGCATTGGGATATCACAATTCATGCTATTGGAAGTGTATCAGTATTGGATTTGGAAGGAGTTGGATATCCCATCTCATGCTATAGGAAGGGTCTCAGGTTTGGAAGGGGAAGGAGTTGGATATCCAATCTCATGTTATAGGACTGGTCTCAGGTTTGGTATTAGAAGCATTGAGATATCACATCGCATGCTGTAGGAAGGTTCTCAGGTTTGGTATTAGAAGCATTGAGACATCACATCTCATGCTATAGGAAGGGTCTCAGGATTGGAATGGGAAGGAGTTGGATATGACATCTCATGTTATAGGAAGGATCTCAGGTTTGGTATTCGAAGCATTGAGACATCATATCTCATGCTATAGGAAGGGTCTCAGGATTGGAATGGGAAGGAGTTGGATATCACATCTCATGCTATAGGAAGTGTCTCAGATTTGGTATAAGCATTGAGATATCACATCTCATGCTATAGGAAGGGTCTCAGGATTGGATTGGGAAGGAGTTGTATATGACATCTCAGGCCATAGGAAGGGTCTCAGGATTGGTATAAGCATTGAGATATCACATCTCTGCTATCGGAAGGGTCTCAGGATTGGAATGGGAAGGAGTTGGATATCCCATCTCATGTTAAAGGAAGGGTCTCAGGTTTGGTATTAGAAGCATTGAGATATCACATCTCATGCTATAGGAAGGGTCTCAGGATTGGAATGGGGAGGACTTGGATGTCACATCTCATGCTATAGGGAGGGTCTCAAGTTTGATATTAGAAGCATTGAGATAACAAATCTCATGATATCGGAAGGGTCTCAGGATTGGAATGGGAAGGAGTTGGATATCACATCTCATGATAAAGGAAGGGTCTAAGGTTTGGAAGGGGAAAGATTTGGATATCACATCTCATGTTATAGGACGGGTCTCAGGTTTGGTATTAGAAGCATTGAGATATCAAGTCTCATGGCATAGGAAGGGTCTCAGAATTGGAATGTGAAGGAGTTGGATATCACATCTCAAGCTATAGGAAGAGTCTCAGGATTGGAATGGGAAGGAGTTTGATATCACATCTCATGCCATAGTATGGGTCTCAGGTTTGGTAGAAGCATTGGGATATCACATCTCATGCTATTGGAAGGGTATCAGTATTGGATTTGGAAGGAGTTGGATATCCCATCTCATGCTATAGGAAGGGTCTCAGGTTGGAATGGGAAGGAGTTGGATATCACATTTCATGTTATAGGAAGGGTCTCAGGATTGGAAGGGGAAGGAGTTGGATATCACATTTCATGCTATAGGAAGGGTCTCAGGTTTGGAAGGGGAAGGAGTTGGATATCCAATCTCATGTTATAGGAAGGCTCTCAGGTTTGGAAGGGGAAGGAGTTGGATATCACATTTCATGTTAGAGGAAGGATCTCAGGTTTGGTATTAGAGGCCTTGAGATATCACATCTCATGCTATAGGAAGGGTCTCAGGATTGGAATGGGAAGGAGTTGGATATCACATCTCAAGCTTTAGGAAGGGTCTCAGGTTTGGTATAAGCATTGAGATAGCACATCTCATGCTATAGGAAGGGTCTCAGGATTGGAATGGGAAGGAGTTGGATATCACATCTCATGTTATAGGAAGGATCTCAGGTTTGGTATTAGAAGCATTGAGACATCACATCTCATGCTATAGGAAGGGTCTCAGGATTGGAATGGGAAGGAGTTGGATATCACATCTCATGCTATAGGAAGGGTCTCATATTTGGTATAAGCATTGAGATATCACATCTCTGCTATCGGAAGGGTCTCAGGATTGGAATGGGAAGGAGTTGGATATCCCATCTCATGCTATAGGGAGGGTCTCAATTTTGATATTAGAAGCATTGAGATAACAAATCTCATGATATCGGAAGGGTCTCAGGATTGGAATGGGAAGGAGTTGGATATCACATCTCATGATAAAGGAAGGGTCTAAGGTTTGGAAGGGGAAAGATTTGGATATCACATCTCATGTTATAGGACGGGTCTCAGGTTTGGTATTAGAAGCATTGAGATATCAAGTCTCATGGTATAGGAAGGGTCTCAGAATTGGAATGGGAAGGAGTTGGATATCACATCTCAAGCTATAGGAAGAGTCTCAGGATTGGATTGGGAAGGAGTTTGATATCACATCTCAAGCTTTAGGAAGGGTCTCAGGTTTGGTATAAGCATTGAGATAGCACATCTCATGCTATAGGAAGGGTCTCAGGATTGGAATGGGAAGGAGTTGGATATCACATCTCATGTTATAGGAAAGATCTCAGGTTTGGTATTAGAAGCATTGAGACATCACATCTCATGTTATAGGAAGGGTCTCAGGATTGGAATGGGAAGAAGTTGGATATCACATCTCATGTTATAGGAAGGTTCTCAGGTTTGGAATGGGGAGGAATTGGATATCACATCTCATGTCATAGGAAGGATCTCAGGTTTGGTATTAGAAGCATTCAGATATCACATCTCATGCTATAGGAATGGTCTCAGGATTGGAATGGGAAGGAGTTGGATATTACATTCCTGCTATAGGAAGGGTCTCAGGTTTGGAACGGGAAGGAGTTGGATATCACATCTCATGTTATAGGAAGGGTCTCAGGTTTGGTATAAGCATTGAGATATCACATCTCGGCTATCGGGAATGTCTCAGGATTGGAATGGGAAGGTGTTGGATATCCCATCTCATGTTATAGGACGGGTCTCAGGTTTGTTATTAGAATCATTGAGATATCATATTGCATGCTGTAGGAAGGGTCTAAGGATTGGAATGGGAAGGAGTTGGATATCCCATCTCATGTTATAGGAAGAGTCTCAAGTTTGGTATTGTTAAGACGGATTTCTGAACTCTGTCCTGGTGGCGCAGAAGTTCAGAAGGCCAACCTAATTACTTGGAACAGGGTAACCTCTGGACAAGCCAGACCAATCAAGGTAGCGATCGCGGCGGTCAAGACTAGGTCTCAAGAGGGGTGAGGGTGACTGAAAGCCCGCAATGAGCACACAAAGCAAGAGCGCTTACAAACTACTCCAAACAGTTGTTTATATCAAAAATAGATACACATTTATTATAAGGCCTTGAAACTAATAACCACAGTAAAAGCAGCAATATACAACGATATTAAACCAACACATACACTATCCACCCAATATATATACAGAATACACAGTTTCACAGCATTAGCAGCACGAAATATGTTATCCACCTGCAGGGGAAGGAAAACAGGCAGTGCGAACCAATGCGTGTGATATGTCCGCCTTCTGAGGCCCCTAACTAGATGGTAGTCCAATCCCTACGAAGAGTGGAGCCTAGCGCTCAAAAGTACCTGCACACGCCGGTGCCAATGGGCAGAAGGTGAAGCTCTTCGGAGGACGTTGGACAGCTCTGTAGGGTGCCCTAATGAAGGAGAACACGGTCCGCGACTCTAGCGCAGCCTCCACTGTGAGGCAGAAGTAGGGCGCGAGTACGGACAAGGGGAGCTGTATTTACAGCGGGGAAAAGCAAGGGGCACTGCAGGAGGGCGACCAGATCCTAGCTAATCTACTCACCGGTCCCCGAAGCAAGCAGGCCCGAGCTTCTCCTCGATAGATGCAGCTTCTGGCAGGTTCTGAAGAGCAGGGAACGTCTCGTCGTCGTGCAGAGTAAAAAGACGTCCCGATCGAAGAATCCTGCACAGTTTTGTCGCCACGGCAGGGCAACGGAACGGCCGGGTGTATTCAAGCCAAACGAGCACCGTTCACCTCTAGCTTAGGGTTGCTAAGCAAACGAAGCGTGTGAGCGTGCCCCGGACTCAGAATACCACCCAACCTGTCGGCGATTACAGAGCAGGACTCCTTAGTAAGCTGGTCAGTCAACTGGATGGCCCAGAGACACTTCCGAAGGCTTACGGCAGGAGTTGATGAAGGTGCCGGGAATAGCTGGTCCTTCTATTCCAATAGGTCGAAGCGCCAGTACAGGCCTTCTTGTTCGATCTTAGGTGGAAAGGGCTTCACCGGACGACAGCAATGAGGAGCAGAAGTTCTTCAGGGGGTCACCAGCGATTCCTCGGTCCAGCCTCGTGTTCGCAGGATACTTGGCTCCTGTATCCCTGGGTTCGTAAGAACTCAGGAGATCGACCTGGTAGTGGTGTTTCCAGCTCCCTCTTATCCACGGTTCCCTTCGCGCCAAAACGGAGGGGAGCCAATGGGAGATCCGCTCATCAACACACATACCATACGTGGACCAATCACGGACCACAGTGGTCCCAGGCATTCACACCACCCTAGACTCTCTGGCACCCAGGATGTGTATTGGGACCAGACAGCCCAGCCCACATCCTGGGGGCACTCAAACGACATGTAGAAGCCCGCGAAAGCAACCGTGTTTCGCGGGAAACTACATGCCCAAATAAGGAAGGCCCCGGGTCGCCTGACCCGGGGGAAGGTAAAGGGAGCAAGACGGACAGTGGACGAGACAAAGGAGCCTCGTGGTCCGGCCATTTTGGGTAGCCGGGCCACCCTTTTGTGTTCGCGGCAAAAAGGTGCTCAGAACGGCAAAAGGAGCTCAAAATAAACCAAATGATCGCTGCCACCAGCCCAGTCCCTGAATGACTTGCACCGATCCAAAAACCATCCTACAAGAGTGTCTAGGGTCTGTAGACGGCTAGAGACCCAAGAGAGCTGTAACTTAGCTTACAGTGCCCTCTTGTGTCGTGTTGCACTAAAATGGCGACACGATTAAAGAAACTACGGGAAACCACGTTCCCCGGTACTGACTGTCTTAAGGGCATGTCAGTTTCCCCATAAGAAAAGGAGCGAAAGCCCAGAGAAGTGCGGCAGAAGGCTGTACTTCTCTGGCAAAGTCAAGAACAAGGTTAAAAACAATAGCAAAAAGTTTAGGGGTTGCCACATGGAAGGAAAATTCCCTACAATTACGAAATCTTTCCTAACACTCGCCCCTCCCAGACTATGGACAGGGGGAACTAATCCACCCCTGGATGAGTCTCTTGTTCAGGTCGGTAAAACATTCTGGACAACCCATCAGCATTGCTATGTTGGACACCTGGCCTATGCTCAATAGTGAAGTCGAAGCCTTGTAGACTTATGGACCACCTAAGCAACTTTGGATTCTCCCCCTTCATGTTCATTAGCCACTTTAACGGCTTATGGTCAGTCTGCACAGTGAAGTGGGTCCCATAGAGGTAGGGCCTCAGCTTCCTTAGGGCCCACACAACAGAGAAACATTCTTTCTCTACCGTGGACCATCTGAGCTCTCTGTCCTTAAGCTGGCGACTAATAAAACCGATAGGGTGTTCCTTACCCTTCTCATCTACTTGTGATAGTACAGCTCCTATCCCAGTGTCAGAGGCATCCGTCTGCACGATAAAAGGTCTTTGATAATCAGGGGCCCTGAGCACAGGCGCCTGGCACAAGGAGTCTTTTAAGCCATTGAAGGCCTTCTCACACTCGTCGGTCCAAGTTACCTTCTTGGGTTTCTTCGGAGTTGTGAGGGCAGTCAGAGGAGCAGCTATGGTGCCATAGTCTGCCACAAAATTGCGGTAATAACCCGTGAGTCCTAAGAAGGCTCTCACTTGGGTTTGCGTAGTGGGGGTAGGCCAGTCTTGTACTGCTTGTACTTGACTGAGTAGAGGCTGTCTCCTCCCTCCACCTACTTCATGTCCAAGGTAAACCACTGAGCCTTGTCCATTTTGGTGAGGGGCCACTCGGACACCCTCAAAAGAGCTATCTGAAGGACTGCTGGGGAACAGGTCGGGGAGAGGTTCAGACTCCTCTCCCACAACGTCTGAAGCCAGTAGCAGTGCTGCGATTTCGACGCTTGGGCCGAAAGCCTTCAGCCTATTCACGTGAAACACTTTTAGAGCCTGTCCAGGCCTTCCAAGGTCCACTGAATAGCTAACCTCACCCAGGGGCTCCACCACTGTGTAAGGGCCTGACCATTTGTCCTGTAAAGCGCGAGGCCTTATTGGATTCATGATCAGGACTTGCTGACCAGGTGTAAAGTTGATGAGGGAAGCTTTCTGGTCATACCAATGTTTCACCAGCGCTTGCCCTGCCTTCAATTTATCACTAGCCAAGCCCATCAGAAGTACCATCCGTTTTCTGAGCCCTAGCACATAATCAACTACATTGGTAGTAACAGGGGGAGTGGGCATCTCCCATCCCTCCTTGACAATGGCTAAGGGTCCCCGTACGGGATGACCGAACAGAAGTTCGAAGGGGCTGAAGCCAACACCCTCCTGTGGTACCTCTCGGTAGGCAAACAGTAAGCATGAAACAAGAAGATCCCATTTTCTTCTCTGAGGCTCCTCCAGAGCCCCAATCATGCTCGTTAACGTCCTGTTGAAACGCCCCCCCAGACCATCGGTCTGGGGGCGGTATGCAGAAGAGAACCTGTAGGTGACCCCACATTCTTTCCACATAGCCTGCCTATACTTCGACATAAAGTTGCTGCCATGATCCGACACAACTTCTTTAGGGAAGCCAACCCTAGTAAACATGCCGAGTAAAGCTTCTGCAACTGACTTGGCAGTTACAGTCTTCAATGGGATGGCCTCAGGATACCTGGTTGCATGGTCGACCAGCACCAGGATAAACCTATTGCCCGAGGATGTTTGCGGGTCAAGGGGACCAACGATGTCGATCCCTACCCTTTCAAATGGTACCCCCACAACTGGGAGCGGTACCAACGGAGCTTGGATTGTCGCGCCAACCTTACCAGACAACTGGCAGGAGGCACAACTCCTGCAGTGACTTTCTACTTGCACCCCCATCTTGGGCCAGTAGAAGTGCATAGATAACCTTTGCTTGGTCCTCTTCATTCCAAGGTGACCAGCAAGGGGAACTTCATGCGCCAACTGCAGGAGGAAGGGTCTAACAGAAAGGGGAACCACCAACCTCCTATGGTCTCCTTCTGTAGACTCTGTGGGCTCACTGTACAGGAGTCCACCTTCCCAATAAATCCGATGCTTCCCAGGAGGTTCACCCTCAAGCTGGGAGCAGGCCTGTCTCCTTAGGCCTTCCAGAGATGGGCACTCACGTTGGCCCTTACTGAAGTCGTCCCTATCAGGACCTCCTTCAACTAACAAGTCTTTTAGTTCAGGATGGTCGTTGGGGTCGAACACTTCAGGCATCGCCACCTCCTCGTCAGGCTCGGGCGATTGACCAACTCCCTCCACCGCAGTGGTAGGCGAGCTCCGGGGAATATTCTCTTTCCCCCGTCGGGACTTGTTGACTCCTTTCGCCTTGGGTTTCCCCTTCGGCTGGGGCGGCGTATTGAACTTGGCAAATGCTGCCCGTGCTTGAGACCGTGTGTAGGGTCTTTCGGCAGTGTCTCCTACGAGCCCTAGAGCTCTGAGATCATTGCCCAACAAGACCTTTCCCGGGACGTTTCTCTGAATGCTCACTGGAATCCTAACTGCTGTACCATTTAAAGTTAGATTAACAGGGATCACGGGAAACATACGGAGGGGGCCGTCAGCCAACTTAGTGGGCATCAGAGGAGCTCTGGCAACTTCCTCTGAGTCTACCAAGGTAGAATCCACTACAGTTCGACTGCACCCACTATCCCTAAGAGCTGGAGTATCCACTCCATTGATCAGCACACTGTCTTTAAAGTAGTGCTTGGTATTATCCGGAATCCTAGCATACGCCTCTGCGACTTTAGGCTCCCAGGAACCCAGGGACACTAAAACTACCTCAGCCTCTATTCCGCTGGGAAATGAGTCTGAGGAGAAGGATGCTCCTGTAATCTCTTCTTCCTCGTAGGAGGAGAAGGCCAGATTAGCGGAGTGGACCCCCAGAGGTCTAACCTTACAACGGGGATCCCCCTTCACATGGTCAGTTGCTCCACAAGAAAAACAAGCCCCATTGGGTCTGTTTACGTAGGGAGGCTTATTATAACCAGAGTTCTGTTTCGGAGGCGAACCTCCACTACCCTGTGAGTTCTCGTATGGCTTACCCTTATTTTTCTTTTTGTGGCCCTTATGGGAAGAAGATTTAGCAGATTCCCCACCCTCCACATCTTTGGACTTTTTCCCTTCCTCCTGCTTACCAGGATGAGTTTTGTCCTTATGGGACACTCGATGTGACACCCATAAGTCTGCTGCAATGGCCAGCTTCTTAGGATCTATCTCCTTCGAATCGGCCAAATGCTGCTTAAGCTCCGGGGAAGAAGAAGCAAAAATGTGTTCCAGCATGACCAGATTGATCATGCCTTCGAAGGTAGAAACCTTATAACCTTCAACCCAGCCAGTTAAGTTTTTCAGGGACTCAGCTACATACGACACCCAAGTACCACCTTCCTTTTTCTTATACTCTCTAAACCTTTTCAAGTATTGGGTCGGAGTCTTCCCAAACTTTAAAATGAGAGTCTGCTTCAACATTGCAAAATCAGCGCGCTCAGCCTTCGACATTTCCATAATGGCACTGCAACCAGAATGGGGCAGTCTGCTGAGTAACCATGCAATCTTATCCGCATTATCAACCTCTTGAACCTCGCATGCATACTCAAACGCATTCAACCAGTCCATAATGTCATTCCGTTCCTCATACACACTGAGCAGATCTTTTGGAAACCGTGGATGAGAGGAAGCCCCAGAACCATGTCCAGGACCCTTGGACCCATTTGCGAACTGAAGCTTGGCCAGTTCCAACTGGTGATCCCTGTCTTTTTGTTTTTCTGCCTGGTCGATTTTCAGTTTGGCTATGCTGAATTCAAGCTCCTGCTGCCTAAACCGCAGCTCTTGCTTCTTGAATTCAAGCATAGCCTCCCCATCAACACTGGCAGAGGAAACGTTAGACATTACATCCTCCCTGTCCTCGTGGTCGTGATGGATCAGTGCAGCGGCAGAACCGTCGGTTCTGCCAGTGAGAGCAGCCCCACCACCTTCTGCACTGTCCTCGGAAGTTATAGCGTCAAGCTGCGCTTCTTGCCACGCCACGATTCTCTGGATCATTTCCAATTTAGTGCCTTGAGAGGAAACCCCTCTCTCCGCACACATCTTCTTCAATGTTTCAGATTTCGAAGCATTTAAGGTTAATAAAGTATTCGTTTCCATACTGTTGATAGGACTATGGCCTTTTTAACGTTATATTCAATACTTTACTGCGTGTCCTGGTTGGAATAACCTGAAAACGCCTTAGCTCGTGCGCAACACCGGATACCCTCAGTCGTATCCCACCGCTGTACACCAATTTGTTAAGACGGATTTCTGAACTCTGTCCTGGTGGCGCAGAAGTTCAGAAGGCCAACCTAATTACTTGGAACAGGGTAACCTCTGGACAAGCCAGACCAATCAAGGTAGCGATCGCGGCGGTCAAGACTAGGTCTCAAGAGGGGTGAGGGTGACTGAAAGCCCGCAATGAGCACACAAAGCAAGAGCGCTTACAAACTACTCCAAACAGTTGTTTATATCAAAAATAGATACACATTTATTATAAGGCCTTGAAACTAATAACCACAGTAAAAGCAGCAATATACAACGATATTAAACCAACACATACACTATCCACCCAATATATATACAGAATACACAGTTTCACAGCATTAGCAGCACGAAATATGTTATCCACCTGCAGGGGAAGGAAAACAGGCAGTGCGAACCAATGCGTGTGATATGTCCGCCTTCTGAGGCCCCTAACTAGATGGTAGTCCAATCCCTACGAAGAGTGGAGCCTAGCGCTCAAAAGTACCTGCACACGCCGGTGCCAATGGGCAGAAGGTGAAGCTCTTCGGAGGACGTTGGACAGCTCTGTAGGGTGCCCTAATGAAGGAGAACACGGTCCGCGACTCTAGCGCAGCCTCCACTGTGAGGCAGAAGTAGGGCGCGAGTACGGACAAGGGGAGCTGTATTTACAGCGGGGAAAAGCAAGGGGCACTGCAGGAGGGCGACCAGATCCTAGCTAATCTACTCACCGGTCCCCGAAGCAAGCAGGCCCGAGCTTCTCCTCGATAGATGCAGCTTCTGGCAGGTTCTGAAGAGCAGGGAACGTCTCGTCGTCGTGCAGAGTAAAAAGACGTCCCGATCGAAGAATCCTGCACAGTTTTGTCGCCACGGCAGGGCAACGGAACGGCCGGGTGTATTCAAGCCAAACGAGCACCGTTCACCTCTAGCTTAGGGTTGCTAAGCAAACGAAGCGTGTGAGCGTGCCCCGGACTCAGAATACCACCCAACCTGTCGGCGATTACAGAGCAGGACTCCTTAGTAAGCTGGTCAGTCAACTGGATGGCCCAGAGACACTTCCGAAGGCTTACGGCAGGAGTTGATGAAGGTGCCGGGAATAGCTGGTCCTGCTATTCCAATAGGTCGAAGCGCCAGTACAGGCCTTCTTGTTCGATCTTAGGTGGAAAGGGCTTCACCGGACGACAGCAATGAGGAGCAGAAGTTCTTCAGGGGGTCACCAGCGATTCCTCGGTCCAGCCTCGTGTTCGCAGGATACTTGGCTCCTGTATCCCTGGGTTCGTAAGAACTCAGGAGATCGACCTGGTAGTGGTGTTTCCAGCTCCCTCTTATCCACGGTTCCCTTCGCGCCAAAACGGAGGGGAGCCAATGGGAGATCCGCTCATCAACACACATACCATACGTGGACCAATCACGGACCACAGTGGTCCCAGGCATTCACACCACCCTAGACTCTCTGGCACCCAGGATGTGTATTGGGACCAGACAGCCCAGCCCACATCCTGGGGGCACTCAAACGACATGTAGAAGCCCGCGAAAGCAACCGTGTTTCGCGGGAAACTACATGCCCAAATAAGGAAGGCCCCGGGTCGCCTGACCCGGGGGAAGGTAAAGGGAGCAAGACGGACAGTGGACGAGACAAAGGAGCCTCGTGGTCCGGCCATTTTGGGTAGCCGGGCCACCCTTTTGTGTTCGCGGCAAAAAGGTGCTCAGAACGGCAAAAGGAGCTCAAAATAAACCAAATGATCGCTGCCACCAGCCCAGTCCCTGAATGACTTGCACCGATCCAAAAACCATCCTACAAGAGTGTCTAGGGTCTGTAGACGGCTAGAGACCCAAGAGAGCTGTAACTTAGCTTACAGTGCCCTCTTGTGTCGTGTTGCACTAAAATGGCGACACGATTAAAGAAACTATGGGAAACCACGTTCCCCGGTACTGACTGTCTTAAGGGCATGTCAGTTTCCCCATAAGAAAAGGAGCGAAAGCCCAGAGAAGTGCGGCAGAAGGCTGTACTTCTCTGGCAAAGTCAAGAACAAGGTTAAAAACAATAGCAAAAAGTTTAGGGGTTGCCACATGGAAGGAAAATTCCCTACAATTACGAAATCTTTCCTAACAGGTATTAGAAGCATTTAGCTATCACATCTCATGCTATAGGAAGTGTCTCAGGATTGGAATGGGAAGGAGTTGGATATCACATTTCATGTTAGAGGAAGGATCTCAGGTTTGGTATTAGAGGCATTGAGATATCACATCTCATGCTATAGGAAGGGTCTCAGGATTGGAATGGGAAGGAGTTGGATATCACATCTCATGCTATAGGAAGGGTCTCAGGTTTGGTATAAGCATTGAGATATCACATCTCATGCTATAGGAAGGGTCTCAGGATTGGAATGGGAAGGAGTTGGATATCACATCTCATGTTATAGGAAGGATCTCAGGTTTGGTATTAGAAGCATTGAGACATCACATCTCATGCTATCGGAAGGGTCTCAGGATTGGAATGGGAAGGACTTGGATATCACATCTCATGCTATAGGGAGGGTCTCAAGTTTGATATTAGAAGCATTGAGATATCATATCTCATGCTATAGGAAGGGTCTCAGGATTGGAATGGGAAGGAGTTGGATATCACATCTCATGCTATAGGAAGGGTCTCAGGTTTGGTATAAGCATTGAGATATCACATCTCTACTATCAGAAGGGTCTCAGGATTGGAATGGGAAGGAGTTGGATATTCCCATCTCATGTTATAGGAAGGGTCTCAGGTTTGGTATTAGAAGCATTGAGACATCACATCTCATGCTATAGGACGGGTCTCAGGATTGGAATGGGAAGGACTTGGATATCACATCTCATGCTATAAGGAGGGTCTCAAGTTTGATATTAGAAGCATTGAGATATCACATCTCATGATATCGGAAGGGTATCAGGATTGGATTTGGAAGGAGTTGGATATCCCATCTCATGCTATAGGAAGGGTCTCAGGTTGGAATGGGAAGGAGTTGGATATCACATCTCATGTTATAGGAAGGGTCTCAGGATTGGAATTAGAAGGACTTGGATATCACATCTCATGCTACAGGAAGGCTCTCAGGTTTGGAAGGGGAAAGAGTTGGATATCACATTTCATGTTAGAGGTAGGATCTCAGGTTTGGTATTAGAGGCATTGAGATATCACATCTCATGCTATCAGAAGAGTCTCAGGATTGGAATGGGAAGGAGTTGGATATCACATCTCATGCTAAAGGGAGGGTCTCAGGTTTGGAAAGGGAAGGATTTGGATATCACATCTCATGTTATAGGAAGAATCTCAGGTTTGGTATTAGAAGCATTGAGATATCACATCTCATGCTATCGGAAGGATCTCAGGTTTGGTATAGAAGCATTGAGATATCACATCTCATGCTATAGGAAGGGTCTCAGGATTGGAATGGGAAGGAGTTGGTTATCACATCTCATGCTAAAGGAAGGGTCTCAGGTTTGGTAGAAGCATTGAGATATCACATCTCATGCTATAGGAAGGGTCTCAGGATTGGAATGGGAAGGACTTAGATATCACATATCATGCTATAGGGAGGGTCTCAGTTTTGATATTAGAAGCATTGAGATATCACATCTCATGCTATCAGAAGGGTCTCAGGATTGGAATGGGAAGGAGCTGGATATCACATCTCATGCTAAAGGAAGGGTCTCAGGTTTGGAACGGGAAGGAGTTGGATATCACATCTCATGTTATAGGAAGGGTCTCAGGTTTGGTATAAGCATTGAGATATCACATCTCTGCTATCGGAAGTATCTCAGGATTGGAATGGGAAGGACTTGGATATCACATCTCATGTTATAGGAAGGGTCTCAGGATTGGAATGGGAAGAAGTTGGATATCACATCTCATGCTATAGGAAGGGTCTCAGGTTTGGAAGGGGAAGGAGTTGGATATCCAATCTCATGTTATAGGACTGGTCTCAGGTTTGGTATTAGAAGCATTGAGATATCACATCGCATGCTGTAGAAAGGTTCTCAGGTTTGGAATGGGGAGGAATTGGATATCACATCTCATGTCATAGGAAGGATCTCAGGTTTGGTATTAGAAGCATTGAGATATCACATCTCATGCTATAGGAATGGTCTCAGGATTGGAATGGGAAGGAGTTGGATATTACATTCCTGCTATAGGAAGGGTCTCATGTTTGGAATGGGAATGTGTTGGATATCACATATGCTATAGCAAGGGTCTCAGGTTTGGAACGGGAAGGAGTTGGATATCACATCTCATGTTATAGGAAGGGTCTCAGGTTTGGTATAAGCATTGAGATATCACATCTCTGCTATCGGAAGTGTCTAAGGATTGGAATGGGAAGGTGTTGGATATCCCATCTCATGTTATAGGACGGGTCTCAGGTTTGTTATTAGAATCATTGAGATATCATATTGCATGCTGTAGGAAGGGTCTAAGGATTGGAATGGGAAGGAGTTGGATATCCCATCTCATGTTATAGGAAGAGTCTCAAGTTTGGTATTAGAAGCATTTAGCTATCACATCTCATGCTATAGGAAGTGTCTCAGGATTGGAATGGGAAGGAGTTGGATATCACATCTCATGTTATAGGAAGGATCTCAGGTTTGGTATTAGAAGCATTGAGACATCACATCTCATGCTATCGGAAGGGTCTCAGGATTGGAATGGGAAGGACTTGGATATCACATCTCATACTATAGGGAGGGTCTCAAGTTTGATATTAGAAGCATTGAGATATCATATCTCATGCTATAGGAAGGGTCTCAGGATTGGAATGGGAAGGAGTTGGATATCACATCTCATGCTATAGGAAGGGTCTCAGGTTTGGTATAAGCAGTGAGATATCACATCTCATGCTATAGGAAGTGTCTCAGGATTGGAATGGGAAGGAGTTGGATATCACATCTCATGTTATAGGAAGGATCTCAGGTTTGGTATAAGCATTGAGATATCACATCTCTACTATCGGAAGGGTCTCAGGATTGGAATGGGAAGGAGTTGGATATTCCCATCTCATGTTATAGGAAGGGTCTCAGGTTTGGTATTAGAAGCATTGAGATATCACATCTCATGCTATAGGAAGGGTCTCAGGATTGGAATGGGAAGGACTTGGATATCACATCTCATGCTATAAGGAGGGTCTCAAGTTTGATATTAGAAGCATTGAGATATCACATCTCATTATATCGGAAGGGTCTCAGGGATGGAATGGGAAGGAGTTGGATATCACATCTCATGATAAAGGAAGTGTCTAAGGTTTGGAAGGGGAAGGATTTTGATATCACATCTCATGCCATAGTATGGGTCTCAGGTTTGGTAGAAGCATTGGGATATCACATCTCATGCTATCGGAAGGGTATCAGGATTGGATTTGGAAGGAGTTGGATATCCCATCTCATGCTATAGGAAGGGTCTCAGGTTGGAATGGGAAGGAGTTGGATATCATATCTCATGTTATAGGAAGGGTCTCAGGATTGGAATTAGAAGGACTTGGATATCACATCTCATGCTATAGGAAGTCTCTCAGGTTTGGAAGGGGAAAGAGTTGGATATCACATTTCATGTTAGAGGTAGGATCTCAGGTTTGGTATTAGAGGCATTGAGATATCACATCTCATGCTATCAGAAGAGTCTCAGGATTGGAATGGGAAGGAGTTGGATATCACATCTCATGCTAAAGGGAGGGTCTCAGGTTTGGAAGGGGAAGGATTTGAATATCACATCTCATGTTATAGGAAGGATCTCAGGTTTGGTATTAGAGGCATTGAGATATCACATCTCATGCTATCAGAAGAGTCTCAGGATTGGAATGGGAAGGAGTTGGATATCACATCTCATGCTAAAGGGAGGGTCTCAGGTTTGGAAGGGGAAGGATTTGAATATCACATCTCATGTTATAGGAAGGATCTCAGGTTTGGTATTAGAAGCATTGAGATATCACATCTCATGCTATCGGAAGGATCTCAGGTTTGGTATAGAAGCATTGAGATATCACATCTCATGCTATCAGAAGGTTCTCAGGATTGGAATGGGAAGGAGTTGGATATCACATCTCATGCTAAAGGGAGGGTCTCAGGTTTGGAAGGGGAAGGATTTGGATATCACATCTCATGTTATCGGAAGGATCTCAGGTTTGGTATTAGAAGTATTGAGATATCACATCTCATGCTATAGGAAGGGTCTCAGGATTGGAATGGGAAGGAGTTGGTTATTACATCTCATGCTAAAGGAAGGGTCTCAGGTTTGGTAGAAGCATTGAGATATCACATCTCATGCTATAGGAAGGGTCTCAGGATTGGAATGGGAAGGACTTAGATATCACATATCATGCTATAGGGAGGGTCTCAGTTTTGATATAAGAAGCATTGAGATATCACATCTCATGCTATCAGAAGGGTCTCAGGATTGGACTGGGAAGGAGCTGGATATCACATCTCATGCTAAAGGAAGGGTCTCAGGTTTGGAACGGGAAGGAGTTGGATATCACATCTCATGTTATAGGAAGGGTCTCAGGTTTGGTATAAGCATAGAGATATCACATCTCTGCTATCGGAAGTGTCTCAGGATTGGAATGGGAAGGACTTGGATATCACATCTCATGCTATAGATAGGCTCTCAGGTTTGGAAAGGGAAGGAGTTGGATATCACATTTCATGTTAGAGGAAGGATCTCAGGTTTGGTATTAGAGGCATTGAGATATCAGATCTCAGGCTATAGGAAGGGTCTCAGGATTGGAATGGGAAGGAGTTGGATATCACATCTCATGCTATAGGAAGGGTCTCAGGATTGGAATGGGAAGGAGTTGGATATCACATCTCATTCTAGAGGAAGGGTCTCAGGTTTGGTATAAGCATTGAGATATCACATCTCGTGCTATAGGAAGGGTCTCAGGATTGGAATGGGAAGGAGTTGTATATGACATCTCATGCCGTAGGAAGGGTCTCAGGTTTGGTATAAGCATTGAGATATCACATCTCTGCTATCAAAAGGGTCTTAGGATTGGAATGGGAAGGAGTTGGATATCCCATCTCATGTTATAGGAAGAGTCTCAGGTTTGGTATTAGAAGCATTGAGATATCCCATCTCATGATATAGGAAGGGTCTCAGGTTGGAATGGGAAGGAGTTGGATATCACATTTCATGTTATAGGAAGGGTCTCAGGATTGGAATGGGAAGGACTTGGATATCATATCCCATGCTATAGGAAGGCTCTCAGGTTTGGAAGGGGAAGGAGTTGGATATCACATTTCATGTTAGAGGAAAGATCTCAGGTTTGGTATTAGAGGCCTTGAGATATCACATCTCATGCTATAGGAAGGGTCTCAGGATTGGAATGGGAAGGAGTTGGATATCACATCTCAAGGTATAGGAACGGTCTCAAGTTTGGTATAAGCATTGTGATATCACATCTCATGCTATAGGAAGGGTCTCAGGATTGGAATGGGAAGGAGTTGGATATCACATCTCATGTTATAGGAAAGATCTCAGGTTTGTTATTAGAAGCATTGAGACATCACATCTCATGTTATAGGAAGGGTCTCAGGATTGGAATGGGAAGAAGTTGGATATCACATCTCATGCTATAGGAAGGGTCTCAGGTTTGGTATAAGCATTGAGATATCACATCTCATGCTATAGGAAGGGTCTCAGGATTGGAATGGGAAGGAGTTGTATATGACATCTCATGCCATAGGAAGGGTCTCAGGTTTGGTATAAGCATTGAGATATCACATCACATGCTATAGGAAGGGTCTCAGGATTGGAATGGGAAGGACTTGGATATCACATCTCATGCTATAGGCAGGGTCTCAGGTTTGGAAAGGGAATGAGATGGATATCACATTTTCATGTTAGAGGTAGGATCTCAGGTTTGGTATTAGAGGCATTGAGATATCACACCTCATGCTATCAGAAGGGTCTCAGGATTGGAATGGGAAGGAGTTGGATATCACATCTCATGCTAAAGGGAGGGTCTCAGGTTTGGAAGGGGAAGGATTTGGAAATCACATCTCATGTTATAGGAAGGATCTCAGGTTTGGTATTAGAAGCATTGAGATATCACATCTCATGCTTTCATAAGGGTCTCAGGATTGGAATGGGAAGGAGTTGGATATCACATCTCATGTTATAGGAAGGATCTCAGGTTTGGTATTAGAAGCATTGAGACATCACATCTCATGCTATAGGAAGGGTCTCAGGATTGGAATGGGAAGGAGTTGGATATCACATCTCATGCTATAGGAAGGGTCTCAGATTTGGTATAAGCATTGAGATATCACATCTCATGCTATAGGAAGGGTCTCAGGATTGGAATGGGAAGGAGTTGTATATGACATCTCAGGCCATAGGAAGGGTCTCAGGTTTGGTATAAGCATTGAGATATCACATCTCTGCTATCGGAAGGGTCTCAGGATTGGAATGGGAAGGAATTGGATATCACATCTCATGTTATAGGAAGGATCTCAGGTTTGGTATTAGAAGCATTGAGATATCCCTTCTCATGCTATAGGAAGGGTCTCAGGATTGGAATGTGAAGGATTTGGATATCACATCTCATGCTAAAGGAAGGGTCTCAGGTTTGGTAGAAGCATTGAGATATCACGTCTCTGCTATCGGAAGGGTCTCAGGATTGGATTGGGAAGGAGTTGGATATCCCTTCTCATGCTATAGGAAGGGTCTCAGGTTTGGTATAAGCATTGAGATATCACATCTCTGCTATCGGAAGGGTCTCAGGATTGGATTGGGAAGGAGTTGGATATCCCTTCTCATGCTATAGGAAGTGTCTCAGGTTGGAATGGGAAGGAGTTGGATATCACATCTCATGTTATAGTAAGGGTCTCAGGATTGGAATGGGAAGGATTTGGATATCACATCTCTTGCTATAGGAAGGGTCTCAGGATTGGAATGGGTAGGAGTTGGATATTACTTTCTTGGATAGGAAGGGTCTCATGTTTGGAATGGGAAGGAGTTGGATATCACATATGCTATAGTTAGTGTCTCAGGTTTGGAACGGGAAGGAGTTGGATATCACATCTCATGTTATAGGAAGGGTCTCAGGTTTGGTATAAGCATTGAGATATCACATCTCTGCTATCGGACGTGGCTCAGGATTGGAATGGGAAGGAGTTGGATATCCCATCTCATGTTATAGGACGAGTCTCTGGTTTGGTATTAGAATCATTGAGATATCACATCGCATGCTGTAGGAAGGGTCTAAGGATTGGAATGGGATGGACTTGGATATCACATCTCATGCTATAGATAGGCTCTTAGGTTTGGAAAGGGAAGGAGTTGGATATCACATTTCATGTTAGAGGAAGGATCTCAGGTTTGGTATTAGAAGCATTGAGATATCACATCTCATGCTATAGGAAGGGTCTCAGGATTGGAATGGGAAGGAGCTGGATATCACATCTCATGCTAAAGGAAGGGTCTCAGGTTTGGAACGGGAAGGATTTGGATATCACATCTCATGTTATAGGAAGGGTCTCAGGTTTGGTATAAGCATTGAGATATCACATCTCTGCTATCGGAAGTGTCTCAGGATTGGAATGGGAAGGAGTTGGATATCCCATCTCATGTTATAGGATGGGTCTCAGGTTTGTTATTAGAATCATTGAGATATCATATTGCATGCTGTAGGAAGGGTCTAAGGGTTGGAATGGGAAGGACTTGGATATCACATCTCATGCTATACATAGGCTCTTAGGTTTGGAAAGGGAAGGAGTTGGATATCACATTTCATGTTAGAGGAAGGATCTCAGGTTTGGTATTAGAAGCATTGAGATATCACATCTCATGCTATAGGAAGGGTCTCAGGATTGGAATGGGAAGTAGTTGGATATCACATCTCATGCTATAGGAAGGGTCTCAGGTTTGATATAAGCATTGAGATATCACATCTCATGCTATAGGACGGGTCTCAGGATTGGAATGGAAGGAGTTGGATATCACATCTCATGTTATAGGAAGGATCTCAGGTTTGGTATTAGAAGCATTGAGACATCACATCTCATGCTATAGGAAGGGTCTCAGGGTTGGAATGGGAAGGAGTTGGATATCACATCTCATCCAATAGGAAGGGTCTCAGGTTTGGAATGGGAAGGAATTGGATATCACATCTCATGTTATAGGAAGGATCTCAGGTTTGGTATTAGAAGCATTGAGATATCACATCTCATGCTATAGGAAGGGTCTCAGGATTGGAATGTGAATGATTTGGATATCACATCTTATGCTAAAGGAAGGGTCTCAGGTTTGGTAGAAGCATTGAGATATCACGTCTCTGCTATCGGAAGGGTCTCAGGATTGGATTGGGAAGGAGTTGGATATCCCTTCTCATGCTATAGGAAGGGTCTCAGGATTTGAATGGCAAGGAGTTGGATATCACATCTCATGCCATAGGAAGGGTCTCAGGTTTGGTATAAGCATTGAGATATCACATCTCTGCTATCGGAAGGGTCTCAGGATTGGATTGGGAAGGAGTTGGATATCCCTTCTCATGCTATAGGAAGTGTCTCAGGTTGGAATGGGAAGGAGTTGGATATCACATCTCATGCTATAGGAAGGCTCTCAGGTTTGGAAGGGGAAAGAGTTGGATATCACATTTCATGTTAGAGGTAGGATCTCAGGTTTGGTATTAGAGGCATTGAGATATCACATCTCATGCTATCAGAAGAGTCTCAGGATTGGAATGGGAAGGAGTTGGATATCACATCTCATGCTAAAGGGAGGGTCTCAGGTTTGGAAGGGGAAGGATTTGAATATCACATCTCATGTTATAGGAAGGATCTCAGGTTTGGTATTAGAAGCATTGAGATATCACATCTCATGCTATCGGAAGGATCTCCAGTTTGGTATAGAAGCATTGAGATATCACATCTCATGCTATCAGAAGGTTCTCAGGATTGGAATGGGAAGGAGTTGGATATCACATCTCATGCTAAAGGGAGGGTCTCAGGTTTGGAAGGGGAAGGATTTGGATATCACATCTCATGTTATCGGAAGGATCTCAGGTTTGGTATTAGAAGTATTGAGATATCACATCTCATGCTATAGGAATTGTCTCAGGATTGGAATGGGAAGGAGTTGGTTATCACATCTCATGGTAAAGGAAGGGTCTCAGGTTTGGTAGAAGCATTGAGATATCACATCTCATGCTATAGGAAGGGTCTCAGGATTGGAATGGGAAGGACTTAGATATCACATATCATGCTATAGGGAGGGTCTCAGTTTTGATATTAGAAGCATTGAGATATCACATCTCATGCTATCAGAAGGGTCTCAGGATTGGAATGGGAAGGAGCTGGATATCACATCTCATGCTAAAGGAAGGGTCTCAGGTTTGGAACGGGAAGGAGTTGGATATCACATCTCATGCTATAGGAAGGGTCTCAGGTTTGGTATAAGCATTGAGATATCACATCTCTGCTATCGGAAGTGTCTCAGGATTGGAATGGGAAGGACTTGGATATCGCATCTCATGCTATAGATAGGCTCTCAGGTTTGGAAAGGGAAGGAGTTGGATATCACATTTCATGTTAGAGGAAGGATCTCAGGTTTGGTATTAGAGGCATTGAGATATCAGATCTCAGGCTATAGGAAGGGTCTCAGGATTGGAATGGGAAGGAGTTGGATATCACATCTCATGCTATAGGAAGGGTCTCAGGATTGGAATGGGAAGGAGTTGGATATCACATCTCATTCTAGAGGAAGGGTCTCAGGTTTGGTATAAGCATTGAGATATCACATCTCGTGCTATAGGAAGGGTCTCAGGATTGGAATGGGAAGGAGTTGTATATGACATCTCATGCCGTAGGAAGGGTCTCAGGTTTGGTATAAGCATTGAGATATCACATCTCTGCTATCAAAAGGGTCTTAGGATTGGAATGGGAAGGAGTTGGATATCCCATCTCATGTTATAGGAAGAGTCTCAGGTTTGGTATTAGAAGCATTGAGATATCCCATCTCATGATATAGGAAGGGTCTCAGGTTGGAATGGGAAGGAGTTGGATATCACATTTCATGTTATAGGAAGGGTCTCAGGATTGGAATGGGAAGGACTTGGATATCATATCCCATGCTATAGGAAGGATCTCAGGTTTGGAAGGGGAAGGAGTTGGATATCACATTTCATGTTAGAGGAAGGATCTCAGGTTTGGTATTAGAGGCCTTGAGATATCACATCTCATGCTATAGGAAGGGTCTCAGGATTGGAATGGGAAGGAGTTGGATATCACATCTCAAGCTATAGGAACGGTCTCAGGTTTGGTATAAGCACTGTGATATCACATCTCATGCTATAGGAAGGGTCTCAGGATTGGAATGGGAAGGAGTTGGATATCACATCTCATGTTATAGGAAAGATCTCAGGTTTGGTATTAGAAGCATTGAGACATCACATCTCATGTTATAGGAAGGGTCTCAGGATTGGAATGGGAAGAAGTTGGATATCGCATCTCATGCTATAGGAAGGGTCTCAGGTTTGGTATAAGCATTGAGATATCACATCTCATGCTATAGGAAGGGTCTCAGGATTGGAATGGGAAGGAGTTGTATATGACATCTCATGCCATATGAAGGGTCTCAGGTTTGGTATAAGCATTGAGATATCACATCACATGCTATAGGAAGGGTCTCAGGATTGGAATGGGAAGGACTTGGATATCACATCTCATGCTATAGGCAGGGTCTCGGGTTTGGAAAGGGAATGAGATGGATATCACATTTCATGGTAGAGGTAGGATCTCAGGTTTGGTATTAGAGGCATTGAGATATCACATCTCATGCTATCAGAAGGGTCTCAGGATTGGAATGGGAAGGAGTTGGATATCACATCTCATGCTAAAGGGAGGGTCTCAGGTTTGGAAGGGGAAGGATTTGGAAATCACATCTCATGTTATAGGAAGGATCTCAGGTTTGGTATTAGAAGCATTGAGATATCACATCTCATGCTTTCATAAGGGTCTCAGGATTGGAATGGGAAGGAGTTGGATATCACATCTCATGTTATAGGAAGGATCTCAGGTTTGGTATTAGAAGCATTGAGACATCACATCTCATGCTATAGGAAGGGTCTCAGGATTGGAATGGGAAGGAGTTGGATATCACATCTCATGCTATAGGAAGGGTCTCAGATTTGGTATAAGCATTGAGATATCACATCTCATGCTATAGGAAGGGTCTCAGGATTGGAATGGGAAGGAGTTGTATATGACATCTCAGGCCATAGGAAGGGTCTCAGGTTTGGTATAAGCATTGAGATATCACATCTCTGCTATCGGAAGGGTCTCAGGATTGGAATGGGAAGGAATTGGATATCACATCTCATGTTATAGGAAGGATCTCAGGTTTGGTATTAGAAGCATTGAGATATCCCTTCTCATGCTATAGGAAGGGTCTCAGGATTGGAATGTGAAGGATTTGGATATCACATCTCATGCTAAAGGAAGGGTCTCAGGTTTGGTAGAAGCATTGAGATATCACGTCTCTGCTATCGGAAGGGTCTCAGGATTGGATTGGGAAGGAGTTGGATATCCCTTCTCATGCTATAGGAAGGGTCTCAGGTTTGGTATAAGCATTGAGATATCACATCTCTGCTATCGGAAGGGTCTCAGGATTGGATTGGGAAGGAGTTGGATATCCCTTCTCATGCTATAGGAAGTGTCTCAGGTTGGAATGGGAAGGAGTTGGATATCACATCTCATGTTATAGGAAGGGTCTCAGGATTGGAATGGGAAGGATTCTGATATCACATCTCTTGCTATAGGAAGGGTCTCAGGATTGGAATGGGTAGGAGTTGGATATTACTTTCTTGGATAGGAAGGGTCTCATGTTTGGAATGGGAAGGAGTTGGATATCACATATGCTATAGTTAGTGTCTCAGGTTTGGAACGGGAAGGAGTTGGATATCACATCTCATGTTATAGGAAGGGTCTCAGGTTTGGTATAAGCATTGAGATATCACATCTCTGCTATCTGAAGTGGCTCAGGATTGGAATGGGAAGGAGTTGGATATCCCATCTCATGTTATAGGACGAGTCTCTGGTTTGGTATTAGAATCATTGAGATATCACATCGCATGCTGTAGGAAGGGTCTAAGGATTGGAATGGGATGGACTTGGATATCACATCTCATGCTATAGATAGGCTCTTAGGTTTGGAAAGGGAAGGAGTTGGATATCACATTTCATGTTAGAGGAAGGATCTCAGGTTTGGTATTAGAAGCATTGAGATATCACATCTCATGCTATAGGAAGGGTCTCAGGATTGGAATGGGAAGGAGCTGGATATCACATCTCATGCTAAAGGAAGGGTCTCAGGTTTGGAACGGGAAGGATTTGGATATCACATCTCATGTTATAGGAAGGGTCTCAGGTTTGGTATAAGCATTGAGATATCACATCTCTGCTATCGGAAGTGTCTCAGGATTGGAATGGGAAGGAGTTGGATATCCCATCTCATGTTATAGGATGGGTCTCAGGTTTGTTGTTAGAATAATTGAGATATCATATTGCATGCTGTAGGAAGGGTCTAAGGGTTGGAATGGGAAGGACTTGGATATCACATCTCATGCTATAGATAGGCTCTTAGGTTTGGAAAGGGAAGGAGTTGGATATCACATTTCATGTTAGAGGAAGGATCTCAGGTTTGGTATTAGAAGCATTGAGATATCACATCTCATGCTATAGGAAGGGTCTCAGGATTGGAATGGGAAGTAGTTGGATATCACATCTCATGCTATAGGAAGGGTCTCAGGTTTGATATAAGCATTGAGATATCACATCTCATGCTATAGGACGGGTCTCAGGATTGGAATGGAAGGAGTTGGATATCACATCTCATGTTATAGGAAGGATCTCACGTTTGGTATTAGAAGCATTGAGACATCACATCTCATGCTATAGGAAGGGTCTCAGGATTGGAATGGGAAGGAGTTGGATATCACATCTCATGCTATAGGAAGGGTCTCAGATTTGGTATAAGCATTGAGATATCACATCTCATGCTATAGGAAGGGTCTCAGGATTGGAATGGGAAGGAGTTGTATATGACATCTCAGGCCATAGGAAGGGTCTCAGGTTTGGTATAAGCATTGAGATATCACATCTCTGCTATCGGAAGGGTCTCAGGATTGGAATGGGAAGGAATTGGATATCACATCTCATGTTATAGGAAGGATCTCAGGTTTGGTATTAGAAGCATTGAGATATCCCTTCTCATGCTATAGGAAGGGTCTCAGGATTGGAATGTGAAGGATTTGGATATCACATCTCATGCTAAAGGAAGGGTCTCAGGTTTGGTAGAAGCATTGAGATATCACGTCTCTGCTATCGGAAGGGTCTCAGGATTGGATTGGGAAGGAGTTGGATATCCCTTCTCATGCTATAGGAAGGGTCTCAGGTTTGGTATAAGCATTGAGATATCACATCTCTGCTATCGGAAGGGTCTCAGGATTGGATTGGGAAGGAGTTGGATATCCCTTCTCATGCTATAGGAAGTGTCTCAGGTTGGAATGGGAAGGAGTTGGATATCACATCTCATGTTATAGGAAGGGTCTCAGGATTGGAATGGGAAGGATTCTGATATCACATCTCTTGCTATAGGAAGGGTCTCAGGATTGGAATGGGTAGGAGTTGGATATTACTTTCTTGGATAGGAAGGGTCTCATGTTTGGAATGGGAAGGAGTTGGATATCACATATGCTATAGTTAGTGTCTCAGGTTTGGAACGGGAAGGAGTTGGATATCACATCTCATGTTATAGGAAGGGTCTCAGGTTTGGTATAAGCATTGAGATATCACATCTCTGCTATCTGAAGTGGCTCAGGATTGGAATGGGAAGGAGTTGGATATCCCATCTCATGTTATAGGACGAGTCTCTGGTTTGGTATTAGAATCATTGAGATATCACATCGCATGCTGTAGGAAGGGTCTAAGGATTGGAATGGGATGGACTTGGATATCACATCTCATGCTATAGATAGGCTCTTAGGTTTGGAAAGGGAAGGAGTTGGATATCACATTTCATGTTAGAGGAAGGATCTCAGGTTTGGTATTAGAAGCATTGAGATATCACATCTCATGCTATAGGAAGGGTCTCAGGATTGGAATGGGAAGGAGCTGGATATCACATCTCATGCTAAAGGAAGGGTCTCAGGTTTGGAACGGGAAGGATTTGGATATCACATCTCATGTTATAGGAAGGGTCTCAGGTTTGGTATAAGCATTGAGATATCACATCTCTGCTATCGGAAGTGTCTCAGGATTGGAATGGGAAGGAGTTGGATATCCCATCTCATGTTATAGGATGGGTCTCAGGTTTGTTGTTAGAATAATTGAGATATCATATTGCATGCTGTAGGAAGGGTCTAAGGGTTGGAATGGGAAGGACTTGGATATCACATCTCATGCTATAGATAGGCTCTTAGGTTTGGAAAGGGAAGGAGTTGGATATCACATTTCATGTTAGAGGAAGGATCTCAGGTTTGGTATTAGAAGCATTGAGATATCACATCTCATGCTATAGGAAGGGTCTCAGGATTGGAATGGGAAGTAGTTGGATATCACATCTCATGCTATAGGAAGGGTCTCAGGTTTGATATAAGCATTGAGATATCACATCTCATGCTATAGGACGGGTCTCAGGATTGGAATGGGAAGGAGCTGGATATCACATCTCATGCTAAAGGAAGGGTCTCAGGTTTGGAACGGGAAGGATTTGGATATCACATCTCATGTTATAGGAAGGGTCTCAGGTTTGGTATAAGCAATGAGATATCACATCTCTGCTATCGGAAGTGTCTCAGGATTGGAATGGGAAGGAGTTGGATATCCCATCTCATGTTATAGGATGGGTCTCGGGTTTGTTATTAGAATAATTGAGATATCATATTGCATGCTGTAGGAAGGGTCTAAGGGTTGGAATGGGAAGGACTTGGATATCACATCTCATGCTATAGATAGGCTCTTAGGTTTGGAAAGGGAAGGAGTTGGATATCACATTTCATGTTAGAGGAAGGATCTCAGGTTTGGTATTAGAAGCATTGAGATATCACATCTCATGCTATAGGAAGGGTCTCAGGATTGGAATGGGAAGTAGTTGGATATCACATCTCATGCTATAGGAAGGGTCTCAGGTTTGATATAAGCATTGAGATATCACATCTCATGCTATAGGACGGGTCTCAGGATTGGAATGGAAGGAGTTGGATATCACATCTCATGTGTTAAGACGGATTTCTGAACTCTGTCCTGGTGGCGCAGAAGTTCAGAAGGCCAACCTAATTACTTGGAACAGGGTAACCTCGGACAAGCCAGACCAATCAAGGTAGCGATCGCGGCGGTCAAGACTAGGTCTCAAGAGGGGTGAGGGTGACTGAAAGCCCGCAATGAGCACACAAAGCAAGAGCGCTTACAAACTACTCCAAACAGTTGTTATATCAAAAATATAAACACATTTATTTTAAGGCCTTTAAAACAACGACCGTAGCGAGAAAATCACAATATCACAATATTAAACCAACACATACCATATCAACACAATATATATACAAATACACAGTCGCAAGCGTTTAAAGCACGAAATATGTAGTCCACCTGAAAGGAAAGGAAAACAGGCAGTGCGATAACGCTTTTGACTCAGTTCGCCTTTAGAGGCACCTAACTAGATGGAAGTCCGAGCCCTGCAAAGAGTGGAGCCTTGTGCTCAAAGTACCTGCCACGCCGGTGCCAACGGGCAAAAGGGGAAGCTCTTCGGAGGAAGTCAGGCAGTTCGGGTTAGTGCACAGCAGAAGGAGAACGGGTTCCGCAACTCAAGCGCAGCATCCACAGCGAGCAGAAGCAGAGCGCGAGTACGGCAAAAGGGTGCTGTTTTTACACAGCAGGAAAAGCAATGGGATACTGCAGGAGGGCGACCAGATCCTAGCTAAACTACTCACCGGTCCCCGAAGCAAGCAGACCCAGGCTTCTCCACGTTAGTTTCAGCAGCTGGCAGGTTCAGAAGAGCAGGGAACGCCTCGTAGTCGTGTAGAGCAAAAAGACGTCCCAATCGACGAAACCAACACAGTTTTGTTGCCGCAGCAGGACAACGGAGCGGCTGTGTGTATTCAAGCCAAATGTACACTCCTCCCTTCAGACCTGGGGACGCCAAGCGTACGAAGCGTGGGAGAGTGACAAGGACTCGAAATATAACACAACCTTGCGGCAGTTGCAGAGCAGGACTCCCTTGTAAGCTGGTCAGTCAACTGGATGGCCCAGAGACACTTCCGAAGGCTTACTTGGCAGGAGATGATGAAGTCGCCGGGAATAGCTGTTCCTGCTATTCCAAAGGTCGAAGCACCAGTACAGGCCTTCTGGTTCGATCGAAGGAGGAAAGGGTTTCACAGGACGACAGCAGTGCAAAGGAGGATTCCTTCAGCGGGTCACCAGCGATTCCTCGGTCCAGCCTCTGGGTTGCAGGATACTTGGCTCCTGTATTCCTTCGTTCGTGAGAACTCAGGAGATCGACATGGTAGTGGTGTTTCCAGCCCCCTCTTATCCACGGTTCCCTTCGCGCCAAAACGGAGGGGAGCCAATGGGAGATCCGCTCATCAAAACACATACCATACGTGGACCAATCACGGACCACAGTGGTCCCAGGCATTCACACCACCCTAGACTCTCTGGCACCCAGGATGTGTATTGGGACCAGACATCCCAGCCCACAGACATTTACCGACCTGAACAAGAGACTCATCCAGGGGTGGATTAGTTCCCCCTGTCCATAGTCTGGGAGGGGCGAGTGTTAGGAAAGATTTCGTAATTGTAGGGAATTTTCCTTCCATGTGGCAACCCCTAAACTTTTTGCTATTGTTTTTAACCTTGTTCTTGACTTTGCCAGAGAAGTACAGCCTTCTGCCGCACTTCTCTGGGCTTTTGCTCCTTTTCTTATGGGGAAACTGACATGCCCTTAAGACAGTCAGTACCGGGGAACGTGGTTTCCCGTAGTTTCTTTAATCGTGTCGCCATTTTAGTGCAACACGACACAAGAGGGCACTGTAAGCTAAGTTACAGCTCTCTTGGGTCTCTAGCCTTCTACAGGCCCTAGATACTCTTTTAGGATGGTATTTGATCGGTGCAAGTCATTCAGGGACTCGAATGGTGGCAGCGATCGTTTTGTTTATTTTGAGCTCCTTTTGGCGTTCTGAGCACGTTTTTGCACGGAACCCAAAATGGTGGCCTGGCTCCCAAAATGGCCAGGCCGCGAGGCTCCTTTGTCTTGTCCATTGACCGTCTTGCTCCCGTCACCTTCCCCAGGTCCGGCGACCCGGGGCCTTCCTTATTTGGGCATGTACTTTCCAGCGAAACGTGGTTGCTTTCGCGGGCTTCTACATGTCGTTTGTGTGCCTCCAGGGTGTGGGCTGGGATGTCTGGTCCCAATACACATCCTGGGTGCCAGAGAGTCTAGGGTGGTGTGAATGCCTGGGACCACTGTGGTCCGTGATTGGTCCACGTATGGTATGTGTTTTGATGAGCGGATCTCCCATTGGCTCCCCTCCGTTTTGGCGCGAAGGGAACCGTGGATAAGAGGGGGCTGGAAACACCACTACCATGTCGATCTCCTGAGTTCTCACGAACGAAGGAATACAGGAGCCAAGTATCCTGCAACCCAGAGGCTGGACCGAGGAATCGCTGGTGACCCGCTGAAGGAATCCTCCTTTGCACTGCTGTCGTCCTGTGAAACCCTTTCCTCCTTTGATCGAACCAGAAGGCCTGTACTGGTGCTTCGACCTTTGGAATAGCAGGAACAGCTATTCCCGGCGACTTCATCATCTCCTGCCAAGTAAGCCTTCGGAAGTGTCTCTGGGCCATCCAGTTGACTGACCAGCTTACAAGGGAGTCCTGCTCTGCAACTGCCGCTAGGTTGTGTTATATTTCGAGTCCTTGTCACTCTCCCACGCTTCGTACGCTTGGCGTCCCCAGGTCTGAAGGGAGGACTGTACATTTGGCTTGAATACACACAGCCGCTCCGTTGTCCTGCTGCGGCAACAAAACTGTGCTGGTTTCGTCGATTGGGACGTCTTTTTGCTCTACACGACTACGAGGCGTTCCCTGCTCTTCTGAACCTGCCAGCTGCTGAAACTAACGTGGAGAAGCCTGGGTCTGCTTGCTTCGGGGACCGGTGAGTAGTTTAGTTAGGATCTGGTCGCCCTCCTGCAGTATCCCATTGCTTTTCCTGCTGTGTAAAAACAGCACCCTTTTGCCGTACTCGCGCTCTGCTTCTGCTCGCTGTGGAGGCTGCGCTTGAGTTGCGGAACCCGTTCTCCTTCTGCTGTGCACTAACCCGAACTGCCTGACTTCCTCCGAAGAGCTTCCCCTTTTGCCCGTTGGCACCGGCGTGGCAGGTACTTTGAGCACAAGGCTCCACTCTTCGCAGGGCTCGGACTTCCATCTAGTTAGGTGCCTCTAAAGGCGAACTGAGTCAAAAGCGTTATCGCACTGCCTGTTTTCCTTTCCTTTCAGGTGGACTACATATTTCGTGCTTTAAACGCTTGCGACTGTGTATTTGTATATATATTGTGTTGATATGGTATGTGTTGGTTTAATATTGTGATATTGTGATTTTCTCGCTACGGTCGTTGTTTTAAAGGCCTTAAAATAAATGTGTTTATATTTTTGATATAACAACTGTTTGGAGTAGTTTGTAAGCGCTCTTGCTTTGTGTGCTCATTGCGGGCTTTCAGTCACCCTCACCCCTCTTGAGACCTAGTCTTGACCGCCGCGATCGCTACCTTGATTGGTCTGGCTTATCCAGAGGTTACCCTGTTCCAAGTAATTAGGTTGGCCTTCTGAACTTCTGCGCCACCAGGACAGAGTTCAGAAATCCGTCTTAACACATGAGATGTGATATCCAACTCCTTCCATTCCAATCCTGAGACCCGTCCTATAGCATGAGATGTGATATCTCAATGCTTCTAATACCAAACCTGAGATCCTTCCTCTAACATGAAATGTGATATCCAACTCCTTCCCTTTCCAAACCTAAGAGCCTATCTATAGCATGAGATGTGATATCCAAGTCCTTCCCATTCCAACCCTTAGACCCTTCCTACAGCATGCAATATGATATCTCAATTATTCTAATAACAAACCTGAGACCCATCCTATAACATGAGATGGGATATCCAACTCCTTCCCATTCCAATCCTGAGACACTTCCGATAGCAGAGATGTGATATCTCATTGCTTATACCAAACCTGAGACCCTTCCTATAACATGAGATGTGATATCCAAATCCTTCCCGTTCCAAACCTGAGACCCTTCCTTTAGCATGAGATGTGATATCCAGCTCCTTCCCATTCCAATCCTGAGACCCTTCCTATAGCATGAGATGTGATATCTCAATGCTTCTAATACCAAACGTGAGATCCTTCCTATAACATGAGATGTGATATCCAACTCCTTCCATTCCAATCCTGAGACCCGTCCTATAGCATGAGATGTGATATCTCAATGCTTATATCAAACCTGAGACCCTTCCTATAGCATGAGATGTGATATCCAACTACTTCCCATTCCAATCCTGAGACCCTTCCTATAGCATGAGATGTGATATCTCAATGCTTCTAATACCAAACCTGAGATCCTTCCTCTAACATGAAATGTGATATCCAACTCCTTCCCTTTCCAAACCTAAGAGCCTATCTATAGCATGAGATGTGATATCCAAGTCCTTCCCATTCCAACCCTTAGACCCTTCCTACAGCATGCAATATGATATCTCAATTATTCTAATAACAAACCTGAGACCCATCCTATAACATGAGATGGGATATCCAACTCCTTCCCATTCCAATCCTGAGACACTTCCGATAGCAGAGATGTGATATCTCATTGCTTATACCAAACCTGAGACCCTTCCTATAACATGAGATGTGATATCCAAATCCTTCCCGTTCCAAACCTGAGACCCTTCCTTTAGCATGAGATGTGATATCCAGCTCCTTCCCATTCCAATCCTGAGACCCTTCCTATAGCATGAGATGTGATATCTCAATGCTTCTAATACCAAACGTGAGATCCTTCCTATAACATGAGATGTGATATCCAACTCCTTCCATTCCAATCCTGAGACCCGTCCTATAGCATGAGATGTGATATCTCAATGCTTATATCAAACCTGAGACCCTTCCTATAGCATGAGATGTGATATCCAACTACTTCCCATTCCAATCCTGAGACCCTTCCTATAGCATGAGATGTGATATCTCAATGCTTCTAATACCAAACCTGAGATCCTTCCTCTAACATGAAATGTGATATCCAACTCCTTCCCTTTCCAAACCTAAGAGCCTATCTATAGCATGAGATGTGATATCCAAGTCCTTCCCATTCCAACCCTTAGACCCTTCCTACAGCATGCAATATGATATCTCAATTATTCTAATAACAAACCTGAGACCCATCCTATAACATGAGATGGGATATCCAACTCCTTCCCATTCCAATCCTGAGACACTTCCGATAGCAGAGATGTGATATCTCAATGCTTATACCAAACCTGAGACCCTTCCTATAACATGAGATGTGATATCCAAATCCTTCCCGTTCCAAACCTGAGACCCTTCCTTTAGCATGAGATGTGATATCCAGCTCCTTCCCATTCCAATCCTGAGACCCTTCCTATAGCATGAGATGTGATATCTCAATGCTTCTAATACCAAACCTGAGATCCTTCCTCTAACATGAAATGTGATATCCAACTCCTTCCCTTTCCAAACCTAAGAGCCTATCTATAGCATGAGATGTGATATCCAAGTCCATCCCATTCCAATCCTTAGACCCTTCCTACAGCATGCGATGTGATATCTCAATGATTCTAATACCAAACCAGAGACTCGTCCTATAACATGAGATGGGATATCCAACTCCTTCCCATTCCAATCCTGAGCCACTTCCGATAGCATAGATGTGATATCTCAATGCTTATACCAAACCTGAGACCCTTCCTATAACATGAGATGTGATATCCAACTCCTTCCCGTTCCAAACCTGAGACACTAACTATAGCATATGTGATATCCAACTCCTTCCCATTCCAAACATGAGACCCTTCCTATCCAAGAAAGTAATATCCAACTCCTACCCATTCCAATCCTGAGACCCTTCCTATAGCAAGAGATGTGATATCAGAATCCTTCCCATTCCAATCCTGAGACCCTTCCTATAACATGAGATGTGATATCCAACTCCTTCCCATTCCAACCTGAGACACTTCCTATAGCATGAGAAGGGATATCCAACTCCTTCCCAATCCAATCCTGAGACCCTTCCGATAGCAGAGATGTGATATCTCAATGCTTATACCAAACCTGAGACCCTTCCTATAGCATGAGAAGGGATATCCAACTCCTTCCCAATCCAATCCTGAGACCCTTCCGATAGCAGAGACGTGATATCTCAATGCTTCTACCAAACCTGAGACCCTTCCTTTAGCATGAGATGTGATATCCAAATCCTTCACATTCCAATCCTGAGACCCTTCCTATAGCATGAGAAGGGATATCTCAATGCTTCTAATACCAAACCTGAGATCCTTCCTATAACATGAGATGTGATATCCAATTCCTTCCCATTCCAATCCTGAGACCCTTCCGATAGCAGAGATGTGATATCTCAATGCTTATACCAAACCTGAGACCCTTCCTATGGCCTGAGATGTCATATACAACTCCTTCCCATTCCAATCCTGAGACCCTTCCTATAGCATGAGATGTGATATCTCAATGCTTATACCAAATCTGAGACCCTTCCTATAGCATGAGATGTGATATCCAACTCCTTCCCATTCCAATCCTGAGACCCTTCCTATAGCATGAGATGTGATGTCTCAATGCTTCTAATACCAAACCTGAGATCCTTCCTATAACATGAGATGTGATATCTCAATGATTCTAATACCAAACCAGAGACTCGTCCTATAACATGAGATGGGATATCCAACTCCTTCCCATTCCAATCCTGAGCCACTTCCGATAGCATAGATGTGATATCTCAATGCTTATACCAAACCTGAGACCCTTCCTATAACATGAGATGTGATATCCAACTCCTTCCCGTTCCAAACCTGAGACACTAACTATAGCATATGTGATATCCAACTCCTTCCCATTCCAAACATGAGACCCTTCCTATCCAAGAAAGTAATATCCAACTCCTACCCATTCCAATCCTGAGACCCTTCCTATAGCAAGAGATGTGATATCAGAATCCTTCCCATTCCAATCCTGAGACCCTTCCTATAACATGAGATGTGATATCCAACTCCTTCCCATTCCAACCTGAGACACTTCCTATAGCATGAGAAGGGATATCCAACTCCTTCCCAATCCAATCCTGAGACCCTTCCGATAGCAGAGATGTGATATCTCAATGCTTATACCAAACCTGAGACCCTTCCTATAGCATGAGAAGGGATATCCAACTCCTTCCCAATCCAATCCTGAGACCCTTCCGATAGCAGAGACGTGATATCTCAATGCTTCTACCAAACCTGAGACCCTTCCTTTAGCATGAGATGTGATATCCAAATCCTTCACATTCCAATCCTGAGACCCTTCCTATAGCATGAGAAGGGATATCTCAATGCTTCTAATACCAAACCTGAGATCCTTCCTATAACATGAGATGTGATATCCAATTCCTTCCCATTCCAATCCTGAGACCCTTCCGATAGCAGAGATGTGATATCTCAATGCTTATACCAAATCTGAGACCCTTCCTATAGCATGAGATGTGATATCCAACTCCTTCCCATTCCAATCCTGAGACCCTTCCTATAGCATGAGATGTGATGTCTCAATGCTTCTAATACCAAACCTGAGATCCTTCCTATAACATGAGATGTGATATCCAACTCCTTCCCATTCCAATCCTGAGACCCTTATGAAAGCATGAGATGTGATATCTCAATGCTTCTAATACCAAACCTGAGATCCTTCCTATAACATGAGATGTGATTTCCAAATCCTTCCCCTTCCAAACCTGAGACCCTCCCTTTAGCATGAGATGTGATATCCAACTCCTTCCCATTCCAATCCTGAGACCCTTCTGATAGCATGAGATGTGATATCTCAATGCCTCTAATACCAAACCTGAGATCCTACCTCTACCATGAAATGTGATATCCATCTCATTCCCTTTCCAAACCTGAGACCCTGCCTATAGCATGAGATGTGATATCCAAGTCCTTCCCATTCCAATCCTGAGACCCTTCCTATAGCATGTGATGTGATATCTCAATGCTTATACCAAACCTGAGACCCTTCATATGGCATGAGATGTCATATACAACTCCTTCCCATTCCAATCCTGAGACCCTTCCTATAGCATGAGATGTGATATCTCAATGCTTATACCAAACCTGAGACCCTTCCTATAGCATGAGATGTGATATCCAACTTCTTCCCATTCCAATCCTGAGACCCTTCCTATAACATGAGATGTGATGTCTCAATGCTTCTAATACCAAACCTGAGATCTTTCCTATAACATGAGATCTGATATCCAACTCCTTCCCATTCCAATCCTGAGACCCTTCCTATAGCATGAGATGTGATATCACAATGCTTATACCAAACCTGAGACCGTTCCTATAGCTTGAGATGTGATATCCAACTCCTTCCCATTCCAATCCTGAGACCCTTCCTATAGCATGAGATGTGATATCTCAAGGCCTCTAATACCAAACCTGAGATCCTTCCTCTAACATGAAATGTGATATCCAACTCCTTCCCCTTCCAAACCTGAGATCCTTCCTATAGCATGGCATATGATATCCAAGTCCTTCCCATTCCAATCCTGAGACCCTTCCTATAACATGAAATGTGATATCCAACTCCTTCCCATTCCAACCTGAGACCCTTCCTATATCATGAGATGGGATATCTCAATGCTTCTAATACCAAACCTGAGACTCTTCCTATAACATGAGATGGGATATCCAACTCCTTCCCATTCCAATCCTAAGACCCTTTTGATAGCAGAGATGTGATATCTCAATGCTTATACCAAACCTGAGACCCTTCCTACGGCATGAGATGTCATATACAACTCCTTCCCATTCCAATCCTGAGACCCTTCCTATAACACGAGATGTGATATCTCAATGCTTATACCAAACCTGAGACCCTTCCTCTAGAATGAGATGTGATATCCAACTCCTTCCCATTCCAACCTGAGACCCTTCCTATATCATGAGATGGGATATCTCAATGCTTCTAATACCAAACCTGAGACTCTTCCTATAACATGAGATGGGATATCCAACTCCTTCCCATTCCAATCCTAAGACCCTTTTGATAGCAGAGATGTGATATCTCAATGCTTATACCAAACCTGAGACCCTTCCTACGGCATGAGATGTCATATACAACTCCTTCCCATTCCAATCCTGAGACCCTTCCTATAACACGAGATGTGATATCTCAATGCTTATACCAAACCTGAGACCCTTCCTCTAGAATGAGATGTGATATCCAACTCCTTCCCATTCCAATCCTGAGACCCTTCCTATAGCATGAGATGTGATATCCAACTCCTTCCCATTCCAATCATGAGACCCTTCCTATAGCCTGAGATCTGATATCTCAATGCCTCTAATACCAAACCTGAGATCCTTCCTCTAACATGAAATGTGATATCCAACTCCTTCCCTTTCCAAACCTGAGAGCCTATCTATAGCATGAGATGTGATATCCAAGTCCTTCCCATTCCAATCCTGAGACACTTCCGATAGCAGAGATGTGATATCTCAATGCTTATACCAAACCTGAGACCCTTCCTATAGCATGAGATGTGATATCCAACTCCTTCCCGTTCCAAACCTGAGACCCTTCCTTTAGCATGAGATGTGATATCCAGCTCCTTCCCATTCCAATCCTGAGACCCTTCTGATAGCATGAGATGTGATATCTCAATGCTTCTAATATCAAAACTGAGACCCTCCCTATAGCATGATATGTGATATCTAAGTCCTTCCCATTCCAATCCTGAGACCCTTCCTATAGCATGAGATGTGATATCTCAATGCTTCTACCAAACCTGAGACCCTTCCTTTAGCATGAGATGTGATAACCAACTCCTTCCCATTCCAATCCTGAGACCCTTCCTATAGCATGAGATGTGATATCTCAATACTTCTAATACCAAACCTGAGATCCTTCCGATAACATGAGATGTGATATCCAAATCCTTCCCCTTCCAAACCTGAGACCCTCCCTTTAGCATGAGATGTGATATCCAATTCCTTCCCATTCCAATCCTGAGAACCTTCTGATAGCATGAGATGTGATATCTCAATGCTTCTATACCAAACTGGAGATCCTTCCGATAGCATGAGATGTGATATCTCAATGCTTCTAATACCAAACCTGAGATCCTTCCTATAACATGAGATGTGATATTCAAATCCTTCCCCTTCCAAACCTGAGACCCTCCCTTTAGCATGAGATGTGATATCCAACTCCTTCCCATTCCAATCCTGAGACTCTTCTGATAGCATGAGATGTGATATCTCAATGCCTCTAATACCAAACCTGAGATCCTACCTCTAACATGAAATGTGATATCCAACTCTTTCCCCTTCCAAACCTGAGAGCCTTCCTATAGCATGAGATGTGATATCCAACTCCTTCCCATTCCAACCTGAGACACTTCCTATAGCATGAGAAGGGATATCCAACTCCTTCCCAATCCAATCCTGAGACCCTTCCGATAGCAGAGATGTGATATCTCAATGCTTCTACCAAACCTGAGACCCTTCCTTTAGCATAAGATGTGATATCCAAATCATTCACATTCCAATCCTGAGACCCTTCCTATAGCATGAGATGTGATATCTCAATGCTTCTAATACCAAACCTGAGATCCTTCCTATAACATGAGATGTGATATCCAATTCCTTCCCATTCCAAACCTGAGACCCTTCCTATTGGATGAGATGTGATATCCAACTCCTTCCCATTCCAATCCTGAGACCCTTCCTATAGCATGAGATGTGATGTCTCAATGCTTCTAATACCAAACCTGAGATCCTTCCTATAACATGAGATGTGATATCCAACTCCTTCCATTCCAATCCTGAGACCCGTCCTATAGCATGAGATGTGATATCTCAATGCTTATATCAAACCTGAGACCCTTCCTATAGCATGAGATGTGATATCCAACTACTTCCCATTCCAACCCTGAGACCCTTCTGATAGCATGAGATGTGATATCTCAATGCCTCTAATACCAAACCTGAGATCCTACCTCTACCATGAAATGTGATATCCATCTCATTCCCTTTCCAAACCTGAGACCCGTCCTATAGCATGAGATGTGATATCTCAATGCTTATATCAAACCTGAGACCCTTCCTATAGCATGAGATGTGATATCCAACTCCTTCCCATTCCAACCCTGAGACCCTTCTGATAGCATGAGATGTGATATCTCAATGCCTCTAATACCAAACCTGAGATCCTACCTCTACCATGAAATGTGATATCCATCTCATTCCCTTTCCAAACCTGAGACCCTGCCTATAGCATGAGATGTGATATCCAAGTCCTTCCCATTCCAATCCTGAGACCCTTCCTATAGCATGTGATGTGATATCTCAATGCTTATACCAAACCTGAGACCCTTCATATGGCATGAGATGTCATATACAACTCCTTCCCATTCCAATCCTGAGACCCTTCCTATAGCATGAGATGTGATATCTCAATGCTTATACCAAACCTGAGACCCTTCCTATAGCATGAGATGTGATATCCAACTTCTTCCCATTCCAATCCTGAGACCCTTCCTATAACATGAGATGTGATGTCTCAATGCTTCTAATACCAAACCTGAGATCTTTCCTATAACATGAGATCTGATATCCAACTCCTTCCCATTCCAATCCTGAGACCCTTCCTATAGCATGAGATGTGATATCACAATGCTTATACCAAACCTGAGACCGTTCCTATAGCTTGAGATGTGATATCCAACTCCTTCCCATTCCAATCCTGAGACCCTTCCTATAGCATGAGATGTGATATCTCAAGGCCTCTAATACCAAACCTGAGATCCTTCCTCTAACATGAAATGTGATATCCAACTCCTTCCCCTTCCAAACCTGAGATCCTTCCTATAGCATGGCATATGATATCCAAGTCCTTCCCATTCCAATCCTGAGACCCTTCCTATAACATGAAATGTGATATCCAACTCCTTCCCATTCCAACCTGAGACCCTTCCTATATCATGAGATGGGATATCTCAATGCTTCTAATACCAAACCTGAGACTCTTCCTATAACATGAGATGGGATATCCAACTCCTTCCCATTCCAATCCTAAGACCCTTTTGATAGCAGAGATGTGATATCTCAATGCTTATACCAAACCTGAGACCCTTCCTACGGCATGAGATGTCATATACAACTCCTTCCCATTCCAATCCTGAGACCCTTCCTATAACACGAGATGTGATATCTCAATGATTATACCAAACCTGAGACCCTTCCTCTAGAATGAGATGTGATATCCAACTCCTTCCCATTCCAATCCTGAGACCCTTCCTATAGCATGAGATGTGATATCCAACTCCTTCCCATTCCAATCCTGAGACCCTTCCTATAGCCTGAGATCTGATATCTCAATGCCTCTAATACCAAACCTGAGATCCTTCCTCTAACATGAAATGTGATATCCAACTCCTTCCCTTTCCAAACCTGAGAGCCTATCTATAGCATGAGATGTGATATCCAAGTCCTTCCCATTCCAATCCTGAGACACTTCCGATAGCAGAGATGTGATATCTCAATGCTTATACCAAACCTGAGACCCTTCCTATAGCATGAGATGTGATATCCAACTCCTTCCCGTTCCAAACCTGAGACCCTTCCTTTAGCATGAGATGTGATATCCAGCTCCTTCCCATTCCAATCCTGAGACCCTTCTGATAGCATGAGATGTGATATCTCAATGCTTCTAATATCAAAACTGAGACCCTCCCTATAGCATGATATGTGATATCTAAGTCCTTCCCATTCCAATCCTGAGACCCTTCCTATAGCATGAGATGTGATATCTCAATGCTTCTACCAAACCTGAGACCCTTCCTTTAGCATGAGATGTGATAACCAACTCCTTCCCATTCCAATCCTGAGACCCTTCCTATAGCATGAGATGTGATATCTCAATACTTCTAATACCAAACCTGAGATCCTTCCGATAACATGAGATGTGATATCCAAATCCTTCCCCTTCCAAACCTGAGACCCTCCCTTTAGCATGAGATGTGATATCCAACTCCTTCCCATTCCAATCCTGAGAACCTTCTGATAGCATGAGATGTGATATCTCAATGCTTCTATACCAAACTGGAGATCCTTCCGATAGCATGAGATGTGATATCTCAATGCTTCTAATACCAAACCTGAGATCCTTCCTATAACATGAGATGTGATATTCAAATCCTTCCCCTTCCAAACCTGAGACCCTCCCTTTAGCATGAGATGTGATATCCAACTCCTTCCCATTCCAATCCTGAGACTCTTCTGATAGCATGAGATGTGATATCTCAATGCCTCTAATACCAAACCTGAGATCCTACCTCTAACATGAAATGTGATATCCAACTCTTTCCCCTTCCAAACCTGAGAGCCTTCCTATAGCATGAGATGTGATATCCAACTCCTTCCCATTCCAACCTGAGACACTTCCTATAGCAGAGATGTGATATCTCAATGCTTCTACCAAACCTGAGACCCTTCCTTTAGCATAAGATGTGATATCCAAATCATTCACATTCCAATCCTGAGACCCTTCCTATAGCATGAGATGTGATATCTCAATGCTTCTAATACCAAACCTGAGATCCTTCCTATAACATGAGATGTGATATCCAATTCCTTCCCATTCCAAACCTGAGACCCTTCCTATTGGATGAGATGTGATATCCAACTCCTTCCCATTCCAACCCTGAGACCCTTCCTATAGCATGAGATGTGATGTCTCAATGCTTCTAATACCAAACCTGAGATCCTTCCTATAACATGAGATGTGATATCCAACTCCTTCCCATTCCAACCCTGAGACCCTTCCTATAGCATGAGATGTGATGTCTCAATGCTTCTAATACCAAACCTGAGATCCTTCCTATAGCATGAGATGTGATATCCAACTACTTCCCATTCCAATCCTGAGACCCTTCCTATAGCATGAGATGTGATATCTCAATGCTTCTAATACCAAACCTGAGATCCTTCCTCTAACATGAAATGTGATATCCAACTCCTTCCCTTTCCAAACCTAAGAGCCTATGTATAGCATGAGATGTGATATCCAAGTCCTTCCCATTCCAACCCTTAGACCCTTCCTACAGCATGCAATATGATATCTCAATTATTCTAATAACAAACCTGAGACCCATCCTATAACATGAGATGGGATATCCAACTCCTTCCCATTCCAATCCTGAGACACTTCCGATAGCAGAGATGTGATATCTCAATGCTTATACCAAACCTGAGACCCTTCCTATAACATGAGATGTGATATCCAAATCCTTCCCGTTCCAAACCTGAGACCCTTCCTTTAGCATGAGATGTGATATCCAGCTCCTTCCCATTCCAATCCTGAGACCCTTCCTATAGCATGAGATGTGATATCTCAATGCTTCTAATACCAAACCTGAGATCCTTCCTCTAACATGAAATGTGATATCCAACTCCTTCCCTTTCCAAACCTAAGAGCCTATCTATAGCATGAGATGTGATATCCAAGTCCATCCCATTCCAATCCTTAGACCCTTCCTACAGCATGCGATGTGATATCTCAATGATTCTAATACCAAACCAGAGACTCGTCCTATAACATGAGATGGGATATCCAACTCCTTCCCATTCCAATCCTGAGCCACGTCCGATAGCAGAGATGTGATATCTCAATGCTTATACCAAACCTGAGACCCTTCCTATAACATGAGATGTGATATCCAACTCCTTCCGTTCCAAACCTGAGACACTAACTATAGCATATGTGATATCCAACTCCTTCCCATTCCAAACATGAGACCCTTCCTATCCAAGAAAGTAATATCCAACTCCTACCCATTCCAATCCTGAGACCCTTCCTATAGCAAGAGATGTGATATCCAAACCCTTCCCATTCCAATCCTGAGACCCTTCCTATAACATGAGATGTGATATCCAACTCCTTCCCATTCCAACCTGAGACACTTCCTATAGCATGAGAAGGGATATCCAACTCCTTCCCAATCCAATCCTGAGACCCTTCCGATAGCAGAGATGTGATATCTCAATGCTTATACCAAACCTGAGACCCTTCCTATAGCATGAGAAGGGATATCCAACTCCTTCCCAATCCAATCCTGAGACCCTTCCGATAGCAGAGACGTGATATCTCAATGCTTCTACCAAACCTGAGACCCTTCCTTTAGCATGAGATGTGATATCCAAATTCTTCACATTCCAATCCTGAGACCCTTCCTATAGCATGAGAAGGGATATCTCAATGCTTCTAATACCAAACCTGAGATCCTTCCTATAACATGAGATGTGATATCCAATTCCTTCCCATTCCAATCCTGAGACCCTTCCGATAGCAGAGATGTGATATCTCAATGCTTATACCAAACCTGAGACCCTTCCTATGGCCTGAGATGTCATATACAACTCCTTCCCATTCCAATCCTGAGACCCTTCCTATAGCATGAGATGTGATATCTCAATGCTTATACCAAATCTGAGACCCTTCCTATAGCATGAGATGTGATATCCAACTCCTTCCCATTCCAATCCTGAGACCCTTCCTATAGCATGAGATGTGATGTCTCAATGCTTCTAATACCAAACCTGAGATCCTTCCTATAACATGAGATGTGATATCCAACTCCTTCCCATTCCAATCCTGAGACCCTTATGAAAGCATGAGATGTGATATCTCAATGCTTCTAATACCAAACCTGAGATCCTTCCTATAACATGAGATGTGATTTCCAAATCCTTCCCCTTCCAAACCTGAGACCCTCCCTTTAGCATGAGATGTGATATCCAACTCCTTCCCATTCCAATCCTGAGACCCTTCTGATAGCATGAGATGTGATATCTCAATGCCTCTAATACCAAACCTGAGATCCTACCTCTAACATGAAAATGTGATATCCATCTCATTCCCTTTCCAAACCTGAGACCCTGCCTATAGCATGAGATGTGATATCCAAGTCCTTCCCATTCCAATCCTGAGACCCTTCCTATAGCATGTGATGTGATATCTCAATGCTTATACCAAACCTGAGACCCTTCCTATGGCATGAGATGTCATATACAACTCCTTCCCATTCCAATCCTGAGACCCTTCCTATAGCATGAGATGTGATATCTCAATGCTTATACCAAACCTGAGACCCTTCCTATAGCATGAGATGTGATATCCAACTTCTTCCCATTCCAATCCTGAGACCCTTCCTTTAACATGAGATGTGATGTCTCAATGCTTCTAATAACAAACCTGAGATCTTTCCTATAACATGAGATGTGATATCCAACTCCTTCCCATTCCAATCCTGAGACCCTTCCTATAGCATGAGATGTGATATCACAATGCTTATACCAAACTTGAGACCGTTCCTATAGCTTGAGATGTGATATCCAACTCTTTCCCATTCCAATCCTGAGACCCTTCCTATAGCATGAGATGTGATATCTCAAGGCCTCTAATACCAAACCTGAGATCCTTCCTCTAACATGAAATGTGATATCCAACTCCTTCCCCTTCCAAACCTGAGAGCCTTCCTATAGCATGGGATATGATATCCAAGTCCTTCCCATTCCAATCCTGAGACCCTTCCTATAACATGAAATGTGATATCCAACTCCTTCCCATTCCAACCTGAGACCCTTCCTATATCATGAGATGGGATATCTCAATGCTTCTAATACCAAACCTGAGACTCTTCCTATAACATGAGATGGGATATCCAACTCCTTCCCATTCCAATCCTAAGACCCTTTTGATAGCAGAGATGTGATATCTCAATGCTTATACCAAACCTGAGACCCTTCCTACGGCATGAGATGTCATATACAACTCCTTCCCATTCCAATCCTGAGACCCTTCCTATAGCACGAGATGTGATATCTCAATGCTTATACCAAACCTGAGACCCTTCCTCTAGAATGAGATGTGATATCCAACTCCTTCCCATTCCAATCCTGAGACCCTTCCTATAGCATGAGATGTGATATCCAACTCCTTCCCATTCCAATCCTGAGACCCTTCCTATAGCCTGAGATCTGATATCTCAATGCCTCTAATACCAAACCTGAGATCCTTCCTCTAACATGAAATGTGATATCCAACTCCTTCCCTTTCCAAACCTGAGAGCCTATCTATAGCATGAGATGTGATATCCAAGTCCTTCCCATTCCAATCCTGAGACACTTCCGATAGCAGAGATGTGATATCTCTATGCTTATACCAAACCTGAGACCCTTCCTATAACATGAGATGTGATATCCAACTCCTTCCCGTTCCAAACCTGAGACCCTTCCTTTAGCATGAGATGTGATATCCAGCTCCTTCCCAGTCCAATCCTGAGACCCTTCTGATAGCATGAGATGTGATATCTCAATGCTTCTAATATCAAAACTGAGACCCTCCCTATAGCATGATATGTGATATCTAAGTCCTTCCCATTCCAATCCTGAGACCCTTCCTATAGCATGAGATGTGATATCTCAATGCTTCTACCAAACCTGAGACCCTTCCTTTAGCATGAGATGTGATAACCAACTCCTTCCCATTCCAATCCTGAGACCCTTCCTATAGCATGAGATGTGATATCTCAATACTTCTAATACCAAACCTGAGATCCTTCCGATAACATGAGATGTGATATCCAAATCCTTCCCCTTCCAAACCTGAGACCCTCCCTTTAGCATGAGATGTGATATCCAACTCCTTCCCATTCCAATCCTGAGAACCTTCTGATAGCATGAGATGTGATATCTCAATGCTTCTATACCAAACCTGAGATCCTTCCGATAGCATGAGATGTGATATCTCAATGCTTCTAATACCAAACCTGAGATCCTTCCTATAACATGAGATGTGATATTCAAATCCTTCCCCTTCCAAACCTGAGACCCTCCCTTTAGCATGAGATGTGATATCCAACTCCTTACCATTCAAATCCTGAGACTCTTCTGATAGCATGAGATGTGATATCTCAATGCCTCTAATACCAAACCTGAGATCCTTCCTATAACATGAGATGTGATATTCAAATCCTTCCCCTTCCAAACCTGAGACCCTCCCTTTAGCATGAGATGTGATATCCAACTCCTTCCCATTCCAATCCTGAGACTCTTCTGATAGCATGAGATGTGATATCTCAATGCCTCTAATACCAAACCTGAGATCCTACCTCTAACATGAAATGTGATATCCAACTCTTTCCCCTTCCAAACCTGAGAGCCTTCCTATAGCATGAGATGTGATATCCAAGTCCTTCTAATTCCAATCCTGAGACCCTTCCTATAACATGAGATGTGATATCCAACTCCTTCCCATTCCAACCTGAGACCCTTCCTATAGCATGAGATGGGATATCCAACTCCTTCCAAATCCAATCCTGATACCCTTCCGATAGCATGAGATGTGATATCCCAATGCTTCTACCAAACCTGAGACCCATACTATGGCATGAGATGTGATATCAAAATCCTTCCCCTTCCAAACCTTAGACACTTCCTTTATCATGAGATGTGATATCCAACTCCTTCCCATTCCATCCCTGAGACCCTTCCGATATCATGAGATGTGATATCTCAATGCTTCTAATATCAAACTTGAGACCCTCCTTATAGCATGAGATGTGATATCCAAGTCCTTCCCATTCCAATCCTGAGACCCTTCCTATAGCATGAGATGTGATATCTCAATGCTTCTAATACCAAACCTGAGACCCTTCCTATAACATGAGATGGGAATATCCAACTCCTTCCCATTCCAATCCTGAGACCCTTCCGATAGTAGAGATGTGATATCTCAATGCTTATACCAAACCTGAGATCCTTCCTATAACATGAGATGTGATATCCAACTCCTTCCCATTCCAATCCTGAGACACTTCCTATAGCATGAGATGTGATATCTCACTGCTTATACCAAACCTGAGACCCTTCCTATAGCATGAGATGTGATATCCAACTCCTTCCCATTCCAATCCTGAGACCCTTCCTATAGCATGAGATATGATATCTCAATGCTTCTAATATCAAACTTGAGACCCTCCCTATAGCATGAGATGTGATATCCAAGTCCTTCCCATTCCAATCCTGAGACCCTTCCGATAGCATGAGATGTGATGTCTCAATGCTTCTAATACCAAACCTGAGATCCTTCCTATAACATGAGATGTGATATCCAACTCCTTCCCATTCCAATCCTGAGACACTTCCTATAGCATGAGATGTGATAGCTAAATGCTTCTAATACCAAACTTGAGACTCTTCCTATAACATGAGATGGGATATCCAACTCCTTCCCATTCCAATCCTTAGACCCTTCCTACAGCATGCAATATGATATCTCAATGATTCTAATAACAAACCTGAGACCCGTCCTATAACATGAGATGGGATATCCAACACCTTCCCATTCCAATCCTGAGACACTTCCGATAGCAGAGATGTGATATCTCAATGCTTATACCAAACCTGAGACCCTTCCTATAACATGAGATGTGATATCCAACTCCTTCCCGTTCCAAACCTGAGACCCTTCCTATAGCATATGTGATATCCAACACATTCCCATTCCAAACATGAGACCCTTCCTATAGCAGGAATGTAATATCCAACTCCTTCCCATTCCAATCCTGAGACCATTCCTATAGCATGAGATGTGATATCTCAATGCTTCTAATACCAAACCTGAGATCCTTCCTATGACATGAGATGTGATATCCAATTCCTCCCCATTCCAAACCTGAGAACCTTCCTACAGCATGCGATGTGATATTTCAATGCTTCTAATACCAAACCTGAGACCAGTCCTATAACATGAGATTGGATATCCAACTCCTTCCCCTTCCAAACCTGAGACCCTTCCTATAGCATGAGATGTGATATCCAACTTCTTCCCATTCCAATCCTGAGACCCTTCCTATAACATGAGATGTGATATCCAAGTCCTTCCCATTCCAATCCTGAGACACTTCCGATAGCAGAGATGTGATATCTCAATGCTTATACCAAACCTGAGACCCTTCCTATAACATGAGATGTGATATCCAACTCCTTCCCGTTCCAAACCTGAGACCGTTCCTTTAGCATGAGATGTGATATCCAGCTCCTTCCCATTCCAATCCTGAGACCCTTCTGATAGCATGAGATGTGATATCTCAATGCTTCTAATATCAAAACTGAGACCCTCCCTATAGCATGATATGTGATATCTAAGTCCTTCCCATTCCAATCCTGAGACCCTTCCTATAGCATGAGATGTGATATCTCAATGCTTCTACCAAACCTGAGACCCTTCCTTTAGCATGAGATGTGATAACCAACTCCTTCCCATTCCAATCCTGAGACCCTTCCTATAGCATGAGATGTGATATCTCAATGCTTCTATACCAAACCTGAGATCCTTCCGATAGCATGAGATGTGATATCTCAATGCTTCTAATACCAAACCTGAGATTCTTCCTATAACATGAGATGTGATATCCAAATCCTTCCCTTTCCAAACCTGAGACCCTCCCTTTAGCATGAGATTTGATATCCAACTCCTTCCCATTCCAATCCTGAGACTCTTCCGATAGCATGAGATGTGATATCTCAATGCTTCTAATACCAAACCTGAGACCCTTCCTATAGCAAGAGATGTGATATCCAAATCCTTCCCATTCCAATCCTGAGACCCTTCCTATAACATGAGATGTGATATCCAACTCCTTCCCATTCCAACCTGAGACACTTCCTATAGCATGAGAAGGGATATCCAACTCCTTCCCAATCCAATCCTGAGACCCTTCCGATAGCAGAGATGTGATATCTCAATGCTTATACCAAACCTGAGACCCTTCCTATGGCATGAGATGTGATATCCAACTCCTTGCCATTCAAATCCTTAGACCCTTCCTACAGCATGCGATGTGATATCTCAATGATTCTAATACCAAACCAGAGACTCTTCCTATAACATGAGATGGGATATCCAACTCCTTCCCATTCCAATCCTGAGCCGCTTCCGATAGCAGAGATGTGATATCTCAATGCTTATACCAAACCTGAGACCCTTCCTATAACATGAGATGTGATATCCAACTCCTTCCCGTTCCAAACCTGAGACACTAACTATAGCATATGTGATATCCAACTGCTTCCCATTCCAAACATGAGACCCTTCCTATAGCAAGAATGTAATATCCAACTCCTACCCATTCCAATCCTGAGACCCTTCCTATAGCAAGAGATGTGATATCCAAATCCTTCCCATTCCAATCCTGAGACCCTTCCTATAACATGAGATGTGATATCCAACTCCTTCCCATTCAAATCCTGAGACCCTTCCTATAGCATGAGAAGGGATATCCAACTCCTTCCCAATCCAATCCTGAGACCCTTCCGATAGCAGAGATCTGATATCTCAATGCTTCTACCAAACCTGAGACCCTTCCTTTAGCATGAGATGTGATATCCAAATCCTTCACATTCCAATCCTGAGACCCTTCCTATAGCATGAGATGTGATATCTCAATGCTTCTAATACCAAACCTGAGATCCTTCCTATAACATGAGATGTGATATCCAATTCCTTCCCATTCCAAACCTGAGACCCTTCCTATTGGATGAGATGCGATATCCAACTCCTTCCCATTCCAACCCTGAGACCCTTCCTATAGCATGAGATGTGATGTCTCAATGCTTCTAATACCAAACCTGAGATCCTTCCTATAACATGAGATGTGATATCCAACTCCTTCCATTCAAATCCTGAGACCCGTCCTATAGCATGGGATGTGATATCTCAATGCTTATACCAAACCTGAGACCCTTCCTATAGCATGAGATGTGATATCCAACTACTTCCCATTCCAATCCTGAGACCCTTCCTATAGCATGAGATGTGATATCTCAATGCTTCTAATACCAAACCTGAGATCCTTCCTCTAACATGAAATGTGATATCCAACTCCTTCCCTTTCCAAACCTAAGAGCCTATCTATAGCATGAGATGTGATATCCAAGTCCTTCCAATTCCAATCCTTAGACCCTTCCTACAGCATGCAATATGATATCTCAATGATTCTAATAACAAACCTGAGACCCGTCCTATAGCATGAGATATGATATCCAAGTCCTTCCCATTCCAATCCTGAGACCCTTCCTATAACATGAAATGTGATATCCAACTCCTTCCCATTCCAACCTGAGACCCTTCCTATAGCATGAGATGGGATATCCAACTTCTTCCAAATCCAATACTGATACCCTTCCGATAGCATGAGATGTGATGTTCCAATGCTTCTACCAAACCTGAGACCCATACTATGGCATGAGATGTGATATCAAACTCCTTCCCATTCCAATCCTGAGACCCTTCCTATAGCTTGAGGTGTGATATCCAACTCCTTCCCATTCCAATTCTGAGACCCTTCTTATACCATGAGACTTGATATCTCAATGCTTCTAATACCAAACCTGAGACCCGTCCTATAACATGAGATGTGATATCCAAATCCTTCCCCTTCCAAACCTTAGACCCTTCCTTTATCATGAGATGTGGTATCCAACTCCTTCCCATTCCAATCCTGAGACCCTTCCGATATCATGAGATTTGTTATCTCAATGCTTCTAATATCAAACTTGAGACCCTCCCTATAGCATGAGATGTGACATCCAAGTCCTTCCCATTCCAATCCTGAGACCATTCCTATAGCATGAGATGTGATATCTCTATGCTTCTAATACCAAACCTGAGACCCTTCCTATAACATGAGATGGGATATCCAACTCCTTCCCATTCCAATCCTGAGACCCTTCCGATAGCAGAGATGTGATATCTCAATGCTTATACCAAACCTGAGACCCTTCCTATGGCCTGAGATGTCATATACAACTCCTTCCCATTCCAATCCTGAGACCCTTCCTTTAGCATGAGATGTGATATCTCAATGCTTATACCAAATCTGAGACCCTTCCTATAGCATGAGATGTGATATCCAAATCCTTCCCATTCCAATCCTGAGACCCTTCCTATAGCATGAGATGTGATATCTCAATGCTTATACCAAACCCGAGAGCCTACCTATAGCATGAGATGTGATATCCAAGTCCATCCCATTCCAATCCTTAGACCCTTCCTACAGCATGCGATGTGATATCTCAATGATTCTAATACCAAACCAGAGACTCTTACTATAACATGAGATGGGATATCCAACTCCTTCCCATTCCAATCCTGAGCCGCTTCCGATAGCAGAGATGTGATATCTCAATGATTATACCAAACCTGAGACCCTTCCTATAACATGAGATGTGATATCCAACTCCTTCCCGTTCCAAACCTGAGACACTAACTATAGCATATGTGATATCCAACTCCTACCCATTCCAATCCTGAGACCCTTCCTATAGCAATAGATGTGATATCCAAATCCTTCCCATTCCAATCCTGAGACCCTTCCTATAACATGAGATGTGATATCCAACTCCTTCCCATTCCAACCTGAGACACTTCCTATAGCATGAGAAGGGATATCCAACTCCTTCCCAATCCAATCCTGAGACCCTTCCGATAGCAGAGATGTGATATCTCAATGCTTATACCAAACCTGAGACCCTTCCTATGGCATGAGATGTGATATCCAACTCCTTGCCATTCAAATCCTGAGACCCTTCCTATAGCATGAGAAGGGATATCCAACTCCTTCCCAATCCAATCCTGAGACCCTTCCGATAGCAGAGACGTGATATCTCAATGCTTCTACCAAACCTGAGACCCTTCCTTTAGCATGAGATGTGATATCCAAATCCTTCACATTCCAATCCTGAGACCCTTCCTATAGCATGAGATGTGATATCTCAATGCTTCTAATACCAAACCTGAGATCCCTCCTATGAGATGTGATATCCAATTCCTTCCCATTCCAAACCTGAGACCCTTCCTATTGGATGAGATGTGATATCCAACTCCTTCCCATTCCAACCATGAGACCCTTACTATAGCATGAGATGTGATGTCTCAATGCTTCTAATACCAAACCTGAGATCCTTCCTATAAAATGAGATGTGATATCCAACTCCTTCCATTCCAATCCTGAGACCCGTCCTATAGCATGAGATGTGATATCTCAATGCTTATACCAAACCTGAGACCCTTCCTACAGCATGAGATGTGATATCCAACTACTTCCCATTCCAATCCTGAGACCCTTCCTATAGCATGAGATGTGATATCTCAATGCTTCTAATACCAAACCTGAGATCCTTCCTCTAACATGAAATGTGATATCCAACTCCTTCCCTTTCCAAACCTAAGAGCCTATCTATAGCATGAGATGTGATATCCAAGTCCTTCCCATTCCAACCCTTAGACCCTTCCTACAGCATGCAATATGATATCTCAATGATTCTAATAACAAACCTGAGACCCGTCCTATAACATGAGATGGGATATCCAACTCCTTCCCATTCCAATCCTGAGACACTTCCGATAGCAGAGATGTGATATCTCAATGCTTATACCAAACCTGAGACCCTTCCTATAACATGAGATGTGATATCCAAATCCTTCCCGTTCCAAACCTGAGACCCTTCCTTTAGCATGAGATGTGATATCCAGCTCCTTCCCATTCCAATCCTGAGACACTTCCGATAGCATGAGATGTGATATCTCAATGCTTCTAATATCAAAACTGAGACCCTCCCTATAGCATGATATGTGATATCTAAGTCCTTCCCATTCCAATCCTGAGACCCTCCCTATAGCATGATATGTGATATCTAAGTCCTTCCCATTCCAATCCTGAGACCCTTCCTATAGCATGAGGTATGATATCTCAATACTTCTAATACCAAACGTGAGATCCTTCCGATAACATGAGATGTGATATCCAAATCCTTCCCCTTCCAAACCTGAGACCCTCCCTTTAGCATGAGATGTGATATCCAACTCCTTCCCATTCCAATCCTGAGACCCTTCTGATAGCATGAGATGTGATATCTCAATGCTTCTAATACCAAACCTGAGATCCTTCCGATAGCATGAGATGTGATATCTCAATGCTTCTAATACCAAACCTGAGATCCTTCCTATAACATGAGATGTGATATCCAAATCCTTCCCCTTCCAAACCTGAGACCCTCCCTTTAGCATGAGATGTGATATCCAACTCCTTCCCATTCCATTCCTGAGACCCTTCTGATAGCATGAGATGTGATATCTCAATGCCTCTAATACCAAACCTGAGATCCTACCTCTAACATGAAATGTGATATCCAACTCTTTCCCCTTCCAAACCTGAGAGCCTTCCTATAGCATGAGATGTGATATCCAAGTCCTTCCCATTCCAATCCTGAGACCCTTCCTATAGCTTGAGATGTGATATCCAACTCCTTCCCATTCCAATTCTGAGACCCTTCCTATACTCTGAGACTTGATATCTCAATGCTTCTAATACCAAACCTGAGACCCGTAATATAACATGAGATGTGATATCCAAATCCTTCCCCTTCCAAACCTTAGACCCTTCCTTTATCATGAGATGTGATATCCAACTCCTTCCCATTCCAATCCTGAGACCCTTCCGATATCATGAGATGTGATATCTCAAAGCTTCTAATATCAAACTTGAGACCCTCCCTATAGCATGAGATGTGATATCCAAGTCCTTCCCATTCCAATCCTGAGACCCTTCCTATAGCATGAGATGTGATATCTCAATGCTTCTAATACCAAACCTGAGACCCTTCCTATAACATGAGATGGGAATATCCAACTCCTTCCCATTCCAATCCTGAGACCCTTCCGATAGCATGAGAAGGGATATCCAACTCCTTCCCAATCCAATCCTGAGACCCTTCCGATAACAGAGACGTGATATCTCAATGCTTCTACCAAACCTGAGACCCTTCCTTTAGCATGAGATGTGATATCCAAATCCTTCACATTCCAATCCTGAGACCCTTCCTATAGCATGAGATGTGATATCTCAATGCTTCTAATACCAAACCTGAGATCCTTCCTATAACATGAGATGTGATATCCAATTCCTTCCCATTCCAAACCTGAGACCCTTCCTATTGGATGAGATGTGATATCCAACTCCTTCCCATTCCAACCCTGAGACCCCTCCTATAGCATGAGATGTGATGTCTCAATGCTTCTGATACCAAACCTGAGATCCTTCCTATAACATGAGATGTGATATCCAACTCCTTCCATTCCAATCCTGAGACCTGTCCTATAGCATGAGATGTGATATCTCAATGCTTATACCAAACCTGAGACCCTTCCTATAGCATGAGATGTGATATCCAACTACTTCCCATTCCAATCCTGAGACCCTTCCTATAGCAAGAGATGTGATATCTCAATGCTTCTAATACCAAACCTGAGATCCTTCCTCTAACATGAAATGTGATATCCAACTACTTCCCATTCCAATCCTGAGACCCTTCCTATAGCATGAGATGTGATATCTCAATGCTTCTAATACCAAACCTAAGATCCTTCCTCTAACATGAAATGTGATATCCAACTCCTTCCCTTTCCAAACCTAAGAGCCTATCTATAGCATGAGATGTGATATCCAAGTCCTTCCCGTTCCAATCCTTAGACCCTTCCTACAGCATGCAATATGATATCTCAATGATTCTAATAACAAACCTGAGACCTGTCCTATAGCATGAGATATGATATCCAAGTCCTTCCCATTCCAATCCTGAGACCCTTCCTATAACATGAAATGTGATATCCAACTCCTTCCCATTCCAACCTGAGACCCTTCCTATAGCATGAGATGGGATATCCAACTTCTTCCAAATCCAATACTGATACCCTTCCGATAGCATGAGATGTGATATCCCAATGCTTCTACCAAACCTGAGACCCATACTATGGCATGAGATGTGATATCAAACTCCTTCCCATTCCAATCCTGAGACCCTTCCTATAGCTTGAGGTGTGATATCCAACTCCTTCCCATTCCAATTCTGAGACCCTTCTTATACCATGAGACTTGATATGTCAATGCTTCTAATACCAAACCTGAGACCCGTCCTATAACATGAGATGTGATATCCAAATCCTTCCCCTTCCAAACCTTAGACCCTTCCTTTATCATGAGATGTGGTATCCAACAACTTCCCATTCCAATCCTGAGACCCCTCCGATATCATGAGATTTGTTATCTCAATGCTTCTAATATCAAACTTGAGACCCTCCCTATAGCATGAGATGTGACATCCAAGTCCTTCCCATTCCAATCCTGAGACCCTTCCTATAGCATGAGATGTGATATCTCTATGCTTCTAATACCAAACCTGAGACCCTTCCTATAACATGAGATGGGATATCCAACTCCTTCCCATTCCAATCCTGAGACCCTTCCGATAGCAGAGATGTGATATCTCAATGCTTATACCAAACCTGAGACCCTTCCTATGGCCTGAGATGTCATATACAACTCCTTCCGATTCCAATCCTGAGACCCTTCCTTTAGCATGAGATGTGATATCTCTATGCTTATACCAAATCTGAGACCCTTCCTATAGCATGAGATGTGATATCTAAATCCTTCCAATTCCAATCCTGAGACCCTTCCTATAGCATGAGATGTGATATCTCAATGCTTATACCAAACCTGAGAGCCTACCTATAGCATGAGATGTGATATCCATGTCCATCCCATTCCAATCCTTAGACCCTTCCTACAGCATGCAATGTGATATCTCAATGATTCTAATACCAAACCAGAGACTCTTACTATAACATGAGATGGGATATCCAACTCCTTCCCATTCCAATCCTGAGCCGCTTCCGATAGCAGAGATGTGATATCTCAATGCTTATACCAAACATGAGACCCTTCCTATAACATGAGATGTGATATCCAACTCCTTCCCGTTCCAAACCTGAGACACTAACTATAGCATATGTGATATCCAACTCCTTCCCATTCCAAACATGAGACCCTTCCTATAGCAAGAAAGTAATATCCAAATCCTTCCCATTCCAATCCTGAGACCCTTCCTATAACATGAGATGTGATATCCAACTCCTTCCCATTCAAATCCTGAGACCCTTCCTATAGCATGAGAAGGGATATCCAACTCCTTCCCAATCCAATCCTGAGACCCTTCCGATAGCAGAGATCGGATATCTCAATGCTTCTACCAAACCTGAGACCCTTCCTTTAGCATGAGATGTGATATCCAAATCCTTCACATTCCAATCCTGAGACCCTTCCTATAGCATGAGATGTGATATCTCAATGCTTCTAATACCAAACCTGAGATCCTTCCTATAACATGAGATGTGATATCCAATTCCTTCCCATTCCAAACCTGAGACCCTTCCTATTGGATGAGATGCGATATCCAACTCCTTCCCATTCCAACCCTGAGACCCTTCCTATAGCAGGAGATGTGATGTCTCAATGCTTCTAATACCAAACCTGAGATCCTTCCTATAACATGAGATGTGATATCCAACTCCTTCCATTCCAATCCTGAGACCCGTCCTATAGCATGAGATGTGATATCTCAATGCTTATACCAAACCTGAGACCCTTCCTATAGCATGAGATGTGATATCCAACTACGACCCATTCCAATCCTGAGACCCTTCCTATAGCATGAGATGTGATATCTCAATGCTTCTAATACCAAACCTGAGATCCTTCCTCTAACATGAAATGTGATATCCAACTCCTTCCCTTTCCAAACCTAAGAGCCTATCTATAGCATGAGATGTGATATCCAAGTCCTTCCCATTCCAATCCTTAGACCCTTCCCAACAGCATGCAATATGATATCTCAATGATTCTAATAACAAACCTGAGACCCGTCCTATAGCATGAGATATGATATCCAAGTCCTTCCCATTCCAATCCTGAGACCCTTCCTATAACATGAAATGTGATATCCAACTCCTTCCCATTCCAACCTGAGACCCTTCCTATAGCATGAGATGGGATATCCAACTTCTTCCAAATCCAATACTGATACCCTTCCGATAGCATGAGATGTGATGTCCCAATGCTTCTACCAAACCTGAGACCCATACTATGGCATGAGATGTGATATCAAACTCCTTCCCATTCCAATCCTGAGACCCTTCCTATAGCTTGAGGTGTGATATCCAACTCCTTCCCATTCCAATTCTGAGACCCTCTTATACCATGAGACTTGATATCTCAATGCTTCTAATACCAAACCTGAGACCCGTCCTATAACATGAGATGTGATATCCAAATCCTTCCCCTTCCAAACCTTAGACCCTTCCTTTATCATGAGATGTGGTATCCAACTCCTTCCCATTACAATCCTGAGACCCTTCCGATATCATGAGATTTGTTATCTCAATGCTTCTAATATCAAACTTGAGACCCTCCCTATAGCATGAGATGTGACATCCAAGTCCTTCCCATTCCAATCCTGAGACCCTTCCTATAGCATGAGATGTGATATCTCTATGCTTCTAATACCAAACCTGAGACCCTTCCTATAACATGAGACGGGATATCCAACTCCTTCCCATTCCAATCCTGAGACCCTTCCGATAGCAGAGATGTGATATCTCAATGCTTATACCAAACCTGAGACCCTTCCTATGGCCTGAGATATCATATACAACTCCTTCCCATTCCAATCCTGAGACCCTTCCTTTAGCATGAGATGTGATATCTCAATGCTTATACCAAATCTGAGACCCTTCCTATAGCATTAGATGTGATATCCAAATCCTTCCCATTCCAATCCTGAGACCCTTCCTATAGCATGAGATGTGATATCTCAATGCTTATACCAAACCTGAGAGCCTACCTATAGCATGAGATGTGATATCCAAGTCCATCCCATTCCAATCCTTAGACCCTTCCTACAGCATGCGATGTGATATCTCAATGCTTCTAATACCAAACCTGAGATCCTTCCTCTAACATGAAATGTGATATCCAACTCCTTCCCTTTCCAAACCTAAGAGCCTATCTATAGCATGATATGTGATATCCAAGTCCTTCCCATTCCAACCCTTAGACCCTTCCTACAGCATGCAATATGATATCTCAATGATTCTAATAACAAACCTGAGACCCGTCCTATAACATGAGATGGGATATCCAACTCCTTCCCATTCCAATCCTGAGACACTTCCGATAGCAGAGATGTGATATCTCAATGCTTATACCAAACCTGAGACCCTTCCTATAACATGAGATGTGATATCCAATTCCTTCCCATTCCAAACCTGAGACCCTTCCTATTGGATGAGATGCGATATCCAACTCCTTCCCATTCCAACCCTGAGACCCTTCCTATAGCAGGAGATGTGATGTCTCAATGCTTCTAATACCAAACCTGAGATCCTTCCTATAACATGAGATGTGATATCCAACTCCTTCCATTCCAATCCTGAGACCCGTCCTATAGCATGAGATGTGATATCTCAATGCTTATACCAAACCTGAGACCCTTCCTATAGCATGAGATGTGATATCCAACTACGACCCATTCCAATCCTGAGACCCTTCCTATAGCATGAGATGTGATATCTCAATGCTTCTAATACCAAACCTGAGATCCTTCCTCTAACATGAAATGTGATATCCAACTCCTTCCCTTTCCAAACCTAAGAGCCTATCTATAGCATGAGATGTGATATCCAAGTCCTTCCCATTCCAATCCTTAGACCCTTCCCAACAGCATGCAATATGATATCTCAATGATTCTAATAACAAACCTGAGACCCGTCCTATAGCATGAGATATGATATCCAAGTCCTTCCCATTCCAATCCTGAGACCCTTCCTATAACATGAAATGTGATATCCAACTCCTTCCCATTCCAACCTGAGACCCTTCCTATAGCATGAGATGGGATATCCAACTTCTTCCAAATCCAATACTGATACCCTTCCGATAGCATGAGATGTGATGTCCCAATGCTTCTACCAAACCTGAGACCCATACTATGGCATGAGATGTGATATCAAACTCCTTCCCATTCCAATCCTGAGACCCTTCCTATAGCTTGAGGTGTGATATCCAACTCCTTCCCATTCCAATTCTGAGACCCTCTTATACCATGAGACTTGATATCTCAATGCTTCTAATACCAAACCTGAGACCCGTCCTATAACATGAGATGTGATATCCAAATCCTTCCCCTTCCAAACCTTAGACCCTTCCTTTATCATGAGATGTGGTATCCAACTCCTTCCCATTACAATCCTGAGACCCTTCCGATATCATGAGATTTGTTATCTCAATGCTTCTAATATCAAACTTGAGACCCTCCCTATAGCATGAGATGTGACATCCAAGTCCTTCCCATTCCAATCCTGAGACCCTTCCTATAGCATGAGATGTGATATCTCTATGCTTCTAATACCAAACCTGAGACCCTTCCTATAACATGAGACGGGATATCCAACTCCTTCCCATTCCAATCCTGAGACCCTTCCGATAGCAGAGATGTGATATCTCAATGCTTATACCAAACCTGAGACCCTTCCTATGGCCTGAGATATCATATACAACTCCTTCCCATTCCAATCCTGAGACCCTTCCTTTAGCATGAGATGTGATATCTCAATGCTTATACCAAATCTGAGACCCTTCCTATAGCATTAGATGTGATATCCAAATCCTTCCCATTCCAATCCTGAGACCCTTCCTATAGCATGAGATGTGATATCTCAATGCTTATACCAAACCTGAGAGCCTACCTATAGCATGAGATGTGATATCCAAGTCCATCCCATTCCAATCCTTAGACCCTTCCTACAGCATGCGATGTGATATCTCAATGCTTCTAATACCAAACCTGAGATCCTTCCTCTAACATGAAATGTGATATCCAACTCCTTCCCTTTCCAAACCTAAGAGCCTATCTATAGCATGATATGTGATATCCAAGTCCTTCCCATTCCAACCCTTAGACCCTTCCTACAGCATGCAATATGATATCTCAATGATTCTAATAACAAACCTGAGACCCGTCCTATAACATGAGATGGGATATCCAACTCCTTCCCATTCCAATCCTGAGACACTTCCGATAGCAGAGATGTGATATCTCAATGCTTATACCAAACCTGAGACCCTTCCTATAACATGAGATGTGATATCCAAATCCTTCCCGTTCCAAACCTGAGACCCTTCCTTTAGCATGAGATGTGATATCCAGCTCCTTCCCATTCCAATCCTGAGACACTTCCGATAGCATGAGATGTGATATCTCAATGCTTCTAATATCAAAACTGAGACCCTCCCTATAGCATGATATGTGATATCTAAGTCCTTCCCATTCCAATCCTGAGACCCTCCCTATAGCATGATATGTGATATCTAAGTCCTTCCCATTCCAATCCTGAGACCCTTCCTATAGCATGAGATATGATATCTCAATACTTCTAATACCAAACGTGAGATCCTTCCGATAACATGAGATGTGATATCCAAATCCTTCCCCTTCCAAACCTGAGACCCTCCCTATAACATGAAATGTGATATCCAACTCCTTCCCATTCCAACCTGAGACCCTTCCTATAGCATGAGATGGGATATCCAACTTCTTCCAAATCCAATACTGATACCCTTCCGATAGCATGAGATGTGATGTCCCAATGCTTCTACCAAACCTGAGACCCATACTATGGCATGAGATGTGATATCAAACTCCTTCCCGTTCCAATCCTGAGACCCTTCCTATAGCTTGAGGTGTGATATCCAACTCCTTCCCATTCCAATTCTGAGACCCTCTTATACCATGAGACTTGATATCTCAATGCTTCTAATACCAAACCTGAGACCCGCCCTATAACATGAGATGTGATATCCAAATCCTTCCCCTTCCAAACCTTAGACCCTTCCTTTATCATGAGATGTGGTATCCAACTCCTTCCCATTCCAATCCTGAGACCCTTCCGATATCATGAGATTTGTTATCTCAATGCTTCTAATATCAAACTTGAGACCCTCCCTATAGCATGAGATGTGACATCCAAGTCCTTCCCATTCCAATCCTGAGACCCTTCCTATAGCATGAGATGTGATATCTCTATGCTTCTAATACCAAACCTGAGACCCTTCCTATAACATGAGATGGGATATCCAACTCCTTCCCATTCCAATCCTAAGACCCTTTTGATAGCAGAGATGTGATATCTCAATGCTTATACCAAACCTGAGACCCTTCCTACGGCATGAGATGTCATATACAACTCCTTCCCATTCCAATCCTGAGACCCTTCCTATAGCACGAGATGTGATATCTCAATGCTTATACCAAACCTGAGACCCTTCCTCTAGAATGAGATGTGATATCCAACTCCTTCCCATTCCAATCCTGAGACCCTTCCTATAGCATGAGATGTGATATCCAACTCCTTCCCATTCCAATCCTGAGACCCTTCCTATAGCCTGAGATCTGATATCTCAATGCCTCTAATACCAAACCTGAGATCCTTCCTCTAACATGAAATGTGATATCCAACTCCTTCCCTTTCCAAACCTGAGAGCCTATCTATAGCATGAGATGTGATATCCAAGTCCTTCCCATTCCAATCCTGAGACACTTCCGATAGCAGAGATGTGATATCTCTATGCTTATACCAAACCTGAGACCCTTCCTATAACATGAGATGTGATATCCAACTCCTTCCCGTTCCAAACCTGAGACCCTTCCTTTAGCATGAGATGTGATATCCAGCTCCTTCCCAGTCCAATCCTGAGACCCTTCTGATAGCATGAGATGTGATATCTCAATGCTTCTAATATCAAAACTGAGACCCTCCCTATAGCATGATATGTGATATCTAAGTCCTTCCCATTCCAATCCTGAGACCCTTCCTATAGCATGAGATGTGATATCTCAATGCTTCTACCAAACCTGAGACCCTTCCTTTAGCATGAGATGTGATAACCAACTCCTTCCCATTCCAATCCTGAGACCCTTCCTATAGCATGAGATGTGATATCTCAATACTTCTAATACCAAACCTGAGATCATTCCGATAACATGAGATGTGATATCCAAATCCTTCCCCTTCCAAACCTGAGACCCTCCCTTTAGCATGAGATGTGATATCCAACTCCTTCCCATTCCAATCCTGAGAACCTTCTGATAGCATGAGATGTGATATCTCAATGCTTCTATACCAAACCTGAGATCCTTCCGATAGCATGAGATGTGATATCTCAATGCTTCTAATACCAAACCTGAGATCCTTCCTATAACATGAGATGTGATATTCAAATCCTTCCCCTTCCAAACCTGAGACCCTCCCTTTAGCATGAGATGTGATATCCAACTCCTTACCATTCAAATCCTGAGACTCTTCTGATAGCATGAGATGTGATATCTCAATGCCTCTAATACCAAACCTGAGATCCTTCCTATAACATGAGATGTGATATTCAAATCCTTCCCCTTCCAAACCTGAGACCCTCCCTTTAGCATGAGATGTGATATCCAACTCCTTCCCATTCCAATCCTGAGACTCTTCTGATAGCATGAGATGTGATATCTCAATGCCTCTAATACCAAACCTGAGATCCTACCTCTAACATGAAATGTGATATCCAACTCTTTCCCCTTCCAAACCTGAGAGCCTTCCTATAGCATGAGATGTGATATCCAAGTCCTTCTAATTCCAATCCTGAGACCCTTCCTATAACATGAGATGTGATATCCAACTCCTTCCCATTCCAACCTGAGACCCTTCCTATAGCATGAGATGGGATATCCAACTCCTTCCAAATCCAATCCTGATACCCTTCCGATAGCATGAGATGTGATATCCCAATGCTTCTACCAAACCTGAGACCCATACTATGGCATGAGATGTGATATCAAAATCCTTCCCCTTCCAAACCTTAGACACTTCCTTTATCATGAGATGTGATATCCAACTCCTTCCCATTCCATCCCTGAGACCCTTCCGATATCATGAGATGTGATATCTCAATGCTTCTAATATCAAACTTGAGACCCTCCTTATAGCATGAGATGTGATATCCAAGTCCTTCCCATTCCAATCCTGAGACCCTTCCTATAGCATGAGATGTGATATCTCAATGCTTCTAATACCAAACCTGAGACCCTTCCTATAACATGAGATGGGAATATCCAACTCCTTCCCATTCCAATCCTGAGACCCTTCCGATAGTAGAGATGTGATATCTCAATGCTTATACCAAACCTGAGATCCTTCCTATAACATGAGATGTGATATCCAACTCCTTCCCATTCCAATCCTGAGACACTTCCTATAGCATGAGATGTGATATCTCACTGCTTATACCAAACCTGAGACCCTTCCTATAGCATGAGATGTGATATCCAACTCCTTCCCATTCCAATCCTGAGACCCTTCCTATAGCATGAGATATGATATCTCAATGCTTCTAATATCAAACTTGAGACCCTCCCTATAGCATGAGATGTGATATCCAAGTCCTTCCCATTCCAATCCTGAGACCCTTCCGATAGCATGAGATGTGATGTCTCAATGCTTCTAATACCAAACCTGAGATCCTTCCTATAACATGAGATGTGATATCCAACTCCTTCCCATTCCAATCCTGAGACACTTCCTATAGCATGAGATGTGATAGCTAAATGCTTCTAATACCAAACTTGAGACTCTTCCTATAACATGAGATGGGATATCCAACTCCTTCCCATTCCAATCCTTAGACCCTTCCTACAGCATGCAATATGATATCTCAATGATTCTAATAACAAACCTGAGACCCGTCCTATAACATGAGATGGGATATCCAACACCTTCCCATTCCAATCCTGAGACACTTCCGATAGCAGAGATGTGATATCTCAATGCTTATACCAAACCTGAGACCCTTCCTATAACATGAGATGTGATATCCAACTCCTTCCCGTTCCAAACCTGAGACCCTTCCTATAGCATATGTGATATCCAACACATTCCCATTCCAAACATGAGACCCTTCCTATAGCAGGAATGTAATATCCAACTCCTTCCCATTCCAATCCTGAGACCATTCCTATAGCATGAGATGTGATATCTCAATGCTTCTAATACCAAACCTGAGATCCTTCCTATGACATGAGATGTGATATCCAATTCCTCCCCATTCCAAACCTGAGAACCTTCCTACAGCATGCGATGTGATATTTCAATGCTTCTAATACCAAACCTGAGACCAGTCCTATAACATGAGATTGGATATCCAACTCCTTCCCCTTCCAAACCTGAGACCCTTCCTATAGCATGAGATGTGATATCCAACTTCTTCCCATTCCAATCCTGAGACCCTTCCTATAACATGAGATGTGATATCCAAGTCCTTCCCATTCCAATCCTGAGACACTTCCGATAGCAGAGATGTGATATCTCAATGCTTATACCAAACCTGAGACCCTTCCTATAACATGAGATGTGATATCCAACTCCTTCCCGTTCCAAACCTGAGACCGTTCCTTTAGCATGAGATGTGATATCCAGCTCCTTCCCATTCCAATCCTGAGACCCTTCTGATAGCATGAGATGTGATATCTCAATGCTTCTAATATCAAAACTGAGACCCTCCCTATAGCATGATATGTGATATCTAAGTCCTTCCCATTCCAATCCTGAGACCCTTCCTATAGCATGAGATGTGATATCTCAATGCTTCTACCAAACCTGAGACCCTTCCTTTAGCATGAGATGTGATAACCAACTCCTTCCCATTCCAATCCTGAGACCCTTCCTATAGCATGAGATGTGATATCTCAATGCTTCTATACCAAACCTGAGATCCTTCCGATAGCATGAGATGTGATATCTCAATGCTTCTAATACCAAACCTGAGATTCTTCCTATAACATGAGATGTGATATCCAAATCCTTCCCTTTCCAAACCTGAGACCCTCCCTTTAGCATGAGATTTGATATCCAACTCCTTCCCATTCCAATCCTGAGACTCTTCCGATAGCATGAGATGTGATATCTCAATGCTTCTAATACCAAACCTGAGACCCTTCCTATAGCAAGAGATGTGATATCCAAATCCTTCCCATTCCAATCCTGAGACCCTTCCTATAACATGAGATGTGATATCCAACTCCTTCCCATTCCAACCTGAGACACTTCCTATAGCATGAGAAGGGATATCCAACTCCTTCCCAATCCAATCCTGAGACCCTTCCGATAGCAGAGATGTGATATCTCAATGCTTATACCAAACCTGAGACCCTTCCTATGGCATGAGATGTGATATCCAACTCCTTGCCATTCAAATCCTTAGACCCTTCCTACAGCATGCGATGTGATATCTCAATGATTCTAATACCAAACCAGAGACTCTTCCTATAACATGAGATGGGATATCCAACTCCTTCCCATTCCAATCCTGAGCCGCTTCCGATAGCAGAGATGTGATATCTCAATGCTTATACCAAACCTGAGACCCTTCCTATAACATGAGATGTGATATCCAACTCCTTCCCGTTCCAAACCTGAGACACTAACTATAGCATATGTGATATCCAACTGCTTCCCATTCCAAACATGAGACCCTTCCTATAGCAAGAATGTAATATCCAACTCCTACCCATTCCAATCCTGAGACCCTTCCTATAGCAAGAGATGTGATATCCAAATCCTTCCCATTCCAATCCTGAGACCCTTCCTATAACATGAGATGTGATATCCAACTCCTTCCCATTCAAATCCTGAGACCCTTCCTATAGCATGAGAAGGGATATCCAACTCCTTCCCAATCCAATCCTGAGACCCTTCCGATAGCAGAGATCTGATATCTCAATGCTTCTACCAAACCTGAGACCCTTCCTTTAGCATGAGATGTGATATCCAAATCCTTCACATTCCAATCCTGAGACCCTTCCTATAGCATGAGATGTGATATCTCAATGCTTCTAATACCAAACCTGAGATCCTTCCTATAACATGAGATGTGATATCCAATTCCTTCCCATTCCAAACCTGAGACCCTTCCTATTGGATGAGATGCGATATCCAACTCCTTCCCATTCCAACCCTGAGACCCTTCCTATAGCATGAGATGTGATGTCTCAATGCTTCTAATACCAAACCTGAGATCCTTCCTATAACATGAGATGTGATATCCAACTCCTTCCATTCAAATCCTGAGACCCGTCCTATAGCATGGGATGTGATATCTCAATGCTTATACCAAACCTGAGACCCTTCCTATAGCATGAGATGTGATATCCAACTACTTCCCATTCCAATCCTGAGACCCTTCCTATAGCATGAGATGTGATATCTCAATGCTTCTAATACCAAACCTGAGATCCTTCCTCTAACATGAAATGTGATATCCAACTCCTTCCCTTTCCAAACCTAAGAGCCTATCTATAGCATGAGATGTGATATCCAAGTCCTTCCAATTCCAATCCTTAGACCCTTCCTACAGCATGCAATATGATATCTCAATGATTCTAATAACAAACCTGAGACCCGTCCTATAGCATGAGATATGATATCCAAGTCCTTCCCATTCCAATCCTGAGACCCTTCCTATAACATGAAATGTGATATCCAACTCCTTCCCATTCCAACCTGAGACCCTTCCTATAGCATGAGATGGGATATCCAACTTCTTCCAAATCCAATACTGATACCCTTCCGATAGCATGAGATGTGATGTTCCAATGCTTCTACCAAACCTGAGACCCATACTATGGCATGAGATGTGATATCAAACTCCTTCCCATTCCAATCCTGAGACCCTTCCTATAGCTTGAGGTGTGATATCCAACTCCTTCCCATTCCAATTCTGAGACCCTTCTTATACCATGAGACTTGATATCTCAATGCTTCTAATACCAAACCTGAGACCCGTCCTATAACATGAGATGTGATATCCAAATCCTTCCCCTTCCAAACCTTAGACCCTTCCTTTATCATGAGATGTGGTATCCAACTCCTTCCCATTCCAATCCTGAGACCCTTCCGATATCATGAGATTTGTTATCTCAATGCTTCTAATATCAAACTTGAGACCCTCCCTATAGCATGAGATGTGACATCCAAGTCCTTCCCATTCCAATCCTGAGACCATTCCTATAGCATGAGATGTGATATCTCTATGCTTCTAATACCAAACCTGAGACCCTTCCTATAACATGAGATGGGATATCCAACTCCTTCCCATTCCAATCCTGAGACCCTTCCGATAGCAGAGATGTGATATCTCAATGCTTATACCAAACCTGAGACCCTTCCTATGGCCTGAGATGTCATATACAACTCCTTCCCATTCCAATCCTGAGACCCTTCCTTTAGCATGAGATGTGATATCTCAATGCTTATACCAAATCTGAGACCCTTCCTATAGCATGAGATGTGATATCCAAATCCTTCCCATTCCAATCCTGAGACCCTTCCTATAGCATGAGATGTGATATCTCAATGCTTATACCAAACCCGAGAGCCTACCTATAGCATGAGATGTGATATCCAAGTCCATCCCATTCCAATCCTTAGACCCTTCCTACAGCATGCGATGTGATATCTCAATGATTCTAATACCAAACCAGAGACTCTTACTATAACATGAGATGGGATATCCAACTCCTTCCCATTCCAATCCTGAGCCGCTTCCGATAGCAGAGATGTGATATCTCAATGATTATACCAAACCTGAGACCCTTCCTATAACATGAGATGTGATATCCAACTCCTTCCCGTTCCAAACCTGAGACACTAACTATAGCATATGTGATATCCAACTCCTACCCATTCCAATCCTGAGACCCTTCCTATAGCAATAGATGTGATATCCAAATCCTTCCCATTCCAATCCTGAGACCCTTCCTATAACATGAGATGTGATATCCAACTCCTTCCCATTCCAACCTGAGACACTTCCTATAGCATGAGAAGGGATATCCAACTCCTTCCCAATCCAATCCTGAGACCCTTCCGATAGCAGAGATGTGATATCTCAATGCTTATACCAAACCTGAGACCCTTCCTATGGCATGAGATGTGATATCCAACTCCTTGCCATTCAAATCCTGAGACCCTTCCTATAGCATGAGAAGGGATATCCAACTCCTTCCCAATCCAATCCTGAGACCCTTCCGATAGCAGAGACGTGATATCTCAATGCTTCTACCAAACCTGAGACCCTTCCTTTAGCATGAGATGTGATATCCAAATCCTTCACATTCCAATCCTGAGACCCTTCCTATAGCATGAGATGTGATATCTCAATGCTTCTAATACCAAACCTGAGATCCCTCCTATGAGATGTGATATCCAATTCCTTCCCATTCCAAACCTGAGACCCTTCCTATTGGATGAGATGTGATATCCAACTCCTTCCCATTCCAACCATGAGACCCTTACTATAGCATGAGATGTGATGTCTCAATGCTTCTAATACCAAACCTGAGATCCTTCCTATAAAATGAGATGTGATATCCAACTCCTTCCATTCCAATCCTGAGACCCGTCCTATAGCATGAGATGTGATATCTCAATGCTTATACCAAACCTGAGACCCTTCCTACAGCATGAGATGTGATATCCAACTACTTCCCATTCCAATCCTGAGACCCTTCCTATAGCATGAGATGTGATATCTCAATGCTTCTAATACCAAACCTGAGATCCTTCCTCTAACATGAAATGTGATATCCAACTCCTTCCCTTTCCAAACCTAAGAGCCTATCTATAGCATGAGATGTGATATCCAAGTCCTTCCCATTCCAACCCTTAGACCCTTCCTACAGCATGCAATATGATATCTCAATGATTCTAATAACATACCTGAGACCCGTCCTATAACATGAGATGGGATATCCAACTCCTTCCCATTCCAATCCTGAGACACTTCCGATAGCAGAGATGTGATATCTCAATGCTTATACCAAACCTGAGACCCTTCCTATAACATGAGATGTGATATCCAAATCCTTCCCGTTCCAAACCTGAGACCCTTCCTTTAGCATGAGATGTGATATCCAGCTCCTTCCCATTCCAATCCTGAGACACTTCCGATAGCATGAGATGTGATATCTCAATGCTTCTAATATCAAAACTGAGACCCTCCCTATAGCATGATATGTGATATCTAAGTCCTTCCCATTCCAATCCTGAGACCCTCCCTATAGCATGATATGTGATATCTAAGTCCTTCCCATTCCAATCCTGAGACCCTTCCTATAGCATGAGGTATGATATCTCAATACTTCTAATACCAAACGTGAGATCCTTCCGATAACATGAGATGTGATATCCAAATCCTTCCCCTTCCAAACCTGAGACCCTCCCTTTAGCATGAGATGTGATATCCAACTCCTTCCCATTCCAATCCTGAGACCCTTCTGATAGCATGAGATGTGATATCTCAATGCTTCTAATACCAAACCCGAGATCCTTCCGATAGCATGAGATGTGATATCTCAATGCTTCTAATACCAAACCTGAGATCCTTCCTATAACATGAGATGTGATATCCAAATCCTTCCCCTTCCAAACCTGAGACCCTCCCTTTAGCATGAGATGTGATATCCAACTCCTTCCCATTCCATTCCTGAGACCCTTCTGATAGCATGAGATGTGATATCTCAATGCCTCTAATACCAAACCTGAGATCCTACCTCTAACATGAAATGTGATATCCAACTCTTTCCCCTTCCAAACCTGAGAGCCTTCCTATAGCATGAGATGTGATATCCAAGTCCTTCCCATTCCAATCCTGAGACCCTTCCTATAGCTTGAGATGTGATATCCAACTCCTTCCCATTCCAATTCTGAGACCCTTCCTATACTCTGAGACTTGATATCTCAATGCTTCTAATACCAAACCTGAGACCCGTAATATAACATGAGATGTGATATCCAAATCCTTCCCCTTCCAAACCTTAGACCCTTCCTTTATCATGAGATGTGATATCCAACTCCTTCCCATTCCAATCCTGAGACCCTTCCGATATCATGAGATGTGATATCTCAAAGCTTCTAATATCAAACTTGAGACCCTCCCTATAGCATGAGATGTGATATCCAAGTCCTTCCCATTCCAATCCTGAGACCCTTCCTATAGCATGAGATGTGATATCTCAATGCTTCTAATACCAAACCTGAGACCCTTCCTATAACATGAGATGGGAATATCCAACTCCTTCCCATTCCAATCCTGAGACCCTTCCGATAGCATGAGAAGGGATATCCAACTCCTTCCCAATCCAATCCTGAGACCCTTCCGATAACAGAGACGTGATATCTCAATGCTTCTACCAAACCTGAGACCCTTCCTTTAGCATGAGATGTGATATCCAAATCCTTCACATTCCAATCCTGAGACCCTTCCTATAGCATGAGATGTGATATCTCAATGCTTCTAATACCAAACCTGAGATCCTTCCTATAACATGAGATGTGATATCCAATTCCTTCCCATTCCAAACCTGAGACCCTTCCTATTGGATGAGATGTGATATCCAACTCCTTCCCATTCCAACCCTGAGACCCCTCCTATAGCATGAGATGTGATGTCTCAATGCTTCTGATACCAAACCTGAGATCCTTCCTATAACATGAGATGTGATATCCAACTCCTTCCATTCCAATCCTGAGACCTGTCCTATAGCATGAGATGTGATATCTCAATGCTTATACCAAACCTGAGACCCTTCCTATAGCATGAGATGTGATATCCAACTACTTCCCATTCCAATCCTGAGACCCTTCCTATAGCAAGAGATGTGATATCTCAATGCTTCTAATACCAAACCTGAGATCCTTCCTCTAACATGAAATGTGATATCCAACTACTTCCCATTCCAATCCTGAGACCCTTCCTATAGCATGAGATGTGATATCTCAATGCTTCTAATACCAAACCTAAGATCCTTCCTCTAACATGAAATGTGATATCCAACTCCTTCCCTTTCCAAACCTAAGAGCCTATCTATAGCATGAGATGTGATATCCAAGTCCTTCCCGTTCCAATCCTTAGACCCTTCCTACAGCATGCAATATGATATCTCAATGATTCTAATAACAAACCTGAGACCTGTCCTATAGCATGAGATATGATATCCAAGTCCTTCCCATTCCAATCCTGAGACCCTTCCTATAACATGAAATGTGATATCCAACTCCTTCCCATTCCAACCTGAGACCCTTCCTATAGCATGAGATGGGATATCCAACTTCTTCCAAATCCAATACTGATACCCTTCCGATAGCATGAGATGTGATATCCCAATGCTTCTACCAAACCTGAGACCCATACTATGGCATGAGATGTGATATCAAACTCCTTCCCATTCCAATCCTGAGACCCTTCCTATAGCTTGAGGTGTGATATCCAACTCCTTCCCATTCCAATTCTGAGACCCTTCTTATACCATGAGACTTGATATGTCAATGCTTCTAATACCAAACCTGAGACCCGTCCTATAACATGAGATGTGATATCCAAATCCTTCCCCTTCCAAACCTTAGACCCTTCCTTTATCATGAGATGTGGTATCCAACAACTTCCCATTCCAATCCTGAGACCCCTCCGATATCATGAGATTTGTTATCTCAATGCTTCTAATATCAAACTTGAGACCCTCCCTATAGCATGAGATGTGACATCCAAGTCCTTCCCATTCCAATCCTGAGACCCTTCCTATAGCATGAGATGTGATATCTCTATGCTTCTAATACCAAACCTGAGACCCTTCCTATAACATGAGATGGGATATCCAACTCCTTCCCATTCCAATCCTGAGACCCTTCCGATAGCAGAGATGTGATATCTCAATGCTTATACCAAACCTGAGACCCTTCCTATGGCCTGAGATGTCATATACAACTCCTTCCGATTCCAATCCTGAGACCCTTCCTTTAGCATGAGATGTGATATCTCTATGCTTATACCAAATCTGAGACCCTTCCTATAGCATGAGATGTGATATCTAAATCCTTCCAATTCCAATCCTGAGACCCTTCCTATAGCATGAGATGTGATATCTCAATGCTTATACCAAACCTGAGAGCCTACCTATAGCATGAGATGTGATATCCATGTCCATCCCATTCCAATCCTTAGACCCTTCCTACAGCATGCAATGTGATATCTCAATGATTCTAATACCAAACCAGAGACTCTTACTATAACATGAGATGGGATATCCAACTCCTTCCCATTCCAATCCTGAGCCGCTTCCGATAGCAGAGATGTGATATCTCAATGCTTATACCAAACATGAGACCCTTCCTATAACATGAGATGTGATATCCAACTCCTTCCCGTTCCAAACCTGAGACACTAACTATAGCATATGTGATATCCAACTCCTTCCCATTCCAAACATGAGACCCTTCCTATAGCAAGAAAGTAATATCCAAATCCTTCCCATTCCAATCCTGAGACCCTTCCTATAACATGAGATGTGATATCCAACTCCTTCCCATTCAAATCCTGAGACCCTTCCTATAGCATGAGAAGGGATATCCAACTCCTTCCCAATCCAATCCTGAGACCCTTCCGATAGCAGAGATCGGATATCTCAATGCTTCTACCAAACCTGAGACCCTTCCTTTAGCATGAGATGTGATATCCAAATCCTTCACATTCCAATCCTGAGACCCTTCCTATAGCATGAGATGTGATATCTCAATGCTTCTAATACCAAACCTGAGATCCTTCCTATAACATGAGATGTGATATCCAATTCCTTCCCATTCCAAACCTGAGACCCTTCCTATTGGATGAGATGCGATATCCAACTCCTTCCCATTCCAACCCTGAGACCCTTCCTATAGCAGGAGATGTGATGTCTCAATGCTTCTAATACCAAACCTGAGATCCTTCCTATAACATGAGATGTGATATCCAACTCCTTCCATTCCAATCCTGAGACCCGTCCTATAGCATGAGATGTGATATCTCAATGCTTATACCAAACCTGAGACCCTTCCTATAGCATGAGATGTGATATCCAACTACGACCCATTCCAATCCTGAGACCCTTCCTATAGCATGAGATGTGATATCTCAATGCTTCTAATACCAAACCTGAGATCCTTCCTCTAACATGAAATGTGATATCCAACTCCTTCCCTTTCCAAACCTAAGAGCCTATCTATAGCATGAGATGTGATATCCAAGTCCTTCCCATTCCAATCCTTAGACCCTTCCCAACAGCATGCAATATGATATCTCAATGATTCTAATAACAAACCTGAGACCCGTCCTATAGCATGAGATATGATATCCAAGTCCTTCCCATTCCAATCCTGAGACCCTTCCTATAACATGAAATGTGATATCCAACTCCTTCCCATTCCAACCTGAGACCCTTCCTATAGCATGAGATGGGATATCCAACTTCTTCCAAATCCAATACTGATACCCTTCCGATAGCATGAGATGTGATGTCCCAATGCTTCTACCAAACCTGAGACCCATACTATGGCATGAGATGTGATATCAAACTCCTTCCCATTCCAATCCTGAGACCCTTCCTATAGCTTGAGGTGTGATATCCAACTCCTTCCCATTCCAATTCTGAGACCCTCTTATACCATGAGACTTGATATCTCAATGCTTCTAATACCAAACCTGAGACCCGTCCTATAACATGAGATGTGATATCCAAATCCTTCCCCTTCCAAACCTTAGACCCTTCCTTTATCATGAGATGTGGTATCCAACTCCTTCCCATTACAATCCTGAGACCCTTCCGATATCATGAGATTTGTTATCTCAATGCTTCTAATATCAAACTTGAGACCCTCCCTATAGCATGAGATGTGACATCCAAGTCCTTCCCATTCCAATCCTGAGACCCTTCCTATAGCATGAGATGTGATATCTCTATGCTTCTAATACCAAACCTGAGACCCTTCCTATAACATGAGACGGGATATCCAACTCCTTCCCATTCCAATCCTGAGACCCTTCCGATAGCAGAGATGTGATATCTCAATGCTTATACCAAACCTGAGACCCTTCCTATGGCCTGAGATATCATATACAACTCCTTCCCATTCCAATCCTGAGACCCTTCCTTTAGCATGAGATGTGATATCTCAATGCTTATACCAAATCTGAGACCCTTCCTATAGCATTAGATGTGATATCCAAATCCTTCCCATTCCAATCCTGAGACCCTTCCTATAGCATGAGATGTGATATCTCAATGCTTATACCAAACCTGAGAGCCTACCTATAGCATGAGATGTGATATCCAAGTCCATCCCATTCCAATCCTTAGACCCTTCCTACAGCATGCGATGTGATATCTCAATGCTTCTAATACCAAACCTGAGATCCTTCCTCTAACATGAAATGTGATATCCAACTCCTTCCCTTTCCAAACCTAAGAGCCTATCTATAGCATGATATGTGATATCCAAGTCCTTCCCATTCCAACCCTTAGACCCTTCCTACAGCATGCAATATGATATCTCAATGATTCTAATAACAAACCTGAGACCCGTCCTATAACATGAGATGGGATATCCAACTCCTTCCCATTCCAATCCTGAGACACTTCCGATAGCAGAGATGTGATATCTCAATGCTTATACCAAACCTGAGACCCTTCCTATAACATGAGATGTGATATCCAAATCCTTCCCGTTCCAAACCTGAGACCCTTCCTTTAGCATGAGATGTGATATCCAGCTCCTTCCCATTCCAATCCTGAGACACTTCCGATAGCATGAGATGTGATATCTCAATGCTTCTAATATCAAAACTGAGACCCTCCCTATAGCATGATATGTGATATCTAAGTCCTTCCCATTCCAATCCTGAGACCCTCCCTATAGCATGATATGTGATATCTAAGTCCTTCCCATTCCAATCCTGAGACCCTTCCTATAGCATGAGATATGATATCTCAATACTTCTAATACCAAACGTGAGATCCTTCCGATAACATGAGATGTGATATCCAAATCCTTCCCCTTCCAAACCTGAGACCCTCCCTATAACATGAAATGTGATATCCAACTCCTTCCCATTCCAACCTGAGACCCTTCCTATAGCAGGAGATGGGATATCCAACTTCTTCCAAATCCAATACTGATACCCTTCCGATAGCATGAGATGTGATGTCCCAATGCTTCTACCAAACCTGAGACCCATACTATGGCATGAGATGTGATATCAAACTCCTTCCCGTTCCAATCCTGAGACCCTTCCTATAGCTTGAGGTGTGATATCCAACTCCTTCCCATTCCAATTCTGAGACCCTCTTATACCATGAGACTTGATATCTCAATGCTTCTAATACCAAACCTGAGACCCGCCCTATAACATGAGATGTGATATCCAAATCCTTCCCCTTCCAAACCTTAGACCCTTCCTTTATCATGAGATGTGGTATCCAACTCCTTCCCATTCCAATCCTGAGACCCTTCCGATATCATGAGATTTGTTATCTCAATGCTTCTAATATCAAACTTGAGACCCTCCCTATAGCATGAGATGTGACATCCAAGTCCTTCCCATTCCAATCCTGAGACCCTTCCTATAGCATGAGATGTGATATCTCTATGCTTCTAATACCAAACCTGAGACCCTTCCTATAACATGAGATGGGATATCCAACTCCTTCCCATTCCAATCCTGAGACCCTTCCGATAGCAGAGATGTGATATCTCAATGCTTATACCAAACCTGAGACCCTTCCTATGGCCTGAGATGTCATATACAACTCCTTCCCATTCCAATCCTGAGACCCTTCCTTTAGCATGAGATGTGATATCTCAATGCTTATACCAAATCTGAGACCCTTCCTATAGCATGAGATGTGATATCCAAATCCTTCCCATTCCAATCCTGAGACCCTTCCTATAGCATAAGATGTGATATCTCAATGCTTATACCAAACCTGAGAGCCTACCTATAGCATGAGATGTGATATCCAAGTCCATCCCATTCCAATCCTTAGACCCTTCCTACAGCATGCAATATGATATCTCAATGATTCTAATAACAAACCTGAGACCCGTCCTATAACATGAGATGGGATATCCAACTCCTTCCCATTCCAATCCTGAGACACTTCCGATAGCAGAGATGTGATATCTCAATGCTTATACCAAACCTGAGACCCTTCCTATAACATGAGATGTGATATCCAAATCCTTCCCGTTCCAAACCTGAGACCCTTCCTTTAGCATGAGATGTGATATCCAGCTCCTTCCCATTCCAATCCTGAGACACTTCCGATAGCATGAGATGTGATATCTCAATGCTTCTAATATCAAAACTGAGACCCTCCCTATAGCATGATATGTGATATCTAAGTCCTTCCCATTCCAATCCTGAGACCCTCCCTATAGCATGATATGTGATATCTAAGTCCTTCCCATTCCAATCCTGAGACCCTTCCTATAGCATGAGATATGATATCTCAATACTTCTAATACCAAACGTGAGATCCTTCCGATAACATGAGATGTGATATCCAAATCCTTCCCCTTCCAAACCTGAGACCCTCCCTTTAGCATGAGATGTGATATCCAACTCCTTCCCATTCCAATCCTGAGACCCTTCTGATAGCATGAGATGTGATATCTCAATGCTTCTAATACCAAACCTGAGATCCTTCCGATAGCATGAGATGTGATATCTCAATGCTTCTAATACCAAACCTGAGATCCTTCCTATAACATGAGATGTGATATCCAAATCCTTCCCCTTCCAAACCTGAGACCCTCCCTTTAGCATGAGATGTGATATCCAACTCCTTCCCATTCCATTCCTGAGACCCTTCTGATAGCATGAGATGTGATATCTCAATGCCTCTAATACCAAACCTGAGATCCTACCTCTAACATGAAATGTGATATCCAACTCTTTCCCCTTCCAAACCTGAGAGCCTTCCTATAGCATGAGATGTGATATCCAAGTCCTTCCCATTCCAATCCTGAGACCCTTCCTATAGCTTGAGATGTGATATCCAACTCCTTCCCATTCTAATTCTGAGACCCTTCCTATACTCTGAGACTTGATATCTCAATGCTTCTAATACCAAACCTGAGACCCGTAATATAACATGAGATGTGATATCCAAATCCTTCCCCTTCCAAACCTTAGACCCTTCCTTTATCATGAGATGTGATATCCAACTCCTTCCCATTCCAATCCTGAGACCCTTCTGATATCATGAGATGTGATATCTCAAAGCTTCTAATATCAAACTTGAGACCCTCCCTATAGCATGAGATGTGATATCCAAGTCCTTCCCATTCCAATCCTGAGACCCTTCCTATAGCATGAGATGTGATATCTCAATGCTTCTAATACCAAACCTGAGACCCTTCCTATAACATGAGATGGGAATATCCAACTCCTTCCCATTCCAATCCTGAGACCCTTCCGATAGCAGAGATGTGATATCTCAATGCTTATACCAAACCTGAGACCGTTCCTATGGCATGAGATGTGATATCCAACTCCTTGCCATTCAAATCCTGAGACCCTTCCTATAGCATGAGAAGGGATATCCAACTCCTTCCCAATCCAATCCTGAGACCCTTCCGATAGCAGAGACGTGATATCTCAATGCTTCTACCAAACCTGAGACCCTTCCTTTAGCATGAGATGTGATATCCAAATCCTTCACATTCCAATCCTGAGACCCTTCCTATAGCATGAGATGTGATATCTCAATGCTTCTAATACCAAACCTGAGATCCTTCCTATAACATGAGATGTGATATCCAATTCCTTCCCATTCCAAACCTGAGACCCTTCCTATTGGATGAGATGTGATATCCAACTCCTTCCCATTCCAACCCTGAGACCCTTCCTATAGCATGAGATGTGATGTCGCAATGCTTCTAATACCAAACCTGAGATCCTTCCTATAACATGAGATGTGATATCCAACTCCTTCCATTCCAATCCTGAGACCCGTCCTATAGCATGAGATGTGATATCTCAATGCTTATACCAAACCTGAGACCCTTCCTATAGCATGAGATGTGATATCTCAATGCTTCTAATACCAAACCTGAGATCCTTCCTCTAACATGAAATGTGATATCCAACTCCTTCCCTTTCCAAACCTAAGAGCCTATCTATAGCATGAGATGTGATATCCAAGTCCTTCCCGTTCCAATCCTTAGACCCTTCCTACAGCATGCAATATGATATCTCAATGATTCTAATAACAAACCTGAGACCTGTCCTATAGCATGAGATATGATATCCAAGTCCTTCCCATGCCAATCCTGAGACCCTTCCTATAACATGAAATGTGATATCCAACTCCTTCCCATTCCAACCTGAGACCCTTCCTATAGCATGAGATGGGATATCCAACTTCTTCCAAATCCAATACTGATACTCTTCCGATAGCATGAGATGTGATATCCCAATGCTTCTACCAAACCTGAGACCCATACTATGGCATGAGATGTGATATCAAACTCCTTCCCATTCCAATCCTGAGACCCTTCCTATAGCTTGAGGTGTGATATCCAACTCCTTCCCATTCCAATTCTGAGACCTTTCTTATACCATGAGACTTGATATCTCAATGCTTCTAATACCAAACCTGAGACCCGTCCTATAACATGAGATGTGATATCCAAATCCTTCCCCTTCCAAACCTTAGACCCTTCCTTTATCATGAGATGTGGTATCCAACTCCTTCCCATTCCAATCCTGAGACCCTTCCGATATCATGAGATTTGTTATCTCAATGCTTCTAATATCAAACTTGAGACCCTCCCTATAGTATGAGATGTGACATCCAAGTCCTTCCCATTCCAATCCTGAGACCCTTCCTATAGCATGAGATGTGATATCTCGATGCTTCTAATACCAAACCTGAGACCCTTCCTATAACATGAGATGGGATATCCAACTCCTTCCCATTCCAATCCTGAGACCCTTCCGATAGCAGAGATGTGATATCTCAATGCTTATACCAAACCTGAGACCCTTCCTGTGGCCTGAGATGTCATATACAACTCCTTCCCATTCCAATCCTGAGACCCTTCCTTTAGCATGAGATGTGATATCTCAATGCTTATACCAAATCTGAGACCCTTCCTATAGCATGAGATGTGATATCCAAATCCTTCCCATTCCAATCCTGAGACCCTTCCTATAGCATGAGATGTGATATCTCAATGCTTATACCAAACCTGAGAGCCTACCTTTAGCATGAGATGTGATATCCAAGTCCATCCCATTCCAATCCTTAGACCCTTCCTACAGCATGCAATGTGATATCTCAATGATTCTAATACCAAACCAGAGACTCTTACTATAACATGAGATGGGATATCCAACTCCTTCCCATTCCAATCCTGAGCCGCTTCCGATAGCAGAGATGTGATATCTCAATGCTTATACCAAACCTGAGACCCTTCCTATAACATGAGATGTGATATCCAACTCGTTCCCGTTCCAAACCTGAGACACTAACTATAGCATATGTGATATCCAACTCCTTCCCATTCCAAACATGAGACCCTTCCTATAGCAAGAAAGTAATATCCAACTCCTACCCATTCCAATCCTGAGACCCTTCCTATAGCAAGAGATGTGATATCCAAATCCTTCCCATTCCAATCCTGAGACCCTTCCTATAACATGAGATGTGATATCCAACTCCTTCCCATTCCAACCTGAGACACTTCCCATAGCATGAGAAGGGATATCCAACTCCTTCCCAATCCAATCCTGAGACCCTTCCGATAGCAGAGATGTGATATCTCAATGCTTATACCAAACCTGAGACCTTTCCTATGGCATGAGATGTGATATCCAACTCCTTGCCATTCAAATCCTGAGACCCTTCCTATAGCATGAGAAGGGATATCCAACTCCTTCCCAATCCAATCCTGAGACCCTTCCGATAGCAGAGACGTGATATCTCAATGCTTCTACCAAACTTGAGACCCTTCCTTTAGCATGAGATGTGATATCCAAATCCTTCACATTCCAATCCTGAGACCCTTCCTATAGCATGAGATGTGATATCTCAATGCTTCTAATACCAAACCTGAGATCCTTCCTATAACATGAGATGTGATATCCAATTCCTTCCCATTCCAAACCTGAGACCCTTCCTATTGGATGAGATGTGATATCCAACTCCTTCCCATTCCAACCCTGAGACCCTTCCTATAGCATGAGATGTGATGTCTCAATGCTTCTAATACCAAACCTGAGATCCTTCCTATAACATGAGATGTGATATCCAACTCCTTCCATTCCAATCCTGAGACCCGTCCTATAGCATGAGATGTGATATCTCAATGCTTATACCAAACCTGAGACCCTTCCTATAGCATGAGATGTGATATCCAACTACTTCCCATTCCAATCCTGAGACCCTTCCTATAGCATGAGATGTGATATCTCAATGCTTCTAATACCAAACCTGAGATCCTTCCTCTAACATGAAATGTGATATCCAACTCCTTCCCTTTCCAAACCTAAGAGCCTATCTATAGCATGAGATGTGATATCCAAGTCCTTCCCATTCCAACCCTTAGACCCTTCCTACAGTATGCAATATGATATCTCAATGATTCTAATAACAAACCTGAGACCCGTCCTATAGCATGAGATGGGATATCCAACTCCTTCCCATTCCAATCCTGAGACACTTCCAATAGCAGAGATGTGATATCTCAATGCTTATACCAAACCTGAGAGCCTACCTATAGCATGAGATGTGATATCCAAGTCCATCCCATTCCAATCCTTAGACCCTTCCTACAGCATGTGATGTGATATCTCAATGATTCTAATACCAAACCAGAGACTCTTACTATAACATGAGATGGGATATCCAACTCCTTCCCATTCCAATCCTGAGCCGCTTCCGATAGCAGAGATGTGATATCTCAATGCTTATACCAAACCTGAGACCCTTCCTATAACATGAGATGTGATATCCAACTGCTTCCCGTTCCAAACCTGAGACACTAACTATAGCATATGTGATAACCAACTCCTTCCCATTCCAAACATGAGACCCTTCCTATAGCAAGAAAGTAATATCCAACTCCTACCCATTCCAATCCTGAGACCCTTCCTATAGCAAGAGATGTGATATCCAAATCCTTCCCATTCCAATCCTGAAACCCTTCCTATAACATGAGATGTGATATCCAACTCCTTCCGATTCCAACCTGAGACACTTCCTATAGCATGAGAAGGGATATCCAACTCCTTCCCAATCCAATCCTGAGACCCTTCCGATAGCAGAGATGTGATATCTCAATGCTTATACCAAACCTGAGACCTTTCCTATGGCATGAGATGTGATATCCAACTCCTTGCCATTCAAATCCTGAGACCCTTCCTATAGCATGAGAAGGGATATCCAACTCCTTCCCAATCCAATCCTGAGACCCTTCCGATAGCAGAGACGTGATATCTCAATGCTTCTACCAAACCTGAGACCCTTCCTTTAGCATGAGATGTGATATCCAAATCCTTCACATTCCAATCCTGAGACCCTTCCTATAGCATGAGATGTGATATCTCAATGCTTCTAATACCAAACCTGAGATCCTTCCTATAACATGAGATGTGATATCCAATTCCTTCCCATTCCAAACCTGAGACCCTTCCTATTGGATGAGATGTGATATCCAACTCCTTCCCATTCCGACCCTGAGACCCTTCCTATAGCATGAGATGTGATGTCTCAATGCTTCTAATATCAAACCTGAGATCCTTCCTATAACATGAGATGTGATATCCAACTCCTTCCATTCCAATCCTGAGACCCGTCCTATAGCATGAGATGTGATATCTCAATGCTTATACCAAACCTGAGACCCTTCCTATAGCATGAGATGTGATATCCAACTACTTCCCATTCCAATCCTGAGACCCTTCCTATAGCATGAGATGTGATATCTCAATGCTTCTAATACCAAACCTGAGATCCTTCCTCTAACATGAAATGTGATATCCAACTCCTTCCCTTTCCAAACCTAAGAGCCTATCTATAGCATGAGATGTGATATCCAAGACCTTCCCATTCCAACCCTTAGACCCTTCCTACAGCATGCAATATGATATCTCAATGATTCTAATAACAAACCTGAGACCCGTCCTATAACATGAGATGGGATATCCAACTCCTTGCCATTCCAATCCTGAGACACTTCCGATAGCAGAGATGTGATATCTCAATGCTTATACCAAACCTGAGACCCCTCCTATAACATGAGATGTGATATCCAAATCCTTCCCGTTCCAAACCTGAGACCCTTCCTTTAGCATGAGATGTGATATCCAGCTCCTTCCCATTCCAATCCTGAGACACTTCCGATAGCATGAGATGTGATATCTCAATGCTTCTAATATCAAAACTGAGACCCTCCCTATAGCATGATATGTGATATCTAAGTCCTTCCCATTCCAATCCTGAGACACTCCCTATAGCATGAGATGTGATATCCAACTCTTTCCCATTCCAATCCTGAGACCCTTCCTATAGCATGAGATATGATATCTCAATACTTTTAATACCAAACCTGAGATCCTTCCGATGGCATGAGATGTGATATCTCAATGCTTCTAATACCAAACCTGAGATCCTTCCTATAACATGAGATGTGATATCCAAATCCTTCCCCTTCCAAACCTGAGACCCTCCCTTTAGCATGAGATGTGATATCCAACTCCTTCCCATTCCATTCCTGAGACCCTTCTGATAGCATGAGATGTGATATCTCAATGCCTCTAATACCAAACCTGAGATCCTACCTCTAACATGAAATGTGATATCCAACTCTTTCCCCTTCCAAACCTGAGAGCCTTCCTATAGCATGAGATGTGATATCCAAGTCCTTCCCATTCCAATCCTGAGACCCTTCCTATAGCTTGAGATGTGATATCCAACTCCTTCCCATTCCAATTCTGAGACCCTTCCTATACTCTGAGACTTGATATCTCAATGCTTCTAATACCAAACCTGAGACCCGTAATATAACATGAGATGTGATATCCAAATCCTTCCCCTTCCAAACCTTAGACCCTTCCTTTATCATGAGATGTGATATCCAACTCCTTCCCATTCCAATCCTGAGAAACTTCCGATATCATGAGATGTGATATCTCAAAGCTTCTAATATGAAACTTGAGACCCTCCCTATAGCATGAGATGTGATATCCAAGTCCTTCCCATTCCAATCCTGAGACCCTTCCTATAGCATGAGATGTGATATCTCAATGCTTCTAATACCAAACCTGAGACCCTTCCTATAACATGAGATGGGAATATCCAACTCCTTCCCATTCCAATCCTGAGACCCTTCCAATAGCAGAGATGTGATATCTCAATGCTTATACCAAACCTGAGACCCTTCCCATGGCATGAGATGTGATATCCAACTCCTTGCCATTCAAATCCTGAGACCCTTCCTATAGCATGAGAAGGGATATCCAACTCCTTCCCAATCCAATCCTGAGACCCTTCCGATAGCAGAGACGTGATATCTCAATGCTTCTACCAAACCTGAGACCCTTCCTTTAGCATGAGATGTGATATCCAAATCCTTCACATTCCAATCCTGAGACCCTTCCTATAGCATGAGATGTGATATCTCAATGCTTCTAATACCAAACCTGAGATCCTTCCTATAACATGAGATGTGATATCCAATTCCTTCCCATTCCAAACCTGAGACCCTTCCTATTGGATGAGATGTGATATCCAACTCCTTCCCATTCCAACCCTGAGACCCTTCCTATAGCATGAGATGTGATGTCTCAATGCTTCTAATACCAAACCTGAGATCCTTCCTATAACATGAGATGTGATATCCAACTCCTTCCATTCCAATCCTGAGACCCGTCCTATAGCATGAGATGTGATATCTCAATGCTTATACCAAACCTGAGACCCTTCCTATAGCATGAGATGTGATATCCAACTACTTCCCATTCCAATCCTGAGACCCTTCCTTTAGCATGAGATGTGATATCTCAATGCTTCTAATACCAAACCTGAGATCCTTCCTCTAACATGAAATGTGATATCCAAGTCCTTCCCATTCCAATCCTGAGACCCTTCCTATAACATGATATGTGATATCCAACTCCTTCCCATTCCAACCTGAGACCCTTCCTATAGCATGAGATGGGATATCCAACTTCTTCCAAATCCAATACTGATACCCTTCCGATAGCATGAGATGTGATATCCCAATGCTTCTACCAAACCTGAGACCCATACTATGGCATGAGATGTGATATCAAACTCCTTCCCATTCCAATCCTGAGACCCTTCCTATAGCTTGAGGTGTGATATCCAACTCCTTCCCATTCCAATTCTGAGACCCTTCTTATACCATGAGACTTGATATCTCAATGCTTCTAATACCAAACCTGAGACCCGTCCTATAACATGAGATGTGATATCCAAATCCTTCCCCTTCCAAACCTTAGACCCTTCCTTTATCATGAGATGTGATATCCAACTCCTTCCCATTCCAATCCTGAGACCCTTCCGATATCATGAGATTTGTTATCTCAATGCTTCTAATATCAAACTTGAGACCCTCCCTATAGCATGAGATGTGACATCCAAGTCCTTCCCATTCCAATCCTGAGACCCTTCCTATAGCATGAGAGGTGATATCTCTATGCTTCTAATACCAAACCTGAGACCCTTCCTATAACATGAGATGGGATATCCAACTCCTTCCCATTACAATCCTGAGACCCTTCCGATAGCAGAGATGTGATATCTCAATGCTTATACCAAACCTGAGAACCTTCCTATGGCCTGAGATGTCATATACAACTCCTTCCCATTCCAATCCTGAGACCCTTCCTTTAGCATGAGATGTGATATCTCAATGCTTATACCAAATCTGAGACCCTTCCTATAGCATGAGATGTGATATCCAATTCCTTCCCATTCCAATCCTGAGACCCTTCCTATAGCATGAGATGTGATATCTCAATGCTTATACCAAACCTGAGAGCCTACCTATAGCATGAGATGTGATATCCAAGTCCATCCCATTCCAATCCTTAGACCCTTCCTACAGCATGCGATGTGATATCTCAATGATTCTAATACCAAACCAGAGACTCTTCCTATAACATGAGATGGGATATCCAACTCCTTCCCATTCCAATCCTGAGCCGCTTCCGATAGCAGAGATGTGATATCTCAATGCTTATACCAAACCTGAGACCCTTCCTATAACATGAGATGTGATATCCAACTCCTTCCCGTTCCAAACCTGAGACACTAACTATAGCATATGTGATATCCAACTCCTTCCCATTCCAAACATGAGACCCTTCCTATAGCAAGAAAGTAATATCCAACTCCTACCCATTCCAATCCTGAGACCCTTCCTATAGCAAGAGATGTGATATCCAAATCCTTCCCATTCCAATCCTGAGACCCTTCCTATAACATGAGATGTGATATCCAACTCCTTGCCATTCCAACCTGAGACACTTCCTATAGCATGAGAAGGGATATCCAACTCCTTCCTAATCCAATCCTGAGACCCTTCCGATAGCAGAGATGTGATATCTCAATGCTTATACCAAACCTGAGACCCTTCCTATGGCATGAGATGTGATATCCAACTCCTTGCCATTCAAATCCTGAGACTCTTCCTATAGCATGAGATGTGATATCTCTATGCTTCTAATACCAAACCTGAGACCCTTCCTATAACATGAGATGGGATATCCAACTCCTTCCCATTCCAATCCTGAGACCCTTCCGATAGCAGAGATGTGATATCGCAATGCTTATACCAAACCTGAGAACCTTCCTATGGCCTGAGATGTCATATACAACTCCTTCCCATTCCAATCCTGAGACCCTTCCTTTAGCATGAGATGTGATATCTCAATGCTTATACCAAATCTGAGACCCTTCCTATAGCATGAGATGTGATATCCAATTCCTTCCCATTCCAATCCTGAGACCCTTCCTATAGCATGAGATGTGATATCTCAATGCTTATACCAAACCTGAGAGCCTACCTATAGCATGAGATGTGATATCCAAGTCCATCCCATTCCAATCCTTAGACCCTTCCTACAGCATGCGATGTGATATCTCAATGATTCTAATACCAAACCAGAGACTCTTCCTATAACATGAGATGGGATATCCAACTCCTTCCCATTCCAATCCTGAGCCGCTTCCGATAGCAGAGATGTGATATCTCAATGCTTATACCAAACCTGAGACCCTTCCTATAACATGCGATGTGATATCCAACTCCTTCCCGTTCCAAACCTGAGACACTAACTATAGCGTATGTGATATCCAACTCCTTCCCATTCCAAACATGAGACCCTTCCTATAGCAAGAAAGTAATATCCAACTCCTACCCATTCCAATCCTGAGACCCTTCCTATAGCAAGAGATGTGATATCCAAATCCTTCCCATTCCAATCCTGAGACCCTTCCTATAACATGAGATGTGATATCCAACTCCTTCCCATTCCAACCTGAGACACTTCCTATAGCATGAGAAGGGATATCCAACTCCTTCCCAATCCAATCCTGAGACCCTTCCGATAGCAGAGATGTGATATCTCATTGCTTATACCAAACCTGAGACCCTTCCTATGGCCTGAGATGTGATATCCAACTCCTTCCCAATCCAATCCTGAGACCCTTCCGATAGCAGAGACGTGATATCTCAATGCTTCTACCAAACCTGAGACCCTTCCTTTAGCATGAGATGTGATATCCAAATCCTTCACATTCCAATCCTGAGACCCTTCCTATAGCATGAGATGTGATATCTCAATGCTTCTAATACCAAACCTGAGATCCTTCCTATAACATGAGATGTGATATCCAATTCCTTCCCATTCCAAACCTGAGACCCTTCCTATAGCATGAGATGTGATATCTCAATGCTTATACCAAACCTGAGACCCTTCCTATAGCATGAGATCCACATGATGCCTCGCCCCCCTATTCCAATTGTTTGGTAAACTAGGGTGCTTTTTTCTCCCCTCGCAGGATTCTCAAACTTAGGTGGCCCTGACCTATTACGCACTACTGTTTTGCTCTGCATTGTGTTAAACTAGGGTGCTTTTCTCCCCTCGCAGGATTCTCAAACTTAGGTGGCCCTGACCTATTACGCATTACTGTTTGCTCTGCATTGTGTTAAACTAGGGTGCTTTTCTCCCCTCGCAGGATTCTCATACTTAGGTGGCCCTGACCTACTACGCATTACTGTTTGATCTGCATTGTGTTAAACTAGGGTGCTTTTCTCCCCTCGCAGGATTCTCATACTTAGGTGGCCCTGACCTACTACGCATTACTGTTTGTTCTGCATTGTGTTAAACTAGGGTGCTTTTCTCCCCTCGCAGGATTCTCAAACTTAGGTGGCCCTGACCTATTACGCATTACTGTTTGCTCTGCATTGGGTTAAACTAGGGTGCTTTTCTCCCCTCGCAGGATTCTCATACTTAGGTGGCCCTGACCTACTACGCATTACTGTTTGATCTGCATTGTGTTAAACTAGGGTGCTTTTCTCCCCTCGCAGGATTCTCAAACTTAGGTGGCCCTGACCTATTACGCATTACTGTTTGCTCTGCATTGTGGTAAACTAGTGCCCTCCACTCACTTCCTGTCTGCATACTCGTGTCGTCCGCCTCCCCTCCTACTCCATGGTGCTCTCTATCTCGCCTATCTACTCTAACTGCTTCTCCATTGACTATCCTGCTCTCCTCACTAAATCCGGTAGGAAAAAGTTTAAAAAGGACATCCTGGTCTCCAACCCAGGCCTCCCTATCGCTGACACCTACACGAGCGCCTGCTCCAAGGAAACTCTCACTGACATTCTCTTCTTCGTGCCTTCACCTGACCTATGGACCCTTCACATGGTCGCTGTGCTCTCTCCTTTCTCCACCTCTCCCATTAATGGTGGCACCCGTTGGGATGTCCTCTTGGCCCCTTTCCACTCCTCTAAAGCCATCATTAATGTCTATGCTAACGGGACCGTCTTGGTCCAAGGCCCTCAGGCCAACCTTCACCTCTTTGATAGACGCTTCCCATGCCTCATCAACTTCCTCTCCGCTCCCGCTGTCCCCCCTCCTCTGTCCTCGGCTACCTTGCCTCTCCCCTCCCTCCCTGCCCCTTCTCTTGCTCCCTCTTCAACTCGTTCTCTAACACCTCTGCAGGGCGTACCTCTGATCTGTACCCCTCCCCGGAAGTTTTTCAAGGGTGGCAACCTTCTCCACATTGCCACTCTAAACTCTCGCTCTGCCATCAAGCACTCCTCTGATATCTGTCGCCTTCTTGAGGAACTGGACCTCGACGTCCTCGGTCTCACTGAGACTTGGTTCACTGCCAGCTCTGCCACCAGCTTCGACACACTCCTACCTGACGGCTACAAGATCCTCTCCGTGCCCAGGCCCAACCGTTCAGGGGGTTGTGTTGCCCTTATCTTCCCTGAGTGGATTCCTGCCACTGTCACTCCTACGCAGACCTACTCCTCTTTTGAATGTCTTGTCTGCCGACTTTCTCTCTCTCCTAGCCATTCCCTTACCGTGGCTACTATCTATCGGCCACCTGGTCAAATTTCCTCCTTCCTCTCTGAGTGGGCTGACCTCTCCTCCTCACTCCTGTCCTCAACCACCCAACTCCTCTTTCTCGGTGACTTCAACATCCACCTCGATGCCTCCTGTCCCCCCACTGGTCTCTTCCGCGAACTCTGCAACTCTCTCTCACTCTCTATTCTCCCGTCTGGTCCTACTCACTCTGCAGGGCACACTCTTGATGCTCTGATCTCTTCTGACCTTCCCCTCTCCCTCCCTCTCTCCACTCCTCTCTCCTGGAGCGATCACTTTCTCCTATCCTCCCACCTCTCCCTCCCTACCCCACAGGCAAAGCCACCCTCTTCACTGCCACCCACCTTCTCGGTCATCCGACCCATGAAGCGCGTGTCAGTTGAGGCTTTCGCTGCTACCTTCTCGCCCCCTTCTCCCCCCTCGGCTGACTCCCACCCTGACACAGCCCTCTCCATGCTCTATTCCTCTATATCTGATACTCTCGATATCCTTGCTCCCGTCATGAGAATCCGCCTGAAGCCCAAAGCCAAATGTAACTCCTGGTATGACTCGGATCTCGTCACCCTAAAACGCAAGTGCAGGGTGGCAGAGAGGAAATGGCGTGCTTCATGTACATCCTCTGACAAACTGGCCTGCCGCCTGCTCCAAAGGCAATACCGGCTCTCCGTTCTCACCAAGAAGAGAGCACTTATCCAAGCCCGCATCTCTGAGGCATCTAACAACTCGGCCGAACTCTTTAAAATCTGCAAGGAGCTGGCCAACCCTGCTGCAGTCTCTACCTCTCCTGTCCCCTCCCAGGCCCTCTGCACTGCACTGGCCTCGCACTTCATCTCAAAAACTCAGGACATCCTGTCCTCGCTCTCCTCCTCTCTCCTCCCTCCCTCTCTTCCCGGCTCTTCCTCTTGCTCTCTTGCAGCCGCCCCTCCGCCCTCCTTCTCTGCTTTTCCACCTTTTTCTGCTGATGAGGTTTCCAGACAAGTCCGATCCATGAAAGCCTCGTCTAAACAGGTTCACCCCTGTTCCTCCAAAACCATCAAGGACCACATCGACTCCCTGGCTCCTGCCCTGGCTGACTTTTGCAACCACTCATTCGCCTCTGGAGTCTTCCCATCCCCCCTCAAGCACTCCCTTGTGCACCCCCTCCTCAAGAAACCCTCTTCCGACCCCTCCTGCCCGGCCAACTATCGCCCAATCTCCATTACTCCCTTCCTGGGCAAGCTCCTGGAGAAACTGGCCATCTCCCAGCTTAACCTCCATGCTGAATATGTTGGTAATCTTCATGACCATCAATCCGGCTTCAGAGCGGCCAGAAGCACGGAAACTGCTCTCCTGAACATCCGTGAGGACCTGCTCCTGAACCTCGATTCCAACACTCCATGTGTTCTCATTCTGCTCGATCTCTCCTCTGCCTTTGACACTGTCAACCATGCCATCCTGCTCAACCGTCTCCGTGATAACCTGGGTATCACTGGTCAGGCTCTGGCATGGCTGACCTCTTTCCTTTCCGGTCGACCCTCCCAGGTCCAAATGGGCTCCTTCCTCTCTGACATCTTTTTCTCCACCTGTGGTGTCCCCCAGGGATCCAACCTCTCTCCCTGGCTTTTCAACCAGTATCTGGCACTCCTTGCCCACCGCATCGCCGCTCTCTGCCCCCACTTCCAGTGCTATGCGGACGATACCCAGCTCATTTTCAGGCTACCCTCGGCCTCCTCCTCTCCTTCCCTCATCTCCGACTGTCTGTCTGCTATCCAGGAATGGTGTGCCGCCAATGACCTCTGCCTTAACGCCAGTAAGACTGAGATTCTACTCATCGGCACACCCACTCCCTCCTTCCCTGCAGCTCTCTGGCCGGCCTCCCTTGGCCCCCTTCCTGCCCCTACCTGCAAGGCTAAAAACCTCGGGGTCATCTTCGACTCCACACTCTCCTTCTCTCCTCATATATCTGACGTCTCTAAGAAGTCACACTACCAGCTGCACCTCCTCAGAGGTATTCTTCCCTTCCTCTCCTTCCCCCAGAAGCTCACTGTCTCCCGAGCCCTGGTTCTCTCAAGGCTGGACTACTGTAACAGCCTCTATCTTAATCTGCCTGCCTCCACTCTCCGCCCTCTGCAACTTATCCAGAACAGAACTGCGAGACTTGTCCTTGGCCTCAAGCCCAGGGACCGTATCTCTCCAGGACTGAAATCTCTTCACTGGCTCCCAGTGGCTGCGAGGATTAAGTTCAAAACCCTCTGCATTGTCCACAAGGCCTTCTGGGGCTTGGGGCCTAAATACCTTCAACTCTCTCTTCCTAAATATCTTCCTTCACGAGCCCTTCGCTCATCCGTCTCCAACTCCCTCATGGTCAGCCGCTTCTCGAAGCAACGAGCTGGGGGTAGATCTCTCTCCGCAGCAGGGTCCTCCCTCTGGAACAGCCTTCCTGCCTCCCTGAAACTCGAGGAGAACCATCTCCGGTTCCGGAAGCACCTCAAAACCTTCCTCTTCGCTTCTGCCTTCTCTCTCCCTCTCCCCTGCTAAACCTGCTTAACTCCCCACTGAATTCTGCACTAAACCTGCATCTGGGCCACTCTCAGTGACCTCGGTCCAGGGCCCAGCCACTCTCCACTTGCACTGCCTCCCTGGCTCCCCCTGCACTGTGGGACTGTCACTGTATCCCTACAGCCCCCTTCCCAGCACTTGCTCTGCACTTACCTCGCACTTGCCACCAGCTGGCCCTTTTATTTATTATTTATTATTTTATTACGCTACTTACCTTGTACTGCACTTTCCCCCCCACCTCCTCCCCCTGCACTTTCTCCTTTTCCCCTTACCTCTGCACTTGCGCGATCTGAATGACACCTGGCCTAGTAGGATCGTTTGTCTGTCTTCCCCTTGTTTCCCTCCCTCCCTGCCTCGTCGCGCCTTGAAACACTTGTGTATAGGCGCGTTACAAATACCATATCATATCATATCATATCATATCCAACTGCTTCCCATTCCAATCCTGAGACCCTTCCTATAGCATGAGATGTGATATCTCAATGCTTCTAATACCAAACCTGAGATCCTTCCTCTAACATGAAATGTGATATCCAACTCCTTCCCTTTCCAAATCTAAGAGCCTTCCAACAGCATGCAATATGATATCTCAATGATTCTAATAACAAACCTGAGACCCGTCCTATAACATGAGATGGGATATCCAACTCCTTCCCATTCCAATCCTGAGACACTTCCGATAGCAGAGATGTGATATCTCAATGCTTATACCAAACCTGAGACCCTTCCTATAACATGAGATGTGATATCCAAATCCTTCCCGTTCCAAACCTGAGACCCTTCCTTTAGCATGAGATGTGATATCCAGCACCTTCCCATTCCAATCCTGAGACACTTCCGATAGCATGAGATGTGATATCTCAATGCTTCTAATATCAAAACTGAGACCCTCCCTATAGCATGATATGTGATATCTAAGTCCTTCCCATTCCAATCCTGAGACCCTCCCTATAGCATGAGATGTGATATCCAACTCCTTCCCATTCCAATCCTGAGACCCTTCCTATAGCATGAGATATGATATCTCAATACTTCTAATACCAAACGTGAGACTCTTCCGATAACATGAGATGTGATATCCAAATCCTTCCCCTTCCAAACCTGAGACCCTCCCTTTAGCATGAGATGTGATATCCAACTCCTTCCTATTCCAATCCTGAAACTCTTCTGATAGCATGAGATGTGATATCTCAATGCTTCTAATACCAAACCTGAGATCCTTCCGATAGCATGAGATGTGATATCTCAATGCTTCTAATACCAAACCTGAGATCCTTCCTATAACATGAGATGTGATATCCAAATCCTTCCCCTTCCAAACCTGAGACCCTCCCTTTAGCATGAGATGTGATATCCAACTCCTTCCCATTCCATTCCTGAGACCCTTCTGATAGCATGAGATGTGATATCTCAATGCCTCTAATACCAAACCTGAGATCCTACCTCTAACATGAAATGTGATATCCAACTCTTTCCCCTTCCAAACCTGAGAGCCTTCCTATAGCATGAGCTGTGATATCCAAGTCCTTCCCATTCCAATCCTGAGACCCTTCCTATAGCTTGAGATGTGATATCCAACTCCTTCCCATTCCAATTCTGAGACCCTTCCTATACTATGAGACTTGATATCTCAATACTTCTAATACCAAACGTGAGACCCGTAATATAACATGAGATGTGATATCCAAATCCTTCCCCTTCCAAACCTTAGACCCTTCCTTTATCATGAGATGTGATATCCAACTCCTTCCCATTCCAATCCTGAGACCCTTCCGATATCATGATATGTGATAGCTCAAAGCTTCTAATATCAAACTTGAGACCCTCCCTATAGCATGAGATGTGATATCCAAGTCCTTCCCATTCCAATCCTGAGACCCTTCCTATAGCATGAGATGTGATATCTCAATGCTTCTAATACCAAACCTGAGACCCTTCCTATAACATGAGATGGGAATATCCAACTCCTTCCCATTCCAATCCTGAGACCCTTCCGATAGCAGAGATGTGATATCTCAATGCTTATACCAAACCTGAGATCCTTCCTATAACATGAGATGTGATATCCAACTCCTTCCCATTCCAATCCTGAGACACTTCCTATAGCATGGGATGTGATATCTCACTGCTTATACCAAACCTGAGACCCTTCCCATAGCATGAGATGTGATATCCAACTCCTTCCCATTCCAATCCTCAGACCCTTCCTATAGCATGAGATGTGATATCTCAATGCTTCTAATATCAAACTTGAGACCCTACCTATAGCATGAGATGTGATATCCAAGTCCTTCCCATTCCAATCCCGAGACACTTCCTATATCATGAGATGTGATACCCAACTCCTTCCCATTCCAATCCTGAGACCCTTCCTATAGCATGAGATATGATATCTCAATACTTCTAATACCAAACGTGAGATCCTTCCGATAACACAAGATGTGATATCCAAATCCTTCCCCTTCCAAACCTGAGACCCTCCCTTTAGCATGAGATGTGATATCCAACTCCTTCCCATTCCAATCCTGAGACCCTTCTGATAGCATGAGATGTGATATCTCAATGCTTCTAATACCAAACCTGAGATCCTTCCGATAGCATGAGATGTGATATCTCAATGCTTCTAATACCAAACCTGAGATCCTTCCTATAACATGAGATGTGATATCCAAATCCTTCCCCTTCCAAACCTGAGACCCTCCCTTTAGCATGAGATGTGATATCCAACTCCTTCCCATTCCATTCCTGAGACCCTTCTGATAGCATGAGATGTGATATCTCAATGCCTCTAATACCAAACCTGAGATCCTACCTCTAACATGAAATGTGATATCCAACTCTTTCCCCTTCCAAACCTGAGAGCCTTCCTATAGCATGAGATGTGATATCCAAGTCCTTCCCATTCCAATCCTGAGACCCTTCCTATAGCTTGAGATGTGATATCCAACTCCTTCCCATTCCAATTCTGAGACCCTTCCTATACTCTGAGACTTGATATCTCAATGCTTCTAATACCAAACCTGAGACCCGTAATATAACATGAGATGTGATATCCAAATCCTTCCCCTTCCAAACCTTAGACCCTTCCTTTATCATGAGATGTGATATCCAACTCCTTCCCATTCCAATCCTGAGACCCTTCCGATATCATGAGATGTGATATCTCAAAGCTTCTAATATCAAACTTGAGACCCTCCCTATAGCATGAGATGTGATATCCAAGTCCTTCCCATTCCAATCCTGAGACCCTTCCTATAGCATGAGATGTGATATCTCAATGCTTCTAATACCAAACCTGAGACCCTTCCTATAACATGAGATGGGAATATCCAACTCCTTCCCATTCCAATCCTGAGACCCTTCCGATAGCAGAGATGTGATATCTCAATGCTTATCCCAAACCTGAGACCCTTCGTATGGCATGAGATGTGATATCCAACTCCTTGCCATTCAAATCCTGAGACCCTTCCTATAGCATGAGAAGGGGTATCCAACTCCTTCCCAATCCAATCCTGAGACCCTTCCGATAGCAGAGACGTGATATCTCAATGCTTCTACCAAACCTGAGACCCTTCCTTTAGCATGAGATGTGATATCCAAATCCTTCACATTCCAATCCTGAGACCCTTCCTATAGCATGAGATGTGATATCTCAATGCTTCTAATACCAAACCTGAGATCCTTCCTATAACATGAGATGTGATATCCAATTCCTTCCCATTCCAAACCTGAGACCCTTCCTATTGGATGAGTTGTGATATCCAACTCCTTCCCATTCCAACCCTGAGACCCTTCCTATAGCATGAGATGTGATGTCTCAATGCTTCTAATACCAAACCTGAGATCCTTCCTATAACATGAGATGTGATATCCAACTCCTTCCATTCCAATCCTGAGACCCGTCCTATAGCATGAGATGTGATATCTCAATGCTTATACCAAACCTGAGACCCTTCCTATAGCATGAGATGTGATATCCAACTACTTCCCATTCCAATCCTGAGACCCTTCCTATAGCATGAGATGTGATATCTCAATGCTTCTAATACCAAACCTGAGATCCTTCCTCTAACATGAAATGTGATATCCAACTCCTTCCCTTTCCAAACCTAAGAGCCTATATATAGCATGAGATGTGATATCCAGGTCCTTCCCATTCCAATCCTTAGACCCTTCCTACAGCATGCAATATGATATCTCAATGATTCTAATAACAAACCTGAGACCCGTCCTATAGCATGAGATATGATATCCAAGTCCTTCCCATTCCAATCCTGCGACCCTTCCTATAACATGAAATGTGATATCCAACTCCTTCCCATTCCAACCTGAGACCCTTCCTATAGCATGAGATGGGATATCCAACTTCTTCCAAATCCAATACTGATACCCTTCCGATAGCATGAGATGTGATATCCCAATGCTTCTACCAAACCTGAGACCCATACTATGGCATGAGATGTGATATCAAACTCCTTCCCATTCCAATCCTGAGACCCTTCCTATAGCATGAGATGGGATATCCAACTTCTTCCAAATCCAATACTGATACCCTTCCGATAGCATGAGATGTGATATCCCAATGCTTCTACCAAACCTGAGACCCATACTATGGCATGAGATGTGATATCAAACTCCTTCCCATTCCAATCCTGAGACCCATCCTATAGCTTGAGGTGTGATATCCAACTCCTTCCCATTCCAATTCTGAGACCCTTCTTATACCATGAGACTTGATATCTCAATGCTTCTAATACCAAACCTGAGACCCGTCCTATAACATGAGATGTGATATCCAAATCCTTCCCCTTCCAAACCTTAGACCCTTCCTTTATCATGAGATGTGATATCCAACTCCTTCCCATTCCAATCCTGAGACCCTTCCGATATCATGAGATTTGTTATCTCAATGCTTCTAATATCAAACTTGAGACCCTCCCTATAGCATGAGATGTGACATCCAAGTCCTTCCCATTCCAATCCTGAGACCCTTCCTATAGCATGAGATGTGATATCTCTATGCTTCTAATACCAAACCTGAGACCCTTCCTATAACATGAGATGGGATATCCAACTCCTTCCCATTCCAATCCTGAGACCTTTCCGATAGCAGAGATGTGATATCTCAATGCTTATACCAAACCTGAGAACCTTCCTATGGCCTGAGATGTCATATACAACTCCTTCCCATTCCAATCCTGAGACCCTTCCTTTAGCATGAGATGTGATATCTCAATGCTTATACCAAATCTGAGACCCTTCCTATAGCATGAGATGTGATATCCAATTCCTTCCCATTCCAATCCTGAGACCCTTCCTATAGCATGAGATGTGATATCTCAATGCTTATACCAAACCTGAGAGCCTACCTATAGCATGAGATGTGATATCCAAGTCCATCCCATTCCAATCCTTAGACCCTTCCTACAGCATGCGATGTGATATCTCAATGATTCTAATACCAAACCAGAGACTGTTCCTATAACATTAGATGGGATATCCAACTCCTTCCCATTCCAATCCTGAGCCGCTTCTGATAGCAGAGATGTGATATCTCAATGCTTATACCAAACCTGAGACCCTTCCTATAACATGAAATGTGATATCCAACTCCTTCCCGTTCCAAACCTGAGACCCTTCCTTTAGCATGAGATGTGATATCCAGCTCCTTCCCATTCCAATCCTGAGACACTTCCGATAGCATGAGATGTGATATCTCAATGCTTCTAATATCAAAACTGAGACCCTCCCTATAGCATGATATGTGATATCTAAGTCCTTCCCATTCCAATCCTGAGACACTCCCTATAGCATGAGATGTGATATCCAACTCTTTCCCATTCCAATCCTGAGACCCTTCCTATAGCATGAGATATGATATCTCAATACTTCTAATACCAAACGTGAGATCCTTCCGATAACATGAGATGTGATATCCAAATCCTTCCCCTTCCAAACCTGAGACCCTCCCTTTAGCATGAGATGTGATATCCAACTCCTTCCCCTTCCAATCCTGAGACCCTTCTGATAGCATGAGATGTGATATCTCAATGCTTCTAATACCAAACCTGAGATCCTTCCGATAGCATGAGATGTGATATCTCAATGCTTCTAATACCAAACCTGAGATCCTTCCTATAACATGAGATGTGATATCCAAATCCTTCCCCTTCCAAACCTGAGACCCTCCCTTTAGCATGAGATGTTATATCCAACTCCTTCCCATTCCATTCCTGAGACCCTTCTGATAGCATGAGATGTGATATCTCAATGCCTCTAATACCAAACCTGAGATCCTACCTCTAACATGAAATGTGATATCCAACTCTTTCCCCTTCCAAACCTGAGAGCCTTCCTATAGCATGAGATGTGATATCCAAGTCCTTCCCATTCCAATCCTGAGACCCTTCCTATAGCTTGAGATGTGATATCCAACTCCTTCCCATTCCAATTCTGAGACCCTTCCTATACTCTGAGACTTGATATCTCAATGCTTCTAATACCAAATCTGAGACCCGTAATATAACATGAGATGTGATATCCAAATCCTTACCCTTCCAAACCTTAGACCCTTCCTTTATCATGAGATGTGATATCCAACTCCTTCCCATTCCAATCCTGAGACCCTTCCGATATCATGAGATGTGATATCTCAAAGCTTCTAATATGAAACTTGAGACCCTCCCTATAGCATGAGATGTGATATCCAAGTCCTTCCCATTCCAATCCTGAGACCCTTCCTATAGCATGAGATGTGATATCTCAATGCTTCTAATACCAAACCTGAGACCCTTCCTATAACATGAGATGGGAATATCCAACTCCTTCCCATTCCAATCCTGAGACCCTTCCGATAGCAGAGATGTGATATCTCAATGCTTATACCAAACCTGAGAACCTTCCTATGGCCTGAGATGTCATATACAACTCCTTCCCATTCCAATCCTGAGACCCTTCCTTTAGCATGAGATGTGATATCTCAATGCTTATACCAAATCTGAGACCCTTCCTATAGCATGAGATGTGATATCCAATTCCTTCCCATTCCAATCCTGAGACCCTTCCTATAGCATGAGATGTGATATCTCAATGCTTATACCAAACCTGAGAGCCTACCTATAGCATGAGATGTGATATCCAAGTCCATCCCATTCCAATCCTTAGACCCTTCCTACAGCATGCGATGTGATATCTCAATGATTCTAATACCAAACCTGAGACCCTTCCTATAACATGAGATGTGATATCCAACTCCTTCCCGTTCCAAACCTGAGACACTAACTATAGCATATGTGATATCCAACTCCTTCCCATTCCAAACATGAGACCCTTCCTATAGCAAGAAAGTAATATCCAACTCCTACCCATTCCAATCCTGAGACCCTTCCTATCGCAAGAGATGTGATATCCAAATCCTTCCCATTCCAATCCTGAGACCCTTCCTATAACATGAGATGTGATATCCAACTCCTTCCCATTCCAACCTGAGACACTTCCTATAGCATGAGAAGGGATATCCAACTCCTTCCCAATCCAATCCTGAGACCCTTCCGATAGCAGAGATGTGATATCTCAATGCTTATACCAAACCTGAGACCCTTCCGATGGCATGAGATGTGATATCCAACTCCTTCCCAATCCAATCCTGAGACCCTTCCGATAGTAGAGACGTGATATCTCAATGCTTCTACCAAACCTGAGACCCTTCCTTTAGCATGAGATGTGATATCCAAATCCTTCACATTCCAATCCTGAGACCCTTCCTATAGCATGAGATGTGATATCTCAATGCTTCTAATACCAAACCTGAGATCCTTCCTATAACATGAGATGTGATATCCAATTCCTTCCCATTCCAAACCTGAGACCCTTCCTATTGGATGAGATGTGATATCCAACTCCTTCCCATTCCAACCCTGAGACCCTTCCTATAGCATGAGATGTGATGTCTCAATGCTTCTAATACCAAACCTGAGATCCTTCCTATAACATGAGATGTGATATCCAACTCCTTCCATTCCAATCCTGAGACCCGTCCTATAGCATGAGATGTGATATCTCAATGCTTATACCAAACCTGAGACCCTTCCTATAGCATGAGATGTGATATCCAACTGCTTCCCATTCCAATCCTGAGATCCTTCCTCTAACATGAAATGTGATATCCAACTCCTTCCCTTTCCAAACCTAAGAGCCTATCTATAGCATGAGATGTGATATCCAAGTCCTTCCCATTCCAACCCTTAGACCCTTCCAACAGCATGCAATATGATATCTCAATGATTCTAATAACAAACCTGAGACCCGTCCTATAACATGAGATGGGATATCCAACTCCTTCCCATTCCAATCCTGAGACACTTCCGATAGCAGAGATGTGATATCTCAATGCTTATACCAAACCTGAGACCCTTCCTATAACATGAGATGTGATATCCAAATCCTTCCCGTTCCAAACCTGAGACCCTTCCTTTAGCATGAGATGTGATATCCAGCACCTTCCCATTCCAATCCTGAGACACTTCCGATAGCATGAGATGTGATATCTCAATGCTTCTAATATCAAAACTGAGACCCTCCCTATAGCATGATATGTGATATCTAAGTCCTTCCCATTCCAATCCTGAGACCCTCCCTATAGCATGAGATGTGATATCCAACTCCTTCCCACTCCAATCCTGAGACTCTTCCTATAGCATGAGATATGATATCTCAATACTTCTAATACCAAACGTGAGATCCTTCCGATAACATGAGATGTGATATCCAAATCCTTCCCCTTCCAAACCTGAGACCCTCCCTTTAGCATGAGATGTGATATCCAACTCCTTCCTATTCCAATCCTGAAACTCTTCTGATAGCATGAGATGTGATATCTCAATGCTTCTAATACCAAACCTGAGATCCTTCCGATAGCATGAGATGTGATATCTCAATGCTTCTAATACCAAACCTGAGATCCTTCCTATAACATGAGATGTGATATCCAAATCCTTCCCCTTCCAAACCTGAGACCCTCCCTTTAGCATGAGATGTGATATCCAACTCCTTCCCATTCCATTCCTGAGACCCTTCTGATAGCATGAGATGTGATATCTCAATGCCTCTAATACCAAACCTGAGATCCTACCTCTAACATGAAATGTGATATCCAACTCTTTCCCCTTCCAAACCTGAGAGCCTTCCTATAGCATGAGCTGTGATATCCAAGTCCTTCCCATTCCAATCCTGAGACCCTTCCTATAGCTTGAGATGTGATATCCAACTCCTTCCCATTCCAATTCTGAGACCCTTCCTATACTATGAGACTTGATATCTCAATACTTCTAATACCAAACGTGAGACCCGTAATATAACATGAGATGTGATATCCAAATCCTTCCCCTTCCAAACCTTAGACCCTTCCTTTATCATGAGATGTGATATCCAACTCCTTCCCATTCCAATCCTGAGACCCTTCCGATATCATGATATGTGATAGCTCAAAGCTTCTAATATCAAACTTGAGACCCTCCCTATAGCATGAGATGTGATATCCAAGTCCTTCCCATTCCAATCCTGAGACCCTTCCTATAGCATGAGATGTGATATCTCAATGCTTCTAATACCAAACCTGAGACCCTTCCTATAACATGAGATGGGAATATCCAACTCCTTCCCATTCCAATCCTGAGACCCTTCCGATAGCAGAGATGTGATATCTCAATGCTTATACCAAACCTGAGATCCTTCCTATAACATGAGATGTGATATCCAACTCCTTCCCATTCCAATCCTGAGACACTTCCTATAGCATGGGATGTGATATCTCACTGCTTATACCAAACCTGAGACCCTTCCCATAGCATGAGATGTGATATCCAACTCCTTCCCATTCCAATCCTCAGACCCTTCCTATAGCATGAGATGTGATATCTCAATGCTTCTAATATCAAACTTGAGACCCTACCTATAGCATGAGATGTGATATCCAAGTCCTTCCCATTCCAATCCCGAGACACTTCCTATATCATGAGATGTGATACCCAACTCCTTCCCATTCCAATCCTGAGACCCTTCCTATAGCATGAGATATGATATCTCAATACTTCTAATACCAAACGTGAGATCCTTCCGATAACACGAGATGTGATATCCAAATCCTTCCCCTTCCAAACCTGAGACCCTCCCTTTAGCATGAGATGTGATATCCAACTCCTTCCCATTCCAATCCTGAGACCCTTCTGATAGCATGAGATGTGATATCTCAATGCTTCTAATACCAAACCTGAGATCCTTCCGATAGCATGAGATGTGATATCTCAATGCTTCTAATACCAAACCTGAGATCCTTCCTATAACATGAGATGTGATATCCAAATCCTTCCCCTTCCAAACCTGAGACCCTCCCTTTAGCATGAGATGTGATATCCAACTCCTTCCCATTCCATTCCTGAGACCCTTCTGATAGCATGAGATGTGATATCTCAATGCCTCTAATACCAAACCTGAGATCCTACCTCTAACATGAAATGTGATATCCAACTCTTTCCCCTTCCAAACCTGAGAGCCTTCCTATAGCATGAGATGTGATATCCAAGTCCTTCCCATTCCAATCCTGAGACCCTTCCTATAGCTTGAGATGTGATATCCAACTCCTTCCCATTCCAATTCTGAGACCCTTCCTATACTCTGAGACTTGATATCTCAATGCTTCTAATACCAAACCTGAGACCCGTAATATAACATGAGATGTGATATCCAAATCCTTCCCCTTCCAAACCTTAGACCCTTCCTTTATCATGAGATGTGATATCCAACTCCTTCCCATTCCAATCCTGAGACCCTTCCGATATCATGAGATGTGATATCTCAAAGCTTCTAATATCAAACTTGAGACCCTCCCTATAGCATGAGATGTGATATCCAAGTCCTTCCCATTCCAATCCTGAGACCCTTCCTATAGCATGAGATGTGATATCTCAATGCTTCTAATACCAAACCTGAGACCCTTCCTATAACATGAGATGGGAATATCCAACTCCTTCCCATTCCAATCCTGAGACCCTTCCGATAGCAGAGATGTGATATCTCAATGCTTATCCCAAACCTGAGACCCTTCGTATGGCATGAGATGTGATATCCAACTCCTTGCCATTCAAATCCTGAGACCCTTCCTATAGCATGAGAAGGGGTATCCAACTCCTTCCCAATCCAATCCTGAGACCCTTCCGATAGCAGAGACGTGATATCTCAATGCTTCTACCAAACCTGAGACCCTTCCTTTAGCATGAGATGTGATATCCAAATCCTTCACATTCCAATCCTGAGACCCTTCCTATAGCATGAGATGTGATATCTCAATGCTTCTAATACCAAACCTGAGATCCTTCCTATAACATGAGATGTGATATCCAATTCCTTCCCATTCCAAACCTGAGACCCTTCCTATTGGATGAGTTGTGATATCCAACTCCTTCCCATTCCAACCCTGAGACCCTTCCTATAGCATGAGATGTGATGTCTCAATGCTTCTAATACCAAACCTGAGATCCTTCCTATAACATGAGATGTGATATCCAACTCCTTCCATTCCAATCCTGAGACCCGTCCTATAGCATGAGATGTGATATCTCAATGCTTATACCAAACCTGAGACCCTTCCTATAGCATGAGATGTGATATCCAACTACTTCCCATTCCAATCCTGAGACCCTTCCTATAGCATGAGATGTGATATCTCAATGCTTCTAATACCAAACCTGAGATCCTTCCTCTAACATGAAATGTGATATCCAACTCCTTCCCTTTCCAAACCTAAGAGCCTATATATAGCATGAGATGTGATATCCAGGTCCTTCCCATTCCAATCCTTAGACCCTTCCTACAGCATGCAATATGATATCTCAATGATTCTAATAACAAACCTGAGACCCGTCCTATAGCATGAGATATGATATCCAAGTCCTTCCCATTCCAATCCTGCGACCCTTCCTATAACATGAAATGTGATATCCAACTCCTTCCCATTCCAACCTGAGACCCTTCCTATAGCATGAGATGGGATATCCAACTTCTTCCAAATCCAATACTGATACCCTTCCGATAGCATGAGATGTGATATCCCAATGCTTCTACCAAACCTGAGACCCATACTATGGCATGAGATGTGATATCAAACTCCTTCCCATTCCAATCCTGAGACCCTTCCTATAGCATGAGATGGGATATCCAACTTCTTCCAAATCCAATACTGATACCCTTCCGATAGCATGAGATGTGATATCCCAATGCTTCTACCAAACCTGAGACCCATACTATGGCATGAGATGTGATATCAAACTCCTTCCCATTCCAATCCTGAGACCCATCCTATAGCTTGAGGTGTGATATCCAACTCCTTCCCATTCCAATTCTGAGACCCTTCTTATACCATGAGACTTGATATCTCAATGCTTCTAATACCAAACCTGAGACCCGTCCTATAACATGAGATGTGATATCCAAATCCTTCCCCTTCCAAACCTTAGACCCTTCCTTTATCATGAGATGTGATATCCAACTCCTTCCCATTCCAATCCTGAGACCCTTCCGATATCATGAGATTTGTTATCTCAATGCTTCTAATATCAAACTTGAGACCCTCCCTATAGCATGAGATGTGACATCCAAGTCCTTCCCATTCCAATCCTGAGACCCTTCCTATAGCATGAGATGTGATATCTCTATGCTTCTAATACCAAACCTGAGACCCTTCCTATAACATGAGATGGGATATCCAACTCCTTCCCATTCCAATCCTGAGACCTTTCCGATAGCAGAGATGTGATATCTCAATGCTTATACCAAACCTGAGAACCTTCCTATGGCCTGAGATGTCATATACAACTCCTTCCCATTCCAATCCTGAGACCCTTCCTTTAGCATGAGATGTGATATCTCAATGCTTATACCAAATCTGAGACCCTTCCTATAGCATGAGATGTGATATCCAATTCCTTCCCATTCCAATCCTGAGACCCTTCCTATAGCATGAAATGTGATATCTCAATGCTTATACCAAACCTGAGAGCCTACCTATAGCATGAGATGTGATATCCAAGTCCATCCCATTCCAATCCTTAGACCCTTCCTACAGCATGCGATGTGATATCTCAATGATTCTAATACCAAACCAGAGACTGTTCCTATAACATTAGATGGGATATCCAACTCCTTCCCATTCCAATCCTGAGCCGCTTCTGATAGCAGAGATGTGATATCTCAATGCTTATACCAAACCTGAGACCCTTCCTATAACATGAAATGTGATATCCAACTCCTTCCCGTTCCAAACCTGAGACCCTTCCTTTAGCATGAGATGTGATATCCAGCTCCTTCCCATTCCAATCCTGAGACCCTTCTGATAGCATGAGATGTGATATCTCAATGCTTCTAATACCAAACCTGAGATCCTTCCGATAGCATGAGATGTGATATCTCAATGCTTCTAATACCAAACCTGAGATCCTTCCTATAACATGAGATGTGATATCCAAATCCTTCCCCTTCCAAACCTGAGACCCTCCCTTTAGCATGAGATGTGATATCCAGCTCCTTCCCATTCCAATCCTGAGACACTTCCGATAGCATGAGATGTGATATCTCAATGCTTCTAATATCAAAACTGAGACCCTCCCTATAGCATGATATGTGATATCTAAGTCCTTCCCATTCCAATCCTGAGACACTCCCTATAGCATGAGATGTGATATCCAACTCTTTCCCATTCCAATCCTGAGACCCTTCCTATAGCATGAGATATGATATCTCAATACTTTTAATACCAAACCTGAAATCCTTCCGATGGCATGAGATGTGATATCTCAATGCTTCTAATACCAAACCTGAGATCCTTCCTATAACATGAGATGTGATATCCAAATCCTTCCCCTTCCAAACCTGAGACCCTCCCTTTAGCATGAGATGTGATATCCAACTCCTTCCCATTCCATTCCTGAGACCCTTCTGATAGCATGAGATGTGATATCTCAATGCCTCTAATACCAAACCTGAGATCCTACCTCTAACATGAAATGTGATATCCAACTCTTTCCCCTTCCAAACCTGAGAGCCTTCCTATAGCATGAGATGTGATATCCAAGTCCTTCCCATTCCAATCCTGAGACCCTTCCTATAGCTTGAGATGTGATATCCAACTCCTTCCCATTCCAATTCTGAGACCCTTCCTATACTCTGAGACTTGATATCTCAATGCTTCTAATACCAAACCTGAGACCCGTAATATAACATGAGATGTGATATCCAAATCCTTCCCCTTCCAAACCTTAGACCCTTCCTTTATCATGAGATGTGATATCCAACTCCTTCCCATTCCAATCCTGAGAAACTTCCGATATCATGAGATGTGATATCTCAAAGCTTCTAATATGAAACTTGAGACCCTCCCTATAGCATGAGATGTGATATCCAAGTCCTTCCCATTCCAATCCTGAGACCCTTCCTATAGCATGAGATGTGATATCTCAATGCTTCTAATACCAAACCTGAGACCCTTCCTATAACATGAGATGGGAATATCCAACTCCTTCCCATTCCAATCCTGAGACCCTTCCAATAGCAGAGATGTGATATCTCAATGCTTATACCAAACCTGAGACCCTTCCTATGGCATGAGATGTGATATCCAACTCCTTGCCATTCAAATCCTGAGACCCTTCCTATAGCATGAGAAGGGATATCCAACTCCTTCCCAATCCAATCCTGAGACCCTTCCGATAGCAGAGACGTGATATCTCAATGCTTCTACCAAACCTGAGACCCTTCCTTTAGCATGAGATGTGATATCCAAATCCTTCACATTCCAATCCTGAGACCCTTCCTATAGCATGAGATGTGATATCTCAATGCTTCTAATACCAAACCTGAGATCCTTCCTATAACATGAGATGTGATATCCAATTCCTTCCCATTCCAAACCTGAGACCCTTCCTATTGGATGAGATGTGATATCCAACTCCTTCCCATTCCAACCCTGAGACCCTTCCTATAGCATGAGATGTGATGTCTCAATGCTTCTAATACCAAACCTGAGATCCTTCCTATAACATGAGATGTGATATCCAACTCCTTCCATTCCAATCCTGAGACCCGTCCTATAGCATGAGATGTGATATCTCAATGCTTATACCAAACCTGAGACCCTTCCTATAGCATGAGATGTGATATCCAACTACTTCCCATTCCAATCCTGAGACCCTTCCTTTAGCATGAGATGTGATATCTCAATGCTTCTAATACCAAACCTGAGATCCTTCCTCTAACATGAAATGTGATATCCAAGTCCTTCCCATTCCAATCCTGAGACCCTTCCTATAACATGATATGTGATATCCAACTCCTTCCCATTCCAACCTGAGACCCTTCCTATAGCATGAGATGGGATATCCAACTTCTTCCAAATCCAATACTGATACCCTTCCGATAGCATGAGATGTGATATCCCAATGCTTCTACCAAACCTGAGACCCATACTATGGCATGAGATGTGATATCAAACTCCTTCCCATTCCAATCCTGAGACCCTTCCTATAGCTTGAGGTGTGATATCCAACTCCTTCCCATTCCAATTCTGAGACCCTTCTTATACCATGAGACTTGATATCTCAATGCTTCTAATACCAAACCTGAGACCCGTCCTATAACATGAGATGTGATATCCAAATCCTTCCCCTTCCAAACCTTAGACCCTTCCTTTATCATGAGATGTGATATCCAACTCCTTCCCATTCCAATCCTGAGACCCTTCCGATATCATGAGATTTGTTATCTCAATGCTTCTAATATCAAACTTGAGACCCTCCCTATAGCATGAGATGTGACATCCAAGTCCTTCCCATTCCAATCCTGAGACCCTTCCTATAGCATGAGAGGTGATATCTCTATGCTTCTAATACCAAACCTGAGACCCTTCCTATAACATGAGATGGGATATCCAACTCCTTCCCATTACAATCCTGAGACCCTTCCGATAGCAGAGATGTGATATCTCAATGCTTATACCAAACCTGAGAACCTTCCTATGGCCTGAGATGTCATATACAACTCCTTCCCATTCCAATCCTGAGACCCTTCCTTTAGCATGAGATGTGATATCTCAATGCTTATACCAAATCTGAGACCCTTCCTATAGCATGAGATGTGATATCCAATTCCTTCCCATTCCAATCCTGAGACCCTTCCTATAGCATGAGATGTGATATCTCAATGCTTATACCAAACCTGAGAGCCTACCTATAGCATGAGATGTGATATCCAAGTCCATCCCATTCCAATCCTTAGACCCTTCCTACAGCATGCGATGTGATATCTCAATGATTCTAATACCAAACCAGAGACTCTTCCTATAACATGAGATGGGATATCCAACTCCTTCCCATTCCAATCCTGAGCCGCTTCCGATAGCAGAGATGTGATATCTCAATGCTTATACCAAACCTGAGACCCTTCCTATAACATGAGATGTGATATCCAACTCCTTCCCGTTCCAAACCTGAGACACTAACTATAGCATATGTGATATCCAACTCCTTCCCATTCCAAACATGAGACCCTTCCTATAGCAAGAAAGTAATATCCAACTCCTACCCATTCCAATCCTGAGACCCTTCCTATAGCAAGAGATGTGATATCCAAATCCTTCCCATTCCAATCCTGAGACCCTTCCTATAACATGAGATGTGATATCCAACTCCTTGCCATTCCAACCTGAGACACTTCCTATAGCATGAGAAGGGATATCCAACTCCTTCCTAATCCAATCCTGAGACCCTTCCGATAGCAGAGATGTGATATCTCAATGCTTATACCAAACCTGAGACCCTTCCTATGGCATGAGATGTGATATCCAACTCCTTGCCATTCAAATCCTGAGACTCTTCCTATAGCATGAGATGTGATATCTCTATGCTTCTAATACCAAACCTGAGACCCTTCCTATAACATGAGATGGGATATCCAACTCCTTCCCATTCCAATCCTGAGACCCTTCCGATAGCAGAGATGTGATATCTCAATGCTTATACCAAACCTGAGAACCTTCCTATGGCCTGAGATGTCATATACAACTCCTTCCCATTCCAATCCTGAGACCCTTCCTTTAGCATGAGATGTGATATCTCAATGCTTATACCAAATCTGAGACCCTTCCTATAGCATGAGATGTGATATCCAATTCCTTCCCATTCCAATCCTGAGACCCTTCCTATAGCATGAGATGTGATATCTCAATGCTTATACCAAACCTGAGAGCCTACCTATAGCATGAGATGTGATATCCAAGTCCATCCCATTCCAATCCTTAGACCCTTCCTACAGCATGCGATGTGATATCTCAATGATTCTAATACCAAACCAGAGACTCTTCCTATAACATGAGATGGGATATCCAACTCCTTCCCATTCCAATCCTGAGCCGCTTCCGATAGCAGAGATGTGATATCTCAATGCTTATACCAAACCTGAGACCCTTCCTATAACATGCGATGTGATATCCAACTCCTTCCCGTTCCAAACCTGAGACACTAACTATAGCGTATGTGATATCCAACTCCTTCCCATTCCAAACATGAGACCCTTCCTATAGCAAGAAAGTAATATCCAACTCCTACCCATTCCAATCCTGAGACCCTTCCTATAGCAAGAGATGTGATATCCAAATCCTTCCCATTCCAATCCTGAGACCCTTCCTATAACATGAGATGTGATATCCAACTCCTTCCCATTCCAACCTGAGACACTTCCTATAGCATGAGAAGGGATATCCAACTCCTTCCCAATCCAATCCTGAGACCCTTCCGATAGCAGAGATGTGATATCTCATTGCTTATACCAAACCTGAGACCCTTCCTATGGCCTGAGATGTGATATCCAACTCCTTCCCAATCCAATCCTGAGACCCTTCCGATAGCAGAGACGTGATATCTCAATGCTTCTACCAAACCTGAGACCCTTCCTTTAGCATGAGATGTGATATCCAAATCCTTCACATTCCAATCCTGAGACCCTTCCTATAGCATGAGATGTGATATCTCAATGCTTCTAATACCAAACCTGAGATCCTTCCTATAACATGAGATGTGATATCCAATTCCTTCCCATTCCAAACCTGAGACCCTTCCTATAGCATGAGATGCGATATCTCAATGCTTATACCAAACCTGAGACCCTTCCTATAGCATGAGATCCACATGATGCCTCGCCCCCCTATTCCAATTGTTTGGTAAACTAGGGTGCTTTTTTCTCCCCTCGCAGGATTCTCAAACTTAGGTGGCCCTGACCTATTACGCACTACTGTTTTGCTCTGCATTGTGTTAAACTAGGGTGCTTTTCTCCCCTCGCAGGATTCTCAAACTTAGGTGGCCCTGACCTATTACGCATTACTGTTTGCTCTGCATTGTGTTAAACTAGGGTGCTTTTCTCCCCTCGCAGGATTCTCATACTTAGGTGGCCCTGACCTACTACGCATTACTGTTTGATCTGCATTGTGTTAAACTAGGGTGCTTTTCTCCCCTCGCAGGATTCTCATACTTAGGTGGCCCTGACCTACTACGCATTACTGTTTGTTCTGCATTGTGTTAAACTAGGGTGCTTTTCTCCCCTCGCAGGATTCTCAAACTTAGGTGGCCCTGACCTATTACGCATTACTGTTTGCTCTGCATTGGGTTAAACTAGGGTGCTTTTCTCCCCTCGCAGGATTCTCATACTTAGGTGGCCCTGACCTACTACGCATTACTGTTTGATCTGCATTGTGTTAAACTAGGGTGCTTTTCTCCCCTCGCAGGATTCTCAAACTTAGGTGGCCCTGACCTATTACGCATTACTGTTTGCTCTGCATTGTGGTAAACTAGTGCCCTCCACTCACTTCCTGTCTGCATACTCGTGTCGTCCGCCTCCCCTCCTACTCCATGGTGCTCTCTATCTCGCCTATCTACTCTAACTGCTTCTCCATTGACTATCCTGCTCTCCTCACTAAATCCGGTAGGAAAAAGTTTAAAAAGGACATCCTGGTCTCCAACCCAGGCCTCCCTATCGCTGACACCTACACGAGCGCCTGCTCCAAGGAAACTCTCACTGACATTCTCTTCTTCGTGCCTTCACCTGACCTATGGACCCTTCACATGGTCGCTGTGCTCTCTCCTTTCTCCACCTCTCCCATTAATGGTGGCACCCGTTGGGATGTCCTCTTGGCCCCTTTCCACTCCTCTAAAGCCATCATTAATGTCTATGCTAACGGGACCGTCTTGGTCCAAGGCCCTCAGGCCAACCTTCACCTCTTTGATAGACGCTTCCCATGCCTCATCAACTTCCTCTCCGCTCCCGCTGTCCCCCCTCCTCTGTCCTCGGCTACCTTGCCTCTCCCCTCCCTCCCTGCCCCTTCTCTTGCTCCCTCTTCAACTCGTTCTCTAACACCTCTGCAGGGCGTACCTCTGATCTGTACCCCTCCCCGGAGGTTTTTCAAGGGTGGCAACCTTCTCCACATTGCCACTCTAAACTCTCGCTCTGCCATCAAGCACTCCTCTGATATCTGTCGCCTTCTTGAGGAACTGGACCTCGACGTCCTCGGTCTCACTGAGACTTGGTTCACTGCCAGCTCTGCCACCAGCTTCGACACACTCCTACCTGACGGCTACAAGATCCTCTCCGTGCCCAGGCCCAACCGTTCAGGGGGTTGTGTTGCCCTTATCTTCCCTGAGTGGATTCCTGCCACTGTCACTCCTACGCAGACCTACTCCTCTTTTGAATGTCTTGTCTGCCGACTTTCTCTCTCTCCTAGCCATTCCCTTACCGTGGCTACTATCTATCGGCCACCTGGTCAAATTTCCTCCTTCCTCTCTGAGTGGGCTGACCTCTCCTCCTCACTCCTGTCCTCAACCACCCAACTCCTCTTTCTCGGTGACTTCAACATCCACCTCGATGCCTCCTGTCCCCCCACTGGTCTCTTCCGCGAACTCTGCAACTCTCTCTCACTCTCTATTCTCCCGTCTGGTCCTACTCACTCTGCAGGGCACACTCTTGATGCTCTGATCTCTTCTGACCTTCCCCTCTCCCTCCCTCTCTCCACTCCTCTCTCCTGGAGCGATCACTTTCTCCTATCCTCCCACCTCTCCCTCCCTACCCCACAGGCAAAGCCACCCTCTTCACTGCCACCCACCTTCTCGGTCATCCGACCCATGAAGCGCGTGTCAGTTGAGGCTTTCGCTGCTACCTTCTCGCCCCCTTCTCCCCCCTCGGCTGACTCCCACCCTGACACAGCCCTCTCCATGCTCTATTCCTCTATATCTGATACTCTCGATATCCTTGCTCCCGTCATGAGAATCCGCCTGAAGCCCAAAGCCAAATGTAACTCCTGGTATGACTCGGATCTCGTCACCCTAAAACGCAAGTGCAGGGTGGCAGAGAGGAAATGGCGTGCTTCATGTACATCCTCTGACAAACTGGCCTGCCGCCTGCTCCAAAGGCAATACCGGCTCTCCGTTCTCACCAAGAAGAGAGCACTTATCCAAGCCCGCATCTCTGAGGCATCTAACAACTCGGCCGAACTCTTTAAAATCTGCAAGGAGCTGGCCAACCCTGCTGCAGTCTCTACCTCTCCTGTCCCCTCCCAGGCCCTCTGCACTGCACTGGCCTCGCACTTCATCTCAAAAACTCAGGACATCCTGTCCTCGCTCTCCTCCTCTCTCCTCCCTCCCTCTCTTCCCGGCTCTTCCTCTTGCTCTCTTGCAGCCGCCCCTCCGCCCTCCTTCTCTGCTTTTCCACCTTTTTCTGCTGATGAGGTTTCCAGACAAGTCCGATCCATGAAAGCCTCGTCTAAACAGGTTCACCCCTGTTCCTCCAAAACCATCAAGGACCACATCGACTCCCTGGCTCCTGCCCTGGCTGACTTTTGCAACCACTCATTCGCCTCTGGAGTCTTCCCATCCCCCCTCAAGCACTCCCTTGTGCACCCCCTCCTCAAGAAACCCTCTTCCGACCCCTCCTGCCCGGCCAACTATCGCCCAATCTCCATTACTCCCTTCCTGGGCAAGCTCCTGGAGAAACTGGCCATCTCCCAGCTTAACCTCCATGCTGAATATGTTGGTAATCTTCATGACCATCAATCCGGCTTCAGAGCGGCCAGAAGCACGGAAACTGCTCTCCTGAACATCCGTGAGGACCTGCTCCTGAACCTCGATTCCAACACTCCATGTGTTCTCATTCTGCTCGATCTCTCCTCTGCCTTTGACACTGTCAACCATGCCATCCTGCTCAACCGTCTCCGTGATAACCTGGGTATCACTGGTCAGGCTCTGGCATGGCTGACCTCTTTCCTTTCCGGTCGACCCTCCCAGGTCCAAATGGGCTCCTTCCTCTCTGACATCTTTTTCTCCACCTGTGGTGTCCCCCAGGGATCCAACCTCTCTCCCTGGCTTTTCAACCAGTATCTGGCACTCCTTGCCCACCGCATCGCCGCTCTCTGCCCCCACTTCCAGTGCTATGCGGACGATACCCAGCTCATTTTCAGGCTACCCTCGGCCTCCTCCTCTCCTTCCCTCATCTCCGACTGTCTGTCTGCTATCCAGGAATGGTGTGCCGCCAATGACCTCTGCCTTAACGCCAGTAAGACTGAGATTCTACTCATCGGCACACCCACTCCCTCCTTCCCTGCAGCTCTCTGGCCGGCCTCCCTTGGCCCCCTTCCTGCCCCTACCTGCAAGGCTAAAAACCTCGGGGTCATCTTCGACTCCACACTCTCCTTCTCTCCTCATATATCTGACGTCTCTAAGAAGTCACACTACCAGCTGCACCTCCTCAGAGGTATTCTTCCCTTCCTCTCCTTCCCCCAGAAGCTCACTGTCTCCCGAGCCCTGGTTCTCTCAAGGCTGGACTACTGTAACAGCCTCTATCTTAATCTGCCTGCCTCCACTCTCCGCCCTCTGCAACTTATCCAGAACAGAACTGCGAGACTTGTCCTTGGCCTCAAGCCCAGGGACCGTATCTCTCCAGGACTGAAATCTCTTCACTGGCTCCCAGTGGCTGCGAGGATTAAGTTCAAAACCCTCTGCATTGTCCACAAGGCCTTCTGGGGCTTGGGGCCTAAATACCTTCAACTCTCTCTTCCTAAATATCTTCCTTCACGAGCCCTTCGCTCATCCGTCTCCAACTCCCTCATGGTCAGCCGCTTCTCGAAGCAACGAGCTGGGGGTAGATCTCTCTCCGCAGCAGGGTCCTCCCTCTGGAACAGCCTTCCTGCCTCCCTGAAACTCGAGGAGAACCATCTCCGGTTCCGGAAGCACCTCAAAACCTTCCTCTTCGCTTCTGCCTTCTCTCTCCCTCTCCCCTGCTAAACCTGCTTAACTCCCCACTGAATTCTGCACTAAACCTGCATCTGGGCCACTCTCAGTGACCTCGGTCCAGGGCCCAGCCACTCTCCACTTGCACTGCCTCCCTGGCTCCCCCTGCACTGTGGGACTGTCACTGTATCCCTACAGCCCCCTTCCCAGCACTTGCTCTGCACTTACCTCGCACTTGCCACCAGCTGGCCCTTTTATTTATTATTTATTATTTTATTACGCTACTTACCTTGTACTGCACTTTCCCCCCCACCTCCTCCCCCTGCACTTTCTCCTTTTCCCCTTACCTCTGCACTTGCGCGATCTGAATGACACCTGGCCTAGTAGGATCGTTTGTCTGTCTTCCCCTTGTTTCCCTCCCTCCCTGCCTCGTCGCGCCTTGAAACACTTGTGTATAGGCGCGTTACAAATACCATATCATATCATATCATATCATATCCAACTGCTTCCCATTCCAATCCTGAGACCCTTCCTATAGCATGAGATGTGATATCTCAATGCTTCTAATACCAAACCTGAGATCCTTCCTCTAACATGAAATGTGATATCCAACTCCTTCCCTTTCCAAATCTAAGAGCCTTCCAACAGCATGCAATATGATATCTCAATGATTCTAATAACAAACCTGAGACCCGTCCTATAACATGAGATGGGATATCCAACTCCTTCCCATTCCAATCCTGAGACACTTCCGATAGCAGAGATGTGATATCTCAATGCTTATACCAAACCTGAGACCCTTCCTATAACATGAGATGTGATATCCAAATCCTTCCCGTTCCAAACCTGAGACCCTTCCTTTAGCATGAGATGTGATATCCAGCACCTTCCCATTCCAATCCTGAGACACTTCCGATAGCATGAGATGTGATATCTCAATGCTTCTAATATCAAAACTGAGACCCTCCCTATAGCATGATATGTGATATCTAAGTCCTTCCCATTCCAATCCTGAGACCCTCCCTATAGCATGAGATGTGATATCCAACTCCTTCCCATTCCAATCCTGAGACCCTTCCTATAGCATGAGATATGATATCTCAATACTTCTAATACCAAACGTGAGACTCTTCCGATAACATGAGATGTGATATCCAAATCCTTCCCCTTCCAAACCTGAGACCCTCCCTTTAGCATGAGATGTGATATCCAACTCCTTCCTATTCCAATCCTGAAACTCTTCTGATAGCATGAGATGTGATATCTCAATGCTTCTAATACCAAACCTGAGATCCTTCCGATAGCATGAGATGTGATATCTCAATGCTTCTAATACCAAACCTGAGATCCTTCCTATAACATGAGATGTGATATCCAAATCCTTCCCCTTCCAAACCTGAGACCCTCCCTTTAGCATGAGATGTGATATCCAACTCCTTCCCATTCCATTCCTGAGACCCTTCTGATAGCATGAGATGTGATATCTCAATGCCTACAATACCAAACCTGAGATCCTACCTCTAACATGAAATGTGATATCCAACTCTTTCCCCTTCCAAACCTGAGAGCCTTCCTATAGCATGAGCTGTGATATCCAAGTCCTTCCCATTCCAATCCTGAGACCCTTCCTATAGCTTGAGATGTGATATCCAACTCCTTCCCATTCCAATTCTGAGACCCTTCCTATACTATGAGACTTGATATCTCAATACTTCTAATACCAAACGTGAGACCCGTAATATAACATGAGATGTGATATCCAAATCCTTCCCCTTCCAAACCTTAGACCCTTCCTTTATCATGAGATGTGATATCCAACTCCTTCCCATTCCAATCCTGAGACCCTTCCGATATCATGATATGTGATAGCTCAAAGCTTCTAATATCAAACTTGAGACCCTCCCTATAGCATGAGATGTGATATCCAAGTCCTTCCCATTCCAATCCTGAGACCCTTCCTATAGCATGAGATGTGATATCTCAATGCTTCTAATACCAAACCTGAGACCCTTCCTATAACATGAGATGGGAATATCCAACTCCTTCCCATTCCAATCCTGAGACCCTTCCGATAGCAGAGATGTGATATCTCAATGCTTATACCAAACCTGAGATCCTTCCTATAACATGAGATGTGATATCCAACTCCTTCCCATTCCAATCCTGAGACACTTCCTATAGCATGGGATGTGATATCTCACTGCTTATACCAAACCTGAGACCCTTCCCATAGCATGAGATGTGATATCCAACTCCTTCCCATTCCAATCCTCAGACCCTTCCTATAGCATGAGATGTGATATCTCAATGCTTCTAATATCAAACTTGAGACCCTACCTATAGCATGAGATGTGATATCCAAGTCCTTCCCATTCCAATCCCGAGACACTTCCTATATCATGAGATGTGATACCCAACTCCTTCCCATTCCAATCCTGAGACCCTTCCTATAGCATGAGATATGATATCTCAATACTTCTAATACCAAACGTGAGATCCTTCCGATAACACGAGATGTGATATCCAAATCCTTCCCCTTCCAAACCTGAGACCCTCCCTTTAGCATGAGATGTGATATCCAACTCCTTCCCATTCCAATCCTGAGACCCTTCTGATAGCATGAGATGTGATATCTCAATGCTTCTAATACCAAACCTGAGATCCTTCCGATAGCATGAGATGTGATATCTCAATGCTTCTAATACCAAACCTGAGATCCTTCCTATAACATGAGATGTGATATCCAAATCCTTCCCCTTCCAAACCTGAGACCCTCCCTTTAGCATGAGATGTGATATCCAACTCCTTCCCATTCCATTCCTGAGACCCTTCTGATAGCATGAGATGTGATATCTCAATGCCTCTAATACCAAACCTGAGATCCTACCTCTAACATGAAATGTGATATCCAACTCTTTCCCCTTCCAAACCTGAGAGCCTTCCTATAGCATGAGATGTGATATCCAAGTCCTTCCCATTCCAATCCTGAGACCCTTCCTATAGCTTGAGATGTGATATCCAACTCCTTCCCATTCCAATTCTGAGACCCTTCCTATACTCTGAGACTTGATATCTCAATGCTTCTAATACCAAACCTGAGACCCGTAATATAACATGAGATGTGATATCCAAATCCTTCCCCTTCCAAACCTTAGACCCTTCCTTTATCATGAGATGTGATATCCAACTCCTTCCCATTCCAATCCTGAGACCCTTCCGATATCATGAGATGTGATATCTCAAAGCTTCTAATATCAAACTTGAGACCCTCCCTATAGCATGAGATGTGATATCCAAGTCCTTCCCATTCCAATCCTGAGACCCTTCCTATAGCATGAGATGTGATATCTCAATGCTTCTAATACCAAACCTGAGACCCTTCCTATAACATGAGATGGGAATATCCAACTCCTTCCCATTCCAATCCTGAGACCCTTCCGATAGCAGAGATGTGATATCTCAATGCTTATCCCAAACCTGAGACCCTTCGTATGGCATGAGATGTGATATCCAACTCCTTGCCATTCAAATCCTGAGACCCTTCCTATAGCATGAGAAGGGGTATCCAACTCCTTCCCAATCCAATCCTGAGACCCTTCCGATAGCAGAGACGTGATATCTCAATGCTTCTACCAAACCTGAGACCCTTCCTTTAGCATGAGATGTGATATCCAAATCCTTCACATTCCAATCCTGAGACCCTTCCTATAGCATGAGATGTGATATCTCAATGCTTCTAATACCAAACCTGAGATCCTTCCTATAACATGAGATGTGATATCCAATTCCTTCCCATTCCAAACCTGAGACCCTTCCTATTGGATGAGTTGTGATATCCAACTCCTTCCCATTCCAACCCTGAGACCCTTCCTATAGCATGAGATGTGATGTCTCAATGCTTCTAATACCAAACCTGAGATCCTTCCTATAACATGAGATGTGATATCCAACTCCTTCCATTCCAATCCTGAGACCCGTCCTATAGCATGAGATGTGATATCTCAATGCTTATACCAAACCTGAGACCCTTCCTATAGCATGAGATGTGATATCCAACTACTTCCCATTCCAATCCTGAGACCCTTCCTATAGCATGAGATGTGATATCTCAATGCTTCTAATACCAAACCTGAGATCCTTCCTCTAACATGAAATGTGATATCCAACTCCTTCCCTTTCCAAACCTAAGAGCCTATATATAGCATGAGATGTGATATCCAGGTCCTTCCCATTCCAATCCTTAGACCCTTCCTACAGCATGCAATATGATATCTCAATGATTCTAATAACAAACCTGAGACCCGTCCTATAGCATGAGATATGATATCCAAGTCCTTCCCATTCCAATCCTGCGACCCTTCCTATAACATGAAATGTGATATCCAACTCCTTCCCATTCCAACCTGAGACCCTTCCTATAGCATGAGATGGGATATCCAACTTCTTCCAAATCCAATACTGATACCCTTCCGATAGCATGAGATGTGATATCCCAATGCTTCTACCAAACCTGAGACCCATACTATGGCATGAGATGTGATATCAAACTCCTTCCCATTCCAATCCTGAGACCCTTCCTATAGCATGAGATGGGATATCCAACTTCTTCCAAATCCAATACTGATACCCTTCCGATAGCATGAGATGTGATATCCCAATGCTTCTACCAAACCTGAGACCCATACTATGGCATGAGATGTGATATCAAACTCCTTCCCATTCCAATCCTGAGACCCATCCTATAGCTTGAGGTGTGATATCCAACTCCTTCCCATTCCAATTCTGAGACCCTTCTTATACCATGAGACTTGATATCTCAATGCTTCTAATACCAAACCTGAGACCCGTCCTATAACATGAGATGTGATATCCAAATCCTTCCCCTTCCAAACCTTAGACCCTTCCTTTATCATGAGATGTGATATCCAACTCCTTCCCATTCCAATCCTGAGACCCTTCCGATATCATGAGATTTGTTATCTCAATGCTTCTAATATCAAACTTGAGACCCTCCCTATAGCATGAGATGTGACATCCAAGTCCTTCCCATTCCAATCCTGAGACCCTTCCTATAGCATGAGATGTGATATCTCTATGCTTCTAATACCAAACCTGAGACCCTTCCTATAACATGAGATGGGATATCCAACTCCTTCCCATTCCAATCCTGAGACCTTTCCGATAGCAGAGATGTGATATCTCAATGCTTATACCAAACCTGAGAACCTTCCTATGGCCTGAGATGTCATATACAACTCCTTCCCATTCCAATCCTGAGACCCTTCCTTTAGCATGAGATGTGATATCTCAATGCTTATACCAAATCTGAGACCCTTCCTATAGCATGAGATGTGATATCCAATTCCTTCCCATTCCAATCCTGAGACCCTTCCTATAGCATGAGATGTGATATCTCAATGCTTATACCAAACCTGAGAGCCTACCTATAGCATGAGATGTGATATCCAAGTCCATCCCATTCCAATCCTTAGACCCTTCCTACAGCATGCGATGTGATATCTCAATGATTCTAATACCAAACCAGAGACTGTTCCTATAACATTAGATGGGATATCCAACACCTTCCCATTCCAATCCTGAGCCGCTTCTGATAGCAGAGATGTGATATCTCAATGCTTATACCAAACCTGAGACCCTTCCTATAACATGAAATGTGATATCCAACTCCTTCCCGTTCCAAACCTGAGACCCTTCCTTTAGCATGAGATGTGATATCCAGCTCCTTCCCATTCCAATCCTGAGACACTTCCGATAGCATGAGATGTGATATCTCAATGCTTCTAATATCAAAACTGAGACCCTCCCTATAGCATGATATGTGATATCTAAGTCCTTCCCATTCCAATCCTGAGACACTCCCTATAGCATGAGATGTGATATCCAACTCTTTCCCATTCCAATCCTGAGACCCTTCCTATAGCATGAGATATGATATCTCAATACTTCTAATACCAAACGTGAGATCCTTCCGATAACATGAGATGTGATATCCAAATCCTTCCCCTTCCAAACCTGAGACCCTCCCTTTAGCATGAGATGTGATATCCAACTCCTTCCCCTTCCAATCCTGAGACCCTTCTGATAGCATGAGATGTGATATCTCAATGCTTCTAATACCAAACCTGAGATCCTTCCGATAGCATGAGATGTGATATCTCAATGCTTCTAATACCAAACCTGAGATCCTTCCTATAACATGAGATGTGATATCCAAATCCTTCCCCTTCCAAACCTGAGACCCTCCCTTTAGCATGAGATGTTATATCCAACTCCTTCCCATTCCATTCCTGAGACCCTTCTGATAGCATGAGATGTGATATCTCAATGCCTCTAATACCAAACCTGAGATCCTACCTCTAACATGAAATGTGATATCCAACTCTTTCCCCTTCCAAACCTGAGAGCCTTCCTATAGCATGAGATGTGATATCCAAGTCCTTCCCATTCCAATCCTGAGACCCTTCCTATAGCTTGAGATGTGATATCCAACTCCTTCCCATTCCAATTCTGAGACCCTTCCTATACTCTGAGACTTGATATCTCAATGCTTCTAATACCAAATCTGAGACCCGTAATATAACATGAGATGTGATATCCAAATCCTTACCCTTCCAAACCTTAGACTCTTCCTTTATCATGAGATGTGATATCCAACTCCTTCCCATTCCAATCCTGAGACCCTTCCGATATCATGAGATGTGATATCTCAAAGCTTCTAATATGAAACTTGAGACCCTCCCTATAGCATGAGATGTGATATCCAAGTCCTTCCCATTCCAATCCTGAGACCCTTCCTATAGCATGAGATGTGATATCTCAATGCTTCTAATACCAAACCTGAGACCCTTCCTATAACATGAGATGGGAATATCCAACTCCTTCCCATTCCAATCCTGAGACCCTTCCGATAGCAGAGATGTGATATCTCAATGCTTATACCAAACCTGAGAACCTTCCTATGGCCTGAGATGTCATATACAACTCCTTCCCATTCCAATCCTGAGACCCTTCCTTTAGCATGAGATGTGATATCTCAATGCTTATACCAAATCTGAGACCCTTCCTATAGCATGAGATGTGATATCCAATTCCTTCCCATTCCAATCCTGAGACCCTTCCTATAGCATGAGATGTGATATCTCAATGCTTATACCAAACCTGAGAGCCTACCTATAGCATGAGATGTGATATCCAAGTCCATCCCATTCCAATCCTTAGACCCTTCCTACAGCATGCGATGTGATATCTCAATGATTCTAATACCAAACCTGAGACCCTTCCTATAACATGAGATGTGATATCCAACTCCTTCCCGTTCCAAACCTGAGACACTAACTATAGCATATGTGATATCCAACTCCTTCCCATTCCAAACATGAGACCCTTCCTATAGCAAGAAAGTAATATCCAACTCCTACCCATTCCAATCCTGAGACCCTTCCTATCGCAAGAGATGTGATATCCAAATCCTTCCCATTCCAATCCTGAGACCCTTCCTATAACATGAGATGTGATATCCAACTCCTTCCCATTCCAACCTGAGACACTTCCTATAGCATGAGAAGGGATATCCAACTCCTTCCCAATCCAATCCTGAGACCCTTCCGATAGCAGAGATGTGATATCTCAATGCTTATACCAAACCTGAGACCCTTCCGATGGCATGAGATGTGATATCCAACTCCTTCCCAATCCAATCCTGAGACCCTTCCGATAGTAGAGACGTGATATCTCAATGCTTCTACCAAACCTGAGACCCTTCCTTTAGCATGAGATGTGATATCCAAATCCTTCACATTCCAATCCTGAGACCCTTCCTATAGCATGAGATGTGATATCTCAATGCTTCTAATACCAAACCTGAGATCCTTCCTATAACATGAGATGTGATATCCAATTCCTTCCCATTCCAAACCTGAAACCCTTCCTATTGGATGAGATGTGATATCCAACTCCTTCCCATTCCAACCCTGAGACCCTTCCTATAGCATGAGATGTGATGTCTCAATGCTTCTAATACCAAACCTGAGATCCTTCCTATAACATGAGATGTGATATCCAACTCCTTCCATTCCAATCCTGAGACCCGTCCTATAGCATGAGATGTGATATCTCAATGCTTATACCAAACCTGAGACCCTTCCTATAGCATGAGATGTGATATCCAACTGCTTCCCATTCCAATCCTGAGATCCTTCCTCTAACATGAAATGTGATATCCAACTCCTTCCCTTTCCAAACCTAAGAGCCTATCTATAGCATGAGATGTGATATCCAAGTCCTTCCCATTCCAACCCTTAGACCCTTCCAACAGCATGCAATATGATATCTCAATGATTCTAATAACAAACCTGAGACCCGTCCTATAACATGAGATGGGATATCCAACTCCTTCCCATTCCAATCCTGAGACACTTCCGATAGCAGAGATGTGATATCTCAATGCTTATACCAAACCTGAGACCCTTCCTATAACATGAGATGTGATATCCAAATCCTTCCCGTTCCAAACCTGAGACCCTTCCTTTAGCATGAGATGTGATATCCAGCACCTTCCCATTCCAATCCTGAGACACTTCCGATAGCATGAGATGTGATATCTCAATGCTTCTAATATCAAAACTGAGACCCTCCCTATAGCATGATATGTGATATCTAAGTCCTTCCCATTCCAATCCTGAGACCCTCCCTATAGCATGAGATGTGATATCCAACTCCTTCCCACTCCAATCCTGAGACTCTTCCTATAGCATGAGATATGATATCTCAATACTTCTAATACCAAACGTGAGATCCTTCCGATAACATGAGATGTGATATCCAAATCCTTCCCCTTCCAAACCTGAGACCCTCCCTTTAGCATGAGATGTGATATCCAACTCCTTCCTATTCCAATCCTGAAACTCTTCTGATAGCATGAGATGTGATATCTCAATGCTTCTAATACCAAACCTGAGATCCTTCCGATAGCATGAGATGTGATATCTCAATGCTTCTAATACCAAACCTGAGATCCTTCCTATACCATGAGATGTGATATCCAAATCCTTCCCTTTCCAAACCTGAGACCCTCCCTTTAGCATGAGATGTGATATACAACTCCTTCCCATTCCATTCCTGAGACCCTTCTGATAGCATGAGATGTGATATCTCAATGCCTCTAATACCAAACCTGAGATCCTACCTCTAACATGAAATGTGATATCCAACTCTTTCCCCTTCCAAACCTGAGAGCCTTCCTATAGCATGAGATGTGATATCCAAGTCCTTCCCATTCCAATCCTGAGACCCTTCCTATAGCTTGAGATGTGATATCCAACTCCTTCCCATTCCAATCCTGAGGCCCTTCATATACTATGAGACTTGATATCTCAATGCTTCTAATACCAAACGTGAGACCCGTAATATAACATGAGATGTGATATCCAAATCCTTCCCCTTCCAAACCTTAGACCCTTCCTTTATCATGAGATGTGATATCCAACTCCTTCCCATTCCAATCCTGAGACCCTTCCGATATCATGAGATGTGATTTCTCAAAGCTTCTAATATCAAACTTGAGACCCTCCCTATAGCATGAGATGTGATATCCAAGTCCTTCCCATTCCAATCCTGAGACCCTTCCTATAGCATGAGATGCTATATCTCAATGCTTCTAATACCAAACCTGAGACCCTTCCTATAACATGAGATGGGAATATCCAACTCCTTCCCATTCCAATCCTGAGACCCTTCCGATAGCAGAGATGTGATATCTCAATGCTTATACCAAACCTGAGATCCTTCCTATAACATGAGATGTGATATCCAACTCCTTCCCATTCCAATCCTGAGACACTTCCTATAGCATGGGATGTGATATCTCACTGCTTATACCAAACCTGAGACCCTTCCCATAGCATGAGATGTGATATCCAACTCCTTCCCATTCCAATCCTCAGACCCTTCCTATAGCATGAGATGTGATATCTCAATGCTTCTAATATCAAACTTGAGACCCTACCTATAGCATGAGATGTGATATCCAAGTCCTTCCCATTCCAATCCTGAGACACTTCCTATAGCATGAGATGTGATATCCAACTCCTTCCCATTCCAATCCTGAGACCCTTCCTATAGCATGAGATATGATATCTCAATACTTCTAATACCAAACGTGAGATCCTTCCGATAACATGAGATGTGATATCCAAATCCTTCCCCTTCCAAACCTGAGACCCTCCCTTTAGCATGAGATGTGATATCCAACTCCTTCCCATTCCAATCCTGAGACCCTTCTGATAGCATGAGATGTGATATCTCAATGCTTCTAATACCAAACCTGAGATCCTTCCGATAGCATGAGATGTGATATCTCAATGCTTCTAATACCAAACCTGAGATCCTTCCTATAACATGAGATGTGATATCCAAATCCTTCCCCTTCCAAACCTGAGACCCTCCCTTTAGCATGAGATGTGATATCCAACTCCTTCCCATTCCATTCCTGAGACCCTTCTGATAGCATGAGATGTGATATCTCAATGCCTCTAATACCAAACCTGAGATCCTACCTCTAACATGAAATGTGATATCCAACTCTTTCCCCTTCCAAACCTGAGAGCCTTCCTATAGCATGAGATGTGCTATCCAAGTCCTTCCCATTCCAATCCTGAGACCCTTCCTATAGCTTGAGATGTGATATCCAACTCCTTCCCATTCCAATTCTGAGACCCTTCCTATACTCTGAGACTTGATATCTCAATGCTTCTAATACCAAACCTGAGACCCGTAATATAACATGAGATGTGATATCCAAATCCTTCCCCTTCCAAACCTTAGACCCTTCCTTTATCATGAGATGTGATATCCAACTCCTTCCCATTCCAATCCTGAGACCCTTCCGATATCATGAGATGTGATATCTCAAAGCTTCTAATATCAAACTTGAGACCCTCCCTATAGCATGAGATGTGATATCCAAGTCCTTCCCATTCCAATTCTGAGACCCTTCCTATAGCATGAGATGTGATATCTCAATGCTTCTAATACCAAACCTGAGACCCTTCCTATAGCATGAGATGTGATATCCAAGTCCTTCCCATTCCAATCCTGAGACCCTTCCTATAGCATGAGATGTGATATCTCAATGCTTCTAATACCAAACCTGAGACCCTTCCTATAACATGAGATGGGAATATCCAACTCCTTCCCATTCCAATCCTGAGACCCTTCCGATAGCAGAGATGTGATATCTCAATGCTTATACCAAACCTGAGACCCTTCCTATGGCATGAGATGTGATATCCAATTCCTTCCCATTCCAAACCTGAGACCCTTCCTATTGGATGAGTTGTGATATCCAACTCCTTCCCATTCCAACCCTGAGACCCTTCCTATAGCATGAGATGTGATGTCTCAATGCTTCTAATACCAAACCTGAGATCCTTCCTATAGCATGAGATGTGATATCTCAATGCTTATACCAAACCTGAGACCCTTCCTATAGCATGAGATGTGATATCCAACTACTTCCCATTCCAATCCTGAGACCCTTCCTATAGCATGAGATGTGATATCTCAATGCTTCTAATACCAAACCTGAGATCCTTCCTCTAACATGAAATGTGATATCCAACTCCTTCCCTTTCCAAACCTAAGAGCCTATCTATAGCATGAGATGTGATATCCAAGTCCTTCCCATTCCAATCCTTAGACCCTTCCTACAGCATGCAATATGATATCTCAATGATTCTAATAACAAACCTGAGACCCGTCCTATAGCATGGGATATGATATCCAAGTCCTTCCCATTCCAATCCTGAGACCCTTCCTATCACATGAGATGTGATATCCAACTCCTTCCCGTTCCAAACCTGAGACCCTTCCTTTAGCATGAGATGTGATATCCAGCTCCTTCCCATTCCAATCCTGAGACACTTCCGATAGCATGAGATGTGATATCTCAATGCTTCTAATATCAAAACTGAGACCCTCCCTATAGCATGATATGTGATATCTAAGTCCTTCCCATTCCAATCCTGAGACACTCCCTATAACATGAGATGTGATATCCAACTCTTTCCCATTCCAATCCTGAGACCCTTCCTATAGCATGAGATATGATAACTCAATACTTCTAATACCAAACGTGAGATCCTTCCGATAACATGAGATGTGATATCCAAATCCTTCCCCTTCCAAACCTGAGACCCTCCCTTTAGCATGCGATGTGATATCCAACTCCTTCCCATTCCAATCCTGAGACCCTTCTGATAGCATGAGATGTGATATCTCAATGCTTCTAATACCAAACCTGAGATCCTTCCGATAGCATGAGATGTGATATCTCAATGCTTCTAATACCAAACCTGAGATCCTTCCTATAACATGAGATGTGATATCCAAATCCTTCCCCTTCCAAACCTGAGACCCTCCCTTTAGCATGAGATGTGATATCCAAGTCCTTCCCATTCCAATCCTGAGACCCTTCCTATAGCTTGAGATGTGATATCCAACTCCTTCCCATTCCAATTCTGAGACCCTTCCTATACTCTGAGACTTGATATCTCAATGCTTCTAATACCAAACCTGAGACCCGTAATATAACATGAGATGTGATTTCCAAATCCTTCCCATTCCAATCCTGAGACCCTTCCGATATCACGAGATGTGATATCTCAAAGCTTCTAATATGAAACTTGAGACCCTCCCTATAGCATGAGATGTGATATCCAAGTCCTTCCCATTCCAATCCTGAGACCCTTCCTATAGCATGAGATGTGATATCTCAATGCTTCTAATACCAAACCTGAGACCCTTCCTATAACATGAGATGGGAATATCCAACTCCTTCCCAATCCAATCCTGAGACCCTTCCGATGGCAGAGACGTGATATCTCAATGCTTCTACCAAACCTGAGACCCTTTCTTTAGCATGAGATGTGATATCCAAATCCTTCACATTCCAATCCTGAGACCCTTCCTATAGCATGAGATGTGATATCTCAATGCTTCTAATACCAAACCTGAGATCCTTCCTATAACATGAGATGTGATATCCAATTCCTTCCCATTCCAAACCTGAGACCCTTCCTACTGGATGAGATGTGATATCCAACTCCTTCCCATTCCAACCCTGAGACCCTTCCTATAGCATGAGATGTGATGTCTCAATGCTTCTAATACCAAACCTGAGATCCTTCCTATAACATGAGATGTGATATCCAACTCCTTCCATTCCAATCCTGAGACCCGTCCTATAGCATGAGATGTGATATCTCAATGCTTATACCAAACCTGAGACCCTTCCTATAGCATGAGATGTGATATCCAACTACTCCCCATTCCAATCCTGAGACCCTTCCTATAGCATGAGATGTGATATCTCAATGCTTCTAATACCAAACCTGAGATCCTTCCTCTAACATGAGATGTGATATCCAGGTCCTTCCCATTCCAATCCTTAGACCCTTCCTACAGCATGCAATATGATATCTCAATGATTCTAATAACAAACCTGAGACCCGTCCTATAGCATGAGATATGATATCCAAGTCCTTCCCATTCCAATCCTGCGACCCTTCCTATAACATGAAATGTGATATCCAACTCCTTCCCATTCCAACCTGAGACCCTTCCTATAGCATGAGATGGGATATCCAACTTCTTCCAAATCCAATACTGATACCCTTCCGATAGCATGAAACGTGATATCCCAATGCTTCTACCAAACCTGAGACCCATACTATGGCATGAGATGTGATATCAAACTCCTTCCCATTCCAATCCTGAGACCCTTCCTATAGCTTGAGGTGTGATATCCAACTCCTTCCCATTCCAATTCTGAGACCCTTCTTATACCATGAGACTTGATATCTCAATGCTTCTAATACCAAACCTGAGACCCGTCCTATAACATGAGATGTGATATCCAAATCCTTCACCTTCCAAACCTTAGACCCTTCCTTTATCATGAGATGTGATATCCAACTCCTTCCCATTCCAATCCTGAGACCCTTCCGATATCATGAGATTTGTTATCTCAATGCTTCTAATATCAAACTTGAGACCCTCCCTATAGCATGAGATGTGACATCCAAGTCCTTCCCATTCCAATCCTGAGACCCTTCCTATAGCATGAGATGTGATATCTCTATGCTTCTAATACCAAACCTGAGACCCTTCCTATAACATGAGATGGGATATCCAACTCCTTCCCATTCCAATCCTGAGACCTTTCCGATAGCAGAGATGTGATATCTCAATGCTTATACCAAACCTGAGAACCTTCCTATGGCCTGAGATGTCATATACAACTCCTTCCCATTCCAATCCTGAGACACTTCCTTTAGCATGAGATGTGATATCTCAATGCTTATACCAAATCTGAGACCCTTCCTATAGCATGAGATGTGATATCCAATTCCTTCCCATTCCAATCCTGAGACCCTTCCTATAGCATGAGATGTGATATCTCAATGCTTATACCAAACCTGAGAGCCTACCTATAGCATGAGATGTGATATCCAAGTCCATCCCATTCCAATCCTTAGACCCTTCCTACAGCATGCGAAGTGATATCTCAATGATTCTAATACCAAACCAGAGACTCTTCCTATAACATTAGATGGGATATCCAACTCCTTCCCATTCCAATCCTGAGCCGCTTCCGATAGCAGAGATGTGATATCTCAATGCTTATACCAAACCTGAGACCCTTCCTATAACATGAGATGTGATATCCAACTCCTTCCCGTTCCAAACCTGAGACACTAACTATAGCATATGTGATATCCAACTCCTTCCCATTCCAAACATGAGACCCTTCCTATAGCAAGAAAGTAATATCCAACTCCTACCCATTCCAATCCTGAGACCCTTCCTATAGCAAGAGATGTGATATCCAAATCCTTCCCATTCCAATCCTGAGACCCTTCCTATAACATGAGATGTGATATCCAACTCCTTCCTATTCCAACCTGAGACACTTCCTATAGCATGAGAAGGGATATCCAACTCCTTCCCAATCCAATCCTGAGACCCTTCCGATAGCAGAGATGTGATATCTCAATGCTTATACCAAACCTGAGACCCTTCCTATGGCATGAGATGTGATATCCAACTCCTTGCCATTCAAATCCTGAGACCCTTCCTATAGCATGAGATGTGATATCTCTATTCTTCTAATACCAAACCTGAGACCCTTCCTATAACATGAGATGGGATATCCAACTCCTTCCCATTCCAATCCTGAGACCCTTCCGATAGCAGAGATGTGATATCTCAATGCTTATACCAAACCTGAGAACCTTCCTATGGCCTGAGATGTCATATACAACTCCTTCCCATTCCAATCCTGAGACCCTTCCTTTAGCATGAGATGTGATATCTCAATGCTTATACCAAATCTGAGACCCTTCCTATAGCATGAGATGTGATATCCAATTCCTTCCCATTCCAATCCTGAGACCCTTCCTATAGCATGAGATGTGATATCTCAATGCTTATACCAAACCACCTGAGAGCCTACCTATAGCATGAGATGTGATATCCAAGTCCATCCCATTCCAATCCTTAGACCCTTCCTACAGCATGCGATGTGATATCTCAATGATTCTAATACCAAACCAGAGACTCTTCCTATAACATGAGATGGGATATCCAACTCCTTCCCATTCCAATCCTGAGCCGCTTCCGATAGCAGAGATGTGATATCTCAATGCTAATACCAAACCTGAGACCCTTCCTATAACATGAGATATGATATCCAACTCCTTCCCGTTCCAAACCTGAGACACTAACTATAGCATATGTGATATCCAACTCCTTCCCATTCCAAACATGAGACCCTTCCTATAGCAAGAAAGTAATATCCAACTCCTACCCATTCCAATCCTGAGACCCTTCCTATAGCAAGAGATGTGATATCCAAATCCTTCCCATTCCAATCCTGAGACCCTTCCTATAACATGAATGAGATGTGATATCCAACTCCTTCCCATTCCAACCTGAGACACTTCCTATAGCATGAGAAGGGATATCCAACTCCTTCCCAATCCAATCCTGAGACCCTTCCGATAGCAGAGATGTGATATCTCAATGCTTATACCAAACCTGAGACCCTTCCTATGGCATGAGATGTGATATCCAACTCCTTCCCAATCCAATCCTGAGACCCTTCCGATAGCAGAGACGTGATATCTCAATGCTTCTACCAAACCTGAGACCCTTCCTTTAGCATGAGATGTGATATCCAAATCCTTCACATTCCAATCCTGAGACCCTTCCTATAGCATGAGATATGATATCTCAATACTTCTAATACCAAACGTGAGATCCTTCCGATAACATGAGATGTGATATCCAAATCCTTCCCCTTCCAAACCTGAGACCCTCCCTTTAGCATGAGATGTGATATCCAACTCCTTCCTATTCCAATCCTGAAACTCTTCTGATAGCATGAGATGTGATATCTCAATGCTTCTAATACCAAACCTGAGATCCTTCCGATAGCATGAGATGTGATATCTCAATGCTTCTAATACCAAACCTGAGATCCTTCCTATAACATGAGATGTGATATCCAAATCCTTCCCCTTCCAAACCTGAGACCCTCCCTTTAGCATGAGATGTGATATCCAACTCCTTCCCATTCCATTCCTGAGACCCTTCTGATAGCATGAGATGTGATATCTCAATGCATCTAATACCAAACCTGAGATCCTACCTCTAACATGAAATGTGATATCCAACTCTTTCCCCTTCCAAACCTGAGAGCCTTCCTATAGCATGAGATGTGATATCCAAGTCCTTCCCATTCCAATCCTGAGACCCTTCCTATAGCTTGAGATGTGATATCCAACTCCTTCCCATTCCAATTCTGAGACCCTTCCTATACTATGAGACTTGATATCTCAATGCTTCTAATACCAAACGTGAGACCCGTAATATAACATGAGATGTGATATCCAACTCCTTCCCATTCCAATCCTGAGACCCTTCCGATATCATGAGATGTGATATCTCAAAGCTTCTAATATCAAACTTGAGACCCTCCCTATAGCATGAGATGTGATATCCAAGTCCTTCCCATTCCAATCCTGATACCCTTCCTATAGCATGAGATGTGATATCTCAATGCTTCTAATACCAAACCTGAGACCCTTCCTATAACATGAGATGGGAATATCCAACTCCTTCCCAATCCAATCCTGAGACCCTTCCGATAGCAGAGACGTGATATCTCAATGCTTCTACCAAACCTGAGACCCTTTCTTTAGCATGAGATGTGATATCCAAATCCTTCACATTCCAATCCTGAGACCCTTCCTATAGCATGAGATGTGATATCTCAATGCTTCTAATACCAAACCTGAGATCCTTCCTATAACATGAGATGTGATATCCAATTCCTTCCCATTCCAAACCTGAGACCCTTCCTACTGGATGAGATGTGATATCCAACTCCTTCCCATTCCAACCCTGAGACCCTTCCTATAGCATGAGATGTGATGTCTCAATGCTTCTAATACCAAACCTGAGATCCTTCCTATTACATGAGATGTGATATCCAACTCCTTCCATTCCAATCCTGAGACCCGTCCTATAGCATGAGATGTGATATCTCAATGCTTATACCAAACCTGAGACCCTTCCTATAGCATGAGATGTGATATCCAACTACTTCCCATTCCAATCCTGAGACCCTTCCTATAGCATGAGATGTGATATCTCAATGCTTCTAATACCAAACCTGAGATCCTTCCTCTAACATGAAATGTGATATCCAACTCCTTCCCTTTCCAAACCTAAGAGCCTTTCTATAGCATGAGATGTGATATCCAGGTCCTTCCCATTCCAATCCTTAGACCCTTCCTACAGCATGCAATATGATATCTCAATGATTCTAATAACAAACCTGAGACCCGTCCTATAGCATGAGATATGATATCCAAGTCCTTCCCATTCCAATCCTGCGACCCTTCCTATAACATGAAATGTGATATCCAACTCCTTCCCATTCCAACCTGAGACCCTTCCTATAGCATGAGATGGGATATCCAACTTCTTCCAAATCCAATACTGATACCCTTCCGATAGCATGAGACGTGATATCCCAATGCTTCTACCAAACCTGAGACCCATACTATGGCATGAGATGTGATATCAAACTCCTTCCCATTCCAATCCTGAGACCCTTCCTATAGCTTGAGGTGTGATATCCAACTCCTTCCCATTCCAATTCTGAGACCCTTCTTATACCATGAGACTTGATATCTCAATGCTTCTAATACCAAACCTGAGACCCGTCCTATAACATGAGATGTGATATCCAAATCCTTCCCCTTCCAAACCTTAGACCCTTCCTTTATCATGAGATGTGATATCCAACTCCTTCCCATTCCAATCCTGAGACCCTTCCGATATCATGAGATTTGTTATCTCAATGCTTCTAATATCAAACTTGAGACCCTCCCTATAGCATGAGATGTGACATCCAAGTCCTTCCCATTCCAATCCTGAGACCCTTCCTATAGCATGAGATGTGATATCTCTATGCTTCTAATACCAAACCTGAGACCCTTCCTATAACATGAGATGTGATATCCAACTCCTTCCCATTCCAATCCTGAGACCTTTCCGATAGCAGAGATGTGATATCTCAATGCTTATACCAAACCTGAGAACCTTCCTATGGCCTGAGATGTCATATACAACTCCTTCCCATTCCAATCCTGAGACCCTTCCTTTAGCATGAGATGTGATATCTCAATGCTTATACCAAATCTGAGACCCTTCCTATAGCATGAGATGTGATATCCAATTCCTTCCCAATCCAATCCTGAGACCCTTCCGATAGCAGAGACGTGATATCTCAATGCTTCTACCAAACCTGAGACCCTTTCTTTAGCATGAGATGTGATATCCAAATCCTTCACATTCCAATCCTGAGACCCTTCCTATAGCATGAGATGTGATATCTCAATGCTTCTAATACCAAACCTGAGATCCTTCCTATAACATGAGATGTGATATCCAATTCCTTCCCATTCCAAACCTGAGACCCTTCCTACTGGATGAGATGTGATATCCAACTCCTTCCCATTCCAACCCTGAGACCCTTCCTATAGCATGTCTCAATGCTTCTAATACCAAACCTGAGATCCTTCCTATTACATGAGATGTGATATCCAACTCCTTCCATTCCAATCCTGAGACCCGTCCTATAGCATGAGATGTGATATCTCAATGCTTATACCAAACCTGAGACCCTTCCTATAGCATGAGATGTGATATCCAACTACTTCCCATTCCAATCCTGAGACCCTTCCTATAGCATGAGATGTGATATCTCAATGCTTCTAATACCAAACCTGAGATCCTTCCTCTAACATGAAATGTGATATCCAACTCCTTCCCTTTCCAAACCTAAGAGCCTTTCTATAGCATGAGATGTGATATCCAGGTCCTTCCCATTCCAATCCTTAGACCCTTCCTACAGCATGCAATATGATATCTCAATGATTCTAATAACAAACCTGAGACCCGTCCTATAGCATGAGATATGATATCCAAGTCCTTCCCATTCCAATCCTGCGACCCTTCCTATAACATGAAATGTGATATCCAACTCCTTCCCATTCCAACCTGAGACCCTTCCTATAGCATGAGATGGGATATCCAACTTCTTCCAAATCCAATACTGATACCCTTCCGATAGCATGAGACGTGATATCCCAATGCTTCTACCAAACCTGAGACCCATACTATGGCATGAGATGTGATATCAAACTCCTTCCCATTCCAATCCTGAGACCCTTCCTATAGCTTGAGGTGTGATATCCAACTCCTTCCCATTCCAATTCTGAGACCCTTCTTATACCATGAGACTTGATATCTCAATGCTTCTAATACCAAACCTGAGACCCGTCCTATAACATGAGATGTGATATCCAAATCCTTCCCCTTCCAAACCTTAGACCCTTCCTTTATCATGAGATGTGATATCCAACTCCTTCCCATTCCAATCCTGAGACCCTTCCGATATCATGAGATTTGTTATCTCAATGCTTCTAATATCAAACTTGAGACCCTCCCTATAGCATGAGATGTGACATCCAAGTCCTTCCCATTCCAATCCTGAGACCCTTCCTATAGCATGAGATGTGATATCTCTATGCTTCTAATACCAAACCTGAGACCCTTCCTATAACATGAGATGGGATATCCAACTCCTTCCCATTCCAATCCTGAGACCTTTCCGATAGCAGAGATGTGATATCTCAATGCTTATACCAAACCTGAGAACCTTCCTATGGCCTGAGATGTCATATACAACTCCTTCCCATTCCAATCCTGAGACCCTTCCTTTAGCATGAGATGTGATATCTCAATGCTTATACCAAATCTGAGACCCTTCCTATAGCATGAGATGTGATATCCAATTCCTTCCCATTCCAATCCTGAGACCCTTCCTATAGCATGAGATGTGATATCTCAATGCTTATACCAAACCTGAGAGCCTACCTATAGCATGAGATGTGATATCCAAGTCCATCCCATTCCAATCCTTAGACCCTTCCTACAGCATGCGATGTGATATCTCAATGATTCTAATACCAAACCAGAGACTCTTCCTATAACATTAGATGGGATATCCAACTCCTTCCCATTCCAATCCTGAGCCGCTTCCGATAGCAGAGATGTGATATCTCAATGCTTATACCAAACCTGAGACCCTTCCTATAACATGAGATGTGATATCCAACTCCTTCCCGTTCCAAACCTGAGACACTAACTATAGCATATGTGATATCCAACTCCTTCCCATTCCAAACATGAGACCCTTCCTATAGCAAGAAAGTAATATCCAACTCCTACCCATTCCAATCCTGAGACCCTTCCTATAGCAAGAGATGTGATATCCAAATCCTTCCCATTCCAATCCTGAGACCCTTCCCATAACATGAGATGTGATATCCAACTCCTTCCCATTCCAACCTGAGACAATTCCTATAGCATGAGAAGGGATATCCAACTCTTTCCCAATCCAATCCTGAGACCCTTCTGATAGCAGAGATGTGATATCTCAATGCTTATACCAAACCTGAGACCCTTCCTATGGCATGAGATGTGATATCCAACTCCTTGCCATTCAAATCCTGAGACCCTTCCTATAGCATGAGATGTGATATCTCTATGCTTCTAATACCAAACCTGAGACCCTTCCTATAACATGAGATGGGATATCCAACTCCTTCCCATTCCAATCCTGAGACCCTTCCGATAGCAGAGATGTGATATCTCAATGCTTATACCAAACCTGAGAACCTTCCTATGGCCTGAGATGTCATATACAACTCCTTCCCATTCCAATCCTGAGACCCTTCCTTTAGCATGAGATGTGATATCTCAATGCTTATGCCAAATCTGAGACCCTTCCTATAGCATGAGATGTGATAGCCAATTCCTTCCCATTCCAATCCTGAGACCCTTCCTATAGCATGAGATGTGATATCTCAATGCTTATACCAAACCTGAGAGCCTACCTATAGCATGAGATGTGATATCCAAGTCCATCCCATTCCAATCCTTAGACCCTTCCTACAGCATGCGATGTGATATCTCAATGATTCTAATACCAAACCAGAGACTCTTCCTATAACATGAGATGGGATATCCAACTCCTTCCCATTCCAATCCTGAGCCGCTTCCGATAGCAGAGATGTGATATCTCAATGCTTATACCAAACCTGAGACCCTTCCTATAACATGAGATGTGATATCCAACTCCTTCCCGTTCCAAACATGAGACCCTTCCTATAGCAAGAAAGTAATATCCAACTCCTACCCATTCCAATCCTGAGACCCTTCCTATAGCAAGAGATGTGATATCCAAATCCTTCCCATTCCAATCCTGAGACCCTTCCTATAACATGAGATGTGATATCCAACTCCTTCCTATTCCAACCTGAGACACTTCCTATAGTATGAGAAGGGATATCCAACTCCTTCCCAATCCAATCCTGAGACCCTTCCGATAGCAGAGATGTGATATCTCAATGCTTATACCAAACCTGAGACCCTTCCTATGGCATGAGATGTGATATCCAACTCCTTGCCATTCAAATCCTGAGACCCTTCCTATAGCATGAGATGTGATATCTCTATGCTTCTAATACCAAACCTGAGACCCTTCCTATAACATGAGATGGGATATCCAACTCCTTCCCATTCCAATCCTGAGACCCTTCCGATAGCAGAGATGTGATATCTCAATGCTTATACCAAACCTGAGAACCTTCCTATGGCCTGAGATGTCATATACAACTCCTTCCCATTCCAATCCTGAGACCCTTCTTATACCATGAGACTTGATATCTCAATGCTTCTAATACCAAACCTGAGACCCGTCCTATAACATGAGATGTGATATCCAAATCCTTCCCCTTCCAAACCTTAGACCCTTCCTTTATCATGAGATGTGATATCCAACTCCTTCCCATTCCAATCCTGAGACCCTTCCGATATCATGAGATTTGTTATCTCAATGCTTCTAATATCAAACTTGAGACCCTCCCTATAGCATGAGATGTGACATCCAAGTCCTTCCCATTCCAATCCTGAGACCCTTCCTATAGCATGAGATGTGATATCTCTATGCTTCTAATACCAAACCTGAGACCCTTCCTATAACATGAGATGGGATATCCAACTCCTTCTCATTCCAATCCTGAGACCTTTCCGATAGCAGAGATGTGATTTCTCAATGCTTATACCAAACCTGAGAACCTTCCTATGGCCTGAGATGTCATATACAACTCCTTCCCATTCCAATCCTGAGACCCTTCCTTTAGCATGAGATGTGATATCTCAATGCTTATACCAAATCTGAGACCCTTCCTATAGCATGAGATGTGATATCCAATTCCTTCCCATTCCAATCCTGAGACCCTTCCTATAGCATGAGATGTGATATCTCAATGCTTATACCAAACCTGAGAGCCTACCTATAGCATGAGATGTGATATCCAAGTCCATCCCATTCCAATCCTTAGACCCTTCCTACAGCATGCGATGTGATATCTCAATGATTCTAATACCAAACCAGAGACTCTTCCTATAACATTAGATGGGATATCCAACTCCTTCCCATTCCAATCCTGAGCCGCTTCCGATAGCAGAGATGTGATATCTCAATGCTTATACCAAACCTGAGACCCTTCCTATAACATGAGATGTGATATCCAACTCCTTCCCGTTCCAAACCTGAGACACTAACTATAGCATATGTGATATCCAACTCCTTCCCATTCCAAACATGAGACCCTTCCTATAGCAAGAAAGTAATATCCAACTCCTACCCATTCCAATCCTGAGACCCTTCCTATAGCAAGAGATGTGATATCCAAATCCTTCCCATTCCAATCCTGAGACCCTTCCTATAACATGAGATGTGATATCCAACTCCTTCCCATTCCAACCTGAGACACTTCCTATAGCATGAGAAGGGATATCCAACTCCTTCCCAATCCAATCCTGAGACCCTTCCGATAGCAGAGATGTGATATCTCAATGCTTATACCAAACCTGAGACCCTTCCTATGGCATGAGATGTGATATCCGACTCCTTGCCATTCAAATCCTGAGACCCTTCCTATAGCATGAGATGTGATATCTCTATGCTTCTAATACCAAACCTGAGACCCTTCCTATAACATGAGATGGGATATCCAACTCCTTCCCATTCCAATCCTGAGACCCTTCCGATAGCAGAGATGTGATATCTCAATGCTTATACCAAACCTGAGAACCTTCCTATGGCCTGAGATGTCATATACAACTCCTTCCCATTCCAATCCTGAGACCCTTCCTTTAGCATGAGATGTGTTATCTCAATGCTTATACCAAATCTGAGACCCTTCCTATAGCATGAGATGTGATATCCAATTCCTTCCCATTCCAATCCTGAGACCCTTCCTATAGCATGAGATGTGATATCTCAATGCTTATACCAAACCTGAGAGCCTACCTATAGCATGAGATGTGATATCCAAGTCCATCCCATTCCAATCCTTAGACCCTTCCTACAGCATGCGATGTGATATCTCAATGATTCTAATACCAAACCAGAGACTCTTCCTATAACATGAGATGGGATATCCAACTCCTTCCCATTCCAATCCTGAGCCGCTTCCGATAGCAGAGATGTGATATCTCAATGCTTATACCAAACCTGAGACCCTTCCTATAACATGAGATGTGATATCCAACTCCTTCCCGTTCCAAACATGAGACCCTTCCTATAGCAAGAAAGTAATATCCAACTCCTACCCATTCCAATCCTGAGACCCTTCCTATAGCAAGAGATGTGATATCCAAATCCTTCCCATTCCAATCCTGAGACCCTTCCTATAACATGAGATGTGATATCCAACTCCTTCCTATTCCAACCTGAGACACTTCCTATAGTATGAGAAGGGATATCCAACTCCTTCCCAATCCAATCCTGAGACCCTTCCGATAGCAGAGATGTGATATCTCAATGCTTATACCAAACCTGAGACCCTTCCTATGGCATGAGATGTGATATCCAACTCCTTGCCATTAAAATCCTGAGACCCTTCCTATAGCATGAGATGTGATATCTCTATGCTTCTAATACCAAACCTGAGACCCTTCCTATAACATGAGATGGGATATCCAACTCCTTCCCATTCCAATCCTGAGACCCTTCCGATAGCAGAGATGTGATATCTCAATGCTTATACCAAACCTGAGAACCTTCCTATGGCCTGAGATGTCATATACAACTCCTTCCCATTCCAATCCTGAGACCCTTCCTTTAGCATGAGATGTGATATCTCAATGCTTATACCAAATCTGAGACCCTTCCTATAGCATGAGATGTGATATCGAATTCCTTCCCATTCCAATCCTGAGACCCTTCCTATAGCATGAGATGTGATATCTCAATGCTTATACCAAACCACCTGAGAGCCTACCTATAGCATGAGATGTGATATCCAAGTCCATCCCATTCCAATCCTTAGACCCTTCCTACAGCATGCGATGTGATATCTCAATGATTCTAATACCAAACCAGAGACTCTTCCTATAACATGAGATGGGACATCCAACTCCTTCCCATTCCAATCCTGAGCCGCTTCCGATAGCAGAGATGTGATATCTCAATGCTTATACCAAACCTGAGACCCTTCCTATAACATGAGATATGATATCCAACTCCTTCCCGTTCCAAACCTGAGACACTAACTATAGCATATGTGATATCCAACTCCTTCCCATTCCAAACATGAGACCCTTCCTATAGCAAGAAAGTAATATCCAACTCCTACCCATTCCAATCCTGAGACCCTTCCTATAGCAAGAGATGTGATATCCAAATCCTTCCCATTCCAATCCTGAGACCCTTCCTATAACATGAATGAGATGTGATATCCAACTCCTTCCCATTCCAACCTGAGACACTTCCTATAGCATGAGAAGGGATATCCAACTCCTTCCCAATCCAATCCTGAGACCCTTCCGATAGCAGAGATGTGATATCTCAATGCTTATACCAAACCTGAGACCCTTCCTATGGCATGAGATGTGATATCCAACTCCTTCCCAATCCAATCCTGAGACCCTTCCGATAGCAGAGACGTGATATCTCAATGCTTCTACCAAACCTGAGACCCTTCCTTTCCTTTAGCATGAGATGTGATATCCAAATCCTTCACATTCCAATCCTGAGACCCTTCCTATAGCATGAGATATGATATCTCAATACTTCTAATACCAAACGTGAGATCCTTCCGATAACATGAGATGTGATATCCAAATCCTTCCCCTTCTAAACCTGAGACCCTCCCTTTAGCATGAGATGTGATATCCAACTCCTTCCTATTCCAATCCTGAAACTCTTCTGATAGCATGAGATGTGATATCTCAATGCTTCTAATACCAAACCTGAGATCCTTCCGATAGCATGAGATGTGATATCTCAATGCTTCTAATACCAAACCTGAGATCCTTCCTATAACATGAGATGTGATATCCAAATCCTTCCCCTTCCAAACCTGAGACCCTCCCTTTAGCATGTGATGTGATATCCAACTCCTTCCCATTCCATTCCTGAGACCCTTCTGATAGCATGAGATGTGATATCTCAATGCCTCTAATACCAAACCTGAGATCCTACCTCTAACATGAAATGTGATATCCAACTCTTTCCCCTTCCAAACCTGAGAGCCTTCCTATAGCATGAGATGTGATATCCAAGTCCTTCCCATTCCAATCCTGAGACCCTTCCTATAGCTTGAGATGTGATATCCAACTCCTTCCCATTCCAATTCTGAGACCCTTCCTATACTATGAGACTTGATATCTCAATGCTTCTAATACCAAACGTGAGACCCGTAATATAACATGAGATGTGATATCGAAATCCTTCCCCTTCCAAACCTTAGACCCTTCCTTTATCATGAGATGTGATATCCAACTCCTTCCCATTCCAATCCTGAGACCCTTCCGATATCATGAGATGTGATATCTCAAAGCTTCTAATATCAAACTTGAGACCCTCCCTATAGCATGAGATGTGATATCCAAGTCCTTCCCATTCCAATCCTGATACCCTTCCTATAGCATGAGATGTGATATCTCAATGCTTCTAATACCAAACCTGAGACCCTTCCTATAACATGAGATGGGAATATCTAACTCCTTCCCATTCCAATCCTGAGACCCTTCCGATAGCAGAGATGTGATATCTCAATGCTTATACCAAACCTGAGATCCTTCCTATAACATGAGATGTGATATCCAACTCCTTCCCATTCCAATCCTGAGACACTTCCTATAGCATGAGATGTGATATCTCACTGCTTATACCAAACCTGAGACCCTTCCCATAGCATGAGATGTGATATCCAACTCCTTCCCATTCCAATCCTCAGACCCTTCCTATAGCATGAGATGTGATATCTCAATGCTTCTAATATCAAACTTGAGACCCTACCTATAGCATGAGATGTGATATCCAAGTCCTTCCCATTCCAATCCTGAGACACTTCCTATAGCATGAGATGTGATATCCAACTCCTTCCCATTCCAATCCTGAGACCCTTCCTATAGCATGAGATATGATATCTCAATACTTCTAATACCAAACGTGAGATCCTTCCGATAACATGAGATGTGATATCCAAATCCTTCCCCTTCCAAACCTGAGACCCTCCCTTTAGCATGAGATGTGATATCCAACTCCTTCCCATTCCAATCCTGAGACCCTTCTGATAGCATGAGATGTGATATCTCAATGCTTCTAATACCAAACCTGAGATCCTTCCGATAGCATGAGATGTGATATCTCAATGCTTCTAATACCAAACCTCAGATCCTTCCTATAACATGAGATGTGATATCCAAATCCTTCCCCTTCCAAACCTGAGACCCTCCCTTTAGCATGAGATGTGATATCCAACTCCTTCCCATTCCATTCCTGAGACCCTTATGATAGCATGAGATGTGATATCTCAATGCCTCTAATACCAAACCTGAGATCCTACCTCTAACATGAAATGTGATATCCAACTCTTTCCCCTTCCAAACCTGAGAGCCTTCCTATATCATGAGATGTGATATCCAAGTCCTTCCCATTCCAATCCTGAGACCCTTCCTATAGCTTGAGATGTGATATCCAACTCCTTCCCATTCCAATTCTGAGACCCTTCCTATACTCTGAGACTTGATATCTCAATGCTTCTAATACCAAACCTGAGACCCGTAGTATAACATGAGATATGATATCCAAATCCTTCCCCTTCCAAACCTTAGACCCTTCCTTTATCATGAGATGTGATATCCAACTCCTTCCCATTCCAATCCTGAGACCCTTCCGATATCATGAGATGTGATATCTCAAAGCTTCTAATATCAAACTTGAGACCCTCCCTATAGCATGAGATATGATATCCAAGTCCTTCCCATTCCAATCCTGAGACCCTTCCTATAGCATGAGATGTGATATCTCAATGCTTCTAATACCAAACCTGAGACCCTTCCTATAGCATGAGATGTGATATCCAAGTCCTTCCCATTCCAATCCTGAGACCCTTCCTATAGCATGAGATGTGATATCTCAATGCTTCTAATACCAAACCTGAGACCCTTCCTATAACATGAGATGGGAATATCCAACTCCTTCCCATTCCAATCCTGAGACCCTTCCGATAGCAGAGATGTGATATCTCAATGCTTATACCAAACCTGAGACCCTTCCTATGGCATTAGATGTGATATCCAACTCCTTGCCATTCAAATCCTGAGACCCTTCCTATAGCATGAGAAGGGATATCCAACTCCTTCCCAATCCAATCCTGAGACCCTTCCGATAGCAGAGACGTGATATCTCAATGCTTCTACCAAACCTGAGACCCTTCCTTTAGCATGAGATGTGATATCCAAATCCTTCACATTCCAATCCTGAGACCCTTCCTATAGCATGAGATGTGATATCTCAATACTTCTAATACCAAACGTGAGATCCTTCCGATAACATGAGATGTGATATCCAAATCCTTCCCCTTCTAAACCTGAGACCCTCCCTTTAGCATGAGATGTGATATCCAACTCCTTCCTATTCCAATCCTGAAACTCTTCTGATAGCATGAGATGTGATATCTCAATGCTTCTAATACCAAACCTGAGATCCTTCCGATAGCATGAGATGTGATATCTCAATGCTTCTAATACCAAACCTGAGATCCTTCCTATAACATGAGATGTGATATCCAAATCCTTCCCCTTCCAAACCTGAGACCCTCCCTTTAGCATGTGATGTGATATCCAACTCCTTCCCATTCCATTCCTGAGACCCTTCTGATAGCATGAGATGTGATATCTCAATGCCTCTAATACCAAACCTGAGATCCTACCTCTAACATGAAATGTGATATCCAACTCTTTCCCCTTCCAAACCTGAGAGCCTTCCTATAGCATGAGATGTGATATCCAAGTCCTTCCCATTCCAATCCTGAGACCCTTCATATAGCTTGAGATGTGATATCCAACTCCTTCCCATTCCAATTCTGAGACCCTTCCTATACTATGAGACTTGATATCTCAATGCTTCTAATACCAAACGTGAGACCCGTAATATAACATGAGATGTGATATCGAAATCCTTCCCCTTCCAAACCTTAGACCCTTCCTTTATCATGAGATGTGATATCCAACTCCTTCCCATTCCAATCCTGAGACCCTTCCGATATCATGAGATGTGATATCTCAAAGCTTCTAATATCAAACTTGAGACCCTCCCTATAGCATGAGATGTGATATCCAAGTCCTTCCCATTCCAATCCTGATACCCTTCCTATAGCATGAGATGTGATATCTCAATGCTTCTAATACCAAACCTGAGACCCTTCCTATAACATGAGATGGGAATATCTAACTCCTTCCCATTCCAATCCTGAGACCCTTCCGATAGCAGAGATGTGATATCTCAATGCTTATACCAAACCTGAGATCCTTCCTATAACATGAGATGTGATATCCAACTCCTTCCCATTCCAATCCTGAGACACTTCCTATAGCATGAGATGTGATATCTCACTGCTTATACCAAACCTGAGACCCTTCCCATAGCATGAGATGTGATATCCAACTCCTTCCCATTCCAATCCTCAGACCCTTCCTATAGCATGAGATGTGATATCTCAATGCTTCTAATATCAAACTTGAGACCCTACCTATAGCATGAGATGTGATATCCAAGTCCTTCCCATTCCAATCCTGAGACACTTCCTATAGCATGAGATGTGATATCCAACTCCTTCCCATTCCAATCCTGAGACCCTTCCTATAGCATGAGATATGATATCTCAATACTTCTAATACCAAACGTGAGATCCTTCCGATAACATGAGATGTGATATCCAAATCCTTCCCCTTCCAAACCTGAGACCCTCCCTTTAGCATGAGATGTGATATCCAACTCCTTCCCATTCCAATCCTGAGACCCTTCTGATAGCATGAGATGTGATATCTCAATGCTTCTAATACCAAACCTGAGATCCTTCCGATAGCATGAGATGTGATATCTCAATGCTTCTAATACCAAACCTCAGATCCTTCCTATAACATGAGATGTGATATCCAAATCCTTCCCCTTCCAAACCTGAGACCCTCCCTTTAGCATGAGATGTGATATCCAACTCCTTCCCATTCCATTCCTGAGACCCTTATGATAGCATGAGATGTGATATCTCAATGCCTCTAATACCAAACCTGAGATCCTACCTCTAACATGAAATGTGATATCCAACTCTTTCCCCTTCCAAACCTGAGAGCCTTCCTATATCATGAGATGTGATATCCAAGTCCTTCCCATTCCAATCCTGAGACCCTTCCTATAGCTTGAGATGTGATATCCAACTCCTTCCCATTCCAATTCTGAGACCCTTCCTATACTCTGAGACTTGATATCTCAATGCTTCTAATACCAAACCTGAGACCCGTAGTATAACATGAGATATGATATCCAAATCCTTCCCCTTCCAAACCTTAGACCCTTCCTTTATCATGAGATGTGATATCCAACTCCTTCCCATTCCAATCCTGAGACCCTTCCGATATCATGAGATGTGATATCTCAAAGCTTCTAATATCAAACTTGAGACCCTCCCTATAGCATGAGATATGATATCCAAGTCCTTCCCATTCCAATCCTGAGACCCTTCCTATAGCATGAGATGTGATATCTCAATGCTTCTAATACCAAACCTGAGACCCTTCCTATAGCATGAGATGTGATATCCAAGTCCTTCCCATTCCAATCCTGAGACCCTTCCTATAGCATGAGATGTGATATCTCAATGCTTCTAATACCAAACCTGAGACCCTTCCTATAACATGAGATGGGAATATCCAACTCCTTCCCATTCCAATCCTGAGACCCTTCCGATAGCAGAGATGTGATATCTCAATGCTTATACCAAACCTGAGACCCTTCCTATGGCATTAGATGTGATATCCAACTCCTTGCCATTCAAATCCTGAGACCCTTCCTATAGCATGAGAAGGGATATCCAACTCCTTCCCAATCCAATCCTGAGACCCTTCCGATAGCAGAGACGTGATATCTCAATGCTTCTACCAAACCTGAGACCCTTCCTTTAGCATGAGATGTGATATCCAAATCCTTCACATTCCAATCCTGAGACCCTTCCTATAGCATGAGATGTGATATCTCAATGCTTCTAATACCAAACCTGAGATCCTTCCTAAAACATGAGATGTGATATCCAATTCCTTCCCATTCCAAACCTGAGACCCTTCCTATTGGATGAGTTGTGATATCCAACTCCTTCCCATTCCAACCCTGAGACCCTTCCTATAGCATGAGATGTGATGTCTCAATGCTTCTAATACCAAACCTGAGATCCTTCCTATAACATGAGATGTGATATCCAACTCCTTCCATTCCAATCCTGAGACCCGTCCTATAGCATGAGATGTGATATCTCAATGCTTATACCAAACCTGAGACCCTTCCTATAGCATGAGATGTGATATCCAACTACTTCCCATTCCAATCCTGAGACCCTTCCTATAGCATGGGATGTGATATCTCAATGCTTCTAATACCAAACCTGAGATCCTTCCTCTAACATGAAATGTGATATCCAACTCCTTCCCTTTCCAAACCTAAGAGCCTATCTATAGCATGAGATGTGATATCCAAGTCCTTCCCATTCCAATCCTTAGACCCTTCCTACAGCATGCAATATGATATCTCAATGATTCTAATAACAAACCTGAGACCCGTCCTATAGCATGAGATATGATATCCAAGTCCTTCCCATTCCAATCCTGAGACCCTTCCTATAACATGAGATGTGATATCCAACTCCTTCCCGTTCCAAACCTGAGACCCTTCCTTTAGCATGAGATGTGATATCCAGCTCCTTCCCATTCCAATCCTGAGACACTTCCGATAGCATGAGATGTGATATCTCAATGCTTCTAATATCAAAACTGAGACCCTCCCTATAGCATGATATGTGATATCTAAGTCCTTCCCATTCCAATCCTGAGACACTCCCTATAGCATGAGATGTGATATCCAACTCTTTCCCATTCCAATCCTGAGACCCTTCCTATAGCATGAGATATGATATCTCAATACTTCTAATACCAAACGTGAGATCCTTCCGATAACATGAGATGTGATATCCAAATCCTTCCCCTTCCAAACCTGAGACCCTCCCTTTAGCATGAGATGTGATATCCAACTCCTTCCCATTCCAATCCTGAGACCCTTCTGATAGCATGAGATGTGATATCTCAATGCTTCTAATACCAAACCTGAGATCCTTCCGATAGCATGAGATGTGATATCTCAATGCTTCTAATACCAAACCTGAGATCCTTCCTATAACATGAGATGTGATATCCAAATCCTTCCCCTTCCAAACCTGAGACCCTCCCTTTAGCATGAGATGTGATATCCAACTCCTTCCCATTCCATTCCTGAGACCCTTCTGATAGCATGAGATGTGATATCTCAATGCCTCTAATACCAAACCTGAGATCCTACCTCTAACATGAAATGTGATATCCAACTCTTTCCCCTTCCAAACCTGAGAGCCTTCCTATAGCATGAGATGTGATATCCAAGGCCTTCCCATTCCAATCCTGAGACCCTTCCTATAGCTTGAGATGTGATATCCAACTCCTTCCCATTCCAATTCTGAGACCCTTCCTATACTCTGAGACTTGATATCTCAATGCTTCTAATACCAAACCTGAGACCCGTAATATAACATGAGATGTGATATCCAAATCCTTCCCATTCCAATCCTGAGACCCTTCCGATATCATGAGATGTGATATCTCAAAGCTTCTAATATGAAACTTGAGACCCTCCCTATAGCATGAGATGTGATATCCAAGTCCTTCCCATTCCAATCCTGAGACCCTTCCTATAGCATGAGATGTGATATCTCAATGCTTCTAATACCAAACCTGAGTCCCTTCCTATAACATGAGATGGGAATATCCAACTCCTTCCCATTCCAATCCTGAGACCCTTCCGATAGCAGAGATGTGATATCTCAATGCTTATACCAAACCTGAGACCCTTCCTATGGCATGAGATGTGATATCCAACTCCTTGCCATTCAAATCCTGAGACCCTTCCTATAGCATGAGAAGGGATATCCAACTCCTTCCCAATCCAATCCTGAGACCCTTCCTATAGCATGAGATGTGATATCTCAATGCTTCTAATACCAAACCTGAGATCCTTCCTATAACATGAGATGTGATATCCAATTCCTTCCCATTCCAAACCTGAGACCCTTCCTACTGGATGAGATGTGATATCCAACTCCTTCCCATTCCAACCCTGAGACCCTTCCTTTAGCATGAGATGTGATGTCTCAATGCTTCTAATACCAAACCTGAGATCCTTCCTATAACATGAGATGTGATATCCAACTCCTTCCATTCCAATCCTGAGACCCTTCCTATAGCATGAGATGTGATATCTCAATGCTTCTACCAAACCTGAGACCCTTCCTATAGCATGAGATGTGATATCCAACTCCTTCCCATTCCAATCCTGAGACCCTTCCTATAGCCTGAGATGTGATATCTCAATGCTTCTAATACCAAACCTGAGATCCTTCCTCTAACATGAAATGTGATATCCAACTCCTTCCCTTTCCAAACCTAAGAGCCTATCTATAGCATGAGATGTGATATCTAAGTCCTTCCCATTCCAATCCTTAGACCCTTCCTACAGCATGCAATATGATATCTCAATGATTCTAATAAAAAAACCTGAGACCCGTCCTATAACATGAGATGGGATATTCAACTCCTTCCCATTCCAATCCTGAGACACTTCCGATAGCAGAGCTGTGATATCTCAATGTTTATACCAAACCTGAGACCCTTCCTATAACATGAGATGTGATATCCAACTCCTTCCCGTTCCAAACCTGAGACCCTTCCTTTAGCATGAGATGTGATATCCAGCTCCTTCCCATTCCAATCCTGAGACACTTCCGATAGCATGAGATGTGATATCCAGCTCCTTCCCATTCCAATCCTGAGACACTTCCGATAGCAGAGATGTGATATCTCAATGTTTATACCAAACCTGAGACCCTTCCTATAACATGAGATGTGATATCCAACTCCTTCCCATTCCAATCCTGAGACCCTTCCTATAGCATGAGATGTGATATCTCAATACTTCTAATACCAAACCTGAGATCCTTCCGATAACATGAGATGTGATATCTCAATACTTCTAATACCAAACCTGAGATCCATCCTATAACATGAGATGTGATATCCAAATCCTTCCCCTTCCAAACCTGAGACCCTCCCTTTAGCATGAGATGTGATATCCAACTCCTTCCCATTCCAATCCTGAGACCCTTCTGATAGCATAAGATATATCTCAATGCTTCTATACCAAACCTGAGATCCTTCCGATAGCATGAGATGTGATATCTCAATACTTCTAATACCAAACCTGAGATCCTTCCTATAACATGAGATGTGATATCCAAATCCTTATCTTCCAAACCTGAGACCCTTCCTTCCTTTATCCAACTCCTTCCCATTCCAATCCTGAGACTCTTCTGATAGCATAAGATTTGATATCTCAATGCTTCTATACCAAACCTGAGATCCTTCTGATAGCATGAGATGTGATATCTCAATACTTCTAATACCAAACCTGAGATCCTACCTCTAACATGAAATGTGATATCCAACTCTTTCCCCTTGCAAACCTGAGAGCCTTCCTATAGCATGAGATGTGATATCCAAGTCCTTCCCATTCCAATCCTGAGACCCTTCCTATAACATGAGATGTGATATCCAACTCCTTCCCATTCCAACCTGAGACCCTTCCTATAGCATGAGATGGGATATCCAACTCCTTCCAAATCCAATCCCGATACCCTTCCGATAGCATGAGATGTGATATCCCAATGCTTCTACCAAACCTGAGACCCATACTATGGCATGAGATGTGATATCAAACTCCTTCCCATTCTAATCCTGAGACCCTTCCTATAGCTTGAGATGTGATATCCAACTCCTTCCCATTCCAATTCTGAGACCCTTCCTATACCATGAGACTTGATATCTCAATGCTTCTAATACCAAACCTGAGACCCGTCCTATAACATGAGATGTGATATCCAAATCCTTCCCCTTCCAAACCTTAGACCCTTCCTTTATCATGAGATGTGATATCCAATTCCTTCCCATTCCAATCTTGAGACCCTTCCGATATCATGAAATGTGATATCTCAATGCTTCTAATATCAAACTTGAGACCCTCCTTATAGCATGAGATGTGATATCCAAGTCCTTCCCATTCCAAACCTGAGACCCTTCCTACGGCATGAGATGTCATATTCAACTCCTTCCCATTCCAATCCTGAGACCCTTCCTATAGCATGAGATGTGATATCCAACTCCTTCCCATTCCAATCCTGAGACCCTTCCTATAGCATGAGATGTGATGTCTCAATGCTTCTAATACCAAACCTGATATCCTTCCTATAACATGAGATGTGATATCCAACTCCTTCCATTCCAATCCTGAGACCCTTCCTATAGCATGAGATGTGATATCTCAATGCTTCTACCAAACCTGAGACCCTTCCGATAGCATGAGATGTGATATCTCAATGCTTCTAATACCAAACCTCAGATCCTTCCTATAACATGAGATGTGATATCCAAATCCTTCCCCTTCCAAACCTGAGACCCTCCCTTTAGCATGAGATGTGATATCCAACTCCTTCCCATTCCATTCCTGAGACCCTTATGATAGCATGAGATGTGATATCTCAATGCCTCTAATACCAAACCTGAGATCCTACCTCTAACATGAAATGTGATATCCAACTCTTTCCCCTTCCAAACCTGAGAGCCTTCCTATATCATGAGATGTGATATCCAAGTCCTTCCCATTCCAATCCTGAGACCCTTCCTATAGCTTGAGATGTGATATCCAACTCCTTCCCATTCCAATTCTGAGACCCTTCCTATACTCTGAGACTTGATATCTCAATGCTTCTAATACCAAACCTGAGACCCGTAGTATAACATGAGATATGATATCCAAATCCTTCCCCTTCCAAACCTTAGACCCTTCCTTTATCATGAGATGTGATATCCAACTCCTTCCCATTCCAATCCTGAGACCCTTCCGATATCATGAGATGTGATATCTCAAAGCTTCTAATATCAAACTTGAGACCCTCCCTATAGCATGAGATATGATATCCAAGTCCTTCCCATTCCAATCCTGAGACCCTTCCTATAGCATGAGATGTGATATCTCAATGCTTCTAATACCAAACCTGAGACCCTTCCTATAGCATGAGATGTGATATCCAAGTCCTTCCCATTCCAATCCTGAGACCCTTCCTATAGCATGAGATGTGATATCTCAATGCTTCTAATACCAAACCTGAGACCCTTCCTATAACATGAGATGGGAATATCCAACTCCTTCCCATTCCAATCCTGAGACCCTTCCGATAGCAGAGATGTGATATCTCAATGCTTATACCAAACCTGAGACCCTTCCTATGGCATGAGATGTGATATCCAACTCCTTGCCATTCAAATCCTGAGACCCTTCCTATAGCATGAGAAGGGATATCCAACTCCTTCCCAATCCAATCCTGAGACCCTTCCGATAGCAGAGACGTGATATCTCAATGCTTCTACCAAACCTGAGACCCTTCCTTTAGCATGAGATGTGATATCCAAATCCTTCACATTCCAATCCTGAGACCCTTCCTATAGCATGAGATGTGATATCTCAATGCTTCTAATACCAAACCTGAGATCCTTCCTAAAACATGAGATGTGATATCCAATTCCTTCCCATTCCAAACCTGAGACCCTTCCTATTGGATGAGTTGTGATATCCAACTCCTTCCCATTCCAACCCTGAGACCCTTCCTATAGCATGAGATGTGATGTCTCAATGCTTCTAATACCAAACCTGAGATCCTTCCTATAACATGAGATGTGATATCCAACTCCTTCCATTCCAATCCTGAGACCCGTCCTATAGCATGAGATGTGATATCTCAATGCTTATACCAAACCTGAGACCCTTCCTATAGCATGAGATGTGATATCCAACTACTTCCCATTCCAATCCTGAGACCCTTCCTATAGCATGGGATGTGATATCTCAATGCTTCTAATACCAAACCTGAGATCCTTCCTCTAACATGAAATGTGATATCCAACTCCTTCCCTTTCCAAACCTAAGAGCCTATCTATAGCATGAGATGTGATATCCAAGTCCTTCCCATTCCAATCCTTAGACCCTTCCTACAGCATGCAATATGATATCTCAATGATTCTAATAACAAACCTGAGACCCGTCCTATAGCATGAGATATGATATCCAAGTCCTTCCCATTCCAATCCTGAGACCCTTCCTATAACATGAGATGTGATATCCAACTCCTTCCCGTTCCAAACCTGAGACCCTTCCTTTAGCATGAGATGTGATATCCAGCTCCTTCCCATTCCAATCCTGAGACACTTCCGATAGCATGAGATGTGATATCTCAATGCTTCTAATATCAAAACTGAGACCCTCCCTATAGCATGATATGTGATATCTAAGTCCTTCCCATTCCAATCCTGAGACACTCCCTATAGCATGAGATGTGATATCCAACTCTTTCCCATTCCAATCCTGAGACCCTTCCTATAGCATGAGATATGATATCTCAATACTTCTAATACCAAACGTGAGATCCTTCCGATAACATGAGATGTGATATCCAAATCCTTCCCCTTCCAAACCTGAGACCCTCCCTTTAGCATGAGATGTGATATCCAACTCCTTCCCATTCCAATCCTGAGACCCTTCTGATAGCATGAGATGTGATATCTCAATGCTTCTAATACCAAACCTGAGATCCTTCCGATAGCATGAGATGTGATATCTCAATGCTTCTAATACCAAACCTGAGATCCTTCCTATAACATGAGATGTGATATCCAAATCCTTCCCCTTCCAAACCTGAGACCCTCCCTTTAGCATGAGATGTGATATCCAACTCCTTCCCATTCCATTCCTGAGACCCTTCTGATAGCATGAGATGTGATATCTCAATGCCTCTAATACCAAACCTGAGATCCTACCTCTAACATGAAATGTGATATCCAACTCTTTCCCCTTCCAAACCTGAGAGCCTTCCTATAGCATGAGATGTGATATCCAAGGCCTTCCCATTCCAATCCTGAGACCCTTCCTATAGCTTGAGATGTGATATCCAACTCCTTCCCATTCCAATTCTGAGACCCTTCCTATACTCTGAGACTTGATATCTCAATGCTTCTAATACCAAACCTGAGACCCGTAATATAACATGAGATGTGATATCCAAATCCTTCCCATTCCAATCCTGAGACCCTTCCGATATCATGAGATGTGATATCTCAAAGCTTCTAATATGAAACTTGAGACCCTCCCTATAGCATGAGATGTGATATCCAAGTCCTTCCCATTCCAATCCTGAGACCCTTCCTATAGCATGAGATGTGATATCTCAATGCTTCTAATACCAAACCTGAGACCCTTCCTATAACATGAGATGGGAATATCCAACTCCTTCCCATTCCAATCCTGAGACCCTTCCGATAGCAGAGATGTGATATCTCAATGCTTATACCAAACCTGAGACCCTTCCTATGGCATGAGATGTGATATCCAACTCCTTGCCATTCAAATCCTGAGACCCTTCCTATAGCATGAGAAGGGATATCCAACTCCTTCCCAATCCAATCCTGAGACCCTTCCTATAGCATGAGATGTGATATCTCAATGCTTCTAATACCAAACCTGAGATCCTTCCTATAACATGAGATGTGATATCCAATTCCTTCCCATTCCAAACCTGAGACCCTTCCTACTGGATGAGATGTGATATCCAACTCCTTCCCATTCCAACCCTGAGACCCTTCCTTTAGCATGAGATGTGATGTCTCAATGCTTCTAATACCAAACCTGAGATCCTTCCTATAACATGAGATGTGATATCCAACTCCTTCCATTCCAATCCTGAGACCCTTCCTATAGCATGAGATGTGATATCTCAATGCTTCTACCAAACCTGAGACCCTTCCTATAGCATGAGATGTGATGTCTCAATGCTTCTAATACCAAACCTGAGATCCTTCCTCTAACATGAAATGTGATATCCAACTCCTTCCCTTTCCAAACCTAAGAGCCTATCTATAGCATGAGATGTGATATCTAAGTCCTTCCCATTCCAATCCTTAGACCCTTCCTACAGCATGCAATATGATATCTCAATGATTCTAATAAAAAAACCTGAGACCCGTCCTATAACATGAGATGGGATATTCAACTCCTTCCCATTCCAATCCTGAGACACTTCCGATAGCAGAGCTGTGATATCTCAATGTTTATACCAAACCTGAGACCCTTCCTATAACATGAGATGTGATATCCAACTCCTTCCCGTTCCAAACCTGAGACCCTTCCTTTAGCATGAGATGTGATATCCAGCTCCTTCCCATTCCAATCCTGAGACACTTCCGATAGCATGAGATGTGATATCCAGCTCCTTCCCATTCCAATCCCGAGACACTTCCGATAGCAGAGATGTGATATCTCAATGTTTATACCAAACCTGAGACCCTTCCTATAACATGAGATGTGATATCCAACTCCTTCCCATTCCAATCCTGAGACCCTTCCTATAGCATGAGATGTGATATCTCAATACTTCTAATACCAAACCTGAGATCCTTCCGATAACATGAGATGTGATATCTCAATACTTCTAATACCAAACCTGAGATCCATCCTATAACATGAGATGTGATATCCAAATCCTTCCCCTTCCAAACCTGAGACCCTCCCTTTAGCATGAGATGTGATATCCAACTCCTTCCCATTCCAATCCTGAGACCCTTCTGATAGCATAAGATATATCTCAATGCTTCTATACCAAACCTGAGATCCTTCCGATAGCATGAGATGTGATATCTCAATACTTCTAATACCAAACCTGAGATCCTTCCTATAACATGAGATGTGATATCCAAATCCTTATCTTCCAAACCTGAGACCCTTCCTTCCTTTATCCAACTCCTTCCCATTCCAATCCTGAGACTCTTCTGATAGCATAAGATTTGATATCTCAATGCTTCTATACCAAACCTGAGATCCTTCTGATAGCATGAGATGTGATATCTCAATACTTCTAATACCAAACCTGAGATCCTACCTCTAACATGAAATGTGATATCCAACTCTTTCCCCTTGCAAACCTGAGAGCCTTCCTATAGCATGAGATGTGATATCCAAGTCCTTCCCATTCCAATCCTGAGACCCTTCCTATAACATGAGATGTGATATCCAACTCCTTCCCATTCCAACCTGAGACCCTTCCTATAGCATGAGATGGGATATCCAACTCCTTCCATATCCAATCCCGATACCCTTCCGATAGCATGAGATGTGATATCCCAATGCTTCTACCAAACCTGAGACCCATACTATGGCATGAGATGTGATATCAAACTCCTTCCCATTCTAATCCTGAGACCCTTCCTATAGCTTGAGATGTGATATCCAACTCCTTCCCATTCCAATTCTGAGACCCTTCCTATACCATGAGACTTGATATCTCAATGCTTCTAATACCAAACCTGAGACCCGTCCTATAACATGAGATGTGATATCCAAATCCTTCCCCTTCCAAACCTTAGACCCTTCCTTTATCATGAGATGTGATATCCAATTCCTTCCCATTCCAATCTTGAGACCCTTCCGATATCATGAAATGTGATATCTCAATGCTTCTAATATCAAACTTGAGACCCTCCTTATAGCATGAGATGTGATATCCAAGTCCTTCCCATTCCAAACCTGAGACCCTTCCTACGGCATGAGATGTCATATTCAACTCCTTCCCATTCCAATCCTGAGACCCTTCCTATAGCATGAGATGTGATATCCAACTCCTTCCCATTCCAATCCTGAGACCCTTCCTATAGCATGAGATGTGATGTCTCAATGCTTCTAATACCAAACCTGATATCCTTCCTATAACATGAGATGTGATATCCAACTCCTTCCATTCCAATCCTGAGACCCTTCCTATAGCATGAGATGTGATATCTCAATGCTTCTACCAAACCTGAGACCCTTCCTATAGCATGAGATGTGATATCCAACTCCTTCCCATTGCAATCCTGAGATCCTTCCTATAGCCTGAGATGTGATATCTCAATGCCCCTAATACCAAACCTGAGATCCTTCCTCTAACATGAAATGTGATATCCAACTCCTTCACTTTCCAAACCTGAGAGCCTATCTATAGCATGAGATGTGATATCTAAGTCCTTCCCATTCCAATCCTTAGACCCTTCCTACAGCATGCAATATGATATCTCAATGATTCTAATAAAAAAACCTGAGACCCGTCCTATAACATGAGATGGGATATCCAACTCCTTCCCATTCCAATCCTGAGACACTTCCGATAGCAGAGATGTGATATCTCAATGTTTATACCAAACCTGAGACCCTTCCTATAACATGAGAAGTGATATCCATCTCCTTCACGTTCCAAACCTGAGACCCTTCCTTTAGCATGAGATGTGATATCCAGCTCCTTCCCATTCCAATCCTGAGACACTTCCGATAGCATGAGATGTGATATCTCAATGCTTCTAATATCAAAACTGAGACCCTCCCTATAGCATGATATGTGATATCTAAGTCCTTCCCATTCCAATCCTGAGACCCTTCCTATAGCATGAGATGTGATATCTCAATGCTTCTACCAAACCTGAGACCCTTCCTTTAGCATGAGATGTGATATCCAACTCCTTCCCATTCCAATCCTGAGACCCTTCCTATAGCATGAGATGTGATATCTCAATACTTCTAACACCAAACCTGAGATCCTTCCGATAACATGAGATGTGATATCTCAATACTTCTAATACCAAACCTGAGATCCATCCTATAACATGAGATGTGATATCCAAATCCTTCCCCTTCCAAACCTGAGACCCTCCCTTTAGCATGAGATGTGATATCCAACTCCTTCCCATTCCAATCCTGAGACCCTTCTGATAGCATAAGATATATCTCAATGCTTCTATACCAAACCTGAGATCCTTCCGATAGCATGAGATGTGATATCTCAATACTTCTAATACCAAACCTGAGATCCTTCCTATAACATGAGATGTGATATCCAAATCCTTATCTTCCAAACCTGAGACCCTTCCTTTACCATGAGATGTGATATCCAACTCCTTCCCATTCCAATTCTGAGACTCTTCTGATAGCATAAGATTTGATATCTCAATGCTTCGATACCAAACCTGAGATCCTTCTGATAGCATGAGATGTGATATCTCAATACTTCTAATACCAAACCTGAGATCCTACCTCTAACATAAAATGTGATATCCAACTCTTTCCCCTTGCAAACCTGAGAGCCTTCCTATAGCATGAGATGTGATATCCAAGTCCTTCCCATTCCAATCCTGAGACCCTTCCTATAACATGAGATGTGATATCCAACTCCTTCCCATTCCAACCTGAGACCCTTCCTATAGCATGAGATGGGATATCCAACTCCTTCCAAATCCAATCCCGATACCCTTCCGATAGCATGAGATGTGATATCCCAATGCTTCTACCAAACCTGAGACCCATACTATGGCATGAGATGTGATATCAAACTCCTTCCCATTCTAATCCTGAGACCCTTCCTATAGCTTGAGATGTGATATCCAACTCCTTCCCATTCCAATTCTGAGACCCTTCCTATAGCATGAGATGTGATATCCAACTCCTTCCCATTCCAATCCTGAGACCCTTCCTATAGCATGAGATGTGATGTCTCAATGCTTCTAATACCAAACCTGATATCCTTCCTATAACATGAGATGTGATATCCAACTCCTTCCATTCCAATCCTGAGACCCTTCCTATAGCATGAGATGTGATATCTCAATGCTTCTACCAAACCTGAGACCCTTCCTATAGCATGAGATGTGATATCCAACTCCTTCCCATTCCAATCCTGAGACCCTTCCTATAGCCTGAGATGTGATATCTCAATGCCCCTAATACCAAACCTGAGATCCTTCCTCTAACATGAAATGTGATATCCAACTCCTTCACTTTCCAAACCTGAGAGCCTATCTATAGCATGAGATGTGATATCTAAGTCCTTCCCATTCCAATCCTTAGACCCTTCCTACAGCATGCAATATGATATCTCAATGATTCTAATAAAAAAAACCTGAGACCCTTCCTATAACATGAGATGGGATATCCAACTCCTTCCCATTCCAATCCTGAGACACTTCCGATAGCAGAGATGTGATATCTCAATGTTTATACCAAACCTGAGACCCTTCCTATAACATGAGATGTGATATCCAACTCCTTCCCATTCCAAACCTGAGACCCTTCCTTTAGCATGAGATGTGATATCCAGCTCCTTCCCATTCCAATCCTGAGACACTTCCGATAGCATGAGATGTGATATCTCAATGCTTCTAATATCAAAACTGAGACCCTTCCTATAACATGAGATGGGAATATCCAATGTGATATCCAACTCCTTCCCATTCCAATCCTGAGACCCTTCCTATAGCATGAGATGTGATATCTCAATGCTTCTAATATCAAACTTGAGACCCTCCCTATAGCATGAGATGTGATACCCAAGTCCTTCCCATTCCAATCCTGAGACCCTTCCTATAGCATGAGATGTGATATCTCAATGCTTATAACAAAACCTGAGACCCTAACTATAGCATGAGATGTGATATCCAACTCCTTCCCATTCCAATCCTGAGACCCTTCCTATAGCCTGAGATGTGATATCTCAATGCCTCTAATACCAAACCTGAGATCCTTCCTCTAACATGAAATGTGATATCCAACTCCTTCACTTTCCAAACCTGAGAGCCTATCTATAGCATGAGATGTGATATCCAAGTCCTTCCCATTCCAATCCTTAGACCCTTCCGATATCATGAGATTTGTTATCTCAATGCTTCTAATATCAAACTTGATACCCTCCCTATAGCATGAGATGTGACATCCAAGTCCTTCCCATTCCAAACCTGAGACCCTTCCTATAACATGAGATGGGATATCCAACTCCTTCCCATTCCAATCCTGAGACCCTTCCGATAGCAGAGATGTGATATCTCAATGCTTATACCAAACCTGAGAACCTTCCTATGGCCTGAGATGTCATATACAACTCCTTCCCATTCCAATCCTGAGACCCTTCCTTTAGCATGAGATGTGATATCTCAATGCTTATACCAAATCTGAGACCCTTCCTATAGCATGAGATGTGATATCCAATTCCTTCCCATTCCAATCCTGAGACCCTTCCTATAGCATGAGATGTGATATCTCAATGCTTATACCAAACCTGAGAGCCTACCTATAGCATGAGATGTGATATCCAAGTCCATCCCATTCCAATCTTTAGACCCTTCCTACAGCATGCGATGTGATATCTCAATGATTCTAATACCAAACCAGAGACTCTTCCTATAACATGAGATGGGATATCCAACTCCTTCCCATTCCAATCCTGAGCCGCTTCCGATAGCAGAGATGTGATATCTCAATGCTTATACCAAACCTGAGACCCTTCCTATAACATGAGATGTGATATCCAACTCCTTCCCGTTCCAAACCTGAGACACTAACTATAGCATATGTGATATCCAACTCCTTCCCATTCCAAACATGAGACCCTTCCTATAGCAAGAAAGTAATATCCAACTCCTACCCATTCCAATCCTGAGACCCTTCCTATAGCAAGAGATGTGATATCCAAATCCTTCCCATTCCAATCCTGAGACCCTTCCTATAACATGAGATGTGATATCCAACTCCTTCCCATTCCAACCTGAGACACTTCATATAGCATGAGAAGGGATATCCAACTCCTTCCCAATCCAATCCTGAGACCCTTCCGATAGCAGAGATGTGATATCTCAATGCTTATACCAAACCTGAGACCCTTCCTATGGCATGTGATGTGATATCCAACTCCTTCCCAATCCAATCCTGAGACCCTTCCGATAGCAGAGACGTGATATCTCAATGCTTCTACCAAACCTGAGACCCTTCCTTTAGCATGAGATGTGATATCCAAATCCTTCACATTCCAACCCTTAGACCCTTCCAACAGCATGCAATATGATATCTCAATGATTCTAATAACAAACCTGAGACCTGTCCTATAACATGAGATGGGATATCCAACTCCTTCCCATTCCAATCCTGAGACACTTCGGATAGCAGAGATGTGATATCTCAATGCTTATACCAAACCTGAGACCCTTCCTATAACATGAGATGTGATATCCAAATCCTTCCCATTCCATTCCTGAGACCCTTCTGATAGCATGAGATGTGATATCTCAATGCCTCTAATACCAAACCTGAGATCCTACCTCTAACATGAAATGTGATATCCAACTCTTTCCCCTTCCAAACCTGAGAGCCTTCCTATAGCATGAGATGTGATATCCAAGTCCTTCCCATTCCAATCCTGAGACCCTTCCTATAGCTTGAGATGTGATATCCAACTCCTTCCCATTCCAATTCTGAGACCCTTCCTATACTATGAGACTTGATATCTCAATGCTTCTAATACCAAACGTGAGACCCGTAATATAACATGAGATGTGATATCCAAATCCTTCCCCTTCCAAACCTTAGACCCTTCCTTTATCATGAGATGTGATATCCAACTCCTTCCCATTCCAATCCTGAGACCCTTCCGATAGCATGAGATGTGATAGCTCAAAGCTTCTAATATCAAACTTGAGACCCTCCCTATAGCATGAGATGTGATATCCAAGTCCTTCCCATTCCAATCCTGAGACCCTTCCTATAGCATGAGATGTGATATCTCAATGCTTCTAATACCAAACCTGAGACCCTTCCTATAACATGAGATGGGAATATCCAACTCCTTCCCATTCCAATCCTGAGACCCTTCCGATAGCAGAGATGTGATATCTCATTGCTTATACCAAACCTGAGATCCTTCCTATAACATGAGATGTGATATCCAACTCCTTCCCATTCCAATCCTGAGACACTTCCTATAGCATGGGATGTGATATCTCACTGCTTATACCAAACCTGAGACCCTTCCCATAGCATGAGATGTGATATCCAACTCCTTCCCATTCCAATCCTCAGACCCTTCCTATAGCATGAGATGTGATATCTCAATGCTTCTAATATCAAACTTGAGACCCTACCTATAGCATGAGATGTGATATCCAAGTCCTTCCCATTCCAATCCCGAGACACTTCCTATATCATGAGATGTGATACTCAACTCCTTCCCATTCCAATCCTGAGACCCTTCCTATAGCATGAGATATGATATCTCAATACTTCTAATACCAAACGTGAGATCCTTCCGATAACACGAGATGTGATATCCAAATCCTTCCCCTTCCAAACCTGAGACCCTCCCTTTAGCATGAGATGTGATATCCAACTCCTTCCCATTCCAATCCTGAGACCCTTCTGATAGCATGAGATGTGATATCTCAATGCTTCTAATACCAAACCTGAGATCCTTCCGATAGCATGAGATGTGATATCTCAATGCTTCTAATACCAAACCTGAGATCCTTCCTATAACATGAGATGTGATATCCAAATCCTTCCCCTTCCAAACCTGAGACCCTCCCTTTAGCATGAGATGTGATATCCAACTCCTTCCCATTCCATTCCTGAGACCCTTCTGATAGTATGAGATGTGATATCTCAATGCCTCTAATACCAAACCTGAGATCCTACCTCTAACATGAAATGTGATATCCAACTCTTTCCCCTTCCAAACCTGAGAGCCTTCCTATAGCATGAGATGTGATATCCAAGTCCTTCCCATTCCAATCCTGAGACCCTTCCTATAGCTTGAGATGTGATATCCAACTCCTTCCCATTCCAATTCTGAGACCCTTCCTATACTCTGAGACTTGATATCTCAATGCTTCTAATACCAAACCTGAGACCCGTAATATAACATGAGATGTGATATCCAAATCCTTCCCCTTCCAAACCTTAGACCCTTCCTTTATCATGAGATGTGATATCCAACTCCTTCCCATTCCAATCCTGAGACCCTTCCGATATCATGAGATGTGATATCTCAAAGCTTCTAATATCAAACTTGAGACCCTCCCTATAGCATGAGATGTGATATCCAAGTCCTTCCGATTCCAATCCTGAGACCCTTCCTATAGCATGAGATGTGATATCTCAATGCTTCTAATACCAAACCTGAGACCCTTCCTATAACATGAGATGGGAATATCCAACTCCTTCCCATTCCAATCCTGAGACCCTTCCGATAGCAGAGATGTGATATCTCAATGCTTATCCCAAACCTGAGACCCTTCGTATGGCATGAGATGTGATATCCAACTCCTGGCCATTCAAATCCTGAGACCCTTCCTATAGCATGAGAAGGGGTATCCAACTCCTTCCCAATCCAATCCTGAGACCCTTCCGATAGCAGAGACGTGATATCTCAATGCTTCTACCAAACCTGAGACCCTTCCTTTAGCATGAGATGTGATATCCAAATCCTTCACATTCCAATCCTGAGACCCTTCCTATAGCATGAGATGTGATATCTCAATGCTTCTAATACCAAACCTGAGATCCTTCCTATAACATGAGATGTGATATCCAATTCCTTCCCATTCCAAACCTGAGACCCTTCCTATTGGATGAGTTGTGATATCCAACTCCTTCCCATTCCAACCCTGAGACCCTTCCTATAGCATGAGATGTGATGTCTCAATGCTTCTAATACCAAACCTGAGATCCTTCCTATAACATGAGATGTGATATCCAACTCCTTCCATTCCAATCCTGAGACCCGTCCTATAGCATGAGATGTGATATCTCAATGCTTATACCAAACCTGAGACCCTTCCTATAGCATGAGATGTGATATCCAACTACTTCCCATTCCAATCCTGAGACCCTTCCTATAGCATGAGATGTGATATCTCAATGCTTCTAATACCAAACCTGAGATCCTTCCTCTAACATGAAATGTGATATCCAACTCCTTCCCTTTCCAAACCTAAGAGCCTATATATAGCATGAGATGTGATAGCCAGGTCCTTCCCATTCCAATCCTTAGACCCTTCCTACAGCATGCAATATGATATCTCAATGATTCTAATAACAAACCTGAGACCCGTCCTATAGCATGAGATATGATATCCAAGTCCTTCCCATTCCAATCCTGCGACCCTTCCTATAACATGAAATGTGATATCCAACTCCTTCCCATTCCAACCTGAGACCCTTCCTATAGCATGAGATGGGATATCCAACTTCTTCCAAATCCAATACTGATACCCTTCCGATAGCATGAGATGTGATATCCCAATGCTTCTACCAAACCTGAGACCCATACTATGGCATGAGATGTGATATCAAACTCCTTCCCATTCCAATCCTGAGACCCTTCCTATAGCATGAGATGGGATATCCAACTTCTTCCAAATCCAATACTGATACCCTTCCGATAGCATGAGATGTGATATCCCAATGCTTCTACCAAACCTGAGACCCATACTATGGCATGAGATGTGATATCAAACTCCTTCCCATTCCAATCCTGAGACCCATCCTATAGCTTGAGGTGTGATATCCAACTCCTTCCCATTCCAATTCTGAGACCCTTCTTATACCATGAGACTTCATATCTCAATGCTTCTAATACCAAACCTGAGACCCGTCCTATAACATGAGATGTGATATCCAAATCCTTCCCCTTCCAAACCTTAGACCCTTCCTTTATCATGAGATGTGATATCCAACTCCTTCCCATTCCAATCCTGAGACCCTTCCGATATCATGAGATTTGTTATCTCAATGCTTCTAATATCAAACTTGAGACCCTCCCTATAGCATGAGATGTGACATCCAAGTCCTTCCCATTCCAATCCTGAGACCCTTCCTATAGCATGAGATGTGATATCTCTATGCTTCTAATACCAAACCTGAGACCCTTCCTATAACATGAGATGGGATATCCAACTCCTTCCCATTCCAATCCTGAGACCTTTCCGATAGCAGAGATGTGATATCTCAATGCTTATACCAAACCTGAGAACCTTCCTATGGCCTGAGATGTCATATACAACTCCTTCCCATTCCAATCCTGAGACCCTTCCTTTAGCATGAGATGTGATATCTCAATGCTTATACCAAATCTGAGACCCTTCCTATAGCATGAGATGTGATATCCAATTCCTTCCCATTCCAATCCTGAGACCCTTCCTATAGCATGAGATGTGATATCTCAATGCTTATACCAAACCTGAGAGCCTACCTATAGCATGAGATGTGATATCCAAGTCCATCCCATTCCAATCCTTAGACCCTTCCTACAGCATGCGATGTGATATCTCAATGATTCTAATACCAAACCAGAGACTCTTCCTATAACATTAGATGGGATATCCAACTCCTTCCCATTCCAATCCTGAGCCGCTTCCGATAGCAGAGATGTGATATCTCAATGCTTATACCAAACCTGAGACCCTTCCTATAACATGAAATGTGATATCCAACTCCTTCCCGTTCCAAACCTGAGACCCTTCCTTTAGCATGAGATGTGATATCCAGCTCCTTCCCATTCCAATCCTGAGACACTTCCAATAGCATGAGATGTGATATCTCAATGCTTCTAATATCAAAACTGAGACCCTCCGTATAGCATGATATGTGATATCTAAGTCCTTCCCATTCCAATCCTGAGACACTCCATATAGCATGAGATGTGATATCCAACTCTTTCCCATTCCAATCCTGAGACCCTTCCTATAGCATGAGATATGATATCTCAATACTTCTAATACCAAACGTGAGATCCTTCCGATAACATGAGATGTGATATCCAAATCCTTCCCCTTCCAAACCTGAGACCCTCCCTTTAGCATGAGATGTGATATCCAACTCTTTCCCCTTCCAATCCTGAGACCCTTCTGATAGCATGAGATGTGATATCTCAATGCTTCGAATACCAAACCTGAGATCCTTCCTATAACATGAGATGTGATATCCAAATCCTTCCCCTTCCAAACCTGAGACCCTCCCTTTAGCATGAGATGTTATATCCAACTCCTTCCCATTCCATTCCTGAGACCCTTCTGATAGCATGAGATGTGATATTCAATGCCTCTAATACCAAACCTGAGATCCTACCTCTAACATGAAATGTGATATCCAACTCTTTCCCCTTCCAAACCTGAGAGCCTTCCTATAGCATGAGATGTGATATCCAAGTCCTTCCCATTCCAATCCTGAGACCCTTCCTATAGCTTGAGATGTGATATCCAACTCCTTCCCATTCCAATTCTGAGACCCTTCCTATACTCTGAGACTTGATATCTCAATGCTTCTAATACCAAACCTGAGACCCGTAATATAACATGAGATGTGATATCCAAATCCTTACCCTTCCAAACCTTAGACCCTTCCTTTATCATGAGATGTGATATCCAACTCCTTCCCATTCCAATCCTGAGACCCTTCCGATATCATGAGATGTGATATCTCAAAGCTTCTAATATGAAACTTGAGACCCTCCCTATAGCATGAGATGTGATATCCAAGTCCTTCCCATTCCAATCCTGAGACCCTTCCTATGGCATGAGATGTGATATCTCAATGCTTCTAATACCAAACCTGAGACCCTTCCTATAACATGAGATGGGAATATCCAACTCCTTCCCATTCCAATCCTGAGACCCTTCCGATAGCAGAGATGTGATATCTCAATGCTTATACCAAACCTGAGACCCTTCCTATGGCATGAGATGTGATATCCAACTCCTTGCCATTCAAATCCTGAGACCCTTCCTATAGCATGAGAAGGGATATCCAACTCCTTCCCAATCCAATCCTGAGACCCTTCCGATACCAGAGACTTGATATCTCAATGCTTCTACCAAGCCTGAGACCCTTCCTTTAGCATGAGATGTGATATCCAAATCCTTCACATTCCAATCCTGAGACCCTTCCTATAGCATGAGATGTGATATCTCAATGCTTCTAATACCAAACCTGAGATCCTTCCTATAACATGAGATGTGATATCCAATTCCTTCCCATTCCAAACCTGAGACCCTTCCTATTGGATGAGATGTGATATCCAACTCCTTCCCATTCCAACCCTGAGACCCTTCCTATAGCATGAGATGTGATGTCTCAATGCTTCTAATACCAAACCTGAGATCCTTCCTATAACATGAGATGTGATATCCAACTCCTTCCATTCCAATCCTGAGACCCGTCCTATAGCATGAGATGTGATATCTCAATGCTTATACCAAACCTGAGACCCTTCCTATAGCATGAGATGTGATATCCAACTGCTTCCCATTCCAATCCTGAGACCCTTCCTATAGCATGAGATGTGATATCTCAATGCTTCTAATACCAAACCTGAGATCCTTCCTCTAACATGAAATGTGATATCCAACTCCTTCCCTTTCCAAACCTAAGAGCCTATCTATAGCATGAGATGTGATATCCAAGTCCTTCCCATTCCAACCCTTAGACCCTTCCAACAGCATGCAATATGATATCTCAATGATTCTAATAACAAACCTGAGACCCGTCCTATAACATGAGATGGGATATCCAACTCCTTCCCATTCCAATCCTGAGACACTTCCGATAGCAGAGATGTGACATCTCAATGCTTATACCAAACCTGAGACCCTTCCTATAACATGAGATGTGATATCCAAATCCTTCCCGTTCCAAACCTGAGACCCTTCCTTTAGCATGAGATGTGATATCCAGCACCTTCCCATTCCAATCCTGAGACACTTCCGATAGCATGAGATGTGATATCTCAATGCTTCTAATATCAAAACTGAGACCCTCCCTATAGCATGATATGTGATATCTAAGTCCTTCCCATTCCAATCCTGAGACCCTCCCTATAGCATGAGATGTGATATCCAACTCCTTCCCACTCCAATCCTGAGACCCTTCCTATAGCATGAGATATGATATCTCAATACTTCTAATACCAAACGTGAGATCCTTCCGATAACATGAGATGTGATATCCAAATCCTTCCCCTTCCAAACCTGAGACCCTCCCTTTAGCATGAGATGTGATATCCAACTCCTTCCTATTCCAATCCTGAAACTCTTCTGATAGCATGAGATGTGATATCTCAATGCTTCTAATACCAAACCTGAGATCCTTCCGATAGCATGAGATGTGATATCTCAATGCTTCTAATACCAAACCTGAGATCCTTCCTATAACATGAGATGTGATATCCAAATCCTTCCCCTTCCAAACCTGAGACCCTCCCTTTAGCATGAGATGTGATATACAACTCCTTCCCATTCCATTCCTGAGACCCTTCTGATAGCATGAGATGTGATATCTCAATGCCTCTAATACCAAACCTGAGATCCTACCTCTAACATGAAATGTGATATCCAACTCTTTCCCCTTCCAAACCTGAGAGCCTTCCTATAGCATGAGATGTGATATCCAAGTCCTTCCCATTCCAATCCTGAGACCCTTCCTATAGCTTGAGATGTGATATCCAACTCCTTCCCATTCCAATTCTGAGACCCTTCCTATACTATGAGACTTGATATCTCAATGCTTCTAATACCAAACGTGAGACCCGTAATATAACATGAGATGTGATATCCAAATCCTTCCCCTTCCAAACCTTAGACCCTTCCTTTATCATGAGATGTGATATCCAACTCCTTCCCATTCCAATCCTGAGACCCTTCCGATATCATGAGATGTGATATCTCAAAGCTTCTAATATCAAACTTGAGACCCTCCCTATAGCATGAGATGTGACATCCAAGTCCTTCCCATTCCAATCCTGAGACCCTTCCTATAGCATGAGATGCTATATCTCAATGCTTCTAATACCAAACCTGAGACCCTTCCTATAACATGAGATGGGAATATCCAACTCCTTCCCATTCCAATCCTGAGACCCTTCCGATAGCAGAGATGTGATATCTCAATGCTTATACCAAACCTGAGATCCTTCCTATAACATGAGATGTGATATCCAACTCCTTCCCATTCCAATCCTGAGACACTTCCTATAGCATGAGATGTGATATCTCACTGCTTATACCAAACCTGAGACCCTTCCCATAGCATGAGATGTGATATCCAACTCCTTCCCATTCCAATCCTCAGACCCTTCCTATAGCATGAGATGTGATATCTCAATGCTTCTAATATCAAACTTGAGACCCTACCTATAGCATGAGATGTGATATCCAAGTCCTTCCCATTCCAATACTGAGACACTTCCTATAGCATGAGATGTGATATCCAACTCCTTCCCATTCCAATCCTGAGACCCTTCCTATAGCATGAGATATGATATCTCAATACTTCTAATACCAAACGTGAGATCCTTCCGATAACATGAGATGTGATATCCAAATCCTTCCCCTTCCAAACCTGAGACCCTCCCTTTAGCATGAGATGTGATATCCAACTCCTTCCCATTCCAATCCTGAGACCCTTCTGATAGCATGAGATGTGATATCTCAATGCTTCTAATACCAAACCTGAGATCCTTCCGATAGCATGAGATGTGATATCTCAATGCTTCTAATACCAAACCTGAGATCCTTCCTATAACATGAGATGTGATATCCAAATCCTTCCCCTTCCAAACCTGAGACCCTCCCTTTAGCATGAGATGTGATATCCAACTCCTTCCCATTCCATTCCTGAGACCCTTCTGATAGCATGAGATGTGATATCTCAATGCCTCTAATACCAAACCTGAGATCCTACCTCTAACATGAAATGTGATATCCAACTCTTTCCCCTTCCAAACCTGAGAGCCTTCCTATAGCATGAGATGTGCTATCCAAGTCCTTCCCATTCCAATCCTGAGACCCTTCCTATAGCTTGAGATGTGATATCCAACTCCTTCCCATTCCAATTCTGAGACCCTTCCTATACTCTGAGACTTGATATCTCAATGCTTCTAATACCAAACCTGAGACCCGTAATATAACATGAGATGTGATATCCAAATCCTTCCCCTTCCAAACCTTAGACCCTTCCTTTATCATGAGATGTGATATCCAACTCCTTCCCATTCCAATCCTGAGACCCTTCCGATATCATGAGATGTGATATCTCAAAGCTTCTAATATCAAACTTGAGACCCTCCCTATAGCATGAGATGTGATATCCAAGTCCTTCCCATTCCAATCCTGAGACCCTTCCTATAGCATGAGATGTGATATCTCAATGCTTCTAATACCAAACCTGAGACCCTTCCTATAGCATGAGATGTGATATCCAAGTCCTTCCCATTCCAATCCTGAGACCCTTCCTATAGCATGAGATGTGATATCTCAATGCTTCTAATACCAAACCTGAGACCCTTCCTATAACATGAGATGGGAATATCCAACTCCTTCCCATTCCAATCCTGAGACCCTTCCGATAGCAGAGATGTGATATCTCAATGCTTATACCAAACCTGAGACCCTTCCTATGGCATGAGATGTGATATCCAACTCCTTGCCATTCAAATCCTGAGACCCTTCCTATAGCATGAGAAGGGATATCCAACTCCTTCCCAATCCAATCCTGAGACCCTTCCGATAGCAGAGACGTGATATCTCAATGCTTCTACCAAACCTGAGACCCTTCCTTTAGCATGAGATGTGATATCCAAATCCTTCACATTCCAATCCTGAGACCCTTCCTATAGCATGAGATGTGATATCTCAATGCTTCTAATACCAAACCTGAGATCCTTCCTATAACATGAGATGTGATATCCAATTCCTTCCCATTCCAAACCTGAGACCCTTCCTATTGGATGAGTTGTGATATCCAACTCCTTCCCATTCCAACCCTGAGACCCTTCCTATAGCATGAGATGTGATGTCTCAATGCTTCTAATACCAAACCTGAGATCCTTCCTATAACATGAGATGTGATATCCAACTCCTTCCATTCCAATCCTGAGACCCGTCCTATAGCATGAGATGTGATATCTCAATGCTTATACCAAACCTGAGACCCTTCCTATAGCATGAGATGTGATATCCAACTACTTCCCATTCCAATCCTGAGACCCTTCCTATAGCATGAGATGTGATATCTCAATGCTTCTAATACCAAACCTGAGATCCTTCCTCTAACATGAAATGTGATATCCAACTCCTTCCCTTTCCAAACCTAAGAGCCTATCTATAGCATGAGATGTGATATCCAAGTCCTTCCCATTCCAATCCTTAGACCCTTCCTACAGCATGCAATATGATATCTCAATGATTCTAATAACAAACCTGAGACCCGTCCTATAGCATGAGATATGATATCCAAGTCCTTCCCATTCCAATCCTGAGACCCTTCCTATAACATGAGATGTGATATCCAACTCCTTCCCGTTCCAAACCTGAGACCCTTCCTTTAGCATGAGATGTGATATCCAGCTCCTTCCCATTCCAATCCTGAGACACTTCCGATAGCATGAGATGTGATATCTCAATGCTTCTAATATCAAAACTGAGACCCTCCCTATAGCATGATATGTGATATCTAAGTCCTTCCCATTCCAATCCTGAGACACTCCCTATAGCATGATATGTGATATCCAACTCTTTCCCATTCCAATCCTGAGACCCTTCCTATAGCATGAGATATGATAACTCAATACTTCTAATACCAAACGTGAGATCCTTCCGATAACATGAGATGTGATATCCAAATCCTTCCCCTTCCAAACCTGAGACCCTCCCTTTAGCATGAGATGTGATATCCAACTCCTTCCCATTCCAATCCTGAGACCCTTCTGATAGCATGAGATGTGATATCTCAATGCTTCTAATACCAAACCTGAGATCCTTCCGTTAGCATGAGATGTGATATATCAATGCTTCTAATACCAAACCTGAGATCCTTCCTATAACATGAGATGTGATATCCAAATCCTTCCCCTTCCAAACCTGAGACCCTCCCTTTAGCATGAGATGTGATATCCAACTCCTTCCCATTCCATTCCTGAGACCCTTCTGATAGCATGAGATGTGATATCTCAATGCCTCTAATACCAAACCTGAGATCCAACCTCTAACATGAAATGTGATATCCAACTCTTTCCCCTTCCAAACCTGAGAGCCTTCCTATAGCATGAGATGTGATATCCAAGTCCTTCCCATTCCAATCCTGAGACCCTTCCTATAGCTTGAGATGTGATTTCCAAATCCTTCCCATTCCAATCCTGAGACCCTTCCGATATCATGAGATGTGATATCTCAAAGCTTCTAATATGAAACTTGAGACCCTCCCTATAGCATGAGATGTGATATCCAAGTCCTTCCCATTCCAATCCTGAGACCCTTCCTATAGCATGAGATGTGATATCTCAATGCTTCTAATACCAAACCTGAGACCCTTCCTATAACATGAGATGGGAATATCCAACTCCTTCCCAATCCAATCCTGAGACCCTTCCGATAGCAGAGACGTGATATCTCAATGCTTCTACCAAACCTGAGACCCTTTCTTTAGCATGAGATGTGATATCCAAATCCTTCACATTCCAATCCTGAGACCCTTCCTATAGCATGAGATGTGATATCTCAATGCTTCTAATACCAAACCTGAGATCCTTCCTATAACATGAGATGTGATATCCAATTCCTTCCCATTCCAAACCTGAGACCCTTCCTACTGGATGAGATGTGATATCCAACTCCTTCCCATTCCAACCCTGAGACCCTTCCTATAGCATGAGATGTGATGTCTCAATGCTTCTAATACCAAACCTGAGATCCTTCCTATAACATGAGATGTGATATCCAACTCCTTCCATTCCAATCCTGAGACCCGTCCTATAGCATGAGATGTGATATCTCAATGCTTATACCAAACCTGAGACCCTTCCTATAGCATGAGATGTGATATCCAACTACTTCCCATTCCAATCCTGAGACCCTTCCTATAGCATGAGATGTGATATCTCAATGCTTCTAATACCAAACCTGAGATCCTTCCTCTAACATGAAATGTGATATCCAACTCCTTCCCTTTCCAAACCTAAGAGCCTTTCTATAGCATGAGATGTGATATCCAGGTCCTTCCCATTCCAATCCTTAGACCCTTCCTACAGCATGCAATATGATATCTCAATGATTCTAATAACAAACCTGAGACCCGTCCTATAGCATGAGATATGATATCCAAGTCCTTCCCATTCCAATCCTGCGACCCTTCCTATAACATGAAATGTGATATCCAACTCCTTCCCATTCCAACCTGAGACCCTTCCTATAGCATGAGATGGGATATCCAACTTCTTCCAAATCCAATACTGATACCCTTCCGATAGCATGAGACGTGATATCCCAATGCTTCTACCAAACCTGAGACCCATACTATGGCATGAGATGTGATATCAAACTCCTTCCCATTCCAATCCTGAGACCCTTCCTATAGCTTGAGGTGTGATATCCAACTCCTTCCCATTCCAATTCTGAGACCCTTCTTATACCATGAGACTTGATATCTCAATGCTTCTAATACCAAACCTGAGACCCGTCCTATAACATGAGATGTGATATCCAAATCCTTCCCCTTCCAAACCTTAGACCCTTCCTTTATCATGAGATGTGATATCCAACTCCTTCCCATTCCAATCCTGAGACCCTTCCGATATCATGAGATTTGTTATCTCAATGCTTCTAATATCAAACTTGAGACCCTCCCTATAGCATGAGATGTGACATCCAAGTCCTTCCCATTCCAATCCTGAGACCCTTCCTATAGCATGAGATGTGATATCTCTATTCTTCTAATACCAAACCTGAGACCCTTCCTATAACATGAGATGGGATATCCAACTCCTTCCCATTCCAATCCTGAGACCTTTCCGATAGCAGAGATGTGATATCTCAATGCTTATACCAAACCTGAGAACCTTCCTATGGCCTGAGATGTCATATACAACTCCTTCCCATTCCAATCCTGAGACCCTTCCTTTAGCATGAGTTGTGATATCTCAATGCTTATACCAAATCTGAGACCCTTCCTATAGCATGAGATGTGATATCCAATTCCTTCCCATTCCAATCCTGAGACCCTTCCTATAGCATGAGATGTGATATCTCAATGCTTATACCAAACCTGAGAGCTTACCTATAGCATGAGATGTGATATCCAAGTCCATCCCATTCCAATCCTTAGACCCTTCCTACAGCATGCGATGTGATATCTCAATGATTCTAATACCAAACCAGAGACTCTTCCTATAACATTACATGGGATATCCAACTCCTTCCCATTCCAATCCTGAGCCGCTTCCGATAGCAGAGATGTGATATCTCAATGCTTATACCAAACCTGAGACCCTTCCTATAACATGAGATGTGATATCCAACTCCTTCCCGTTCCAAACCTGAGACACTAACTATAGCATATGTGATATCCAACTCCTTCCCATTCCAAACATGAGACCCTTCCTATAGCAAGAAAGTAATATCGAACTCCTACCCATTCCAATCCTGAGACCCTTCCTATAGCAAGAGATGTGATATCCAAATCCTTCCCATTCCATTCCTGAGACCCTTCCTATAACATGAGATGTGATATCCAACTCCTTCCCATTCCAACCTGAGACACTTCCTATAGCATGAGAAGGGATATCCAACTCCTTCCCAATCCAATCCTGAGACCCTTCCGATAGCAGAGATGTGATATCTCAATGCTTATACCAAACCTGAGACCCTTCCTATGGCATGAGATGTGATATCCAACTCCTTGCCATTCAAATCCTGAGACCCTTCCTATAGCATGAGATGTGATATCTCTATGCTTCTAATACCAAACCTGAGACCCTTCCTATAACATGAGATGGGATATCCAACTCCTTCCCATTCCAATCCTGAGACCCTTCCGATAGCAGAGATGTGATATCTCAATGCTTATACCAAACCTGGGAACCTTCCTATGGCCTGAGATGTCATATACAACTCCTTCCCATTCCAATCCTGAGACCCTTCCTTTAGCATGAGATGTGATATCTCAATGCTTATACCAAATCTGAGACCCTTCCTATAGCATGAGATGTGATATCCAATTCCTTCCCATTCCAATCCTGAGACCCTTCCTATAGCATGAGATGTGATATCTCAATGCTTATACCAAACCTGAGAGCCTACCTATAGCATGAGATGTGATATCCAAGTCCATCCCATTCCAATCCTTAGACCCTTCCTACAGCATGCGATGTGATATCTCAATGATTCTAATACCAAACCAGAGACTCTTCCTATAACATGAGATGGGATATCCAACTCCTTCCCATTCCAATCCTGAGCCGCTTCCGATAGCAGAGATGTGATATCTCAATGCTTATACCAAACCTGAGACCCTTCCTATAACATGAGATGTGATATCCAACTCCTTCCCGTTCCAAACCTAAGAGCCTATCTATAGCATGAGATGTGATATCCAAGTCCTTCCCATTCCAATCCTTAGACCCTTCCTACAGCATGCAATATGATATCTCAATGATTCTAATAACAAACCTGAGACCCGTCCTATAGCATGAGATATGATATCCAAGTCCTTCCCATTCCAATCCTGAGACCCTTCCTATAACATGAGATGTGATATCCAACTCCTTCCCGTTCCAAACCTGAGACCCTTCCTTTAGCATGAGATGTGATATCCAGCTCCTTCCCATTCCAATCCTGAGACCCTTCCGATAGCAGAGATGTGATATCTCAATGCTTATACCAAACCTGGGAACCTTCCTATGGCCTGAGATGTCATATACAACTCCTTCCCATTCCAATCCTGAGACCCTTCCTTTAGCATGAGATGTGATATCTCAATGCTTATACCAAATCTGAGACCCTTCCTATAGCATGAGATGTGATATCCAATTCCTTCCCATTCCAAACCTGAGACCCTTCCTATAGCATGAGATGTGATATCTCAATGCTTATACCAAACCTGAGAGCCTACCTATAGCATGAGATGTGATATCCAAGTCCATCCCATTCCAATCCTTAGACCCTTCCTACAGCATGCAATGTGATATCTCAATGATTCTAATACCAAACCAGAGACTCTTCCTATAACAAGAGATAGGATATCCAACTCCTTCCCATTCCAATCCTGAGCCGCTTCCGATAGCAGAGATGTGATATCTCAATGCTTATACCAAACCTGAGACCCTTCCTATAACATGAGATGTGATATCCAACTCCTTCCCGTTCCAAACCTGAGACACTAACTATAGCATATGTGATATCCAACTCCTTCCCATTCCAAACATGAGACCCTTCCTATAGCAAGAAAGTAATATCCAACTCCTACCCATTCCAATCCTGAGACCCTTCCTATAGCAAGAGATGTGATATCCAAATCCTTCCCATTCCAATCCTGAGACCCTTCCTATAACATGAGATGTGATATCCAACTCCTTCCCATTCCAACCTGAGACACTTCCTATAGCATGAGAAGGGATATCCAACTCCTTCCCAATCCAATCCTGAGACCCTTCCGATAGCAGAGATGTGATATCTCAATGCTTATACCAAACCTGAGACCCTTCCTATGGCATGAGATGTGATATCCAACTCCTTGCCATTCAAATCCTGAGACCCTTCCTATAGCATGAGATGTGATATCTCTATGCTTCTAATACCAAACCTGAGACCCTTCCTATAACATGAGATGGGATATCCAACTCCTTCCCATTCCAATCCTGAGACCCTTCCGATAGCAGAGATGTGATATCTCAATGCTTATACCAAACCTGAGAACCTTCCTATGGCCTGAGATGTCATATACAACTCCTTCCCATTCCAATCCTGAGACCCTTCCTTTAGCATGAGATGTGATATCTCAATGCTTATACCAAATCTGAGACCCTTCCTATAGCATGAGATGTGATATCCAATTCCTTCCCATTCCAATCCTGAGACCCTTCCTATAGCATGAGATGTGATATCTCAATGCTTATACCAAACCTGAGAGCCTACCTATAGCATGAGATGTGATATCCAAGTCCATCCCATTCCAATCCTTAGACCCTTCCTACAGCATGCGATGTGATATCTCAATGATTCTAATACCAAACCTGAGACCCTTCCTATAACATGAGATGTGATATCCAACTCCTTCCCGTTCCAAACCTGAGACACTAACTATAGCATATGTGATATCCAACTCCTTCCCATTCCAAACATGAGACCCTTCCTATAGCGAGAAAGTAATATCCAACTCCTACCCATTCCAATCCTGAGACCCTTCCTATAGCAAGAGATGTGATATCCAAATCCTTCCCATTCCAATCCTGAGACCCTTCCTATAACATGAGATGTGATATCCAACTCCTTCCCATTCCAACCTGAGACACTTCCTATAGCATGAGAAGGGATATCCAACTCCTTCCCAATCCAATCCTGAGACCCTTCCGATAGCAGAGATGTGATATCTCAATGCTTATACCAAACCTGAGACCCTTCCTATGGCATGAGATGTGATATCCAACTCCTTCCCAATCCAATCCTGAGACCCTTCCGATAGCAGAGACGTGATATCTCAATGCTTCTACCAAACCTGAGACCCTTCCTTTAGCATGAGATGTGATATCCAAATCCTTCACATTCCAATCCTGAGACCCTTCCTATAGCATGAGATGTGATATCTCAATGCTTCTAATACCAAACCTGAGATCCTTCCTATAACATGAGATGTGATATCCAATTCCTTCCCATTCCAAACCTGAGACCCTTCCTATTGGATGAGATGTGATATCCAACTCCTTCCCATTCCAACCCTGAGACCCTTCCTATAGCATGAGATGTGATGTCTCAATGCTTCTAATACCAAACCTGAGATCCTTCCTATAACATGAGATGTGATATCCAACTCCTTCCATTCCAATCCTGAGACCCGTCCTATAGCATGAGATGTGATATCTCAATGCTTATACCAAACCTGAGACCCTTCCTATAGCATGAGATGTGATATCCAACTGCTTCCCATTCCAATCCTGAGACCCGTCCTATACCATGAGATATGATATATCAATGCTTCTAATACCAAACCTGAGACTGTCCTATAACATGAGATGCGATATCTCAATGCTTCTAATAACAAACCTGAGATCCTTCCTATAACATGAGATGTGATATCCAATTCCTTCCCATTCCAAACCTGAGACCCTTCCTATTGGATGAGATGTGATATCCAACTCCTTCCCATTCCAACCCTGAGACCCTTCCTATAGCATGAGATGTGATGTCTCAATGCTTCTAATACCAAACCTGAGATCCTTCCTATAACATGAGATGTGATATCCAACTCCTTCCATTCCAATCCTGAGACCCGTCCTATAGCATGAGATGTGATATCTCAATGCTTATACCAAACCTGAGACCCTTCCTATAGCATGAGATGTGATATCCAACTGCTTCCCATTCCAATCCTGAGACCCTTCCTATAGCATGAGATGTGATATCTCAATGCTTCTAATACCAAACCTGAGATCCTTCCTCTAACATGAAATGTGATATCCAACTCCTTCCCTTTCCAAACCTAAGAGCCTATCTATAGCATGAGATGTGATATCCAAGTCCTTCCCATTCCAACCCTTAGACCCTTCCAACAGCATGCAATATGATATCTCAATGATTCTAATAACAAACCTGAGACCCGTCCTATAACATGAGATGGGATATCCAACTCCTTCCCATTCCAATCCTGAGACACTTCCGATAGCAGAGATGTGACATCTCAATGCTTATACCAAACCTGAGACCCTTCCTTTAGCATGAGATGTGATATCCAGCACCTTCCCATTCCAATCCTGAGACACTTCCGATAGCATGAGATGTGATATCTCAATGCTTCTAATATCAAAACTGAGACTCTCCCTATAGCATGATATGTGATATCTATTTCCTTCCCATTCCAATCCTGAGACCCTCCCTATAGCATGAGATGTGATATCCAACTCCTTCCCACTCCAATCCTGAGACCCTTCCTATAGCATGAGATATGATATCTCAATACTTCTAATACCAAACGTGAGATCCTTCCGATAACATGAGATGTGATATCCAAATCCTTCCCCTTCCAAACCTGAGACCCTCCATTTAGCATGAGATGTGATATCCAACTCCTTCCTATTCCAATCCTGAAACTCTTCTGATAGCATGAGATGTGATATCTCAATGCTTCTAATACCAAACCTGAGATCCTTCCGATAGCATGAGATGTGATATCTCAATGCTTCTAATACCAAACCTGAGATCCTTCCTATAACATGAGATGTGATATCCAAATCCTTCCCCTTCCAAACCTGAGACCCTCCCTTTAGCATGAGATGTGATATACAACTCCTTCCCATTCCATTCCTGAGACCCTTCTGATAGCATGAGATGTGATATCTCAATGCCTCTAATACCAAACCTGAGATCCTACCTCTAACATGAAATGTGATATCCAACTCTTTCCCCTTCCAAACCTGAGAGCCTTCCTATAGCATGAGATGTGATATCCAAGTCCTTCCCATTCCAATCCTGAGACCCTTCCTATAGCTTGAGATGTGATATCCAACTCCTTCCCATTCCAATTCTGAGACCCTTCCTATACTATGAGACTTGATATCTCAATGCTTCTAATACCAAACGTGAGACCCGTAATATAACATGGGATGTGATATCCAAATCCTTCCCCTTCCAAACCTTAGACCCTTCCTTTATCATGAGATGTGATATCCAACTCCTTCCCATTCCAATCCTGAGACCCTTCCGATATCATGAGATGTGATATCTCAAAGCTTCTAATATCAAACTTGAGACCCTCCCTATAGCATGAGATGTGATATCCAAGTCCTTCCCATTCCAATCCTGAGACCCTTCCTATAGCATGAGATGCTATATCTCAATGCTTCTAATAGCAAACCTGAGACCCTTCCTATAACATGAGATGGGAATATCCAACTCCTTCCCATTCCAATCCTGAGACCCTTCCGATAGCAGAGATGTGATATCTCAATGCTTATACCAAACCTGAGATCCTTCCTATAACATGAGATGTGATATCCAACTCCTTCCCATTCCAATCCTCAGACCCTTCCTATAGCATGAGATGTGATATCTCAATGCTTCTAATATCAAACTTGAGACCCTACCTATAGCATGAGATGTGATATCCAAGTCCTTCCCATTCCAATCCTGAGACACTTCCTATAGCATGAGATGTGATATCCAACTCCTTCCCATTCCAATCCTGAGACCCTTCCTATAGCATGAGATATGATATCTCAATACTTGTAATACCAAACGTGAGATCCTTCCGATAACATGAGATGTGATATCCAAATCCTTCCCCTTCCAAACCTGAGACCCTCCCTTTAGCATGAGATGTGATATCCAACTCCTTCCCATTCCAATCCTGAGACCCTTCTGATAGCATGAGATGTGATATCTCAATGCTTCTAATACCAAACCTGAGATCCTTCCGATAGCATGAGATGTGATATCTCAATGCTTCTAATACCAAACCTGAGATCCTTCCTATAACATGAGATGTGATATCCAAATCCTTCCCCTTCCAAACCTGAGACCCTCCCTTTAGCATGAGATGTGATATCCAACTCCTTCCCATTCCATTCCTGAGACCCTTCTGATAGCATGAGATGTGATATCTCAATGCCTCTAATACCAAACCTGAGATCCTACCTCTAACATGAAATGTGATATCCAACTCTTTCCCCTTCCAAACCTGAGAGCCTTCCTATAGCATGAGATGTGCTATCCAAGTCCTTCCCATTCCAATCCTGAGACCCTTCCTATGGCTTGAGATGTGATATCCAACTCCTTCCCATTCCAATTCTGAGACCCTTCCTATACTCTGAGACTTGATATCTCAATGCTTCTAATACCAAACCTGAGACCCGTAATATAACATGAGATGTGATATCCAAATCCTTCCCCTTCCAAACCTTAGACCCTTCCTTTATCATGAGATGTGATATCCAACTCCTTCCCATTCCAATCCTGAGACACTTCCGATATCATGAGATGTGATATCTCAAAGCTTCTAATATCAAACTTGAGACCCTCCCTATAGCATGAGATGTGATATCCAAGTCCTTCCCATTCCAATCCTGAGACCCTTCCTATAGCATGAGATGTGATATCTCAATGCTTCTAATACCAAACCTGAGACCCTTCCTATAGCATGAGATGTGATATCCAAGTCCTTCCCATTCCAATCCTGAGACCCTTCCTATAGCATGAGATGTGATATCTCAATGCTTCTAATACCAAACCTGAGACCCTTCCTATAACATGAGATGGGAATATCCAACTCCTTCCCATTCCAATCCTGAGACCCTTCCGATAGCAGAGATGTGATATCTCAATGCTTATACCAAACCTGAGACCCTTCCTATGGCATGAGATGTGATATCCAACTCCTTGCCATTCAAATCCTGAGACCCTTCCTATAGCATGAGAAGGGATATCCAACTCCTTCCCAATCCAATCCTGAGACCCTTCCGATAGCAGAGACGTGATATCTCAATGCTTCTACCAAACCTGAGACCCTTCCTTTAGCATGAGATGTGATATCCAAATCCTTCACATTCCAATCCTGAGACCCTTCCTATAGCATGAGATGTGATATCTCAGTGCTTCTAATACCAAACCTGAGATCCTTCCTATAACATGAGATGTGATATCCAATTCCTTCCCATTCCAAACCTGAGACCCTTCCTATTGGATGAGTTGTGATATCCAACTCCTTCCCATTCCAACCCTGAGACCCTTCCTATAGCATGAGATGTGATGTCTCAATGCTTCTAATACCAAACCTGAGATCCTTCCTATAACATGAGATGTGATATCCAACTCCTTCCATTCCAATCCTGAGACCCGTCCTATAGCATGAGATGTGATATCTCAATGCTTATACCAAACCTGAGACCCTTCCTATAGCATGAGATGTGATATCCAACTACTTCCCATTCCAATCCTGAGACCCTTCCTATAGCATGAGATGTGATATCTCAATGCTTCTAATACCAAACCTGAGATCCTTCCTCTAACATGAAATGTGATATCCAACTCCTTCCCTTTCCAAACCTAAGAGCCTATCTATAGCATGAGATGTGATATCCAAGTCCTTCCCATTCCAATCCTTAGACCCTTCCTACAGCATGCAATATGATATCTCAATGATTCTAATAACAAACCTGAGACCCGTCCTATAGCATGAGATATGATATCCAAGTCCTTCCCATTCCAATCCTGAGACCCTTCCTATAACATGAGATGTGATATCCAACTCCTTCCCGTTCCAAACCTGAGACCCTTCCTTTAGCATGAGATGTGATATCCAGCTCCTTCCCATTCCAATCCTGAGACACTTCCGATAGCATGAGATGTGATATCTCAATGCTTCTAATATCAAAACTGAGACCCTCCCTATAGCATGATATGTGATATCTAAGTCCTTCCCATTCCAATCCTGAGACACTCCCTATAGCATGAGATGTGATATCCAACTCTTTCCCATTCCAATCCTGAGACCCTTCCTATAGCATGAGATATGATAACTCAATACTTCTAATACCAAACGTGAGATCCTTCCGATAACATGAGATGTGATATCCAAATCCTTCCCCTTCCAAACCTGAGACCCTCCCTTTAGCATGAGATGTGATATCCAACTCCTTCCCATTCCAATCCTGAGACCCTTCTGATAGCATGAGATGTAATATCTCAATGCTTCTAATACCAAACCTGAGATCCTTCCGATAGCATGAGATGTGATATCTCAATGCTTCTAATACCAAACCTGAGATCCTTCCTATAACATGAGATGTGATATCCAAATCCTTCCCCTTCCAAACCTGAGACCCTCCCTTTAGCATGAGATGTGATATCCAACTCCTTCCCATTCCATTCCTGAGACCCTTCTGATAGCATGAGATGTGATATCTCAATGCCTCTAATACCAAACCTGAGATCCAACCTCTAACATGAAATGTGATATCCAACTCTTTCCCCTTCCAAACCTGAGAGCCTTCCTATAGCATGAGATGTGATATCCAAGTCCTTCCCATTCCAATCCTGAGACCCTTCCTATAGCTTGAGATGTGATATCAAACTCCTTCCCATTCCAATTCTGAGACCCTTCCTATACTCTGAGACTTGATATCTCAATGCTTCTAATACCAAACCTGAGACCCGTAATATAACATGAGATGTGATTTCCAAATCCTTCCCATTCCAATCCTGAGACCCTTCCGATATCATGAGATGTGATATCTCAAAGCTTCTAATATGAAACTTGAGACCCTCCCTATAGCATGAGATGTGATATCCAAGTCCTTCCCATTCCAATCCTGAGACCCTTCCTATAGCATGAGATGTGATATCTCAATGCTTCTAATACCAAACCTGAGACCCTTCCTATAACATGAGATGTGATATCCAACTCCTTCCCATTCCAACCTGAGACACTTCCTATAGCATGAGAAGGGATATCCAACTCCTTCCCAATCCAATCCTGAGACCCTTCCGATAGCAGAGATGTGATATCTCAATGCTTATACCAAACCTGAGACCCTTCCTATGGCATGAGATGTGATATCCAACTCCTTGCCATTCAAATCCTGAGACCCTTCCTATAGCATGAGATGTGATATCTCTATGCTTCTAATACCAAACCTGAGACCCTTCCTATAACATGAGATGGGATATCCAACTCCTTCCCATTCCAATCCTGAGACCCTTCCGATAGCAGAGATGTGATATCTCAATGCTTATACCAAACCTGAGAACCTTCCTATGGCCTGAGATGTCATATACAACTCCTTCCCATTCCAATCCTGAGACCCTTCCTTTAGCATGAGATGTGATATCTCAATGCTTATACCAAATCTGAGACCCTTCCTATAGCATGAGATGTGATATCCAATTCCTTCCCATTCCAATCCTGAGACCCTTCCTATAGCATGAGATGTGATATCTCAATGCTTATACCAAACCTGAGAGCCTACCTATAGCATGAGATGTGATATCCAAGTCCATCCCATTCCAATCCTTAGACCCTTCCTACAGCATGCGATGTGATATCTCAATGATTCTAATACCAAACCTGAGACCCTTCCTATAACATGAGATGTGATATCCAACTCCTTCCCGTTCCAAACCTGAGACACTAACTATAGCATATGTGATATCCAACTCCTTCCCATTCCAAACATGAGACCCTTCCTATAGCAAGAAAGTAATATCCAACTCCTACCCATTCCAATCCTGAGACCCTTCCTATAGCAAGAGATGTGATATCCAAATCCTTCCCATTCCAATCCTGAGACCCTTCCTATAACATGAGATGTGATATCCAACTCCTTCCCATTCCAACCTGAGACACTTCCTATAGCATGAGAAGGGATATCCAACTCCTTCCCAATCCAATCCTGAGACCCTTCCGATAGCAGAGATGTGATAGCTCAATGCTTATACCAAACCTGAGACCCTTCCTATGGCATGAGATGTGATATCCAACTCCTTCCCAATCCAATCCTGAGACCCTTCCGATAGCAGAGACGTGATATCTCAATGCTTCTACCAAACCTGAGACCCTTCCTTTAGCATGAGATGTGATATCCAAATCCTTCACATTCCAATCCTGAGACCCTTCCTATAGCATGAGATGTGATATCTCAATGCTTCTAATACCAAACCTGAGATCCTTCCTATAACATGAGATGTGATATCCAATTCCTTCCCATTCCAAACCTGAGACCCTTCCTATTGGATGAGATGTGATATCCAACTCCTTCCCATTCCAACCCTGAGACCCTTCCTATAGCATGAGATGTGATGTCTCAATGCTTCTAATACCAAACCTGAGATCCTTCCTATAACATGAGATGTGATATCCAACTCCTTCCATTCCAATCCTGAGACCCGTCCTATAGCATGAGATGTGATATCTCAATGCTTATACCAAACCTGAGACCCTTCCTATAGCATGAGATGTGATATCCAACTGCTTCCCATTCCAATCCTGAGACCCGTCCTATACCATGAGATATGATATATCAATGCTTCTAATACCAAACCTGAGACTGTCCTATAACATGAGATGCGATATCTCAATGCTTCTAATAACAAACCTGAGATCCTTCCTATAACATGAGATGTGATATCCAATTCCTTCCCATTCCAAACCTGAGACCCTTCCTATTGGATGAGATGTGATATCCAACTCCTTCCCATTCCAACCCTGAGACCCTTCCTATAGCATGAGATGTGATGTCTCAATGCTTCTAATACCAAACCTGAGATCCTTCCTATAACATGAGATGTGATATCCAACTCCTTCCATTCCAATCCTGAGACCCGTCCTATAGCATGAGATGTGATATCTCAATGCTTATACCAAACCTGAGACCCTTCCTATAGCATGAGATGTGATATCCAACTGCTTCCCATTCCAATCCTGAGACCCTTCCTATAGCATGAGATGTGATATCTCAATGCTTCTAATACCAAACCTGAGATCCTTCCTCTAACATGAAATGTGATATCCAACTCCTTCCCTTTCCAAACCTAAGAGCCTATCTATAGCATGAGATGTGATATCCAAGTCCTTCCCATTCCAACCCTTAGACCCTTCCAACAGCATGCAATATGATATCTCAATGATTCTAATAACAAACCTGAGACCCGTCCTATAACATGAGATGGGATATCCAACTCCTTCCCATTCCAATCCTGAGACACTTCCGATAGCAGAGATGTGACATCTCAATGCTTATACCAAACCTGAGACCCTTCCTTTAGCATGAGATGTGATATCCAGCACCTTCCCATTCCAATCCTGAGACACTTCCGATAGCATGAGATGTGATATCTCAATGCTTCTAATATCAAAACTGAGACCCTCCCTATAGCATGATATGTGATATCTATTTCCTTCCCATTCCAATCCTGAGACCCTCCCTATAGCATGAGATGTGATATCCAACTCCTTCCCACTCCAATCCTGAGACCCTTCCTATAGCATGAGATATGATATCTCAATACTTCTAATACCAAACGTGAGATCCTTCCGATAACATGAGATGTGATATCCAAATCCTTCCCCTTCCAAACCTGAGACCCTCCATTTAGCATGAGATGTGATATCCAACTCCTTCCTATTCCAATCCTGAAACTCTTCTGATAGCATGAGATGTGATATCTCAATGCTTCTAATACCAAACCTGAGATCCTTCCGATAGCATGAGATGTGATATCTCAATGCTTCTAATACCAAACCTGAGATCCTTCCTATAACATGAGATGTGATATCCAAATCCTTCCCCTTCCAAACCTGAGACCCTCCCTTTAGCATGAGATGTGATATACAACTCCTTCCCATTCCATTCCTGAGACCCTTCTGATAGCATGAGATGTGATATCTCAATGCCTCTAATACCAAACCTGAGATCCTACCTCTAACATGAAATGTGATATCCAACTCTTTCCCCTTCCAAACCTGAGAGCCTTCCTATAGCATGAGATGTGATATCCAAGTCCTTCCCATTCCAATCCTGAGACCCTTCCTATAGCTTGAGATGTGATATCCAACTCCTTCCCATTCCAATTCTGAGACCCTTCCTATACTATGAGACTTGATATCTCAATGCTTCTAATACCAAACGTGAGACCCGTAATATAACATGGGATGTGATATCCAAATCCTTCCCCTTCCAAACCTTAGACCCTTCCTTTATCATGAGATGTGATATCCAACTCCTTCCCATTCCAATCCTGAGACCCTTCCGATATCATGAGATGTGATATCTCAAAGCTTCTAATATCAAACTTGAGACCCTCCCTATAGCATGAGATGTGATATCCAAGTCCTTCCCATTCCAATCCTGAGACCCTTCCTATAGCATGAGATGCTATATCTCAATGCTTCTAATAGCAAACCTGAGACCCTTCCTATAACATGAGATGGGAATATCCAACTCCTTCCCATTCCAATCCTGAGACCCTTCCGATAGCAGAGATGTGATATCTCAATGCTTATACCAAACCTGAGATCCTTCCTATAACATGAGATGTGATATCCAACTCCTTCCCATTCCAATCCTCAGACCCTTCCTATAGCATGAGATGTGATATCTCAATGCTTCTAATATCAAACTTGAGACCCTACCTATAGCATGAGATGTGATATCCAAGTCCTTCCCATTCCAATCCTGAGACACTTCCTATAGCATGAGATGTGATATCCAACTCCTTCCCATTCCAATCCTGAGACCCTTCCTATAGCATGAGATATGATATCTCAATACTTGTAATACCAAACGTGAGATCCTTCCGATAACATGAGATGTGATATCCAAATCCTTCCCCTTCCAAACCTGAGACCCTCCCTTTAGCATGAGATGTGATATCCAACTCCTTCCCATTCCAATCCTGAGACCCTTCTGATAGCATGAGATGTGATATCTCAATGCTTCTAATACCAAACCTGAGATCCTTCCGATAGCATGAGATGTGATATCTCAATGCTTCTAATACCAAACCTGAGATCCTTCCTATAACATGAGATGTGATATCCAAATCCTTCCCCTTCCAAACCTGAGACCCTCCCTTTAGCATGAGATGTGATATCCAACTCCTTCCCATTCCATTCCTGAGACCCTTCTGATAGCATGAGATGTGATATCTCAATGCCTCTAATACCAAACCTGAGATCCTACCTCTAACATGAAATGTGATATCCAACTCTTTCCCCTTCCAAACCTGAGAGCCTTCCTATAGCATGAGATGTGCTATCCAAGTCCTTCCCATTCCAATCCTGAGACCCTTCCTATGGCTTGAGATGTGATATCCAACTCCTTCCCATTCCAATTCTGAGACCCTTCCTATACTCTGAGACTTGATATCTCAATGCTTCTAATACCAAACCTGAGACCCGTAATATAACATGAGATGTGATATCCAAATCCTTCCCCTTCCAAACCTTAGACCCTTCCTTTATCATGAGATGTGATATCCAACTCCTTCCCATTCCAATCCTGAGACACTTCCGATATCATGAGATGTGATATCTCAAAGCTTCTAATATCAAACTTGAGACCCTCCCTATAGCATGAGATGTGATATCCAAGTCCTTCCCATTCCAATCCTGAGACCCTTCCTATAGCATGAGATGTGATATCTCAATGCTTCTAATACCAAACCTGAGACCCTTCCTATAGCATGAGATGTGATATCCAAGTCCTTCCCATTCCAATCCTGAGACCCTTCCTATAGCATGAGATGTGATATCTCAATGCTTCTAATACCAAACCTGAGACCCTTCCTATAACATGAGATGGGAATATCCAACTCCTTCCCATTCCAATCCTGAGACCCTTCCGATAGCAGAGATGTGATATCTCAATGCTTATACCAAACCTGAGACCCTTCCTATGGCATGAGATGTGATATCCAACTCCTTGCCATTCAAATCCTGAGACCCTTCCTATAGCATGAGAAGGGATATCCAACTCCTTCCCAATCCAATCCTGAGACCCTTCCGATAGCAGAGACGTGATATCTCAATGCTTCTACCAAACCTGAGACCCTTCCTTTAGCATGAGATGTGATATCCAAATCCTTCACATTCCAATCCTGAGACCCTTCCTATAGCATGAGATGTGATATCTCAGTGCTTCTAATACCAAACCTGAGATCCTTCCTATAACATGAGATGTGATATCCAATTCCTTCCCATTCCAAACCTGAGACCCTTCCTATTGGATGAGTTGTGATATCCAACTCCTTCCCATTCCAACCCTGAGACCCTTCCTATAGCATGAGATGTGATGTCTCAATGCTTCTAATACCAAACCTGAGATCCTTCCTATAACATGAGATGTGATATCCAACTCCTTCCATTCCAATCCTGAGACCCGTCCTATAGCATGAGATGTGATATCTCAATGCTTATACCAAACCTGAGACCCTTCCTATAGCATGAGATGTGATATCCAACTACTTCCCATTCCAATCCTGAGACCCTTCCTATAGCATGAGATGTGATATCTCAATGCTTCTAATACCAAACCTGAGATCCTTCCTCTAACATGAAATGTGATATCCAACTCCTTCCCTTTCCAAACCTAAGAGCCTATCTATAGCATGAGATGTGATATCCAAGTCCTTCCCATTCCAATCCTTAGACCCTTCCTACAGCATGCAATATGATATCTCAATGATTCTAATAACAAACCTGAGACCCGTCCTATAGCATGAGATATGATATCCAAGTCCTTCCCATTCCAATCCTGAGATGCTTCCTATAACATGAGATGTGATATCCAACTCCTTCCCGTTCCAAACCTGAGACCCTTCCTTTAGCATGAGATGTGATATCCAGCTCCTTCCCATTCCAATCCTGAGACACTTCCGATAGCATGAGATGTGATATCTCAATGCTTCTAATATCAAAACTGAGACCCTCCCTATAGCATGATATGTGATATCTAAGTCCTTCCCATTCCAATCCTGAGACACTCCCTATAGCATGAGATGTGATATCCAACTCTTTCCCATTCCAATCCTGAGACCCTTACTATAGCATGAGATATGATAACTCAATACTTCTAATACCAAACGTGAGATCCTTCCGATAACATGAGATGTGATATCCAAATCCTTCCCCTTCCAAACCTGAGACCCTCCCTTTAGCATGAGATGTGATATCCAACTCCTTCCCATTCCAATCCTGAGACCCTTCTGATAGCATGAGATGTAATATCTCAATGCTTCTAATACCAAACCTGAGATCCTTCCGATAGCATGAGATGTGATATCTCAATGCTTCTAATACCAAACCTGAGATCCTTCCTATAACATGAGATGTGATATCCAAATCCTTCCCCTTCCAAACCTGAGACCCTCCCTTTAGCATGAGATGTGATATCCAACTCCTTCCCATTCCATTCCTGAGACCCTTCTGATAGCATGAGATGTGATATCTCAATGCCTCTAATACCAAACCTGAGATCCAACCTCTAACATGAAATGTGATATCCAACTCTTTCCCCTTCCAAACCTGAGAGCCTTCCTATAGCATGAGATGTGATATCCAAGTCCTTCCCATTCCAATCCTGAGACCCTTCCTATAGCTTGAGATGTGATATCAAACTCCTTCCCATTCCAATTCTGAGACCCTTCCTATACTCTGAGACTTGATATCTCAATGCTTCTAATACCAAACCTGAGACCCGTAATATAACATGAGATGTGATTTCCAAATCCTTCCCATTCCAATCCTGAGACCCTTCCGATATCATGAGATGTGATATCTCAAAGCTTCTAATATGAAACTTGAGACCCTCCCTATAGCATGAGATGTGATATCCAAGTCCTTCCCATTCCAATCCTGAGACCCTTCCTATAGCATGAGATGTGATATCTCAATGCTTCTAATACCAAACCTGAGACCCTTCCTATAACATGAGATGTGATATCCAACTCCTTCCCATTCCAACCTGAGACACTTCCTATAGCATGAGAAGGGATATCCAACTCCTTCCCAATCCAATCCTGAGACCCTTCCGATAGCAGAGATGTGATATCTCAATGCTTATACCAAACCTGAGACCCTTCCTATGGCATGAGATGTGATATCCAACTCCTTGCCATTCAAATCCTGAGACCCTTCCTATAGCATGAGATGTGATATCTCTATGCTTCTAATACCAAACCTGAGACCCTTCCTATAACATGAGATGGGATATCCAACTCCTTCCCATTCCAATCCTGAGACCCTTCCGATAGCAGAGATGTGATATCTCAATGCTTATACCAAACCTGAGAACCTTCCTATGGCCTGAGATGTCATATACAACTCCTTCCCATTCCAATCCTGAGACCCTTCCTTTAGCATGAGATGTGATATCTCAATGCTTATACCAAATCTGAGACCCTTCCTATAGCATGAGATGTGATATCCAATTCCTTCCCATTCCAATCCTGAGACCCTTCCTATAGCATGAGATGTGATATCTCAATGCTTATACCAAACCTGAGAGCCTACCTATAGCATGAGATGTGATATCCAAGTCCATCCCATTCCAATCCTTAGACCCTTCCTACAGCATGCGATGTGATATCTCAATGATTCTAATACCAAACCTGAGACCCTTCCTATAACATGAGATGTGATATCCAACTCCTTCCCGTTCCAAACCTGAGACACTAACTATAGCATATGTGATATCCAACTCCTTCCCATTCCAAACATGAGACCCTTCCTATAGCAAGAAAGTAATATCCAACTCCTACCCATTCCAATCCTGAGACCCTTCCTATAGCAAGAGATGTGATATCCAAATCCTTCCCATTCCAATCCTGAGACCCTTCCTATAACATGAGATGTGATATCCAACTCCTTCCCATTCCAACCTGAGACACTTCCTATAGCATGAGAAGGGATATCCAACTCCTTCCCAATCCAATCCTGAGACCCTTCCGATAGCAGAGATGTGATAGCTCAATGCTTATACCAAACCTGAGACCCTTCCTATGGCATGAGATGTGATATCCAACTCCTTCCCAATCCAATCCTGAGACCCTTCCGATAGCAGAGACGTGATATCTCAATGCTTCTACCAAACCTGAGACCCTTCCTTTAGCATGAGATGTGATATCCAAATCCTTCACATTCCAATCCTGAGACCCTTCCTATAGCATGAGATGTGATATCTCAATGCTTCTAATACCAAACCTGAGATCCTTCCTATAACATGAGATGTGATATCCAATTCCTTCCCATTCCAAACCTGAGACCCTTCCTATTGGATGAGATGTGATATCCAACTCCTTCCCATTCCAACCCTGAGACCCTTCCTATAGCATGAGATGTGATGTCTCAATGCTTCTAATACCAAACCTGAGATCCTTCCTATAACATGAGATGTGATATCCAACTCCTTCCATTCCAATCCTGAGACCCGTCCTATAGCATGAGATGTGATATCTCAATGCTTATACCAAACCTGAGACCCTTCCTATAGCATGAGATGTGATATCCAACTGCTTCCCATTCCAATCCTGAGACCCGTCCTATACCATGAGATATGATATATCAATGCTTCTAATACCAAACCTGAGACTGTCCTATAACATGAGATGCGATATCTCAATGCTTCTAATAACAAACCTGAGATCCTTCCTATAACATGAGATGTGATATCCAATTCCTTCCCATTCCAAACCTGAGACCCTTCCTATTGGATGAGATGTGATATCCAACTCCTTCCCATTCCAACCCTGAGACCCTTCCTATAGCATGAGATGTGATGTCTCAATGCTTCTAATACCAAACCTGAGATCCTTCCTATAACATGAGATGTGATATCCAACTCCTTCCATTCCAATCCTGAGACCCGTCCTATAGCATGAGATGTGATATCTCAATGCTTATACCAAACCTGAGACCCTTCCTATAGCATGAGATGTGATATCCAACTGCTTCCCATTCCAATCCTGAGACCCTTCCTATAGCATGAGATGTGATATCTCAATGCTTCTAATACCAAACCTGAGATCCTTCCTCTAACATGAAATGTGATATCCAACTCCTTCCCTTTCCAAACCTAAGAGCCTATCTATAGCATGAGATGTGATATCCAAGTCCTTCCCATTCCAACCCTTAGACCCTTCCAACAGCATGCAATATGATATCTCAATGATTCTAATAACAAACCTGAGACCCGTCCTATAACATGAGATGGGATATCCAACTCCTTCCCATTCCAATCCTGAGACACTTCCGATAGCAGAGATGTGACATCTCAATGCTTATACCAAACCTGAGACCCTTCCTTTAGCATGAGATGTGATATCCAGCACCTTCCCATTCCAATCCTGAGACACTTCCGATAGCATGAGATGTGATATCTCAATGCTTCTAATATCAAAACTGAGACCCTCCCTATAGCATGATATGTGATATCTATTTCCTTCCCATTCCAATCCTGAGACCCTCCCTATAGCATGAGATGTGATATCCAACTCCTTCCCACTCCAATCCTGAGACCCTTCCTATAGCATGAGATATGATATCTCAATACTTCTAATACCAAACGTGAGATCCTTCCGATAACATGAGATGTGATATCCAAATCCTTCCCCTTCCAAACCTGAGACCCTCCATTTAGCATGAGATGTGATATCCAACTCCTTCCTATTCCAATCCTGAAACTCTTCTGATAGCATGAGATGTGATATCTCAATGCTTCTAATACCAAACCTGAGATCCTTCCGATAGCATGAGATGTGATATCTCAATGCTTCTAATACCAAACCTGAGATCCTTCCTATAACATGAGATGTGATATCCAAATCCTTCCCCTTCCAAACCTGAGACCCTCCCTTTAGCATGAGATGTGATATACAACTCCTTCCCATTCCATTCCTGAGACCCTTCTGATAGCATGAGATGTGATATCTCAATGCCTCTAATACCAAACCTGAGATCCTACCTCTAACATGAAATGTGATATCCAACTCTTTCCCCTTCCAAACCTGAGAGCCTTCCTATAGCATGAGATGTGATATCCAAGTCCTTCCCATTCCAATCCTGAGACCCTTCCTATAGCTTGAGATGTGATATCCAACTCCTTCCCATTCCAATTCTGAGACCCTTCCTATACTATGAGACTTGATATCTCAATGCTTCTAATACCAAACGTGAGACCCGTAATATAACATGGGATGTGATATCCAAATCCTTCCCCTTCCAAACCTTAGACCCTTCCTTTATCATGAGATGTGATATCCAACTCCTTCCCATTCCAATCCTGAGACCCTTCCGATATCATGAGATGTGATATCTCAAAGCTTCTAATATCAAACTTGAGACCCTCCCTATAGCATGAGATGTGATATCCAAGTCCTTCCCATTCCAATCCTGAGACCCTTCCTATAGCATGAGATGCTATATCTCAATGCTTCTAATAGCAAACCTGAGACCCTTCCTATAACATGAGATGGGAATATCCAACTCCTTCCCATTCCAATCCTGAGACCCTTCCGATAGCAGAGATGTGATATCTCAATGCTTATACCAAACCTGAGATCCTTCCTATAACATGAGATGTGATATCCAACTCCTTCCCATTCCAATCCTCAGACCCTTCCTATAGCATGAGATGTGATATCTCAATGCTTCTAATATCAAACTTGAGACCCTACCTATAGCATGAGATGTGATATCCAAGTCCTTCCCATTCCAATCCTGAGACACTTCCTATAGCATGAGATGTGATATCCAACTCCTTCCCATTCCAATCCTGAGACCCTTCCTATAGCATGAGATATGATATCTCAATACTTGTAATACCAAACGTGAGATCCTTCCGATAACATGAGATGTGATATCCAAATCCTTCCCCTTCCAAACCTGAGACCCTCCCTTTAGCATGAGATGTGATATCCAACTCCTTCCCATTCCAATCCTGAGACCCTTCTGATAGCATGAGATGTGATATCTCAATGCTTCTAATACCAAACCTGAGATCCTTCCGATAGCATGAGATGTGATATCTCAATGCTTCTAATACCAAACCTGAGATCCTTCCTATAACATGAGATGTGATATCCAAATCCTTCCCCTTCCAAACCTGAGACCCTCCCTTTAGCATGAGATGTGATATCCAACTCCTTCCCATTCCATTCCTGAGACCCTTCTGATAGCATGAGATGTGATATCTCAATGCCTCTAATACCAAACCTGAGATCCTACCTCTAACATGAAATGTGATATCCAACTCTTTCCCCTTCCAAACCTGAGAGCCTTCCTATAGCATGAGATGTGCTATCCAAGTCCTTCCCATTCCAATCCTGAGACCCTTCCTATGGCTTGAGATGTGATATCCAACTCCTTCCCATTCCAATTCTGAGACCCTTCCTATACTCTGAGACTTGATATCTCAATGCTTCTAATACCAAACCTGAGACCCGTAATATAACATGAGATGTGATATCCAAATCCTTCCCCTTCCAAACCTTAGACCCTTCCTTTATCATGAGATGTGATATCCAACTCCTTCCCATTCCAATCCTGAGACACTTCCGATATCATGAGATGTGATATCTCAAAGCTTCTAATATCAAACTTGAGACCCTCCCTATAGCATGAGATGTGATATCCAAGTCCTTCCCATTCCAATCCTGAGACCCTTCCTATAGCATGAGATGTGATATCTCAATGCTTCTAATACCAAACCTGAGACCCTTCCTATAGCATGAGATGTGATATCCAAGTCCTTCCCATTCCAATCCTGAGACCCTTCCTATAGCATGAGATGTGATATCTCAATGCTTCTAATACCAAACCTGAGACCCTTCCTATAACATGAGATGGGAATATCCAACTCCTTCCCATTCCAATCCTGAGACCCTTCCGATAGCAGAGATGTGATATCTCAATGCTTATACCAAACCTGAGACCCTTCCTATGGCATGAGATGTGATATCCAACTCCTTGCCATTCAAATCCTGAGACCCTTCCTATAGCATGAGAAGGGATATCCAACTCCTTCCCAATCCAATCCTGAGACCCTTCCGATAGCAGAGACGTGATATCTCAATGCTTCTACCAAACCTGAGACCCTTCCTTTAGCATGAGATGTGATATCCAAATCCTTCACATTCCAATCCTGAGACCCTTCCTATAGCATGAGATGTGATATCTCAGTGCTTCTAATACCAAACCTGAGATCCTTCCTATAACATGAGATGTGATATCCAATTCCTTCCCATTCCAAACCTGAGACCCTTCCTATTGGATGAGTTGTGATATCCAACTCCTTCCCATTCCAACCCTGAGACCCTTCCTATAGCATGAGATGTGATGTCTCAATGCTTCTAATACCAAACCTGAGATCCTTCCTATAACATGAGATGTGATATCCAACTCCTTCCATTCCAATCCTGAGACCCGTCCTATAGCATGAGATGTGATATCTCAATGCTTATACCAAACCTGAGACCCTTCCTATAGCATGAGATGTGATATCCAACTACTTCCCATTCCAATCCTGAGACCCTTCCTATAGCATGAGATGTGATATCTCAATGCTTCTAATACCAAACCTGAGATCCTTCCTCTAACATGAAATGTGATATCCAACTCCTTCCCTTTCCAAACCTAAGAGCCTATCTATAGCATGAGATGTGATATCCAAGTCCTTCCCATTCCAATCCTTAGACCCTTCCTACAGCATGCAATATGATATCTCAATGATTCTAATAACAAACCTGAGACCCGTCCTATAGCATGAGATATGATATCCAAGTCCTTCCCATTCCAATCCTGAGATGCTTCCTATAACATGAGATGTGATATCCAACTCCTTCCCGTTCCAAACCTGAGACCCTTCCTTTAGCATGAGATGTGATATCCAGCTCCTTCCCATTCCAATCCTGAGACACTTCCGATAGCATGAGATGTGATATCTCAATGCTTCTAATATCAAAACTGAGACCCTCCCTATAGCATGATATGTGATATCTAAGTCCTTCCCATTCCAATCCTGAGACACTCCCTATAGCATGAGATGTGATATCCAACTCTTTCCCATTCCAATCCTGAGACCCTTACTATAGCATGAGATATGATAACTCAATACTTCTAATACCAAACGTGAGATCCTTCCGATAACATGAGATGTGATATCCAAATCCTTCCCCTTCCAAACCTGAGACCCTCCCTTTAGCATGAGATGTGATATCCAACTCCTTCCCATTCCAATCCTGAGACCCTTCTGATAGCATGAGATGTAATATCTCAATGCTTCTAATACCAAACCTGAGATCCTTCCGATAGCATGAGATGTGATATCTCAATGCTTCTAATACCAAACCTGAGATCCTTCCTATAACATGAGATGTGATATCCAAATCCTTCCCCTTCCAAACCTGAGACCCTCCCTTTAGCATGAGATGTGATATCCAACTCCTTCCCATTCCATTCCTGAGACCCTTCTGATAGCATGAGATGTGATATCTCAATGCCTCTAATACCAAACCTGAGATCCAACCTCTAACATGAAATGTGATATCCAACTCTTTCCCCTTCCAAACCTGAGAGCCTTCCTATAGCATGAGATGTGATATCCAAGTCCTTCCCATTCCAATCCTGAGACCCTTCCTATAGCTTGAGATGTGATATCAAACTCCTTCCCATTCCAATTCTGAGACCCTTCCTATACTCTGAGACTTGATATCTCAATGCTTCTAATACCAAACCTGAGACCCGTAATATAACATGAGATGTGATTTCCAAATCCTTCCCATTCCAATCCTGAGACCCTTCCGATATCATGAGATGTGATATCTCAAAGCTTCTAATATGAAACTTGAGACCCTCCCTATAGCATGAGATGTGATATCCAAGTCCTTCCCATTCCAATCCTGAGACCCTTCCTATAGCATGAGATGTGATATCTCAATGCTTCTAATACCAAACCTGAGACCCTTCCTATAACATGAGATGGGAATATCCAACTCCTTCCCAATCCAATCCTGAGACCCTTCCGATAGCAGAGACGTGATATCTCAATGCTTCTACCAAACCTGAGACCCTTTCTTTAGCATGAGATGTGATATCCAAATCCTTCACATTCCAATCCTGAGACCCTTCCTATAGCATGAGATGTGATATCTCAATGCTTCTAATACCAAACCTGAGATCCTTCCTATAACATGAGATGTGATATCCAATTCCTTCCCATTCCAAACCTGAGACCCTTCCTACTGGATGAGATGTGATATCCAACTCCTTCCCATTCCAACCCTGAGACCCTTTCTTTAGCATGAGATGTGATATCCAAATCCTTCACATTCCAATCCTGAGACCCTTCCTATAGCATGAGATGTGATATCTCAATGCTTCTAATACCAAACCTGAGATCCTTCCTCTAACATGAAATGTGATATCCAACTCCTTCCCTTTCCAAACCTAAGAGCCTTTCTATAGCATGAGATGTGATATCCAGGTCCTTCCCATTCCAATCCTTAGACCCTTCCTACAGCATGCAATATGATATCTCAATGATTCTAATAACAAACCTGAGACCCGTCCTATAGCATGAGATATGATATCCAAGTCCTTCCCATTCCAATCCTGCGACCCTTCCTATAACATGAAATGTGATAACCAACTCCTTCCCATTCCAACCTGAGACCCTTCCTATAGCATGAGATGGGATATCCAACTTCTTCCAAATCCAATACTGATACCCTTCCGATAGCATGAGACGTGATATCCCAATGCTTCTACCAAACCTGAGACCCATACTATGGCATGAGATGTGATATCAAACTCCTTCCCATTCCAATCCTGAGACCCTTCCTATAGCTTGAGGTGTGATATCCAACTCCTTCCCATTCCAATTCTGAGACCCTTCTTATACCATGAGACTTGATATCTCAATGCTTCTAATACCAAACCTGAGACCCGTCCTATAACATGAGATGTGATATCCAAATCCTTCCCCTTCCAAACCTTAGACCCTTCCTTTATCATGAGATGTGATATCCAACTCCTTCCCATTCCAATCCTGAGACCCTTCCGATATCATGAGATTTGTTATCTCAATGCTTCTAATATCAAACTTGAGACCCTCCCTATAGCATGAGATGTGACATCCAAGTCCTTCCCATTCCAATCCTGAGACCCTTCCTATAGCATGAGATGTGATATCTCTATTCTTCTAATACCAAACCTGAGACCCTTCCTATAACATGAGATGGGATATCCAACTCCTTCCCATTCCAATCCTGAGACCTTTCCGATAGCAGAGATGTGATATCTCAATGCTTATACCAAACCTGAGAACCTTCCTATGGCCTGAGATGTCATATACAACTCCTTCCCATTCCAATCCTGAGACCCTTCCTTTAGCATGAGATGTGATATCTCAATGCTTATACCAAATCTGAGACCCTTCCTATAGCATGAGATGTGATATCCAATTCCTTCCCATTCCAATCCTGAGACCCTTCCTATAGCATGAGATGTGATATCTCAATGCTTATACCAAACCTGAGAGCCTACCTATAGCATGAGATGTGATATCCAAGTCCATCCCATTCCAATCCTTAGACCCTTCCTACAGCATGCGATGTGATATCTCAATGATTCTAATACCAAACCAGAGACTCTTCCTATAACATTAGATGGGATATCCAACTCCTTCCCATTCCAATCCTGAGCCGCTTCCGATAGCAGAGATGTGATATCTCAATGCTTATACCAAACCTGAGACCCTTCCTATAACATGAGATGTGATATCCAACTCCTTCCCGTTCCAAACCTGAGACACTAACTATAGCATATGTGATATCCAACTCCTTCCCATTCCAAACATGAGACCCTTCCTATAGCAAGAAAGTAATATCCAACTCCTACCCATTCCAATCCTGAGACCCTTCCTATAGCAAGAGATGTGATATCCAAATCCTTCCCATTCCAATCCTGAGACCCTTCCTATAACATGAGATGTGATATCCAACTCCTTCCCATTCCAACCTGAGACACTTCCTATAGCATGAGAAGGGATATCCAACTCCTTCCCAATCCAATCCTGAGACCCTTCCGATAGCAGAGATGTGATATCTCAATGCTTATACCAAACCTGAGACCCTTCCTATGGCATGAGATGTGATATCCAACTCCTTGCCATTCAAATCCTGAGACCCTTCCTATAGCATGAGATGTGATATCTCTATGCTTCTAATACCAAACCTGAGACCCTTCCTATAACATGAGATGGGATATCCAACTCCTTCCCATTCCAATCCTGAGACCCTTCCGATAGCAGAGATGTGATATCTCAATGCTTATACCAAACCTGGGAACCTTCCTATGGCCTGAGATGTCATATACAACTCCATCCCATTCCAATCCTGAGACCCTTCCTTTAGCATGAGATGTGATATCTCAATGCTTATACCAAATCTGAGACCCTTCCTATAGCATGAGATGTGATATCCAATTCCTTCCCATTCCAATCCTGAGACCCTTCCTATAGCATGAGATGTGATATCTCAATGCTTATACCAAACCTGAGAGCCTACCTATAGCATGAGATGTGATATCCAAGTCCATCCCATTCCAATCCTTAGACCCTTCCTACAGCATGCGATGTGATATCTCAATGATTCTAATACCAAACCAGAGACTCTTCCTATAACATGAGATGGGATATCCAACTCCTTCCCATTCCAATCCTGAGCCGCTTCCGATAGCAGAGATGTGATATCTCAATGCTTATACCAAACCTGAGACCCTTCCTATAACATGAGATGTGATATCCAACTCCTTCCCGTTCCAAACCTAAGAGCCTATCTATAGCATGAGATGTGATATCCAAGTCCTTCCCATTCCAATCCTTAGACCCTTCCTACAGCATGCAATATGATATCTCAATGATTCTAATAACAAACCTGAGACCCGTCCTATAGCATGAGATATGATATCCAAGTCCTTCCCATTCCAATCCTGAGACCCTTCCTATAACATGAGATGTGATATCCAACTCCTTCCCGTTCCAAACCTGAGACCCTTCCTTTAGCATGAGATGTGATATCCAGCTCCTTCCCATTCCAATCCTGAGACACTTCCGATAGCATGAGATGTGATATCTCAATGCTTCTAATATCAAAACTGAGACCCTCCCTATAGCATGATATGTGATATCTAAGTCCTTCCCATTCCAATCCTGAGACACTCCCTATAGCATGAGATGTGATATCCAACTCTTTCCCATTCCAATCCTGAGACCCTTCCTGTAGCATGAGATATGATAACTCAATACTTCTAATACCAAACGTGAGATCCTTCCGATAACATGAGATGTGATATCCAAATCCTTCCCCTTCCAAACCTGAGACCCTCCCTTTAGCATGAGATGTGATATCCAACTCCTTCCCATTCCAATCCTGAGACCCTTCTGATAGCATGAGATGTGATATCTCAATGCTTCTAATACCAAACCTGAGATCCTTCCGATAGCATGAGATGTGATATCTCAATGCTTCTAATACCAAACCTGAGATCCTTCCTATAACATGAGATGTGATATCCAAATCCTTCCCCTTCCAAACCTGAGACCCTCCCTTTAGCATGAGATGTGATATCCAACTCCTTCCCATTCCATTCCTGAGACCCTTCTGATAGCATGAGATGTGATATCTCAATGCCTCTAATACCAAACCTGAGATCCAACCTCTAACATGAAATGTGATATCCAACTCTTTCCCCTTCCAAACCTGAGAGCCTTCCTATAGCATGAGATGTGATATCCAAGTCCTTCCCATTCCAATCCTGAGACCCTTCCTATAGCTTGAGATGTGATATCCAACTCCTTCCCATTCCAATTCTGAGACCCTTCCTATACTCTGAGACTTGATATCTCAATGCTTCTAATACCAAACCTGAGACCCGTAATATAACATGAGATGTGATTTCCAAATCCTTCCCATTCCAATCCTGAGACCCTTCCGATATCATGAGATGTGATATCTCAAAGCTTCTAATATGAAACTTGAGACCCTCCCTATAGCATGAGATGTGATATCCAAGTCCTTCCCATTCCAATCCTGAGACCCTTCCTATAGCATGAGATGTGATATCTCAATGCTTCTAATACCAAACCTGAGACCCTTCCTATAACATGAGATGGGAATATCCAACTCCTTCCCAATCCAATCCTGAGACCCTTCCGATAGCAGAGACGTGATATCTCAATGCTTCTACCAAACCTGAGACCCTTTCTTTAGCATGAGATGTGATATCCAAATCCTTCACATTCCAATCCTGAGACCCTTCCTATAGCATGAGATGTGATATCTCAATGCTTCTAATACCAAACCTGAGATCCTTCCTATAACAGGAGATGTGATATCCAATTCCTTCCCATTCCAAACCTGAGACCTTTCCTACTGGATGAGATGTGATATCCAACTCCTTCCCATTCCAACCCTGAGACCCTTCCTATAGCATGAGATGTGATGTCTCAATGCTTCTAATACCAAACCTGAGATCCTTCCTATAACATGAGATGTGATATCCAACTCCTTCCATTCCAATCCTGAGACCCGTCCTATAGCATGAGATGTGATATCTCAATGCTTATACCAAACCTGAGACCCTTCCTATAGCATGAGATGTGATATCCAACTACTTCCCATTCCAATCCTGAGACCCTTCCTATAGCATGGGATGTGATATCTCAATGCTTCTAATACCAAACCTGAGATCCTTCCTCTAACATGAAATGTGATATCCAACTCCTTCCCTTTCCAAACCTAAGAGCCTATCTATAGCATGAGATGTGATATCCAAGTCCTTCCCATTCCAATCCTTAGACCCTTCCTACAGCATGCAATATGATATCTCAATGATTCTAATAACAAACCTGAGACCCGTCCTATAGCATGAGATATGATATCCAAGTCCTTCCCATTCCAATCCTGAGACCCTTCCTATAACATGAGATGTGATATCCAACTCCTTCCCGTTCCAAACCTGAGACCCTTCCTTTAGCATGAGATGTGATATCCAGCTCCTTCCCATTCCAATCCTGAGACACTTCCGATAGCATGAGATGTGATATCTCAATGCTTCTAATATTAAAACTGAGACCCTCCCTATAGCATGATATGTGATATCTAAGTCCTTCCCATTCCAATCCTGAGACCCTTCCTATAGCTTGAGATGTGATATCCAACTCCTTCCCATTCCAATTCTGAGACCCTTCCTATACTCTGAGACTTGATATCTCAATGCTTCTAATACCAAACCTGAGACCCGTAATATAACATGAGATGTGATTTCCAAATCCTTCCCATTCCAATCCTGAGACCCTTCCGATATCATGAGATGTGATATCTCAAAGCTTCTAATATGAAACTTGAGACCCTCCCTATAGCATGAGATGTGATATCCAAGTCCTTCCCATTCCAATCCTGAGACCCTTCCTATAGCATGAGATGTGATATCTCAATGCTTCTAATACCAAACCTGAGACCCTTCCTATAACATGAGATGGGAATATCCAACTCCTTCCCAATCCAATCCTGAGACCCTTCCGATAGCAGAGACGTGATATCTCAATGCTTCTACCAAACCTGAGACCCTTTCTTTAGCATGAGATGTGATATCCAAATCCTTCACATTCCAATCCTGAGACCCTTCCTATAGCATGAGATGTGATATCTCAATGCTTCTAATACCAAACCTGAGATCCTTCCTATAAAATGAGATGTGATATCCAATTCCTTCCCATTCCAAACCTGAGACCCTTCCTACTGGATGAGATGTGATATCCAACTCCTTCCCATTCCAACCCTGAGACCCTTCCTATAGCATGAGATGTGATGTCTCAATGCTTCTAATACCAAACCTGAGATCCTTCCTATAACATGAGATGTGATATCCAACTCCTTCCATTCCAATCCTGAGACCCGTCCTATAGCATGAGATGTGATATCTCAATGCTTATACCAAACCTGAGACCCTTCCTATAGCATGAGATGTGATATCCAACTACTTCCCATTCCAATCCTGAGACCCTTCCTATAGCATGAGATGTGATATCTCAATGCTTCTAATACCAAACCTGAGATCCTTCCTCTAACATGAAATGTGATATCCAACTCCTTCCCTTTCAAAACCTAAGAGCCTTTCTATAGCATGAGATGTGATATCCAGGTCCTTCCCATTCCAATCCTTAGACCCTTCCTACAGCATGCAATATGATATCTCAATGATTCTAATAACAAACCTGAGACCCGTCCTATAGCATGAGATATGATATCCAAGTCCTTCCCATTCCAATCCTGCGACCGTCCTATAACATGAAATGTGATATCCAACTCCTTCCCATTCCAACCTGAGACCCTTCCTATAGCATGAGATGGGATATCCAACTTCTTCCAAATCCAATACTGATACCCTTCCGATAGCATGAGACGTGATATCCCAATGCTTCTACCAAACCTGAGACCCATACTATGGCATGAGATGTGATATCAAACTCCTTCCCATTCCAATCCTGAGACCCTTCCTATAGCTTGAGGTGTGATATCCAACTCCTTCCCATTCCAATTCTGAGACCCTTCTTATACCATGAGACTTGATATCTCAATGCTTCTAATACCAAACCTGAGACCCGTCCTATAACATGAGATGTGATATCCAAATCCTTCCCCTTCCAAACCTTAGACCCTTCCTTTATCATGAGATGTGATATCCAACTCCTTCCCGTTCCAAACCTGAGACACTAACTATAGCATATGTGATATCCAACTCCTTCCCATTCCAAACATGAGACCCTTCCTATAGCAAGAAAGTAATATCCAACTCCTACCCATTCCAATCCTGAGACCCTTCCTATAGCAAGAGATGTGATATCCAAATCCTTCCCATTCCAATCCTGAGACCCTTCCTATAACATGAGATGTGATATCCAACTCCTTCCCATTCCAACCTGAGACACTTCCTATAGCATGAGAAGGGATATCCAACTCCTTCCCAATCCAATCCTGAGACCCTTCCGATAGCAGAGATGTGATATCTCAATGCTTATACCAAACCTGAGACCCTTCCTATGGCATGAGATGTGATATCCAACTCCTTGCCATTCAAATCCTGAGACCCTTCCTATAGCATGAGATGTGATATCTCTATGCTTCTAATACCAAACCTGAGACCCTTCCTATAACATGAGATGGGATATCCAACTCCTTCCCATTCCAATCCTGAGACCCTTCCGATAGCAGAGATGTGATATCTCAATGCTTATACCAAACCTGAGAACCTTCCTATGGCCTGAGATGTCATATACAACTCCTTCCCATTCCAATCCTGAGACCCTTCCTTTAGCATGAGATGTGATATCTCAATGCTTATACCAAATCTGAGACCCTTCCTATAGCATGAGATGTGATATCCAATTCCTTCCCATTCCAATCCTGAGACCCTTCCTATAGCATGAGATGTGATATCTCAATGCTTATACCAAACCTGAGAGCCTACCTATAGCATGAGATGTGATATCCAAGTCCATCCCATTCCAATCCTTAGACCCTTCCTACAGCATGCGATGTGATATCTCAATGATTCTAATACCAAACCAGAGACTCTTCCTATAACATGAGATGGGATATCCAACTCCTTCCCATTCCAATCCTGAGCCGCTTCCGATAGCAGAGATGTGATATCTCAATGCTTATACCAAACCTGAGACCCTTCCTATAACATGAGATGTGATATCCAACTCCTTCCCGTTCCAAACCTGAGACCCTAACTATAGCATATGTGATATCCAACTCCTTCCCATTCCAAACATGAGACCCTTCCTATAGCAAGAAAGTAATATCCAACTCCTACCCATTCCAATCCTGAGACCCTTCCTATAGCAAGAGATGTGATATCCAAATCCTTCCCATTCCAATCCTGAGACCCTTCCTATAACATGAGATGTGATATCCAACTCCTTCCTATTCCAACCTGAGACACTTCCTATAGCATGAGAAGGGATATCCAACTCCTTCCCAATCCAATCCTGAGACCCTTCCGATAGCAGAGATGTGATATCTCAATGCTTATACCAAACCTGAGACCCTTCCTATGGCATGAGATGTGATATCCAACTCCTTCCCAATCCAATCCTGAGACCCTTCCGATAGCAGAGACGTGATATCTCAATGCTTCTACCAAACCTGAGACCCTTCCTTTAGCATGAGATGTGATATCCAAATCCTTCACATTCCAATCCTGAGACCCTTCCTATAGCATGAGATATGATATCTCAATACTTCTAATACCAAACGTGAGATCCTTCCGATAACATGAGATGTGATTTCCAAATCCTTCCCCTTCCAAACCTGAGACCCTCCCTTTAGCATGAGATGTGATATCCAACTCCTTCCTATTCCAATCCTGAAACTCTTCTGATAGCATGAGATGTGATATCTCAATGCTTCTAATACCAAACCTGAGATCCTTCCGATAGCATGAGATGTGATATCTCAATGCTTCTAATACCAAACCTGAGATCCTTCCTATAACATGAGATGTGATATCCAAATCCTTCCCCTTCCAAACCTGAGACCCTCCCTTTAGCATGAGATGTGATATCCAACTCCTTCCCATTCCATTCCTGAGACCCTTCTGATAGCATGAGATGTGATATCTCAATGCCTCTAATACCAAACCTGAGATCCTACCTCTAACATGAAATGTGATATCCAACTCTTTCCCCTTCCAAACCTGAGAGCCTTCCTATAGCATGAGATGTGATATCCAAGTCCTTCCCATTCCAATCCTGAGACCCTTCCTATAGCTTGAGATGTGATATCCAACTCCTTCCCATTCCAATTCTGAGACCCTTCCTATACTATGAGACTTGATATCCCAATGCTTCTAATACCAAACGTGAGACCCGTAATATAACATGAGATGTGATATCGAAAGCCTTCCCCTTCCAAACCTTAGACCCTTCCTTTATCATGAGATGTGATATCCAACTCCTTCCCATTCCAATCCTGAGACCCTTCCGATATCATGAGATGAAATATCTCAAAGCTTCTAATATCAAACTTGAGACCCTCCCTATAGCATGAGATGTGATATCCAAGTCCTTCCCATTCCAATCCTGATACCCTTCCTATAGCATGAGATGTGATATCTCAATGCTTCTAATACCAAACCTGAGACCCTTCCTATAACATGAGATGGGAATATCTAACTCCTTCCCATTCCAATCCTGAGACCCTTCCGATAGCAGAGATGTGATATCTCAATGCTTATACCAAACCTGAGATCCTTCCTATAACATGAGATGTGATATCCAACTCCTTCCCATTCCAATCCTGAGACCCTTCCCATAGCATGAGATGTGATATCCAACTCCTTCCCATTCCAATCCTCAGACCCTTCCTATAGCATGAGATGTGATATCTCAATGCTTCTAATATCAAACTTGAGACCCTACCTATAGCATGAGATGTGATATCCAAGTCCTTCCCATTCCAATCCTGAGACACTTCCTATAGCATGAGATGTGATATCCAACTCCTTCCCATTCCAATCCTGAGACCCTTCCTATAGCATGAGATATGATATCTCAATACTTCTAATACCAAACGTGAGATCCTTCCGATAACATGAGATGTGATATCCAAATCCTTCCCCTTCCAAACCTGAGACCCTCCCTTTAGCATGAGATGTGATATCCAACTCCTTCCCATTCCAATCCTGAGACCCTTCTGATAGCATGAGATGTGATATCTCAATGCTTCTAATACCAAACCTGAGATCCTTCCGATAGCATGAGATGTGATATCTCAATGCTTCTAATACCAAACCTCAGATCCTTCCTATAACATGAGATGTGATATCCAAATCCTTCCCCTTCCAAACCTGAGACCCTCCCTTTAGCATGAGATGTGATATCCAACTCCTTCCCATTCCATTCCTGAGACCCTTCTGATAGCATGAGATGTGATATCTCAATGCCTCTAATACCAAACCTGAGATCCTACCTCTAACATGAAATGTGATATCCAACTCTTTCCCCTTCCAAACCTGAGAGCCTTCCTATATCATGAGATGTGATATCCAAGTCCTTCCCATTCCAATCCTGAGACCCTTCCTATAGCTTGAGATGTGATATCCAACTCCTTCCCATTCCAATTCTGAGACCCTTCCTATACTCTGAGACTTGATATCTCAATGCTTCTAATACCAAACCTGAGACCCGTAGTATAACATGAGATATGATATCCAAATCCTTCCCCTTCCAAACCTTAGACCCTTCCTTTATCATGAGATGTGATATCCAACTCCTTCCCATTCCAATCCTGAGACCCTTCCGATATCATGAGATGTGATATCTCAAAGCTTCTAATATCAAACTTGAGACCCTCCCTATAGCATGAGATATGATATCCAAGTCCTTCCCATTCCAATCCTGAGACCCTTCCTATAGCATGAGATGTGATATCTCAATGCTTCTAATACCAAACCTGAGACCCTTCCTATAGCATGAGATGTGATATCCAAGTCCTTCCCATTCCAATCCTGAGACCCTTCCTATAGCATGAGATGTGATATCTCAATGCTTCTAATACCAAACCTGAGACCCTTCCTATAACATGAGATGGGAATATCCAACTCCTTCCCATTCCAATCCTGAGACCCTTCCGATAGCAGAGATGTGATATCTCAATGCTTATACCAAACCTGAGACCCTTCCTATGGCATGAGATGTGATATCCAACTCCTTGCCATTCAAATCCTGAGACCCTTCCTATAGCATGAGAAGGGATATCCAACTCCTTCCCAATCCAATCCTGAGACCCTTCCGATAGCAGAGACATGATATCTCAATGCTTCTACCAAACCTGAGACCCTTCCTTTAGCATGAGATGTGATATCCAAATCCTTCACATTCCAATCCTGAGACCCTTCCTATAGCATGAGATGTGATATCTCAATGCTTCTAATACCAAACCTGAGATCCTTCCTATAACATGAGATGTGATATCCAATTCCTTCCCATTCCAAACCTGAGACCCTTCCTATTGGATGAGTTGTGATATCCAACTCCTTCCCATTCCAACCCTGAGACCCTTCCTATAGCATGAGATGTGATGTCTCAATGCTTCTAATACCAAACCTGAGATCCTTCCTATAACATGAGATGTGATATCCAACTCCTTCCATTCCAATCCTGAGACCCGTCCTATAGCATGAGATGTGATATCTCAATGCTTATACCAAACCTGAGACCCTTCCTATAGCATGAGATGTGATATCCAACTACTTCCCATTCCAATCCTGAGACCCTTCCTATAGCATGGGATGTGATATCTCAATGCTTCTAATACCAAACCTGAGATCCTTCCTCTAACATGAAATGTGATATCCAACTCCTTCCCTTTCCAAACCTAAGAGCCTATCTATAGCATGAGATGTGATATCCAAGTCCTTCCCATTCCAATCCTTAGACCCTTCCTACAGCATGCAATATGATATCTCAATGATTCTAATAACAAACCTGAGACCCGTCCTATAGCATGAGATATGATATCCAAGTCCTTCCCATTCCAATCCTGAGACCCTTCCTATAACATGAGATGTGATATCCAACTCCTTCCCGTTCCAAACCTGAGACCCTTCCTTTAGCATGAGATGTGATATCCAGCTCCTTCCCATTCCAATCCTGAGACACTTCCGATAGCATGAGATGTGATATCTCAATGCTTCTAATATCAAAACTGAGACCCTCCCTATAGCATGATATGTGATATCTAAGTCCTTCCCATTCCAATCCTGAGACACTCCCTATAGCATGAGATGTGATATCCAACTCTTTCCCATTCCAATCCTGAGACCCTTCCTATAGCATGAGATATGATATCTCAATACTTCTAATACCAAACGTGAGATCCTTCCGATAACATGAGATGTGATATCCAAATCCTTCCCCTTCCAAACCTGAGACCCTCCCTTTAGCATGAGATGTGATATCCAACTCCTTCCCCTTCCAATCCTGAGACCCTTCTGATAGCATGAGATGTGATATCTCAATGCTTCTAATACCAAACCTGAGATCCTTCCGATAGCATGAGATGTGATATCTCAATGCTTCCAATACCAAACCTGAGATCCTTCCTATAACATGAGATGTGATATCCAAATCCTTCCCCTTCCAAACCTGAGACCCTCCCTTTAGCATGAGATGTGATATCCAACTCCTTCCCATTCCATTCCTGAGACCCTTCTGATAGCATGAGATGTGATATCTCAATGCCTCTAATACCAAACCTGAGATCCTACCTCTAACATGAAATGTGATATCCAACTCTTTCCCCTTCCAAACCTGAGAGCCTTCCTATAGCATGAGATGTGATATCCAAGTCCTTCCCATTCCAATCCTGAGACCCTTCCTATAGCTTGAGATGTGATATCCAACTCCTTCCCATTCCAATTCTGAGACCCTTCCTATACTCTGAGACTTGATATCTCAATGCTTCTAATACCAAACCTGAGACCCGTAATATAACATGAGATGTGATATCCAAATCCTTCCCATTCCAATCCTGAGACCCTTCCGATATCATGAGATGTGATATCTCAAAGCTTCTAATATGAAACTTGAGACCCTCCCTATAGCATGAGATGTGATATCCAAGTCCTTCCATTTCCAATCCTGAGACCCTTCCTATAGCATGAGATGTGATATCTCAATGCTTCTAATACCAAACCTGAGACCCTTCCTATAACATGAGATGGGAATATCCAACTCCTTCCCATTCCAATCCTGAGACCCTTCCGATAGCAGAGATGTGATATCTCAATGCTTATACCAAACCTGAGACCCTTCCTATGGCATGAGATGTGATATCCAACTCCTTGCCATTCAAATCCTGAGACCCTTCCTATAGCATGAGAAGGGATATCCAACTCCTTCCCAATCCAATCCTGAGACCCTTCCGATAGCAGAGACGTGATATCTCAATGCTTCTACCAAACCTGAGACCCTTCCTTTAGCATGAGATGTGATATCCAAATCCTTCACATTCCAATCCTGAGACCCTTCCTATAGCATGAGATGTGATATCTCAATGCTTCTAATACCAAACCTGAGATCCTTCCTATAACATGAGATGTGATATCCAATTCCTTCCCATTCCAAACCTGAGACCCTTCCTACTGGATGAGATGTGATATCCAACTCCTTCCCATTCCAACCCTGAGACCCTTCCTATAGCATGAGATGTGATGTCTCAATGCTTCTAATACCAAACCTGAGATCCTTCCTATAACATTAGATGTGATATCCAACTCCTTCCATTCCAATCCTGAGACCCGTCCTATAGCATGAGATGTGATATCTCAATGCTTATACCAAACCTGAGACCCTTCCTATAGCATGAGATGTGATATCCAACTACTTCCCATTCCAATCCTGAGACCCTTCCTATAGCATGAGATGTGATATCTCAATGCTTCTAATACCAAACCTGAGATCCTTCCTCTAACATGAAATGTGATATCCAACTCCTACCCATTCCAATCCTGAGACCCTTCCTATAGCAAGAGATGTGATATCCAAATCCTTCCCATTCCAATCCTGAGACCCTTCCTATAACATGAGATGTGATATCCAACTCCTTCCCATTCCAACCTGAGACACTTCCTATAGCATGAGAAGGGATATCCAACTCCTTCCCAATCCAATCCTGAGACCCTTCCGATAGCAGAGATGTGATATCTCAATGCTTATACCAAACCTGAGACCCTTCCTATGGCATGAGATGTGATATCCAACTCCTTGCCATTCAAATCCTGAGACCCTTCCTATAGCATGAGATGTGATATCTCTATGCTTCTAATACCAAACCTGAGACCCTTCCTATAACATGAGATGGGATATCCAACTCCTTCCCATTCCAATCCTGAGACCCTTCCGATAGCAGCGATGTGATATCTCAATGCTTATACCAAACCTGAGAACCTTCCTATGGCCTGAGATGTCATATACAACTCCTTCCCATTCCAATCCTGAGACCCTTCCTTTAGCATGAGATGTGATATCTCAATGCTTATACCAAATCTGAGACCCTTCCTATAGCATGAGATGTGATATCCAATTCCTTCCCATTCCAATCCTGAGACCCTTCCTATAGCATGAGATGTGATATCTCAATGCTTATACCAAACCTGAGAGCCTACCTATAGCATGAGATGTGATATCCAAGTCCATCCCATTCCAATCCTTAGACCCTTCCTACAGCATGCGATGTGATATCTCAATGATTCTAATACCAAACCAGAGACTCTTCCTATAACATGAGATGGGATATCCAACTCCTTCCCATTCCAATCCTGAGCCGCTTCCGATAGCAGAGATGTGATATCTCAATGCTTATACCAAACCTCAGACCCTTCCTATAACATGAGATGTGATATCCAACTCCTTCCCGTTCCAAACCTGAGACACTAACTATAGCATATGTGATATCCAACTCCTTCCCATTCCAAACATGAGACCCTTCCTATAGCAAGAAAGTAATATCCAACTCCTACCCATTCCAATCCTGAGACCCTTCCTATAGCAAGAGATGTGATATCCAAATCCTTCCCATTCCAATCCTGAGACCCTTCCTATAACATGAGATGTGATATCCAATTCCTTCCTATTCCAACCTGAGACACTTCCTATAGCATGAGAAGGGATATCCAACTCCTTCCCAATCCAATCCTGAGACCCTTCCGATAGCAGAGATGTGATATCTCAATGCTTATACCAAACCTGAGACCCTTCCTATGGCATGAGATGTGATATCCAACTCCTTGCCATTCAAATCCTGAGACCCTTCCTATAGCATGAGATGTGATATCTCTATGCTTCTAATACCAAACCTGAGACCCTTCCTATAACATGAGATGGGATATCCAACTCCTTACCATTCCAATCCTGAGACCCTTCCGATAGCAGAGATGTGATATCTCAATGCTTATACCAAACCTGAGAACCTTCCTATGGCCTGAGATGTCATATACAACTCCTTCCCATTCCAATCCTGAGACCCTTCCTTTAGCATGAGATGTGATATCTCAATGCTTATACCAAATCTGAGACCCTTCCTATAGCATGAGATGTGATATCCAATTCCTTCCCATTCCAATCCTGAGACCCTTCCTATAGCATGAGATGTGATATCTCAATGCTTATACCAAACCACCTGAGAGCCTACCTATAGCATGAGATGTGATATCCAAGTCCATCCCATTCCAATCCTTAGACCCTTCCTACAGCATGCAATGTGATATCTCAATGATTCTAATACCAAACCAGAGACTCTTCCTATAACATGAGATGGGATATCCAACTCCTTCCCATTCCAATCCTGAGCCGCATCCGATAGCAGAGATGTGATATCTCAATGCTTATACCAAACCTGAGACCCTTCCTATAACATGAGATATGATATCCAACTCCTTCCCGTTCCAAACCTGAGACACTAACTATAGCATATGTGATATCCAACTCCTTCCCATTCCAAACATGAGACCCTTCCTATAGCAAGAAAGTAATATCCAACTCCTACCCATTCCAATCCTGAGACCCTTCCTATAGCAAGAGATGTGATATCCAAATCCTTCCCATTCCAATCCTGAGACCCTTCCTATAACATGAATGAGATGTGATATCCAACTCCTTCCCATTCCAACCTGAGACACTTCCTATAGCATGAGAAGGGATAACCAACTCCTTCCCAATCCAATCCTGAGACCCTTCCGATAGCAGAGATGTGATATCTCAATGCTTATACCAAACCTGAGACCCTTCCTATGGCATGAGATGTGATATCCAACTCCTTCCCAATCCAATCCTGAGACCCTTCCGATAGCAGAGACGTGATATCTCAATGCTTCTACCAAACCTGAGACCCTTCCTTTAGCATGAGATGTGATATCCAAATCCTTCACATTCCAATCCTGAGACCCTTCCTATAGCATGAGATATGATATCTCAATACTTCTAATACCAAACGTGAGATCCTTCCGATAACATGAGATGTGATATCCAAATCCTTCCCCTTCCAAACCTGAGACCCTCCCTTTAGCATGAGATGTGATATCCAACTCCTTCCTATTCCAATCCTGAAACTCTTCTGATAGCATGAGATGTGATATCTCAATGCTTCTAATACCAAACCTGAGATCCTTCCGATAGCATGAGATGTGATATCTCAATGCTTCTAATACCAAACCTGAGATCCTTCCTATAACATGAGATGTGATATCCAAATCCTTCCCCTTCCAAACCTGAGACCCTCCCTTTAGCATGAGATGTGATATCCAACTCCTTCCCATTCCATTCCTGAGACCCTTCTGATAGCATGAGATGTGATATCTCAATGCCTCTAATACCAAACCTGAGATCCTACCTCTAACATGAAATGTGATATCCAACTCTTTCCCCTTCCAAACCTGAGAGCCTTCCTATAGCATGAGATGTGAAATCCAAGTCCTTCCCATTCCAATCCTGAGACCCTTCCTATAGCTTGAGATGTGATATCCAACTCCTTCCCATTCCAATTCTGAGACCCTTCCTATACTATGAGACTTGATATCTCAATGCTTCTAATACCAAACGTGAGACCCGTAATATAACATGAGATGTGATATCGAAATCCTTCCCCTTCCAAACCTTAGACCCTTCCTTTATCATGAGATGTGATATCCAACTCCTTCCCATTCCAATCCTGAGACCCTTCCGATATCATGAGATGTGATATCTCAAAGCTTCTAATATCAAACTTGAGACCCTCCCTATAGCATGAGATGTGATATCCAAGTCCTTCCCATTCCAATCCTGATACCCTTCCTATAGCATGAGATGTGATATCTCAATGCTTCTAATACCAAACCTGAGACCCTTCCTATAACATGAGATGGGAATATCCAACTCCTTCCCATTCCAATCCTGAGACCCTTCCGATAGCAGAGATGTGATATCTCAATGCTTATACCAAACCTGAGATCCTTCCTATAACATGAGATGTGATATCCAACTCCTTCCCATTCCAATCCTGAGACACTTCCTACAGCATGAGATGTGATATCTCACTGCTTATACCAAACCTGAGACCCTTCCCATAGCATGAGATGTGATATCCAACTCCTTCCCATTCCAATCCTCAGACCCTTCCTATAGCATGAGATGTGATATCTCAATGCTTCTAATATCAAACTTGAGACCCTACCTATAGCATGAGATGTGATATCCAAATCCTTCCCCTTCCAAACCTGAGACCCTCCCTTTAGCTTGAGATGTGATATCCAACTCCTTCCCATTCCAATCCTGAGACCCTTCCTATAGCATGAGATATGATATCTCAATACTTCTAATACCAAACGTGAGATCCTTCCGATAACATGAGATGTGATATCCAAATCCTTCCCCTTCCAAACCTGAGACCCTCCCTTTAGCTTGAGATGTGATATCCAACTCCTTCCCATTCCAATTCTGAGACCCTTCCTATACTATGAGACTTGATATCTCAATGCTTCTAATACCAAACGTGAGACCCGTAATATAACATGAGATGTGATATCGAAATCCTTCCCCTTCCAAACCTTAGACCCTTCCTTTATCATGAGATGTGATATCCAACTCCTTCCCATTCCAATCCTGAGACCCTTCCGATATCATGAGATGTGATATCTCAAAGCTTCTAATATCAAACTTGAGACCCTCCCTATAGCATGAGATGTGATATCCAAGTCCTTCCCATTCCAATCCTGATACCCTTCCTATAGCATGAGATGTGATATCTCAATGCTTCTAATACCAAACCTGAGACCCTTCCTATAACATGAGATGGGAATATCCAACTCCTTCCCATTCCAATCCTGAGACCCTTCCGATAGCAGAGATGTGATATCTCAATGCTTATACCAAACCTGAGATCCTTCCTATAACATGAGATGTGATATCCAAGTCCTTCCCATTCCAATCCTGAGACACTTCCTATAGCATGAGATGTGATATCCAACTCCTTCCCATTCCAATCCTGAGACCCTTCCTATAGCATGAGATATGATATCTCAATACTTCTAATACCAAACGTGAGATCCTTCCGATAACATGAGATGTGATATCCAAATCCTTCCCCTTCCAAACCTGAGACCCTCCCTTTAGCATGAGATGTGATATCCAACTCCTTCCCATTCCAATCCTGAGACCCTTCTGATAGCATGAGATGTGATATCTCAATGCTTCTAATACCAAACCTGAGATCCTTCCGATAGCATGAGATGTGATATCTCAATGCTTCTAATACCAAACCTCAGATCCTTCCTATAACATGAGATGTGATATCCAAATCCTTCCCCTTCCAAACCTGAGACCCTCCCTTTAGCATGAGATGTGATATCCAACTCCTTCCCATTCCATTCCTGAGACCCTTCTGATAGCATGAGATGTGATATCTCAATGCCTCTAATACCAAACCTGAGATCCTACCTCTAACATGAAATGTGATATCCAACTCTTTCCCCTTCCAAACCTGAGAGCCTTCCTATATCATGAGATGTGATATCCAAGTCCTTCCCATTCCAATCCTGAGACCCTTCCTATAGCTTGAGATGTGATATCCAACTCCTACCCATTCCAATTCTGAGACCCTTCCTATACTCTGAGACTTGATATCTCAATGCTTCTAATACCAAACCTGAGACCCGTAGTATAACATGAGATATGATATCCAAATCCTTCCCCTTCCAAACCTTAGACCCTTCCTTTATCATGAGATGTGATATCCAACTCCTTCCCATTCCAATCCTGAGACCCTTCCGATATCATGAGATGTGATATCTCAAAGCTTCTAATATCAAACTTGAGACCCTCCCTATAGCATGAGATGTGATATCCAAGTCCTTCCCATTCCAATCCTGAGACCCTTCCTATAGCATGAGATGTGATATCTCAATGCTTCTAATACCAAACCTGAGACCCTTCCTATAGCATGAGATGTGATATCCAAGTCCTTCCCATTCCAATCCTGAGACCCTTCGTATAGCATGAGATGTGATATCTCAATGCTTCTAATACCAAACCTGAGACCCTTCCTATAACATGAGATGGGAATATCCAACTCCTTCCCATTCCAATCCTGAGACCCTTCCAATAGCAGAGATGTGATATCTCAATGCTTATACCAAACCTGAGACCCTTCCTATGGCATGAGATGTGATATCCAACTCCTTGCCATTCAAATCCTGAGACCCTTCCTATAGCATGAGAAGGGATATCCAACTCCTTCCCAATCCAATCCTGAGACCCTTCCGATAGCAGAGACGTGATATCTCAATGCTTCTACCAAACCTGAGACCCTTCCTTTAGCATGAGATGTGATATCCAAATCCTTCACATTCCAATCCTGAGACCCTTCCTATAGCATGAGATGTGATATCTCAATGCTTCTAATACCAAACCTGAGATCCTTCCTATAACATGAGATGTGATATCCAATTCCTTCCCATTCCAAACCTGAGACCCTTCCTATTGGATGAGTTGTGATATCCAACTCCTTCCCATTCCAACCCTGAGACCCTTCCTATAGCATGAGATGTGATGTCTCAATGCTTCTAATACCAAACCTGAGATCCTTCCTATAACATGAGATGTGATATCCAACTCCTTCCATTCCAATCTTGAGACCCGTCCTATAGCATGAGATGTGATATCTCAATGCTTATACCAAACCTGAGACCCTTCCTATAGCATGAGATGTGATATCCAACTACTTCCCATTCCAATCCTGAGACCCTTCCTATAGCATGGGATGTGATATCTCAATGCTTCTAATACCAAACCTGAGATCCTTCCTCTAACATGAAATGTGATATCCAACTCCTTCCCTTTCCAAACCTAAGAGCCTATCTATAGCATGAGATGTGATATCCAAGTCCTTCCCATTCCAATCCTTAGACCCTTCCTACAGCATGCAATATGATATCTCAATGATTCTAATAACAAACCTGAGACCCGTCCTATAGCATGAGATATGATATCCAAGTCCTTCCCATTCCAATCCTGAGACCCTTCCTATAACATGAGATGTGATATCCAACTCCTTCCCGTTCCAAACCTGAGACCCTTCCTTTAGCATGAGATGTGATATCCAGCTCCTTCCCATTCCAATCCTGAGACACTTCCGATAGCATGAGATGTGATATCTCAATGCTTCTAATATCAAAACTGAGACCCTCCCTATAGCATGATATGTGATATCTAAGTCCTTCCCATTCCAATCCTGAGACACTCCCTATAGCATGAGATGTGATATCCAACTCTTTCCCATTCCAATCCTGAGACCCTTCCTATAGCATGAGATATGATATCTCAATACTTCTAATACCAAACGTGAGATCCTTCCGATAACATGAGATGTGATATCCAAATCCTTCCCCTTCCAAACCTGAGACCCTCCCTTTAGCATGAGATGTGATATCCAACTCCTTCCCATTCCAATCCTGAGACCCTTCTGATAGCATGAGATGTGATATCTCAATGCTTCTAATACCAAACCTGAGATCCTTCCGATAGCATGAGATGTGATATCTCAATGCTTCTAATACCAAACCTCAGATCCTTCCTATAACATGAGATGTGATATCCAAATCCTTCCCCTTCCAAACCTGAGACCCTCCCTTTAGCATGAGATGTGATATCCAACTCCTTCCCATTCCATTCCTGAGACCCTTCTGATAGCATGAGATGTGATATCTCAATGCCTCTAATACCAAACCTGAGATCCTACCTCTAACATGAAATGTGATATCCAACTCTTTCCCCTTCCAAACCTGAGAGCCTTCCTATATCATGAGATGTGATATCCAAGTCCTTCCCATTCCAATCCTGAGACCCTTCCTATAGCTTGAGATGTGATATCCAACTCCTTCCCATTCCAATTCTGAGACCCTTCCTATACTCTGAGACTTGATATCTCAATGCTTCTAATACCAAACCTGAGACCCGTAGTATAACATGAGATATGATATCCAAATCCTTCCCCTTCCAAACCTTAGACCCTTCCTTTATCATGAGATGTGATATCCAACTCCTTCCCATTCCAATCCTGAGACCCTTCCGATATCATGAGATGTGATATCTCAAAGCTTCTAATATCAAACTTGAGACCCTCCCTATAGCATGAGATATGATATCCAAGTCCTTCCCATTCCAATCCTGAGACCCTTCCTATAGCATGAGATGTGATATCTCAATGCTTCTAATACCAAACCTGAGACCCTTCCTATAGCATGAGATGTGATATCCAAGTCCTTCCCATTCCAATCCTGAGACCCTTCCTATAGCATGAGATGTGATATCTCAATGCTTCTAATACCAAACCTGAGACCCTTCCTCTAACATGAGATGGGAATATCCAACTCCTTCCCATTCCAATCCTGAGACCCTTCCGATAGCAGAGATGTGATATCTCAATGCTTATACCAAACCTGAGACCCTTCCTATGGCATGAGATGTGATATCCAACTCCTTGCCATTCAAATCCTGAGACCCTTCCTATAGCATGAGAAGGGATATCCAACTCCTTCCCAATCCAATCCTGAGACCCTTCCGATAGCAGAGACATGATATCTCAATGCTTCTACCAAACCTGAGACCCTTCCTTTAGCATGAGATGTGATATCCAAATCCTTCACATTCCAATCCTGAGACCCTTCCTATAGCATGAGATGTGATATCTCAATGCTTCTAATACCAAACCTGAGATCCTTCCTATAACATGAGATGTGATATCCAATTCCTTCCCATTCCAAACCTGAGACCCTTCCTATTGGATGAGTTGTGATATCCAACTCCTTCCCATTCCAACCCTGAGACCCTTCCTATAGCATGAGATGTGATGTCTCAATGCTTCTAATACCAAACCTGAGATCCTTCCTATAACATGAGATGTGATATCCAACTCCTTCCATTCCAATCCTGAGACCCGTCCTATAGCATGAGATGTGATATCTCAATGCTTATACCAAACCTGAGACCCTTCCTATAGCATGAGATGTGATATCCAACTACTTCCCATTCCAATCCTGAGACCCTTCCTATAGCATGGGATGTGATATCTCAATGCTTCTAATACCAAACCTGAGATCCTTCCTCTAACATGAAATGTGATATCCAACTCCTTCCCTTTCCAAACCTAAGAGCCTATCTATAGCATGAGATGTGATATCCAAGTCCTTCCCATTCCAATCCTTAGACCCTTCCTACAGCATGCAATATGATATCTCAATGATTCTAATAACAAACCTGAGACCCGTCCTATAGCATGAGATATGATATCCAAGTCCTTCCCATTCCAATAATGAGACCCTTCCTATAACATGAGATGTGATATCCAACTCCTTCCCGTTCCAAACCTGAGACCCTTCCTTTAGCATGAGATGTGATATCCAGCTCCTTCCCATTCCAATCCTGAGACACTTCCGATAGCATGAGATGTGATATCTCAATGCTTCTAATATCAAAACTGAGACCCTCCATATAGCATGATATGTGATATCTAAGTCCTTCCCATTCCAATCCTGAGACACTCCCTATAGCATGAGATGTGATATCCAACTCTTTCCCATTCCAATCCTGAGACCCTTCCTATAGCATGAGATATGATATCTCAATACTTCTAATACCAAACGTGAGATCCTTCCGATAACATGAGATGTGATATCCAAATCCTTCCCCTTCCAAACCTGAGACCCTCCCTTTAGCATGAGATGTGATATCCAACTCCTTCCCATTCCAATCCTGAGACCCTTCTGATAGCATGAGATGTGATATCTCAATGCTTCTAATACCAAACCTGAGATCCTTCCGATAGCATGAGATGTGATATCTCAATGCTTCTAATACCAAACCTGAGATCCTTCCTATAACATGAGATGTGATATCCAAATCCTTCCCCTTCCAAACCTGAGACCCTCCCTTTAGCATGAGATGTGATATCCAACACCTTCCCATTCCATTCCTGAGACCCTTCTGATAGCATGAGATGTGATATCTCAATGCCTCTAATACCAAACCTGAGATCCTACCTCTAACATGAAATGTGATATCCAACTCTTTCCCCTTCCAAACCTGAGAGCCTTCCTATAGCATGAGATGTGATATCCAAGTCCTTCCCATTCCAATCCTGAGACCCTTCCTATAGCTTGAGATGTGATATCCAACTCCTTCCCATTCCAATTCTGAGACCCTTCCTATACTCTGAGACTTGATATCTCAATGCTTCTAATACCAAACATGAGACCCGTAATATAACATGAGATGTGATATCCAAATCCTTCCCATTCCAATCCTGAGACCCTTCCGATATCATGAGATGTGATATCTCAAAGCTTCTAATATGAAACTTGAGACCCTCCCTATAGCATGAGATGTGATATCCAAGTCCTTCCATTTCCAATCCTGAGACCCTTCCTATAGCATGAGATGTGATATCCAACTCCTTCCCATTCCAATTCTGAGACCCTTCCTATACTCTGAGACTTGATATCTCAATGCTTCTAATACCAAACCTGAGACCCTTCCTATAACATGAGATGTGATATCCAAATCCTTCCCATTCCAATCCTGAGACCCTTCCGATAGCAGAGATGTGATATCTCAATGCTTATACCAAACCTGAGACCCTTCCTATGGCATGAGATGTGATATCCAACTCCTTGCCATTCAAATCCTGAGACCCTTCCTATAGCATGAGAAGGGATATCCAACTCCTTCCCAATCCAATCCTGAGACCCTTCCGATAGCAGAGACGTGATATCTCAATGCTTCTACCAAACCTGAGACCCTTCCTTTAGCATGAGATGTGATATCCAAATCCTTCACATTCCAATCCTGAGACCCTTCCTATAGCATGAGATGTGATATCTCAATGCTTCTAATACCAAACCTGAGATCCTTCCTATAACATGAGATGTGATATCCAATTCCTTCCCATTCCAAACCTGAGACCCTTCCTACTGGATGAGATGTGATATCCAACTCCTTCCCATTCCAACCCTGAGACCCTTCCTATAGCATGAGATGTGATGTCTCAATGCTTCTAATACCAAACCTGAGATCCTTCCTATAACATGAGATGTGATATCCAACTCCTTCCATTCCAATCCTGAGACCCGTCCTATAGCATGAGATGTGATATCTCAATGCTTATACCAAACCTGAGACCCTTCCTATAGCATGAGATGTGATATCCAACTACTTCCCATTCCAATCCTGAGACCCTTCCTATAGCATGAGATGTGATATCTCAATGCTTCTAATACCAAACATGAGATCCTTCCTCTAACATGAAATGTGATATCCAACTCCTACCCATTCCAATCCTGAGACCCTTCCTATAGCAAGAGATGTGATATCCAAATCCTTCCCATTCCAATCCTGAGACCCTTCCTATAACATGAGATGTGATATCCAACTCCTTCCCATTCCAACCTGAGACACTTCCTATAGCATGAGAAGGGATATCCAACTCCTTCCCAATCCAATCCTGAGACCCTTCCGATAGCAGAGATGTGATATCTCAATGCTTATACCAAACCTGAGACCCTTCCTATAGCATGAGATGTGATATCCAATTCCTTCCCATTCCAATCCTGAGACCCTTCCTATAGCATGAGATGTGATATCTCAATGCTTATACCAAACCTGAGAGCCTACCTATAGCATGAGATGTGATATCCAAGTCCATCCCATTCCAATCCTTAGACCCTTCCTACAGCATGCGATGTGATATCTCAATGATTCTAATACCAAACCAGAGACTCTTCCTATAACATGAGATGGGATATCCAACTCCTTCCCATTCCAATCCTGAGCCGCTTCCGATAGCAGAGATGTGATATCTCAATGCTTATACCAAACCTGAGACCCTTCCTATAACATGAGATGTGATATCCAACTCCTTCCCGTTCCAAACCTGAGACACTAACTATAGCATATGTGATATCCAACTCCTTCCCATTCCAAACATGAGACCCTTCCTATAGCAAGAAAGTAATATCCAACTCCTACCCATTCCAATCCTGAGACCCTTCCTATAGCAAGAGATGTGATATCCAAATCCTTCCCATTCCAATCCTGAGACCCTTCCTATAACATGAGATGTGATATCCAATTCCTTCCTATTCCAAAATGAGACACTTCCTATAGCATGAGAAGGGATATCCAACTCCTTCCCAATCCAATCCTGAGACCCTTCCGATAGCAGAGATGTGATATCTCAATGCTTATACCAAACCTGAGACCCTTCCTATGGCATGAGATGTGATATCCAACTCCTTGCCATTCAAATCCTGAGACCCTTCCTATAGCATGAGATGTGATATCTCTATGCTTCTAATACCAAACCTGAGACCCTTCCTATAACATGAGATGGGATATCCAACTCCTTACCATTCCAATCCTGAGACCCTTCCGATAGCAGAGATGTGATATCTCAATGCTTATACCAAACCTGAGAACCTTCCTATGGCCTGAGATGTCATATACAACTCCTTCCCATTCCAATCCTGAGACCCTTCCTTTAGCATGAGATGTGATATCTCAATGCTTATACCAAATCTGAGACCCTTCCTATAGCATGAGATGTGATATCCAATTCCTTCCCATTCCAATCCTGAGACCCTTCCTATAGCATGAGATGTGATATCTCAATGCTTATACCAAACCACCTGAGAGCCTACCTATAGCATGAGATGTGATATCCAAGTCCATCCCATTCCAATCCTTAGACCCTTCCTACAGCATGCGATGTGATATCTCAATGATTCTAATACCAAACCAGAAACTCTTCCTATAACATGAGATGGGATATCCAACTCCTTCCCATTCCAATCCTGAGCCGCATCCGATAGCAGAGATGTGATATCTCAATGCTTATACCAAACCTGAGACCCTTCCTATAACATGAGATATGATATCCAACTCCTTCCCGTTCCAAACCTGAGACACTAACTATAGCATATGTGATATCCAACTCCTTCCCATTCCAAACATGAGACCCTTCCTATAGCAAGAAAGTAATATCCAACTCCTACCCATTCCAATCCTGAGACCCTTCCTATAGCAAGAGATGTGATATCCAAATCCTTCCCATTCCAATCCTGAGACCCTTCCTATAACATGAATGAGATGTGATATCCAACTCCTTCCCATTCCAACCTGAGACACTTCCTATAGCATGAGAAGGGATAACCAACTCCTTCCCAATCCAATCCTGAGACCCTTCCGATAGCAGAGATGTGATATCTCAATGCTTATACCAAACCTGAGACCCTTCCTATGGCATGAGATGTGATATCCAACTCCTTCCCAATCCAATCCTGAGACCCTTCCGATAGCAGAGACGTGATATCTCAATGCTTCTACCAAACCTGAGACCCTTCCTTTAGCATGAGATGTGATATCCAAATCCTTCACATTCCAATCCTGAGACCCTTCCTATAGCATGAGATATGATATCTCAATACTTCTAATACCAAACGTGAGATCCTTCCGATAACATGAGATGTGATATCCAAATCCTTCCCCTTCCAAACCTGAGACCCTCCCTTTAGCATGAGATGTGATATCCAACTCCTTCCTATTCCAATCCTGAAACTCTTCTGATAGCATGAGATGTGATATCTCAATGCTTCTAATACCAAACCTGAGATCCTTCCGATAGCATGAGATGTGATATCTCAATGCTTCTAATACCAAACCTGAGATCCTTCCTATAACATGAGATGTGATATCCAAATCCTTCCCCTTCCAAACCTGAGACCCTCCCTTTAGCATGAGATGTGATATCCAACTCCTTCCCATTCCATTCCTGAGACCCTTCTGATAGCATGAGATGTGATATCTCAATGCCTCTAATACCAAACCTGAGATCCTACCTCTAACATGAAATGTGATATCCAACTCTTTCCCCTTCCAAACCTGAGAGCCTTCCTATAGCATGAGATGTGATATCCAAGTCCTTCCCATTCCAATCCTGAGACCCTTCCTATAGCTTGAGATGTGATATCCAACTCCTTCCCATTCCAATTCTGAGACCCTTCCTATACTATGAGACTTGATATCTCAATGCTTCTAATACCAAACGTGAGACCCGTAATATAACATGAGATGTGATATCGAAATCCTTCCCCTTCCAAACCTTAGACCCTTCCTTTATCATGAGATGTGATATCCAACTCCTTCCCATTCCAATCCTGAGACCCTTCCGATATCATGAGATGTGATATCTCAAAGCTTCTAATATCAAACTTGAGACCCTCCCTATAGCATGAGATGTGATATCCAAGTCCTTCCCATTCCAATCCTGATACCCTTCCTATAGCATGAGATGTGATATCTCAATGCTTCTAATACCAAACCTGAGACCCTTCCTATAACATGAGATGGGAATATCCAACTCCTTCCCATTCCAATCCTGAGACCCTTCCGATAGCAGAGATGTGATATCTCAATGCTTATACCAAACCTGAGATCCTTCCTATAACATGAGATGTGATATCCAACTCCTTCCCATTCCAATCCTGAGACACTTCCTACAGCATGAGATGTGATATCTCACTGCTTATACCAAACCTGAGACCCTTCCCATAGCATGAGATGTGATATCCAACTCCTTCCCATTCCAATCCTCAGACCCTTCCTATAGCATGAGATGTTATATCTCAATGCTTCTAATATCAAACTTGAGACCCTACCTATAGCATGAGATGTGATATCCAAATCCTTCCCCTTCCAAACCTGAGACCCTCCCTTTAGCTTGAGATGTGATATCCAACTCCTTCCCATTCCAATCCTGAGACCCTTCCTATAGCATGAGATATGATATCTCAATACTTCTAATACCAAACGTGAGATCCTTCCGATAACATGAGATGTGATATCCAAATCCTTCCCCTTCCAAACCTGAGAACCTCCCTTTAGCTTGAGATGTGATATCCAACTCCTTCCCATTCCAATTCTGAGACCTTTCCTATACTATGAGACTTGATATCTCAATGCTTCTAATACCAAACGTGAGACCCGTAATATAACATGAGATGTGATATCGAAATCCTTCCCCTTCCAAACCTTAGACCCTTCCTTTATCATGAGATGTGATATCCAACTCCTTCCCATTCCAATCCTGAGACCCTTCCGATATCATGAGATGTGATATCTCAAAGCTTCTAATATCAAACTTGAGACCCTCCCTATAGCATGAGATGTGATATCCAAGTCCTTCCCATTCCAATCCTGATACCCTTCCTATAGCATGAGATGTGATATCTCAATGCTTCTAATACCAAACCTGAGACCCTTCCTATAACATGAGATGGGAATATCCAACTCCTTCCCATTCCAATCCTGAGACCCTTCCGATAGCAGAGATGTGATATCTCAATGCTTATACCAAACCTGAGATCCTTCCTATAACATGAGATGTGATATCCAAGTCCTTCCCATTCCAATCCTGAGACACTTCCTATAGCATGAGATGTGATATCCAACTCCTTCCCATTCCAATCCTGAGACCCTTCCTATAGCATGAGATATGATATCTCAATACTTCTAATACCAAACGTGAGATCCTTCCGATAACATGAGATGTGATATCCAAATCCTTCCCCTTCCAAACCTGAGACCCTCCCTTTAGCATGAGGTGTGATATCAAACTCCTTCCCATTCCAATCCTGAGACCCTTCTGATAGCATGAGATGTGATATCTCAATGCTTCTAATACCAAACCTGAGATCCTTCTGATAGCATGAGATGTGATATCTCAATGCTTCTAATACCAAACCTCAGATCCTTCCTATAACATGAGATGTGATATGCAAATCCTTCCCCTTCCAAACCTGAGACCCTCCCTTTAGCATGAGATGTGATATCCAACTCCTTCCCATTCCATTCCTGAGACCCTTCTGATAGCATGAGATGTGATATCTCAATGCCTCTAATACCAAACCTGAGATCCTACCTCTAACATGAAATGTGATATCCAACTCTTTCCCCTTCCAAACCTGAGAGCCTTCCTATATCATGAGATGTGATATCCAAGTCCTTCCCATTCCAATCCTGAGACCCTTCCTATAGCTTGAGATGTGATATCCAAGTCCTTCCCATTCCAATTCTGAGACCCTTCCTATACTCTGAGACTTGATATCTCAATGCTTCTAATACCAAACCTGAGACCCGTAGTATAACATGAGATATGATATCCAAATCCTTCCCCTTCCAAACCTTAGACCCTTCCTTTATCATGAGATGTGATATCCAACTCCTTCCCATTCCAATCCTGAGACCCTTCCGATATCATGAGATGTGATATCTCAAAGCTTCTAATATCAAACTTGAGACCCTCCCTATAGCATGAGATGTGATATCCAAGTCCTTCCCATTCCAATCCTGAGACCCTTCCTATAGCATGATATGTGATATCTCAATGCTTCTAATACCAAACCTGAGACCCTTCCTATAGCATGAGATGTGATATCCAAGTCCTTCCCATTCCAATCCTGAGACCCTTCCTATAGCATGAGATGTGATATCTCAATGCTTCTAATACCAAACCTGAGACCCTTCCTATAACATGAGATGGGAATATCCAACTCCTTCCCATTCCAATCCTGAGACCCTTCCGATAGCAGAGATGTGATATCTCAATGCTTATACCAAACCTGAGACCCTTCCTATGGCATGAGATGTGATATCCAACTCCTTGCCATTCAAATCCTGAGACCCTTCCTATAGCATGAGAAGGGATATCCAACTCCTTCCCAATCCAATCCTGAGACCCTTCCGATAGCAGAGACGTGATATCTCAATGCTTCTACCAAACCTGAGACCCTTCCTTTAGCATGAGATGTGATATCCAAATCCTTCACATTCCAATCCTGAGACCCTTCCTATAGCATGAGATGTGATATCTCAATGCTTCTAATACCAAACCTGAGATCCTTCCTATAACATGAGATGTGATATCCAATTCCTTCCCATTCCAAACCTGAGACCCTTCCTATTGGATGAGTTGTGATATCCAACTCCTTCCCATTCCAACCCTGAGACCCTTCCTATAGCATGAGATGTGATGTCTCAATGTTTCTAATACCAAACCTGAGATCCTTCCTATAACATGAGATGTGATATCCAACTCCTTCCATTCCAATCTTGAGACCCGTCCTATAGCATGAGATGTGATATCCCAATGCTTATACCAAACCTGAGACCCTTCCTATAGCATGAGATGTGATATCCAACTACTTCCCATTCCAATCCTGAGACCCTTCCTATAGCATGGGATGTGATATCTCAATGCTTCTAATACCAAACCTGAGATCCTTCCTCTAACATGAAATGTGATATCCAACTCCTTCCCTTTCCAAACCTAAGAGCCTATCTATAGCATGAGATGTGATATCCAAGTCCTTCCCATTCCAATCCTTAGACCCTTCCGATAGCATGAGATGTGATATCTCAATAATTCTAATAACAAACCTGAGACCCGTCCTATAGCATGAGATATGATATCCAAGTCCTTCCCATTCCAATCCTGAGACCCTTCCTATAACATGAGATGTGATATCCAACTCCTTCCCGTTCCAAACCTAAGACCCTTCCTTTAGCATGAGATGTGATATCCAGCTCCTTCCCATTCCAATCCTGAGACACTTCCGATAGCATGAGATGTGATATCTCAATGCTTCTAATATCAAAACTGAGACCCTCCCTATAGCATGATATGTGATATCTAAGTCCTTCCCATTCCAATCCTGAGACACTCCCTATAGCATGAGATGTGATATCCAACTCTTTCCCATTCCAATCCTGAGACCCTTCCTATAGCATGAGATATGATATCTCAATACTTCTAATACCAAACGTGAGATCCTTCCGATAACATGAGATGTGATATCCAAATCCTTCCCCTTCCAAACCTGAGACCCTCCCTTTAGCATGAGATGTGATATCCAACTCCTTCCCATTCCAATCCTGAGACCCTTCTGATAGCATGAGATGTGATATCTCAATGCTTCTAATACCAAACCTGAGATCCTTCCGATAGCATGAGATGTGATATCTCAATGCTTCTAATACCAAACCTGAGATCCTTCCTATAACATGAGATGTGATATCCAAATCCTTCCCCTTCCAAACCTGAGACCCTCCCTTTAGCATGAGATGTGATATCCAAATCCTTCACATTCCAATCCTGAGACCCTTCCGATAGCATGAGATGTGATATCTCAATGCTTCTACCAAACCTGAGACCCTTCCTTTAGCATGAGATGTGATATCCAAATCCTTCACATTCCAATCCTGAGACCCTTCCTATAGCATGAGATGTGATATCTCAATGCTTCTAATACCAAACCTGAGATCCTTCCTATAACATGAGATGTGATATCCAATTCCTTCCCATTCCAAACCTGAGACCCTTCCTATTGGATGAGTTGTGATATCCAACTCCTTCCCATTCCAACCCTGAGACCCTTCCTATAGCATGAGATGTGATGTCTCAATGCTTCTAATACCAAACCTGAGATCCTTCCTATAACATGAGATGTGATATCCAACTCCTTCCATTCCAATCCTGAGACCCGTCCTATAGCATGAGATGTGATATCTCAATGCTTATACCAAACCTGAGACCCTTCCTATAGCATGAGATGTGATATCCAACTACTTCCCATTCCAATCCTGAGACCCTTCCTATAGCATGGGATGTGATATCTCAATGCTTCTAATACCAAACCTGAGATCCTTCCTCTAACATGAAATGTGATATCCAACTCCTTCCCTTTCCAAACCTAAGAGCCTATCTATAGCATGAGATGTGATATCCAAGTCCTTCCCATTCCAATCCTTAGACCCTTCCTACAGCATGCAATATGATATCTCAATGATTCTAATAACAAACCTGAGACCCGTCCTATAGCATGAGATATGATATCCAAGTCCTTCCCATTCCAATCCTGAGACCCTTCCTATAACATGAGATGTGATATCCAACTCCTTCCCGTTCCAAACCTGAGACCCTTCCTTTAGCATGAGATGTGATATCCAGCTCCTTCCCATTCCAATCCTGAGACACTTCCGATAGCATGAGATGTGATATCTCAATGCTTCTAATATCAAAACTGAGACCCTCCCTATAGCATGATATGTGATATCTAAGTCCTTCCCATTCCAATCCTGAGACACTCCCTATAGCATGAGATGTGATATCCAACTCTTTCCCATTCCAATCCTGAGACCCTTCCTATAGCATGAGATATGATATCTCAATACTTCTAATACCAAACGTGAAATCCTTCCGATAACATGAGATGTGATATCCAAATCCTTCCCCTTCCAAACCTGAGACCCTCCCTTTAGCATGAGATGTGATATCCAACTCCTTCCCATTCCAATCCTGAGACCCTTCTGATAGCATGAGATGTGATATCTCAATGCTTCTAATACCAAACCTGAGATCCTTCCGATAGCATGAGATGTGATATCTCAATGCTTCTAATACCAAACCTGAGATCCTTCCTATAACATGAGATGTGATATCCAAATCCTTCCCCTTCCAAACCTGAGACCCTCCCTTTAGCATGAGATGTGATATCCAACTCCTTCCCATTCCAATTCTGAGACCCTTCCTATACTCTGAGACTTGATATCTCAATGCTTCTAATACCAAACCTGAGATCCTACCTCTAACATGAAATGTGATATCCAACTCTTTCCCCTTCCAAACCTGAGAGCCTTCCTATAGCATGAGATGTGATATCCAAGTCCTTCCCATTCCAATCCTGAGACCCTTCCTATAGCTTGAGATGTGATATCCAACTCCTTCCCATTCCAATTCTGAGACCCTTCCTATACTCTGAGACTTGATATCTCAATGCTTCTAATACCAAACCTGAGACCCGTAATATAACATGAGATGTGATATCCAAATCCTTCCCATTCCAATCCTGAGACCCTTCCGATATCATGAGATGTGATATCTCAAAGCTTCTAATATGAAACTTGAGACCCTCCCTATAGCATGAGATGTGATATCCAAGTCCTTCCCATTCCAATCCTGAGACCCTTCCTATAGCATGAGATGTGATATCTCAATGCTTCTAATACCAAACCTGAGACCCTTCCTATAACATGAGATGGGAATATCCAACTCCTTCCCATTCCAATCCTGAGACCCTTCCGATAGCAGAGATGTGATATCTCAATGCTTATACCAAACCTGAGACCCTTCCTATGGCATGAGATGTGATATCCAACTCCTTGCCATTCAAATCCTGAGACCCTTCCTATAGCATGAGATGTGATATCTCAATGCTTCTACCAAACCTGAGACCCTTCCTTTAGCATGAGATGTGATATCCAAATCCTTCACATTCCAATCCTGAGACCCTTCCTATAGCATGAGATGTGATATCTCAATGCTTCTAATACCAAACCTGAGATCCTTCCTATAACATGAGATGTGATATCCAATTCCTTCCCATTCCAAACCTGAGACCCTTCCTACTGGATGAGATGTGATATCCAACTCCTTCCCATTCCAACCCTGAGACCCTTCCTATAGCATGAGATGTGATATCTCAATGCTTCTAATACCAAACCTGAGATCCTTCCTCTAACATGAGATGTGATATCCAACTCCTTCCATTCCAATCCTGAGACCCGTCCTATAGCATGAGATGTGATATCTCAATGCTTATACCAAACCTGAGACCCTTCCTATAGCATGAGATGTGATATCTCAATGCTTCTAATACCAAACCTGAGATCCTTCCTCTAGCATGAAATGTGATATCCAACTCCTTCCCTTTCCAAACCTAAGAGCCTATCTATAGCATGAGATGTGATATCCAGGTCCTTCCCATTCCAATCCTTAGACCCTTCCTACAGCATGCAATATGATATCTCAATGATTCTAATAACAAACCTGAGACCCGTCCTATAGCATGAGATATGATATCCAAGTCCTTCCCATTCCAATCCTGCGACCCTTCCTATAACATGAAATGTGATATCCAACTTCTTCCAAATCCAATACTGATACCCTTCCGATAGCATGAGACGTGATATCCCAATGCTTCTACCAAACCTGAGACCCATACTATGGCATGAGATGTGATATCAAACTCCTTCCCATTCCAATCCTGAGACCCTTCCTATAGCTTGAGGTGTGATATCCAACTCCTTCCCATTCCAATTCTGAGACCCGTCTTATACCATGAGACTTGATATCTCAATGCTTCTAATAGCAAACCTGAGACCCGTCCTATAACATGAGATGTGATATCCAAATCCTTCCCCTTCCAAACCTTAGACCCTTCCTTTATCATGAGATGTGATATCCAACTCCTTCCCATTCCAATCCTGAGACCCTTCCGATATCATGAGATTTGTTATCTCAATGCTTCTAATATCAAACTTGAGACCCTCCCTATAGCATGAGATGTGACATCCAAGTCCTTCCCATTCCAATCCTGAGACCCTTCCTATAGCATGAGATGTGATATCTCTATGCTTCTAATACCAAACCTGAGGCCCTTCCTATAACATGAGATGGGATATCCAACTCCTTCCCATTCCAATCCTGAGACCTTTCCGATAGCAGAGATGTGATATCTCAATGCTTATACCAAACCTGAGAACCTTGCTATGGCCTGAGATGTCATATACAACTCCTTCCCATTCCAATCCTGAGACCCTTCCTTTAGCATGAGATGTGATATCTCAATGCTTATACCAAACCTGAGAGCCTACCTATAGCATGAGATGTGATATCCAAGTCCATCCCATTCCAATCCCTAGACCCTTCCTACAGCATGCGATGTGATATCTCAATGATTCTAATACCAAACCAGAGACTCTTCCTATAACATTAGATGGGATATCCAACTCCTTCCCATTCCAATCCTGAGCCGCTTCCGATAGCAGAGATGTGATATCTCAATGCTTATACCAAACCTGAGACCCTTCCTATAACATGAGATGTGATATCCAACTCCTTCCCGTTCCAAACCTGAGACACTAACTATAGCATATGTGATATCCAACTCCTTCCCATTCCAAACATGAGACCCTTCCTATAGCAAGAAAGTAATATCCAACTCCTACCCATTTAAATCCTGAGACCCTTCCTATAGCAAGAGATGTGATATCCAAATCCTTCCCATTCCAATCCTGAGACCCTTCCTATAACATGAGATGTGATATCCAACTCCTTCCCATTCCAACCTGAGACATTTCCTATAGCATGAGATATGATATCTCAATACTTCTAATACCAAACGTGAGATCCTTCCGATAACATGAGATGTGATATCCAAATCCTTCCCCTTCCAAACCTGAGACCCTCCCTTTAGCATGAGATGTGATATCCAACTCCTTCCTATTCCAATCCTGAAACTCTTCTGATAGCATGAGATGTGATATCTCAATGCTTCTAATACCAAACCTGAGATCCTTCCGATAGCATGAGATGTGATATCTCAATGCTTCTAATACCAAACCTGAGATCCTTCCTATAACATGAGATGTGATATCCAAATCCTTCCCCTTCCAAACCTGAGACCCTCCCTTTAGCATGAGATGTGATATCCAACTCCTTCCTATTCCAATCCTGAAACTCTTCTGATAGCATGAGATGTGATATCTCAATGCTTCTAATACCAAACCTGAGATCCTTCCGATAGCATGAGATGTGATATCTCAATGCTTCTAATACCAAACCTGAGATCCTTCCTATAACATAAGATGTGATATCCAAATCCTTCCCCTTCCAAACCTGAGACCCTCCCTTTAGCATGAGATGTGATATCCAACTCCTTCCCATTCCATTCCTGAGACCCTTCTGATAGCATGAGATGTGATATCTCAATGCCTCTAATACCAAACCTGAGATCCTACCTCTAACATGAAATGTGATATCCAACTCTTTCCCCTTCCAAACCTGAGAGCCTTCCTATAGCATGAGATGTGATATCCAAGTCCTTCCCATTCCAATCCTGAGACCCTTCCTATAGCTTGAGATGTGATATCCAACTCCTTCCCATTCCAATTCTGAGACCCTTCCTATACTATGAGACTTGATATCTCAATGCTTCTAATACCATACGTGAGACCCGTAATATAACATGAGATGTGATATCGAAATCCTTCCCCTTCCAAACCTTAGACCCTTCCTTTATCATGAGATGTGATATCCAACTCCTTCCCATTCCAATCCTGAGACCCTTCCGATATCATGAGATGTGATATCTCAAAGCTTCTAATATCAAACTTGAGACCCTCCCTATAGCATGAGATGTGATATCCAAGTCCTTCCCATTCCAATCCTGATACCCTTCCTATAGCATGAGATGTGATATCTCAATGCTTCTAATACCAAACCTGAGACCCTTCCTATAACATGAGATGGGAATATCCAACTCCTTCCCATTCCAATCCTGAGACCCTTCCGATAGCAGAGATGTGATATCTCAATGCTTATACCAAACCTGAGATCCTTCCTATAACATGAGATGTGATATCCAACTCCTTCCCATTCCAATCCTGAGACACTTCCTATAGCATGAGATGTGATATCTCACTGCTTATACCAAACCTGAGACCCTTCCCAAAGCATGAGATGTGATATCCAACTCCTTCCCATTCCAATCCTCAGACCCTTCCTATAGCATGAGATGTGATATCTCAATGCTTCTAATATCAAACTTGAGACCCTACCTATAGCATGAGATGAGAAATCAAATTCCTTCCCATTCCAATCCTGAGGCACTTCCTATAGCATGAGATGTGATATCCAACTCCTTCCCATTCCAATCCTGAGACCCTTCCTATAGCATGAGATATGATATCTCAATACTTCTAATACCAAACGTGAGATCCTTCCGATAACATGAGATGTGATATCCAAATCCTTCCCCTTCCAAACCTGAGACCCTCCCTTTAGCATGAGATGTGATATCCAACTCCTTCCCATTCCAATCCTGAGACCCTTCTGATAGCATGAGATGTGATATCTCAATGCTTCTAATACCAAACCTGAGATCCTTCCGATAGCATGAGATGTGATATCTCAATGCTTCTAATACCAAACCTCAGATCCTTCCTATAACATGAGATGTGATATCCAAATCCTTCCCCTTCCAAACCTGAGACCCTCCCTTTAGCATGAGATGTGATATCCAACTCCTTCCCATTCCATTCCTGAGACCCTTCTGATAGCATGAGATGTGATATCTCAATGCCTCTAATACCAAACCTGAGATCCTACCTCTAACATGAAATGTGATATCCAACTCTTTCCCCTTCCAAACCTGAGAGCCTTCCTATATCATGAGATGTGATATCCAAGTCCTTCCAATTCCAATCCTGAGACCCTTCCTATGGCTTGAGATGTGATATCCAACTCCTTCCCATTCCAATTCTGAGACCCTTCCAATACTCTGAGACTTGATATCTCAATGCTTCTAATACCAAACCTGAGACCCGTAGTATAACATGAGATATGATATCCAAATCCTTCCCCTTCCAAACCTTAGACCCTTCCTTTATCATGAGATGTGATATCCAACTCCTTCCCATTCCAATCCTGAGACCCTTCCGATAGCATGAGATGTGATATCTCAATGCTTCTAATACCAAACCTGAGACCCTTCCTATAGCATGAGATGTGATATCCAAGTCCTTCCCATTCCAATCCTGAGACCCTTCCTATAGCATGAGATGTGATATCTCAATGCTTCTAATACCAAACCTGAGACCCTTCCTATAGCATGAGATGTGATATCCAAGTCCTTCCCATTCCAATCCTGAGACCCTTCCTATAGCATGAGATGTGATATCTCAATGCTTCTAATACCAAACCTGAGAACCTTCCTATAACATGAGATGGGAATATCCAACTCCTTCCCATTCCAATCCTGAGACCCTTCCGATAGCAGAGATGTGATATCTCAATGCTTATACCAAACCTGAGACCCTTCCTATGGCATGAGATGTGATATCCAACTCCTTGCCATTCAAATCCTGAGACCCTTCCTTTAGCATGAGATGTGATATCCAAATCCTTCACATTCCAATCCTGAGACCCTTCCTATAGCATGAGATGTGATATCTCAATGCTTCTAATACCAAACCTGAGATCCTTCCTATAACATGAGATGTGATATCCAATTCCTTCCCATTCCAAACCTGAGACCCTTCCTATTGGATGAGTTGTGATATCCAACTCCTTCCCATTCCAACCCTGAGACCCTTCCTATAGCATGAGATGTGATGTCTCAGTGCTTCTAATACCAAACCTGAGATCCTTCCTATAACATGAGATGTGATATCCAACTCCTTCCATTCCAATCCTGAGACCCGTCCTATAGCATGAGATGTGATATCTCAATGCTTATACCAAACCTGAGAACCTTCCTATGGCCTGAGATGTCATATACAACTCCTTCCCATTCCAATCCTGAGACCCTTCCTTTAGCATGAGATATGATATCTCAATGCTTATACCAAATCTGAGACCCTTCCTATAGCATGAGATGTGATATCCAATTCCTTCCCATTCCAATCCTGAGACCCTTCCTATAGCATGAGATGTGATATCTCAATGCTTATACCAAACCTGAGAGCCTACCTATAGCATGAGATGTGATATCCAAGTCCATCCCATTCCAATCCTTAGACCCTTCCTACAGCATGCAATGTGATATCTCAATGATTCTAATACCAAACCAGAGACTCTTCCTATAACATGAGATGGGATATCCAACTCCTTCCCATTCCAATCCTGAGCCGCTTCCGATAGCAGAGATGTGATATCTCAATGCTTATACCAAACCTGAGACCCTTCCTATAACATGAGATGTGATATCCAACTCCTTCCCGTTCCAAACCTGAGACACTAACTATAGCATATGTGATATCCAACTCCTTCCCATTCCAAACATGAGACCCTTCCTATAGCAAGAAAGTAATATCCAACTCCTACCCATTCCAATCCTGAGACCCTTCCTATAGCAAGAGATGTGATATCCAAATCCTTCCCATTCCAATCCTGAGACCCTTCCTATAACATGAGATGTGATATCCAACTCCTTCCTATTCCAACCTGAGACACTTCCTATAGCATGAGAAGGGATATCCAACTCCTTCCCAATCCAATCCTGAGACCCTTCCGATAGCAGAGATGTGATATCTCAATGCTTATACCAAACCTGAGACCCTTCCTATGGCATGAGATGTGATATCCAACTCCTTGCCATTCAAATCCTGAGACCCTTCCTATAGCATGAGATGTGATATCTCTATGCTTCTAATACCAAACCTGAGACCCTTCCTATAACATGAGATGGGATATCCAACTCCTTCCCATTCCAATCCTGAGACCCTTCCGATAGCAGAGATGTGATATCTCAATGCTTATACCAAACCTGAGAACCTTCCTATGCCCTGAGATGTCATATACAACTCCTTCCCGATCCAATCCTGAGACCCTTCCTTTAGCATGAGATGTGATATCTCAATGCTTATACCAAATCTGAGACCCTTCCTATAGCATGAGATGTGATATCCAATTCCTTCCCATTCCAATCCTGAGACCCTTCCTATAGCATGAGATGTGATATCTCAATGCTTATACCAAACCACCTGAGAGCCTACCTATAGCATGAGATGTGATATCCAAGTCCATCCCATTCCAATCCTTAGACCCTTCCTACAGCATGCGATGTGATATCTCAATGATTCTAATACCAAACCAGAGACTCTTCCTATAACATGAGATGGGATATCCAACTCCTTCCCATTCCAATCCTGAGCCGCTTCCGATAGCAGAGATGTGATATCTCAATGCTTATACCAAACCTGAGACCCTTCCTATGGCATGAGATGTGATATCCAACTCCTTGCCATTCAAATCCTGAGACCCTTCCTATAGCATGAGAAGGGATATCCAACTCCTTCCCAATCCAATCCTGAGACCCTTCCGATAGCAGAGACGTGATATCTCAATGCTTCTACCAAACCTGAGACCCTTCCTTTAGCATGAGATGTGATATCCAAATCCTTCACATTCCAATCCTGAGACCCTTCCTATAGCATGAGATGTGATATCTCAATGCTTCTAATACCAAACCTGAGATCCTTCCTATAACATGAGATGTGATATCCAATTCCTTCCCATTCCAAACCTGAGACCCTTCCTACTGGATGAGATGTGATATCCAACTCCTTCCCATTCCAACCCTGAGACCCTTCCTATAGCATGAGATGTGATGTCTCAATGCTTCTAATACCAAACCTGAGATCCTTCCTATAACATGAGATGTGATATCCAACTCCTTCCATTCCAATCCTGAGACCCGTCCTATAGCATGAGATGTGATATCTCAATGCTTATACCAAACCTGAGACCCTTCCTATAGCATGAGATGTGATATCCAACTACTTCCCATTCCAATCCTGAGACCCTTCCTATAGCATGAGATGTGATATCTCAATGCTTCTAATACCAAACCTGAGATCCTTCCTCTAGCATGAAATGTGATATCCAACTCCTTCCCTTTCCAAACCTAAGAGCCTATCTATAGCATGAGATGTGATATCCAGGTCCTTCCCATTCCAATCCTTAGACCCTTCCTACAGCATGCAATATGATATCTCAATGATTCTAATAACAAACCTGAGACCCGTCCTATAGCATGAGATATGATATCCAAGTCCTTCCCATTCCAATCCTGCGACCCTTCCTATAACATGAAATGTGATATCCAACTTCTTCCAAATCCAATACTGATACCCTTCCGATAGCATGAGACGTGATATCCCAATGCTTCTACCAAACCTGAGACCCATACTATGGCATGAGATGTGATATCAAACTCCTTCCCATTCCAATCCTGAGACCCTTCCTATAGCTTGAGGTGTGATATCCAACTCCTTCCCATTCCAATTCTGAGACCCGTCTTATACCATGAGACTTGATATCTCAATGCTTCTAATAGCAAACCTGAGACCCGTCCTATAACATGAGATGTGATATCCAAATCCTTCCCCTTCCAAACCTTAGACCCTTCCTTTATCATGAGATGTGATATCCAACTCCTTCCCATTCCAATCCTGAGACCCTTCCGATATCATGAGATTTGTTATCTCAATGCTTCAAATATCAAACTTGAGACCCTCCCTATAGCATGAGATGTGACATCCAAGTCCTTCCCATTCCAATCCTGAGACCCTTCCTATAGCATGAGATGTGATATCTCTATGCTTCTAATACCAAACCTGAGGCCCTTCCTATAACATGAGATGGGATATCCAACTCCTTCCCATTCCAATCCTGAGACCTTTCCGATAGCAGAGATGTGATATCTCAATGCTTATACCAAACCTGAGAACCTTGCTATGGCCTGAGATGTCATATACAACTCCTTCCCATTCCAATCCTGAGACCCTTCCTTTAGCATGAGATGTGATATCTCAATGCTTATACCAAACCTGAGAGCCTACCTATAGCATGAGATGTGATATCCAAGTCCATCCCATTCCAATCCCTAGACCCTTCCTACAGCATGCGATGTGATATCTCAATGATTCTAATACCAAACCAGAGACTCTTCCTATAACATTAGATGGGATATCCAACTCCTTCCCATTCCAATCCTGAGCCGCTTCCGATAGCAGAGATGTGATATCTCAATGCTTATACCAAACCTGAGACCCTTCCTATAACATGAGATGTGATATCCAACTCCTTCCCGTTCCAAACCTGAGACACTAACTATAGCATATGTGATATCCAACTCCTTCCCATTCCAAACATGAGACCCTTCCTATAGCAAGAAAGTAATATCCAACTCCTACCCATTTAAATCCTGAGACCCTTCCTATAGCAAGAGATGTGATATCCAAATCCTTCCCATTCCAATCCTGAGACCCTTCCTATAACATGAGATGTGATATCCAACTCCTTCCCATTCCAACCTGAGACACTTCCTATAGCATGAGATATGATATCTCAATACTTCTAATACCAAACGTGAGATCCTTCCGATAACATGAGATGTGATATCCAAATCCTTCCCCTTCCAAACCTGAGACCCTCCCTTTAGCATGAGATGTGATATCCAACTCCTTCCTATTCCAATCCTGAAACTCTTCTGATAGCATGAGATGTGATATCTCAATGCTTCTAATACCAAACCTGAGATCCTTCCGATAGCATGAGATGTGATATCTCAATGCTTCTAATACCAAACCTGAGATCCTTCCTATAACATGAGATGTGATATCCAAATCCTTCCCCTTCCAAACCTGAGACCCTCCCTTTAGCATGAGATGTGATATCCAACTCCTTCCTATTCCAATCCTGAAACTCTTCTGATAGCATGAGATGTGATATCTCAATGCTTCTAATACCAAACCTGAGATCCTTCCGATAGCATGAGATGTGATATCTCAATGCTTCTAATACCAAACCTGAGATCCTTCCTATAACATGAGATGTGATATCCAAATCCTTCCCCTTCCAAACCTGAGACCCTCCCTTTAGCATGAGATGTGATATCCAACTCCTTCCCATTCCATTCCTGAGACCCTTCTGATAGCATGAGATGTGATATCTCAATGCCTCTAATACCAAACCTGAGATCCTACCTCTAACATGAGATGTGATATCCAACTCTTTCCCCTTCCAAACCTGAGAGCCTTCCTATAGCATGAGATGTGATATCCAAGTCCTTCCCATTCCAATCCTGAGACCCTTCCTATAGCTTGAGATGTGATATCCAACTCCTTCCCATTCCAATTCTGAGACCCTTCCTATACTATGAGACTTGATATCTCAATGCTTCTAATACCAAACGTGAGACCCGTAATATAACATGAGATGTGATATCGAAATCCTTCCCCTTCCAAACCTTAGACCCTTCCTTTATCATGAGATGTGATATCCAACTCCTTCCCATTCCAATCCTGAGACCCTTCCGATATCATGAGATGTGATATCTCAAAGCTTCTAATATCAAACTTGAGACCCTCCCTATAGCATGAGATGTGATATCCAAGTCCTTCCCATTCCAATCCTGATACCCTTCCTATAGCATGAGATGTGATATCTCAATGCTTCTAATACCAAACCTGAGACCCTTCCTATAACATGAGATGGGAATATCCAACTCCTTCCCATTCCAATCCTGAGACCCTTCCGATAGCAGAGATGTGATATCTCAATGCTTATACCAAACCTGAGATCCTTCCTATAACATGAGATGTGATATCCAACTCCTTCCCATTCCAATCCTGAGACACTTCCTATAGCATGAGATGTGATATCTCACTGCTTATACCAAACCTGAGACCCTTCCCAAAGCATGAGATGTGATATCCAACTCCTTCCCATTCCAATCCTCAGACCCTTCCTATAGCATGAGATGTGATATCTCAATGCTTCTAATATCAAACTTGAGACCCTACCTATAGCATGAGATGTGAAATCAAATTCCTTCCCATTCCAATCCTGAGGCACTTCCTATAGCATGAGATGTGATATCCAACTCCTTCCCATTCCAATCCTGAGACCCTTCCTATAGCATGAGATATGATATCTCAATACTTCTAATACCAAACGTGAGATCCTTCCGATAACATGAGATGTGATATCCAAATCCTTCCCCTTCCAAACCTGAGACCCTCCCTTTAGCATGAGATGTGATATCCAACTCCTTCCCATTCCAATCCTGAGACCCTTCTGATAGCATGAGATGTGATATCTCAATGCTTCTAATACCAAACCTGAGATCCTTCCGATAGCATGAGATGTGATATCTCAATGCTTCTAATACCAAACCTCAGATCCTTCCTATAACATGAGATGTGATATCCAAATCCTTCCCCTTCCAAACCTGAGACCCTCCCTTTAGCATGAGATGTGATATCCAACTCCTTCCCATTCCATTCCTGAGACCCTTCTGATAGCATGAGATGTGATATCTCAATGCCTCTAATACCAAACCGGAGATCCTACCTCTAACATGAAATGTGATATCCAACTCTTTCCCCTTCCAAACCTGAGAGCCTTCCTATATCATGAGATGTGATATCCAAGTCCTTCCCATTCCAATCCTGAGACCCTTCCTATGGCTTGAGATGTGATATCCAACTCCTTCCCATTCCAATTCTGAGACCCTTCCTATACTCTGAGACTTGATATCTCAATGCTTCTAATACCAAACCTGAGACCCGTAGTATAACATGAGATATGATATCCAAATCCTTCCCCTTCCAAACCTTAGACCCTTCCTTTATCATGAGATGTGATATCCAACTCCTTCCCATTCCAATCCTGAGACCCTTCCGATAGCATGAGATGTGATATCTCAATGCTTCTAATACCAAACCTGAGACCCTTCCTATAGCATGAGATGTGATATCCAAGTCCTTCCCATTCCAATCCTGAGACCCTTCCTATAGCATGAGATGTGATATCTCAATGCTTCTAATACCAAACCTGAGACCCTTCCTATAGCATGAGATGTGATATCCAAGTCCTTCCCATTCCAATCCTGAGACCCTTCCTGTAGCATGAGATGTGATATCTCAATGCTTCTAATACCAAACCTGAGACCCTTCCTATAACATGAGATGGGAATATCCAACTCCTTCCCATTCCAATCCTGAGACCCTTCCGATAGCAGAGATGTGATATCTCAATGCTTATACCAAACCTGAGACCCTTCCTATGGCATGAGATGTGATATCCAACTCCTTGCCATTCAAATCCTGAGACCCTTCCTATAGCATGAGAAGGGATATCCAACTCCTTCCCAATCCAATCCTGAGACCCTTCCGATTGCAGAGACATGATACCTCAATGCTTCTACCAAACCTGAGACCCTTCCTTTAGCATGAGATGTGATATCCAAATCCTTCACATTCCAATCCTGAGATCCTTCCTATAACATGAGATGTGATATCCAATTCCTTCCCATTCCAAACCTGAGACCCTTCCTATTGGATGAGTTGTGATATCCAACTCCTTCCCATTCCAACCCTGAGACCCTTCCTATAGCATGAGATGTGATGTCTCAATGCTTCTAATACCAAACCTGAGATCCTTCCTATAACATGAGATGTGATATCCAACTCCTTCCATTCCAATCCTGAGACCCGTCCTATAGCATGAGATGTGATATCTCAATGCTTATACCAAACCTGAGAACCTTCCTATGGCCTGAGATGTCATATACAACTCCTTCCCATTCCAATCCTGAGACCCTTCCTTTAGCATGAGATGTGATATCTCAATGCTTATACCAAATCTGAGACCCTTCCTATAGCATGAGATGTGATATCCAATTCCTTCCCATTCCAATCCTGAGACCCTTCCTATAGCATGAGATGTGATATCTCAATGCTTATACCAAACCTGAGAGCCTACCTATAGCATGAGATGTGATATCCAAGTCCATCCCATTCCAATCCTTAGACCCTTCCTACAGCATGCGATGTGATATCTCAATGATTCTAATACCAAACCAGAGACTCTTCCTATAACATGAGATGGGATATCCAACTCCTTCCCATTCCAATCCTGAGCCGCTTCCGATAGCAGAGATGTGATATCTCAATGCTTATACCAAACCTGAGTCCCTTCCTATAACATGAGATGTGATATCCAACTCCTTCCCGTTCCAAACCTGAGACACTAACTATAGCATATGTGATATCCAACTCCTTCCCATTCCAAACATGAGACCCTTCCTATAGCAAGAAAGTAATATCCAACTCCTACCCATTCCAATCCTGAGACCCTTCCTATAGCAAGAGATGTGATATCCAAATCCTTCCCATTCCAATCCTGAGACCCTTCCTATAACATGAGATGTGATATCCAACTCCTTCCTATTCCAACCTGAGACACTTCCTATAGCATGAGAAGGGATATCCAACTCCTTCCCAATCCAATCCTGAGACCCTTCCGATAGCAGAGATGTGATATCTCAATGCTTATACCAAACCTGAGACCCTTCCTATGGCATGAGATGTGATATCCAACTCCTTGCCATTCAAATCCTGAGACCCTTCCTATAGCATGAGATGTGATATCTCTATGCTTCTAATACCAAACCTGAGACCCTTCCTATAACATGAGATGGGATATCCAACTCCTTCCCATTCCAATCCTGAGACCCTTCTGATAGCAGAGATGTGATATCTCAATGCTTATACCAAACCTGAGAACCTTCCTATGGCCTGAGATGTCATATACAACTCCTTCCCGATCCAATCCTGAGACCCTTCCTTTAGCATGAGATGTGATATCTCAATGCTTATACCAAATCTGAGACCCTTCCTATAGCATGAGATGTGATATCCAATTCCTTCCCATTCCAATCCTGAGACCCTTACTATAGCATGAGATGTGATATCTCAATGCTTATACCAAACCACCTGAGAGCCTACCTATAGCATGAGATGTGATATCCAAGTCCATCCCATTCCAATCCTTAGACCCTTCCTACAGCATGCGATGTGATATCTCAATGATTCTAATACCAAACCAGAGACTCTTCCTATAACATGAGATGGGATATCCAACTCCTTCCCATTCCAATCCTGAGCCGCTTCCGATAGCAGAGATGTGATATCTCAATGCTTATACCAAACCTGAGACCCTTCCTATGGCATGAGATGTGATATCCAACTCCTTGCCATTCAAATCCTGAGACCCTTCCTATAGCATGAGAAGGGATATCCAACTCCTTCCCAATCCAATCCTGAGACCCTTCCGATAGCAGAGACGTGATATCTCAATGCTTCTACCAAACCTGAGACCCTTCCTTTAGCATGAGATGTGATATCCAAATCCTTCACATTCCAATCCTGAGACCCTTCCTATAGCATGAGATGTGATATCTCAATGCTTCTAATACCAAACCTGAGATCCTTCCTATAACATGAGATGTGATATCCAATTCCTTCCCATTCCAAACCTGAGACCCTTCCTACTGGATGAGATGTGATATCCAACTCCTTCCCATTCCAACCCTGAGACCCTTCCTATAGCATGAGATGTGATGTCTCAATGCTTCTAATACCAAACCTGAGATCCTTCCTATAACATGAGATGTGATATCCAACTCCTTCCATTCCAATCCTGAGACCCGTCCTATAGCATGAGATGTGATATCTCAATGCTTATACCAAACCTGAGACCCTTCCTATAGCATGAGATGTGATATCCAACTACTTCCCATTCCAATCCTGAGACCCTTCCTATAGCATGAGATGTGATATCTCAATGCTTCTAATACCAAACCTGAGATCCTTCCTCTAACATGAAATGTGATATCCAACTCCTTCCCTTTCCAAACCTAAGAGCCTATCTATAGCATGAGATGTGATATCCAGGTCCTTCCCATTCCAATCCTTAGACCCTTCCTACAGCATGCAATATGATATCTCAATGATTCTAATAACAAACCTGAGACCCGTCCTATAGCATGAGATATGATATCCAAGTCCTTCCCATTCCAATCCTGCGACCCTTCCTATAACATGAAATGTGATATCCAACTTCTTCCAAATCCAATACTGATACCCTTCCGATAGCATGAGACGTGATATCCCAATGCTTCTACCAAACCTGAGACCCATACTATGGCATGAGATGTGATATCAAACTCCTTCCCATTCCAATCCTGAGACCCTTCCTATAGCTTGAGGTGTGATATCCAACTCCTTCCCATTCCAATTCTGAGACCCTTCTTATACCATGAGACTTGATATCTCAATGCTTCTAATACCAAACCTGAGACCCGTCCTATAACATGAGATGTGATATCCAAATCCTTCCCCTTCCAAACCTTAGACCCTTCCTTTATCATGAGATGTGATATCCAACTCCTTCCCATTCCAATCCTGAGACCCTTCCGATATCATGAGATTTGTTATCTCAATGCTTCTAATATCAAACTTGAGACCCTCCCTATAGCATGAGATGTGACATCCAAGTCCTTCCCATTCCAATCCTGAGACCCTTCCTATAGCATGAGATGTGATATCTCTATGCTTCTAATACCAAACCTGAGGCCCTTCCTATAACATGAGATGGGATATCCAACTCCTTCCCATTCCAATCCTGAGACCTTTCCGATAGCAGAGATGTGATATCTCAATGCTTATACCAAACCTGAGAACCTTCCTATGGCCTGAGATGTCATATACAACTCCTTCCCATTCCAATCCTGAGACCCTTCCTTTAGCATGAGATGTGATATCTCAATGCTTATACCAAATCAGAGACCCTTCCTATAGCATGAGATGTGATATCCAATTCCTTCCCATTCCAATCCTGAGACCCTTCCTATAGCATGAGATGTGATATCTCAATGCTTATACCAAACCTGAGAGCCTACCTATAGCATGAGATGTGATATCCAAGTCCATCCCATTCCAATCCCTAGACCCTTCCTACAGCATGCGATGTGATATCTCAATGATTCTAATACCAAACCAGAGACTCTTCCTATAACATTAGATGGGATATCCAACTCCTTCCCATTCCAATCCTGAGCCGCTTCCGATAGCAGAGATGTGATATCTCAATGCTTATACCAAACCTGAGACCCTTCCTATAACATGAGATGTGATATCCAACTCCTTCCCGTTCCAAACCTGAGACACTAACTATAGCATATGTGATATCCAACTCCTTCCCATTCCAAACATGAGACCCTTCCTATAGCAAGAAAGTAATATCCAACTCCTACCCATTTAAATCCTGAGACCCTTCCTATAGCAAGAGATGTGATATCCAAATCCTTCCCATTCCAATCCTGAGACCCTTCCTATAACATGAGATGTGATATCCAACTCCTTCCCATTCCAACCTGAGACACTTCCTATAGCATGAGATATGATATCTCAATACTTCTAATACCAAACGTGAGATCCTTCCGATAACATGAGATGTGATATCCAAATCCTTCCCCTTCCAAACCTGAGACCCTCCCTTTAGCATGAGATGTGATATCCAACTCCTTCCTATTCCAATCCTGAAACTCTTCTGATAGCATGAGATGTGATATCTCAATGCTTCTAATACCAAACCTGAGATCCTTCCGATAGCATGAGATGTGATATCTCAATGCTTCTAATACCAAACCTGAGATCCTTCCGATAACATGAGATGTGATATCCAAATCCTTCCCCTTCCAAACCTGAGACCGTCCCTTTAGCATGAGATGTGATATCCAACTCCTTCCCATTCCAATCCTGAGACCCTTCTGATAGCATGAGATGTGATATCTCAATGCTTCTAATACCAAACCTGAGATCCTTCCGATAGCATGAGATGTGATATCTCAATGCTTCTAATACCAAACCTGAGATCCTTCCTATAACATGAGATGTGATATCCAAATCCTTCCCCTTCCAAACCTGAGACCCTCCCTTTAGCATGAGATGTGATATCCAACTCCTTCCCATTCCATTCCTGAGACCCTTCTGATAGCATGAGATGTGATATCTCAATGCCTCTAATACCAAACCTGAGATCCTACCTCTAACATGAAATGTGATATCCAACTCTTTCCCCTTCCAAACCTGAGAGCCTTCCTATATCATGAGATGTGATATCCAAGTCCTTCCCATTCCAATCCTGAGACCCTTCCTATGGCTTGAGATGTGATATCCAACTCCTTCCCATTCCAATTCTGAGACCCTTCCTATACTCTGAGACTTGATATCTCAATGCTTCTAATACCAAACCTGAGACCCGTAGTATAACATGAGATATGATATCCAAATCCTTCCCCTTCCAAACCTTAGACCCTTCCTTTATCATGAGATGTGATATCCAACTCCTTCCCATTCCAATCCTGAGACCCTTCCGATAGCATGAGATGTGATATCTCAATGCTTCTAATACCAAACCTGAGACCCTTCCTATAGCATGAGATGTGATATCCAAGTCCTTCCCATTCCAATCCTGAGACCCTTCCTATAGCATGAGATGTGATATCTCAATGCTTCTAATACCAAACCTGAGACCCTTCCTATAGCATGAGATGTGATATCCAAGTCCTTCCCATTCCAATCCTGAGACCCTTCCTATAGCATGAGATGTGATATCTCAATGCTTCTAATACCAAACCTGAGACCCTTCCTATAACATGAGATGGGAATATCCAACTCCTTCCCATTCCAATCCTGAGACCCTTCCGATAGCAGAGATGTGATATCTCAATGCTTATACCAAACCTGAGACCCTTCCTATGGCATGAGATGTGATATCCAACTCCTTGCCATTCAAATCCTGAGACCCTTCCTATAGCATGAGAAGGGATATCCAACTCCTTCCCAATCCAATCCTGAGACCCTTCCGATAGCAGAGACATGATACCTCAATGCTTCTACCTAACCTGAGACCCTTCCTTTAGCATGAGATGTGATATCCAAATCCTTCACATTCCAATCCTGAGACCCTTCCTATAGCATGAGATGTGATATCTCAATGCTTCTAATACCAAACCTGAGATCCTTCCTATAACATGAGATGTGATATCCAATTCCTTCCCATTCCAAACCTGAGACCCTTCCTATTGGATGAGTTGTGATATCCAACTCCTTCCCATTCCAACCCTGAGACCCTTCCTATAGCATGAGATGTGATGTCTCAATGCTTCTAATACCAAACCTGAGATCCTTCCTATAACATGAGATGTGATATCCAACTCCTTCCATTCCAATCCTGAGACCCGTCCTATAGCATGAGATGTGATATCTCAATGCTTATACCAAACCTGAGAACCTTCCTATGGCCTGAGATGTCATATACAACTCCTTCCCATTCCAATCCTGAGACCCTTCCTTTAGCATGAGATGTGATATCTCAATGCTTATACCAAATCTGAGACCCTTCCTATAGCATGAGATGTGATATCCAATTCCTTCCCATTCCAATCCTGAGACCCTTCCTATAGCATGAGATGTGATATCTCAATGCTTATACCAAACCTGAGAGCCTACCTATAGCATGAGATGTGATATCCAAGTCCATCCCATTCCAATCCTTAGACCCTTCCTACAGCATGCGATGTGATATCTCAATGATTCTAATACCAAACCAGAGACTCTTCCTATAACATGAGATGGGATATCCAACTCCTTCCCATTCCAATCCTGAGCCGCTTCCGATAGCAGAGATGTGATATCTCAATTCTTATACCAAACCTGAGACCCTTCCTATAACATGAGATGTGATATCCAACTCCTTCCCGTTCCAAACCTGAGACACTAACTATAGCATATGTGATATCCAACTCCTTCCCATTCCAAACATGAGACCCTTCCTATAGCAAGAAAGTAATATCCAACTCCTACCCATTCCAATCCTGAGACCCTTCCTATAGCAAGAGATGTGATATCCAAATCCTTCCCATTCCAATCCTGAGACCCTTCCTATAACATGAGATGTGATATCCAACTCCTTCCTATTCCAACCTGAGACACTTCCTATAGCATGAGAAGGGATATCCAACTCCTTCCCAATCCAATCCTGAGACCCTTCCGATAGCAGAGATGTGATATCTCAATGCTTATACCAAACCTGAGACCCTTCCTATGGCATGAGATGTGATATCCAACTCCTTGCCATTCAAATCCTGAGACCCTTCCTATAGCATGAGATGTGATATCTCTATGCTTCTAATACCAAACCTGAGACCCTTCCTATAACATGAGATGGGATATCCAACTCCTTCCCATTCCAATCCTGAGACCCTTCCGATAGCAGAGATGTGATATCTCAATGCTTATACCAAACCTGAGAACCTTCCTATGGCCTGAGATGTCATATACAACTCCTTCCCGATCCAATCCTGAGACCCTTCCTTTAGCATGAGATGTGATATCTCAATGCTTATACCAAATCTGAGACCCTTCCTATAGCATGAGATGTGATATCCAATTCCTTCCCATTCCAATCCTGAGACCCTTCCTATAGCATGAGATGTGATATCTCAATGCTTATACCAAACCACCTGAGAGCCTACCTATAGCATGAGATGTGATATCCAAGTCCATCCCATTCCAATCCTTAGACCCTTCCTACAGCATGCGATGTGATATCTCAATGATTCTAATACCAAACCAGAGACTCTTCCTATAACATGAGATGGGATATCCAACTCCTTCCCATTCCAATCCTGAGCCGCTTCCGATAGCAGAGATGTGATATCTCAATGCTTATACCAAACCTGAGACCCTTCGTATGGCATGAGATGTGATATCCAACTCCTTGCCATTCAAATCCTGAGACCCTTCCTATAGCATGAGAAGGGATATCCAACTCCTTCCCAATCCAATCCTGAGACCCTTCCGATAGCAGAGACGTGATATCTCAATGCTTCTACCAAACCTGAGACCCTTCCTTTAGCATGAGATGTGATATCCAAATCCTTCACATTCCAATCCTGAGACCCTTCCTATAGCATGAGATGTGATATCTCAATGCTTCTAATACCAAACCTGAGATCCTTCCTATAACATGAGATGTGATATCCAATTCCTTCCCATTCCAAACCTGAGACCCTTCCTACTGGATGAGATGTGATATCCAACTCCTTCCCATTCCAACCCTGAGACCCTTCCTATAGCATGAGATTTGATGTCTCAATGCTTCTAATACCAAACCTGAGATCCTTCCTATAACATGAGATGTGATATCCAACTCCTTCCATTCCAATCCTGAGACCCGTCCTATAGCATGAGATGTGATATCTCAATGCTTATACCAAACCTGAGACCCTTCCTATAGCATGAGATGTGATATCCAACTACTTCCCATTCCAATCCTGAGACCCTTCCTATAGCATGAGATGTGATATCTCAATGCTTCTAATACCAAACCTGAGATCCTTCCTCTAACATGAAATGTGATATCCAACTCCTTCCCTTTCCAAACCTAAGAGCCTATCTATAGCATGAGATGTGATATCCAGGTCCTTCCCATTCCAATCCTTAGACCCTTCCTACAGCATGCAATATGATATCTCAATGATTCTAATAACAAACCTGAGACCCGTCCTATAGCATGAGATATGATATCCAAGTCCTTCCCATTCCAATCCTGCGACCCTTCCTATAACATGAAATGTGATATCCAACTTCTTCCAAATCCAATACTGATACCCTTCCGATAGCATGAGACGTGATATCCCAATGCTTCTACCAAACCTGAGACCCATACTATGGCATGAGATGTGATATCAAACTCCTTCCCATTCCAATCCTGAGACCCTTCCTATAGCTTGAGGTGTGATATCCAACTCCTTCCCATTCCAATTCTGAGACCCTTCTTATACCATGAGACTTGATATCTCAATGCTTCTAATACCAAACCTGAGACCCGTCCTATAACATGAGATGTGATATCCAAATCCTTCCCCTTCCAAACCTTAGACCCTTCCTTTATCATGAGATGTGATATCCAACTCCTTCCCATTCCAATCCTGAGACCCTTCCGATATCATGAGATTTGTTATCTCAATGCTTCTAATATCAAACTTGAGACCCTCCCTATAGCATGAGATGTGACATCCAAGTCCTTCCCATTCCAATCCTGAGACCCTTCCTATAGCATGAGATGTGATATCTCTATGCTTCTAATACCAAACCTGAGGCCCTTCCTATAACATGAGATGGGATATCCAACTCCTTCCCATTCCAATCCTGAGACCTTTCCGATAGCAGAGATGTGATATCTCAATGCTTATACCAAACCTGAGAACCTTCCTATGGCCTGAGATGTCATATACAACTCCTTCCCATTCCAATCCTGAGACCCTTCCTTTAGCATGAGATGTGATATCTCAATGCTTATACCAAATCAGAGACCCTTCCTATAGCATGAGATGTGATATCCAATTCCTTCCCATTCCAATCCTGAGACCCTTCCTATAGCATGAGATGTGATATCTCAATGCTTATACCAAACCTGAGAGCCTACCTATAGCATGAGATGTGATATCCAAGTCCATCCCATTCCAATCCCTAGACCCTTCCTACAGCATGCGATGTGATATCTCAATGATTCTAATACCAAACCAGAGACTCTTCCTATAACATTAGATGGGATATCCAACTCCTTCCCATTCCAATCCTGAGCCGCTTCCGATAGCAGAGATGTGATATCTCAATGCTTATACCAAACCTGAGACCCTTCCTATAACATGAGATGTGATATCCAACTCCTTCCCGTTCCAAACCTGAGACACTAACTATAGCATATGTGATATCCAACTCCTTCCCATTCCAAACATGAGACCCTTCCTATAGCAAGAAAGTAATATCCAACTCCTACCCATTTAAATCCTGAGACCCTTCCTATAGCAAGAGATGTGATATCCAAATCCTTCCCATTCCAATCCTGAGACCCTTCCTATAACATGAGATGTGATATCCAACTCCTTCCCATTCCAACCTGAGACACTTCCTATAGCATGAGATATGATATCTCAATACTTCTAATACCAAACGTGAGATCCTTCCGATAACATGAGATGTGATATCCAAATCCTTCCCCTTCCAAACCTGAGACCCTCCCTTTAGCATGAGATGTGATATCCAACTCCTTCCTATTCCAATCCTGAAACTCTTCTGATAGCATGAGATGTGATATCTCAATGCTTCTAATACCAAACCTGAGATCCTTCCGATAGCATGAGATGTGATATCTCAATGCTTCTAATACCAAACCTGAGATCCTTCCTATAACATGAGATGTGATATCCAAATCCTTCCCCTTCCAAACCTGAGACCCTCCCTTTAGCATGAGATGTGATATCCAACTCCTTCCTATTCCAATCCTGAAACTCTTCTGATAGCATGAGATGTGATATCTCAATGCTTCTAATACCAAACCTGAGATCCTTCCGATAGCATGAGATGTGATATCTCAATGCTTCTAATACCAAACCTGAGATCCTTCCTATAACATGAGATGTGATATCCAAATCCTTCCCCTTCCAAACCTGAGACCCTCCCTTTAGCATGAGATGTGATATCCAACTCCTTCCCATTCCATTCCTGAGACCCTTCTGATAGCATGAGATGTGATATCTCAATGCCTCTAATACCAAACCTGAGATCCTACCTCTAACATGAAATGTGATATCCAACTCTTTCCCCTTCCAAACCTGAGAGCCTTCCTATAGCATGAGATGTGATATCCAAGTCCTTCCCATTCCAATCCTGAGACCCTTCCTATAGCTTGAGATGTGATATCCAACTCCTTCCCATTCCAATTCTGAGACCCTTCCTATACTATGAGACTTGATATCTCAATGCTTCTAATACCAAACGTGAGACCCGTAATATAACATGAGATGTGATATCGAAATCCTTCCCCTTCCAAACCTTAGACCCTTAATAATTAATAATAATTTGGCATTTTATATAGCGCTACGAACCCTCAGGTATCTGAGCGCTGCTTATTATTACCCACGGTGTGTGGTGCTCATTTATCGACCTCGGAAGGATGAAACGCTGAGTTTGGCGCTGCCGGGATTCGAACCTGCGTTCGCAGGCTCTGCACTGATGTCAAAGCGAGCGCTCTACTCGCTGTGCCACTTGACCGGCATCTCCTTTATCATGAGATGTGATATCCAACTCCTTCCCATTCCAATCCTGAGACCCTTCCGATATCATGAGATGTGATATCTCAAAGCTTCTAATATCAAACTTGAGACCCTCCCTATAGCATGAGATGTGATATCCAAGTCCTTCCCATTCCAATCCTGATACCCTTCCTATAGCATGAGATGTGATATCTCAATGCTTCTAATACCAAACCTGAGACCCTTCCTATAACATGAGATGGGAATATCCAACTCCTTCCCATTCCAATCCTGAGACCCTTCCGATAGCAGAGATGTGATATCTCAATGCTTATACCAAACCTGAGATCCTTCCTATAACATGAGATGTGATATCCAACTCCTTCCCATTCCAATCCTGAGACACTTCCTATAGCATGAGATGTGATATCTCACTGCTTATACCAAACCTGAGACCCTTCCCATAGCATGAGATGTGATATCCAACTCCTTCCCATTCCAATCCTCAGACCCTTTCTATAGCATGAGATGTGATATCTCAATGCTTCTAATATCAAACTTGAGACCCTACCTATAGCATGAGATGTGAAATCAAATTCCTTCCCATTCCAATCCTGAGGCACTTCCTATAGCATGAGATGTGATATCCAACTCCTTCCCATTCCAATCCTGAGACCCTTCCTATAGCATGAGATATGATATCTCAATACTTCTAATACCAAACGTGAGATCCTTCCGATAACATGAGATGTGATATCCAAATCCTTCCCCTTCCAAACCTGAGACCGTCCCTTTAGCATGAGATGTGATATCCAACTCCTTCCCATTCCAATCCTGAGACCCTTCTGATAGCATGAGATGTGATATCTCAATGCTTCTAATACCAAACCTGAGATCCTTCCGATAGCATGAGATGTGATATCTCAATGCTTCTAATACCAAACCTCAGATCCTTCCTATAACATGAGATGTGATATCCAAATCCTTCCCCTTCCAAACCTGAGACCCTCCCTTTAGCATGAGATGTGATATCCAACTCCTTCCCATTCCATTCCTGAGACCCTTCTGATAGCATGAGATGTGATATCTCAATGCCTCTAATACCAAACCTGAGATCCTACCTCTAACATGAAATGTGATATCCAACTCTTTCCCCTTCCAAACCTGAGAGCCTTCCTATATCATGAGATGTGATATCCAAGTCCTTCCCATTCCAATCCTGAGACCCTTCCTATGGCTTGAGATGTGATATCCAACTCCTTCCCATTCCAATTCTGAGACCCTTCCTATACTCTGAGACTTGATATCTCAATGCTTCTAATACCAAACCTGAGACCCGTAGTATAACATGAGATATGATATCCAAATCCTTCCCCTTCCAAACCTTAGACCCTTCCTTTATCATGAGATGTGATATCCAACTCCTTCCCATTCCAATCCTGAGACCCTTCCGATAGCATGAGATGTGATATCTCAATGCTTCTAATACCAAACCTGAGACCCTTCCTATAGCATGAGATGTGATATCCAAGTCCTTCCCATTCCAATCCTGAGACCCTTCCTATAGCATGAGATGTGATATCTCAATGCTTCTAATACCAAACCTGAGACCCTTCATATAGCATGAGATGTGATATCCAAGTCCTTCCCATTCCAATCCTGAGACCCTTCCTATAGCATGAGATGTGATATCTCAATGCTTCTAATACCAAACCTGAGACCCTTCCTATAACATGAGATGGGAATATCCAACTCCTTCCCATTCCAATCCTGAGACCCTTCCGATAGCAGAGATGTGATATCTCAATGCTTATACCAAACCTGAGACCCTTCCTATGGCATGAGATGTGATATCCAACTCCTTGCCATTCAAATCCTGAGACCCTTCCTATAGCATGAGAAGGGATATCCAACTCCTTCCCAATCCAATCCTGAGACCCTTCCGATAGCAGAGACGTGATATCTCAATGCTTCTACCAAACCTGAGACCCTTCCTTTAGCATGAGATGTGATATCCAAATCCTTCACATTCCAATCCTGAGACCCTTCCTATAGCATGAGATGTGATATCTCAATGCTTCTAATACCAAACCTGAGATCCTTCCTATAACATGAGATGTGATATCCAATTCCTTCCCATTCCAAACCTGAGACCCTTCCTATTGGATGAGTTGTGATATCCAACTCCTTCCCATTCCAACCCTGAGACCCTTCCTATAGCATGAGATGTGATGTCTCAATGCTTCTAATACCAAACCTGAGATCCTTCCTATAACATGAGATGTGATATCCAACTCCTTCCATTCCAATCCGGAGACCCGTCCTATAGCATGAGATGTGATATCTCAATGCTTATACCAAACCTGAGACCCTTCCTATAGCATGAGATGTGATATCCAACTACTTCCCATTCCAATCCTGAGACCCTTCCTATAGCATGGGATGTGATATCTCAATGCTTCTAATACCAAACCTGAGATCCTTCCTCTAACATGAAATGTGATATCCAACTCCTTCCCTTTCCAAACCTAAGAGCCTATCTATAGCATGAGATGTGATATCCAAGTCCTTCCCATTCCAATCCTTAGACCCTTCCTACAGCATGCAATATGATATCTCAATGATTCTAATAACAAACCTGAGACCCGTCCTATAGCATGAGATATGATATCCAAGTCCTTCCCATTCCAATCCTGAGACCCTTCCTATAACATGAGATGTGATATCCAACTCCTTCCCGTTCCAAACCTGAGACCCTTCCTTTAGCATGAGATGTGATATCCAGCTCCTTCCCATTCCAATCCTGAGACACTTCCGATAGCATGAGATGTGATATCTCAATGCTTCTAATATCAAAACTGAGACCCTCCCTATAGCATGATATGTGACATCTAAGTCCTTCCCATTCCAATCCTGAGACACTCCCTATAGCATGAGATGTGATATCCAACTCTTTCCCATTCCAATCCTGAGACCCTTCCTATAGCATGAGATATGATATCTCAATACTTCTAATACCAAACGTGAGATCCTTCCGATAACATGAGATGTGATATCCAAATCCTTCCCCTTCCAAACCTGAGACCCTCCCTTTAGCAGGAGATGTGATATCCAACTCCTTCCCATTCCAATCCTGAGACCCTTCTGATAGCATGACATGTGATATCTCAATGCTTCTAATACCAAACCTGAGATCCTTCCGATAGCATGAGATGTGATATCTCAATGCTTCTAATACCAAACCTGAGATCCTTCCTATAACATGAGATGTGATATCCAAATCCTTCCCCTTCCAAACCTGAGACCCTCCCTTTAGCATGAGATGTGATATCCAACTCCTTCCCATTCCATTCCTGAGACCCTTCTGATAGCATGAGATGTGATATCTCAATGCCTCTAATACCAAACCTGAGATCCTACCTCTAACATGAAATGTGATATCCAACTCTTTCCCCTTCCAAACCTGAGAGCCTTCCTATAGCATGAGATGTGATATCCAAGTCCTTCCCATTCCAATCCTGAGACCCTTCCTATAGCTTGAGATGTGATATCCAACTCCTTCCCATTCCAATTCTGAGACCCTTCCTATACTCTGAGACTTGATATCTCAATGCTTCTAATACCAAACCTGAGACCCGTAATATAACATGAGATGTGATATCCAAATCCTTCCCATTCCAATCCTGAGACCCTTCCGATATCATGAGATGTGATATCTCAAAGCTTCTAATATGAAACTTGAGACCCTCCCTATAGCATGAGATGTGATATCCAAGTCCTTCCCATTCCAATCCTGAGACCCTTCCTATAGCATGAGATGTGATATCTCAATGCTTCTAATACCAAACCTGAGACCCTTCCTATAACATGAGATGGGAATATCCAACTCCTTCCCATTCCAATCCTGAGACCCTTCTGATAGCAGAGATGTGATATCTCAATGCTTATACCAAACCTGAGACCCTTCCTATGGCATGAGATGTGATATCCAACTTTTTGCCATTCAAATCCTGAGACCCTTCCTATAGCATGAGAAGGGATATCCAACTCCTTCCCAATCCAATCCTGAGACCCTTCCGATAGCAGAGACGTGATATCTCAATGCTTCTACCAAACCTGAGACCCTTCCTTTAGCATGAGATGTGATATCCAAATCCTTCACATTCCAATCCTGAGACCCTTCCTATAGCATGAGATGTGATATCTCAATGCTTCTAATACCAAACCTGAGATCCTTCCTATAACATGAGATGTGATATCCAATTCCTTCCAATTCCAAACCTGAGACCCTTCCTACTGGATGAGATGTGATATCCAACTCCTTCCCATTCCAACCCTGAGACCCTTCCTATAGCATGAGATGTGATGTCTCAATGCTTCTAATACCAAACCTGAGATCCTTCCTATAACATGAGATGTGATATCCAATTCCTTCCATTCCAATCCTGAGACCCGTCCTATAGCATGAGATGTGATATCTCAATGCTTATACCAAACCTGAGACCCTTCCTATAGCATGAGATGTGATATCCAACTACTTCCCATTCCAATCGTGAGACCCTTCCTATAGCATGAGATGTGATATCTCAATGCTTCTAATACCAAACCTGAGATCCTTCCTCTAACATGAAATGTGATATCCAACTCCTTCCCTTTCCAAACCTAAGAGCCTATCTATAGCATGAGATGTGATATCCAGGTCCTTCCCATTCCAATCCTTAGACCCTTCCTACAGCATGCAATATGATATCTCAATGATTCTAATAACAAACCTGAGACCCGTCCTATAGCATGAGATATGATATCCAAGTCCTTCCCATTCCAATCCTGCGACCCTTCCTATAACATGAAATGTGATATCCAACTTCTTCCAAATCCAATACTGATACCCTTCCGATAGCATGAGACGTGATATCCCAATGCTTCTACCAAACCTGAGACCCATACTATGGCATGAGATGTGATATCAAACTCCTTCCCATTCCAATCCTGAGACCCTTCCTATAGCTTGAGGTGTGATATCCAACTCCTTCCCATTCCAATTCTGAGACCCTTCTTATACCATGAGACTTGATATCTCAATGCTTCTAATACCAAACCTGAGACCCGTCCTATAACATGAGATGTGATATCCAAATCCTTCCCCTTCCAAACCTTAGACCCTTCCTTTATCATGAGATGTGATATCCAACTCCTTCCCATTCCAATCCTGAGACCCTTCCGATATCATGAGATTTGTTATCTCAATGCTTCTAATATCAAACTTGAGACCCTCCCTATAGCATGAGATGTGACATCCAAGTCCTTCCCATTCCAATCCTGAGACCCTTCCTATAGCATGAGATTTGATATCTCTATGCTTCTAATACCAAACCTGAGGCCCTTCCTATAACATGAGATGGGATATCCAACTCCTTCCCATTCCAATCCTGAGACCTTTCCGATAGCAGAGATGTGATATCTCAATGCTTATACCAAACCTGAGAACCTTCCTATGGCCTGAGATGTCATATACAACTCCTTCCCATTCCAATCCTGAGACCCTTCCTTTAGCATGAGATGTGATATCTCAATGCTTATACCAAATCTGAGACCCTTCCTATAGCATGAGATGTGATATCCAATTCCTTCCCATTCCAATCCTGAGACCCTTCCTATAGCATGAGATGTGATATCTCAATGCTTATACCAAACCTGAGAGCCTACCTATAGCATGAGATGTGATATCCAAGTCCATCCCATTCCAATCCTTAGACCCTTCCTACAGCATGCGATGTGATATCTCAATGATTCTAATACCAAACCAGAGACTCTTCCTATAACATTAGATGGGATATCCAACTCCTTCCCATTCCAATCCTGAGCCGCTTCCGATAGCAGAGATGTGATATCTCAATGCTTATACCAAACCTGAGACCCTTCCTATAACATGAGATGTGATATCCAACTCCTTCCCGTTCCAAACCTGAGACACTAACTATAACATATGTGATATCCAACTCCTTCCCATTCCAAACATGAGACCCTTCCTATAGCAAGAAAGTAATATCCAACTCCTACCCATTCCAATCCTGAGACCCTTCCTATAGCAAGAGATGTGATATCCAAATCCTTCCCATTCCAATCCTGAGACCCTTCCTATAACATGAGATGTGATATCCAACTCCTTCCCATTCCAACCTGAGACACTTCCTATAGCATGAGATATGATATCTCAATACTTCTAATACCAAACGTGAGATCCTTCCGATAACATGAGATGTGATATCCAAATCCTTCCCCTTCCAAACCTGAGACCCTCCCTTTAGCATGAGATGTGATATCCAACTCCTTCCTATTCCAATCCTGAAACTCTTCTGATAGCATGAGATGTGATATCTCAATGCTTCTAATACCAAACCTGAGATCCTTCCGATAGCATGAGATGTGATATCTCAATGCTTCTAATACCAAACCTGAGATCCTTCCTATAACATGAGATGTGATATCCAAATCCTTCCCCTTCCAAACCTGAGACCCTCCCTTTAGCATGAGATGTGATATCCAACTCCTTCCCATTCCATTCCTGAGACCCTTCTGATAGCATGAGATGTGATATCTCAATGCCTCTAATACCAAACCTGAGATCCTACCTCTAACATGAAATGTGATATCCAACTCTTTCCCCTTCCAAACCTGAGAGCCTTCCTATAGCATGAGATGTGATATCCAAGTCCTTCCCATTCCAATCCTGAGACCCTTCCTATAGCTTGAGATGTGATATCCAACTCCTTCCCATTCCAATTCTGAGACCCTTCCTATACTATGAGACTTGATATCTCAATGCTTCTAATACCAAACGTGAGACCCGTAATATAACATGAGATGTGATATCGAAATCCTTCCCCTTCCAAACCTTAGACCCTTCCTTTATCATGAGATGTGATATCCAACTCCTTCCCATTCCTATCCTGAGACCCTTCCGATATCATGAGATGTGATATCTCAAAGCTTCTAATATCAAACTTGAGACCCTCCCTATAGCATGAGATGTGATATCCAAGTCCTTCCCATTCCAATCCTGATACCCTTTCTATAGCATGAGATGTGATATCTCAATGCTTCTAATACCAAACCTGAGACCCTTCCTATAACATGAGATGGGAATATCCAACTCCTTCCCATTCCAATACTGAGACCCTTCCGATAGCAGAGATGTGATATCTCAATGCTTATACCAAACCTGAGATCCTTCCTATAACATGAGATGTGATATCCAACTCCTTCCCATTCCAATCCTGAGACACTTCCTATAGCATGAGATGTGATATCTCACTGCTTATACCAAACCTGAGACCCTTCCCATAGCATGAGATGTGATATCCAACTCCTTCCCATTCCAATCCTCAGACCCTTCCTATAGCATGAGATGTGATATCCAACTCCTTCCCATTCCAATCCTGAGACCCTTCCTATAGCATGAGATATGATATCTCAATACTTCTAATACCAAACGTGAGATCCTTCCGATAACATGAGATGTGATATCCAAATCCTTCCCCTTCCAAACCTGAGACCCTCCCTTTAGCATGAGATGTGATATCCAACTCCTTCCCATTCCAATCCTGAGACCCTTCTGATAGCATGAGATGTGATATCTCAATGCTTCTAATACCAAACCTGAGATCCTTCCGATAGCATGAGATGTGATATCTCAATGCTTCTAATACCAAACCTCAGATCCTTCCTATAACATGAGATGTGATATCCAAATCCTTCCCCTTCCAAACCTGAGACCCTCCCTTTAGCATGAGATGCGATATCCAACTCCTTCCCATTCCATTCCTGAGACCCTTCTGATAGCATGAGATGTGATATCTCCATGCCTCTAATACCAAACCTGAGATCCTACCTCTAACATGAAATGTGATATCCAACTCTTTCCCCTTCCAAACCTGAGAGCCTTCCTATATCATGAGATGTGATATCCAAGTCCTTCCCATTCCAATCCTGAGACCCTTCCTATGGCTTGAGATGTGATATCCAACTCCTTCCCATTCCAATTCTGAGACCCTTCCTATACTCTGAGACTTGATATCTCAATGCTTCTAATACCAAACCTGAGACCCATAGTATAACATGAGATATGATATCCAAATCCTTCCCCTTCCAAACCTTAGACCCTTCCTTTATCATGAGATGTGATATCCAACTCCTTCCCATTCCAATCCTGAGACCCTTCCTATAGCATGAGATGTGATATCTCAATGCTTCTAATACCAAACCTGAGACCCTTCCTATAGCATGAGATGTGATATCCAAGTCCTTCCCATTCCAATCCTGAGACCCTTCCTATAGCATGAGATGTGATATCTCAATGCTTCTAATACCAAACCTGAGACCCTTCCTATAGCATGAGATGTGATATCCAAGTCCTTCCCATTCCAATCCTGAGACCCTTCCTATAGCATGAGATGTGATATCTCAATGCTTCTAATACCAAACCTGAGACCCTTCCTATAACATGAGATGGGAATATCCAACTCCTTCCCATTCCAATGCTGAGACCCTTCCGATAGCAGAGATGTGATATCTCAATGCTTATACCAAACCTGAGACCCTTCCTATGGCATGAGATGTGATATCCAACTCCTTGCCATTCAAATCCTGAGACCCTTCCTATAGCATGAGAAGGGATATCCAACTCCTTCCCAATCCAATCCTGAGACCCTTCCGATAGCAGAGACGTGATATCTCAATGCTTCTACCAAACCTGAGACCCTTCCTTTAGCATGAGATGTGATATCCAAATCCTTCACATTCCAATCCTGAGACCCTTCCTATAGCATGAGATGTGATATCTCAATGCTTCTAATACCAAACCTGAGATCCTTCCTATAACATGAGATGTGATATCCAATTCCTTCCCATTCCAAACCTGAGACCCTTCCTATTGGATGAGTTGTGATATCCAACACCTTCCCATTCCAACCCTGAGACCCTTCCTATAGCATGAGATGTGATGTCTCAATGCTTCTAATATCAAACCTGAGATCCTTCCTATAACATGAGATGTGATATCCAACTCCTTCCATTCCAATCCTGAGACCCGTCCTATAGCATGAGATGTGATATCTCAATGCTTATACCAAACCTGAGACCCTTCCTATAGCATGATATGTGATATCCAACTACTTCCCATTCCAATCCTGAGACCCTTCCTATAGCATGGGATGTGATATCTTAATGCTTCTAATACCAAACCTGAGATCCTTCCTCTAACTTGAAATGTGATATCGAACTCCTTCCCTTTCCAAACCTAAGAGCCTATCTATAGCATGAGATGTGATATCCAAGTCCTTCCCATTCCAATCCTTAGACCCTTCCTACAGCATGCAATATGATATCTCAATGATTCTAATAACAAACCTGAGACCCGTCCTATAGCATGAGATATGATATCCAAGTCCTTCCCATTCCAATCCTGAGACCCTTCCTATAACATGAGATGTGATATCCAACTCCTTCCCGTTCCAAACCTGAGACCCTTCCTTTAGCATGAGATGTGATATCCAGCTCCTTCCCATTCCAATCCTGAGACACTTCCGATAGCATGAGATGTGATATCTCAATGCTTCTAATATCAAAACTGAGACCCTCCCTATAGCATGATATGTGATATCTAAGTCCTTCCCATTCCAATCCTGAGACACTCCCTATAGCATGAGATGTGATATCCAACTCTTTCCCATTCCAATCCTGAGACCCTTCCTATAGCATGAGATATGATATCTCAATACTTCTAATACCAAACGTGAGATCCTTCCGATAACATGAGATGTGATGTCCAAATCCTTCCCCTTCCAAACCTGAGACCCTCCCTTTAGCATGAGATGTGATATCCAACTCCTTCCCATTCCAATCCAGAGACCCTTCTGATAGCATGAGATGTGATATCTCAATGCTTCTAATACCAAACCTGAGATCCTTCCGATAGCATGAGATGTGATATCTCAATGCTTCTAATACCAAACCTGAGATCCTTCCTATAACATGAGATGTGATATCCAAATCCTTCCCCTTCCAAACCTGAGACCCTCCCTTTAGCATGAGATGTGATATCCAACTCCTTCCCATTCCATTCCTGAGACCCTTCTGATAGCATGAGATGTGATATCTCAATGCCTCTAATACCAAACCTGAGATCCTACCTCTAACATGAAATGTGATATCCAACTCTTTCCCCTTCCAAACCTGAGAGCCTTCCTATAGCATGAGATGTGATATCCAAGTCCTTCCCATTCCAATCCTGAGACCCTTCCTATAGCTTGAGATGTGATATCCAACTCCTTCCCATTCCAATTCTGAGACCCTTCCTATACTCTGAGACTTGATATCTCAATGCTTCTAATACCAAACCTGAGACCCGTAATATAACATGAGATGTGATATCCAAATCCTTCCCATTCCAATCCTGAGACCCTTCCGATATCATGAGATGTGATATCTCAAAGCTTCTAATATGAAACTTGAGACCCTCCCTATAGCATGAGATGTGATATCCAAGTCCTTCCCATTCCAATCCTGAGACTCTTCCTGTAGCATGAGATGTGATATCTCAATGCTTCTAATACCAAACCTGAGACCCTTCCTATAACATGAGATGGGAATATCCAACTCCTTCCCATTCCAATCCTGAGACCCTTCCGATAGCAGAGATGTGATATCTCAATGCTTATACCAAACCTGAGACCCTTCCTATGGCATGAGATGTGATATCCAACTCCTTGCCATTCAAATCCTGAGACCCTTCCTATAGCATGAGAAGGGATATCCAACTCCTTCCCAATCCAATCCTGAGACCCTTCCGATAGCAGAGACGTGATATCTCAATGCTTCTACCAAACCTGAGACCCTTCCTTTAGCATGAGATGTGATATCCAAATCCTTCACATTCCAATCCTGAGACCCTTCCTATAGCATGAGATGTGATATCTCAATGCTTCTAATACCAAACCTGAGATCCTTCCTATAACATGAGATGTGATATCCAATTCCTTCCCATTCCAAACCTGAGACCCTTCCTACTGGATGAGATGTGATATCCAACTCCTTCCCATTCCAACCCTGAGACCCTTCCTATAGCATGAGATGTGATGTCTCAATGCTTCTAATACCAAACCTGAGATCCTTCCTATAACATGAGATGTGATATCCAACTCCTTCCATTCCAATCCTGAGACCCGTCCTATAGCATGAGATGTGATATCTCAATGCTTATACCAAACCTGAGACCCTTCCTATAGCATGAGATGTGATATCCAGGTCCTTCCCATTCCAATCCTTAGACCCTTCCTACAGCATGCAATATGATATCGCAATGATTCTAATAACAAACCTGAGACCCGTCCTATAGCATGAGATATGATATCCAAGTCCTTCCCATTCCAATCCTGCGACCCTTCCTATAACATGAAATGTGATATCCAACTTCTTCCAAATCCAATACTGATACCCTTCCGATAGCATGAGACGTGATATCCCAATGCTTCTACCAAACCTGAGACCCATACTATGGCATGAGATGTGATATCCAAGTCCTTCCCATTCCAATCCTGAGACCCTTCCTATAGCTTGAGATGTGATATCCAACTCCTTCCCATTCCAATTCTGAGACCCTTCCTATACTCTGAGACTTGATATCTCAATGCTTCTAATACCAAACCTGAGACCCGTAATATAACATGAGATGTGATATCCAACTCCTTCCCATTCCAATCCAGAGACCCTTCTGATAGCATGAGATGTGATATCTCAATGCTTCTAATACCAAACCTGAGATCCTTCCGATAGCATGAGATGTGATATCTCAATGCTTCTAATACCAAACCTGAGATCCTTCCTATAACATGAGATGTGATATCCAAATCCTTCCCCTTCCAAACCTGAGACCCTCCCTTTAGCATGAGATGTGATATCCAACTCCTTCCCATTCCATTCCTGAGACCCTTCTGATAGCATGAGATGTGATATCTCAATGCCTCTAATACCAAACCTGAGATCCTACCTCTAACATGAAATGTGATATCCAACTCTTTCCCCTTCCAAACCTGAGAGCCTTCCTATAGCATGAGATGTGATATCCAAGTCCTTCCCATTCCAATCCTGAGACCCTTCCTATAGCTTGAGATGTGATATCCAACTCCTTCCCATTCCAATTCTGAGACCCTTCCTATACTCTGAGACTTGATATCTCAATGCTTCTAATACCAAACCTGAGACCCGTAATATAACATGAGATGTGATATCCAAATCCTTCCCATTCCAATCCTGAGACCCTTCCGATATCATGAGATGTGATATCTCAAAGCTTCTAATATGAAACTTGAGACCCTCCCTATAGCATGAGATGTGATATCCAAGTCCTTCCCATTCCAATCCTGAGACCCTTCCTGTAGCATGAGATGTGATATCTCAATGCTTCTAATACCAAACCTGAGACCCTTCCTATAACATGAGATGGGAATATCCAACTCCTTCCCATTCCAATACTGAGACCCTTCCGATAGCAGAGATGTGATATCTCAATGCTTATACCAAACCTGAGACCCTTCCTATGGCATGAGATGTGATATCCAACTCCTTGCCATTCAAATCCTGAGACCCTTCCTATAGCATGAGAAGGGATATCCAACTCCTTCCCAATCCAATCCTGAGACCCTTCCGATAGCAGAGACGTGATATCTCAATGCTTCTACCAAACCTGAGACCCTTCCTTTAGCATGAGATGTGATATCCAAATCCTTCACATTCCAATCCTGAGACCCTTCCTATAGCATGAGATGTGATATCTCAATGCTTCTAATACCAAACCTGAGATCCTTCCTATAACATGAGATGTGATATCCAATTCCTTCCCATTCCAAACCTGAGACCCTTCCTACTGGATGAGATGTGATATCCAACTCCTTCCCATTCCAACCCTGAGACCCTTCCTATAGCATGAGATGTGATGTCTCAATGCTTCTAATACCAAACCTGAGATCCTTCCTATAACATGAGATGTGATATCCAACTCCTTCCATTCCAATCCTGAGACCCGTCCTATAGCATGAGATGTGATATCTCAATGCTTATACCAAACCTGAGACCCTTCCTATAGCATGAGATGTGATATCCAACTACTTCCCATTCCAATCCTGAGACCCTTCCTATAGCATGAGATGTGATATCTCAATGCTTCTAATACCAAACCTGAGATCCTTCCTCTAACATGAAATGTGATATCCAACTCCTTCCCTTTCCAAACCTAAGAGCCTATCTATAGCATGAGATGTGATATCCAGGTCCTTCCCATTCCAATCCTTAGACCCTTCCTACAGCATGCAATATGATATCTCAATGATTCTAATAACAAACCTGAGACCCGTCCTATAGCATGAGATATGATATCCAAGTCCTTCCCATTCCAATCCTGCGACCCTTCCTATAACATGAAATGTGATATCCAACTTCTTCCAAATCCAATACTGATACCCTTCCGATAGCATGAGACGTGATATCCCAATGCTTCTACCAAACCTGAGACCCATACTATGGCATGAGATGTGATATCAAACTCCTTCCCATTCCAATCCTGAGACCCTTCCTATAGCTTGAGGTGTGATATCCAACTCCTTCCCATTCCAATTCTGAGACCCTTCTTATACCATGAGACTTGATATCTCAATGCTTCTAATACCAAACCTGAGACCCGTCCTATAACATGAGATGTGATATCCAAATCCTTCCCCTTCCAAACCTTAGACCCTTCCTTTATCATGAGATGTGATATCCAACTCCTTCCCATTCCAATCCTGAGACCCTTCCGATATCATGAGATTTGTTATCTCAATGCTTCTAATATCAAACTTGAGACCCTCCCTATAGCATGAGATGTGACATCCAAGTCCTTCCAATTCCAATCCTGAGACCCTTCCTATAGCATGAGATGTGATATCTCTATGCTTCTAATACCAAACCTGAGGCCCTTCCTATAACATGAGATGGGATATCCAACTCCTTCCCATTCCAATCCTGAGACCTTTCCGATAGCAGAGATGTGATATCTCAATGCTTATACCAAACCTGAGAACCTTCCTATGGCCTGAGATGTCATATACAACTCCTTCCCATTCCAATCCTGAGACCCTTCCTTTAGCATGAGATGTGATATCTCAATGCTTATACCAAATCTGAGACCCTTCCTATAGCATGAGATGTGATATCCAATTCCTTCCCATTCCAATCCTGAGACCCTTCCTATAGCATGAGATGTGATATCTCAATGCTTATACCAAACCTGAGAGCCTACCTATAGCATGAGATGTGATATCCAAGTCCATCCCATTCCAATCCTTAGACCCTTCCTACAGCATGCGATGTGATATCTCAATGATTCTAATACCAAACCAGAGACTCTTCCTATAACATTAGATGGGATATCCAACTTCTTCCCATTCCAATCCTGAGCCGCTTCCGATAGCAGAGATGTGATATCTCAATGCTTATACCAAACCTGAGACCCTTCCTATAACATGAGATGTGATATCCAACTCCTTCCCGTTCCAAACCTGAGACACTAACTATAGCATATGTGATATCCAACTCCTTCCCATTCCAAACATGAGACCCTTCCTATAGCAAGAAAGTAATATCCAACTCCTACCCATTCCAATCCTGAGACCCTTCCTATAGCAAGAGATGTGATATCCAAATCCTTCCCATTCCAATCCTGAGACCCTTCCTATAACATGAGATGTGATATCCAACTCCTTCCCATTCCAACCTGAGACACTTCCTATAGCATGAGAAGGGATATCCAACTCCTTCCCAATCCAATCCTGAGACCCTTCCGATAGCAGAGATGTGATATCTCAATGCTTATACCAAACCTGAGACCATTCCTATGGCATGAGATGTGATATCCAACTCCTTGCCATTCAAATCCTGAGACCCTTCCTATAGCATGAGATGTGATATCTCTATGCTTCTAATACCAAACCTGAGACCCTTCCTATAACATGAGATGGGATATCCAACTCCTTCCCATTCCAATCCTGAGACCCTTCCGATAGCAGAGATGTGATATCTCAATGCTTATACCAAACCTGAGAACCTTCCTATGGCCTGAGATGTCATATACAACTCCTTCCCATTCCAATCCTGAGACCCTTCCTTTAGCATGAGATGTGATATCTCAATGCTTATACCAAATCTGAGACCCTTCCTATAGCATGAGATGTGATATCCAATTCCTTCCCATTCCAATCCTGAGACCCTTCCTATAGCATGAGATGTGATATCTCAATGCTTATACCAAACCTGAGAGCCTACCTATAGCATGAGATGTGATATCCAAGTCCATCCCATTCCAATCCTTAGACCCTTCCTACAGCATGCAATGTGATATCTCAATGATTCTAATACCAAACCAGAGACTCTTCCTATAACATGAGATGGGATATCCAACTCCTTCTCATTCCAATCCTGAGCCGCTTCCGATAGCAGAGATGTGATATCTCAATGCTTATACCAAACCTGAGACCCTTCCTATAACATGAGATGTGATATCCAACTCCTTCCCGTTCCAAACCTGAGACACTAACTATAGCATATGTGATATCCAACTCCTTCCCATTCCAAACATGAGACCCTTCCTATAGCAAGAAAGTAATATCCAAATCCTACCCATTCCAATCCTGAGACCCTTCCTATAGCAAGAGATGTGATATCCAAATCCTTCCCATTCCAATCCTGAGACCCTTCCTATAACATGAGATGTGATATCCAACTCCTTCCCATTCCAACCTGAGACACTTCCTATAGCATGAGAAGGGATATCCAACTCCTTCCCAATCCAATCCTGAGACCCTTCCGATAGCAGAGATGTGATATCTCAATGCTTATACCAAACCTGAGACCCTTCCTATGGCATGAGATGTGATATCCAACTCCTTGCCATTCAAATCCTGAGACCCTTCCTATAGCATGAGATGTGATATCTCTATGCTTCTAATACCAAACCTGAGACCCTTCCTATAACATGAGATGGGATATCCAACTCCTTCCCATTCCAATCCTGAGACCCTTCCTTTAGCATGAGATGTGATATCTCAATGCTTATACCAAATCTGAGACCCTTCCTATAGCATGAGATGTGATCTCCAATTCCTTCCCATTCCAATCCTGAGACCCTTCCTATAGCATGAGATGTGATATCTCAATGCTTATACCAAACCACCTGAGAGCCTACCTATAGCATGAGATGTGATATCCAAGTCCATCCCATTCCAATCCTTAGACCCTTCCTACAGCATGCGATGTGATATCTCAATGATTCTAATACCAAACCAGAGACTCTTCCTATAACATGAGATGGGATATCCAACTCCTTCCCATTCCAATCCTGAGCCGCTTCCGATAGCAGAGATGTGATATCTCAATGCTTATACCAAACCTGAGACCCTTCCTATAACATGAGATGTGATATCCAACTCCTTCCCGTTCCAAACCTGAGACACTAACTATAGCATATGTGATATCCAACTCCTTCCCATTCCAAAAATGAGACCCTTCCTATAGCAGAGACGTGATATATCAATGCTTCTACCAAACCTGAGACCCTTCCTTTAGCATGAGATGTGATATCCAAATCCTTCACATTCCAATCCTGAGACCCTTCCTATAGCATGAGATGTGATATCTCAATGCTTCTAATACCAAACCTGAGATCCTTCCTATGGCATGAGATGTGATATCCAACTCCTTCCCAATCCAATCCTGAGACCCTTCCGATAGCAGAGAAGTGATATTTCAATGCTTCTACCAAACCTGAGACCCTTCCTTTAGCATGAGATGTGATATCCAAATCCTTCACATTCCAATCCTGAGACCCTTCCTATAGCATGAGATGTGATATCTCAATGCTTCTAATACCAAACCTGAGATCCTTCCTATAACATGAGATGTGATATCCAATTCCTTCCCATTCCAAACCTGAGACCCTTCCTATTGGATGAGATGTGATATCCAACTCCTTCCCATTCCAACCCTGAGACCCTTCCTATAGCATGAGATGTGATGTCTCAATGCTTCTAATACCAAACCTGAGATCCTTCCTATAACATGAGATGTGATATCCAACTCCTTCCATTCCAATCCTGAGACCCGTCCTATAGCATGAGATGTGATATCTCTATGCTTCTCATACGAAACCTGAGACCCTTCCTATAACATGAGATGGGATATCCAACTCCTTCCCATTCCAATCCTGAGACCCTTCCGATAGCAGAGATGTGATATCTCAATGCTTATACCAAACCTGAGAACCTTCCTATGGCCTGAGATGTCATATAAAACTCCTTCCCATTCCAATCCTGAGACCCTTCCTTTAGCATGAGATGTGATATCTCAATGCTTATACCAAATCTGAGACCCTTCCTATAGCATGAGATGTGATATCCAATTCCTTCCCATTCCAATCCTGAGACCCTTCCTATAGCATGAGATGTGATATCTCAATGCTTATACCAAACCACCTGAGAGCCTACCTATAGCATGAGATGTGATATCCAAGTCCATCCCATTCCAATCCTTAGACCCTTCCTACAGCATGCGATGTGATATCTCAATGATTCTAATACCAAACCAGAGACTCTTCCTATAACATGAGATGGGATATCCAACTCCTTCCCATTCCAATCCTGAGCCGCTTCCGATAGCAGAGATGTGATATCTCAATGCTTACACCAAACCTGAGACCCTTCCTATAACATGAGATGTGATATCCAACTCCTTCCCGTTCCAAACCTGAGACACTAACTATAGCATATGTGATATCCAACTCCTTCCCATTCCAAACATGAGACCCTTCCTATAGCAAGAAAGTAATATCCAACTCCTACCCATTCCAATCCTGAGACCCTTCTATAGCAAGAGATGTGATATCCAAATCCTTCCCATTCCAATCCTGAGACCCTTCCTATAACATGAATGAGATGTGATATTCAACTCCTTCCCATTCCAACCTGAGACACTTCCTATAGCATGAGAAGGGATATCCAACTCCTTCCCAATCCAATCCTGAGACCCTTCCGATAGCAGAGATGTGATATCTCAATGCTTATACCAAACCTGAGACCCTTCCTATTGGATGAGATGTGATATCCAACTCCTTCCCATTCCAACCCTGAGACCCATCCTATAGCATGAGATGTGATGTCTCAATGCTTCTAATACCAAACCTGAGATCCTTCCTATAACATGAGATGTGATATCCAACTCCTTCCATTCCAATCCTGAGACCCGTCCTATAGCATGAGATGTGATATCTCAATGCTTATACCAAACCTGAGACCCTTCCTATAGCATGAGATGTGATATCCAACTGCTTCCCATTCCAATCCTGAGACCCTTCCTATAGCATGAGATGTGATGTCTCAATGCTTCTAATACCAAACCTGAGATCCTTCCTCTAACATGAAATGTGATATCCAACTCCTTCCCTTTCCAAACCTAAGAGCCTATCTATAGCATGAGATGTGATATCCAAGTCCTTCCCATTCCAACCCTTAGACCCTTCCAACAGCATGCAATATGATATCTCAATGATTCTAATAACAAACCTGAGACCCGTCCTATAACATGAGATGGGATATCCAACTCCTTCCCATTCCAATCCTGAGACACTTCCGATAGCAGAGATGTGATATCCAGCACCTTCCCATTCCAATCCTGAGACACTTCCGATAGCATGAGATGTGATATCTCAATGCTTCTAATATCAAAACTGAGACCCTCCCTATAGCATGATATGTGATATCTAAGTCCTTCCCATTCCAATCTGAGACCCTCCCTATAGCATGAGATGTGATATCCAACTCCTTCCCATTCCAATCCTGAGACCCTTCCTATAGCATGAGATATGATATCCCAATACTTCTAATACCAAACGTGAGATCCTTCCGATAACATGAGATTTGATATCCAAATCCTTCCCCTTCCAAACCTGAGACCCTCCCTTTAGCATGAGATGTGATATCCAACTCCTTCCTATTCCAATCCTGAAACTCTTCTGATAGCATGAGATGTGATATCTCAATGCTTCTAATACCAAACCTGAGATCCTTCCGATAGCATGAGATGTGATATCTCAATGCTTCTAATACCAAACCTGAGATCCTTCCTATAACATGAGATGTGATATCCAAATCCTTCCCCTTCCAAACCTGAGACCCTCCCTTTAGCATGAGATGTGATATCCAACTCCTTCCCATTCCATTCCTGAGACCCTTCTGATAGCATGAGATGTGATATCTCAATGCCTCTAATACCAAACCTGAGATCCTACCTCTAACATGAAATGTGATATCCAACTCTTTCCCCTTCCAAACCTGAGAGCCTTCCTATAGCATGAGATGTGATATCCAAGTCCTTCCCATTCCAATCCTGAGACCCTTCCTATAGCTTGAGATGTGATATCCAACTCCTTCCCATTCCAATTCTGAGACCCTTCCTATACTATGAGACTTGATATCTCAATGATTCTAATACCAAACGTGAGACCCGTAATATAACATGAGATGTGATATCCAAATCCTTCCCCTTCCAAACCTTAGACCCTTCCTTTATCATGAGATGTGATATCCAACTCCTTCCCATTCCAATCCTGAGACCCTTCCGATATCATGAGATGTGATATCTCAAAGCTTCTAATATCAAACTTGAGACCCTCCCTATAGCATGAGATGTGATATCCAAGTCCTTCCCATTCCAATCCTGAGACCCTTCCTATAGCATGAGATGTGATATCTCAATGCTTCTAATACCAAACCTGAGACCCTTCCTATACCATGAGATGGGAATATCCAACTCCTTCCCATTCCAAACCTGAGACCCTTCCGATAGCAGAGATGTGATATCTCAATGCTTATACCAAACCTGAGACCCTTCGTATGGCACGAGATGTGATATCCAACTCCTTGCCATTCAAATCCTGAGACCCTTCCTATAGCATGAGAAGGGGTATCCAACTCCTTCACAATCCAATCCTGAGACCCTTCCGATAGCAGAGACGTGATATCTCAATGCTTCTAATACCAAACCTGAGATCCTTCCAATAACATGAGATGTGATATCCAATTCCTTCCCATTCCAAACCTGAGACCCTTCCTAGTGGATGAGTTGTGATATCCAACTCCTTCCCATTCCAACCCTGAGACCCTTCCTATAGCATGAGATGTGATGGCTGAATGCTTCTAATACCAAACCTGAGATCCTTCCTATAACATGAGATGTGATATCCAACTCCTTCCATTCCAATCCTGAGACCCGTCCTATAGCATGAGATGTGATATCTCAATGCTTATACCAAACCTGAGACCCTTCCTATAGCATGAGATGTGATATCCAACTACTTCCCATTCCAATCCTGAGACCCTTCCTATAGCATGAGATGTGATATCTCAATGCTTCTAATACCAAACCTGAGATCCTTCCTCTAACATGAAATGTGATATCCAACTCCTTCCCTTTCCAAACCTAAGAGCCTATCTATAGCATGAGATGTGATATCCAGGTCCTTCCCATTCCAATCCTTAGACCCTTCCTACAGCATGCAATATGATATCTCAATGATTCTAATAACAAACCTGAGACCCGTCCTATAGCATGAGATATGATATCCAAGTCCTTCCCATTCCAATCCTGCGACCCTTCCTATAACATGAAATGTGATATCCAACTCCTTCCCATTCCAACCTGAGACCCTTCCTATAGCATGAGATGGGATATCCAACTTCTTCCAAATCCAATACTGATACCCTTCCGATAGCATGAGATGTGATATCCCAATGCTTCTACCAAACCTGAGACCCATACTATGGCATGAGATGTGATATCAAACTCCTTCCCATTCCAATCCTGAGACCCTTCCTATAGCTTGAGGTGTGATATCCAACTCCTTCCCATTCCAATTCTGAGACCCTTCTTATACCATGAGACTTGATATCTCAATGCTTCTAATACCAAACCTGAGACCCGTCCTATAACATGAGATGTGATATCCAAATCCTTCCCCTTCCAAACCTTAGACCCTTCCTTTATCATGAGATGTGATATCCAACTCCTTCCCATTCCAATCCTGCGACCCTTCCGATATCATGAGATTTGTTATCTCAATGCTTCTAATATCAAACTTGAGACCCTCCCTATAGCATGAGATGTGACATCCAAGTCATTCCCATTCCAATCCTGAGACCCTTCCTATAGCATGAGATGTGATATCTCTATGCTTCTAATACCAAACCTGAGACCCTTCCTATAACATGAGATGGGATATCCAACTCCTTCCCATTCCAATCCTGAGACCTTTCCGATAGCAGAGATGTGATATCTCAATGCTTATACCAAACCTGAGAACCTTCCTATGGCCTGAGATGTCATATACAACACCTTCCCATTCCAATCCTGAGACCCTTCCTTTAGCATGAGATGTGATATCTCAATGCTTATACCAAATCTGAGACCCTTCCTATAGCATGATGTGATATCCAATTCCTTCCCATTCCAATCCTGAGACCCTTCCTATAGCATGAGATGTGATATCTCAATGCTTATACCAAACCTGAGAGCCTACCTATAGCATGAGATGTGATATCCAAGTCCATCCCATTCCAATCCTTAGACCCTTCCTACAGCATGCGATGTGATATCTCAATGATTCTAATACCAAACCAGAGACTCTTCCTATAACATTAGATGGGATATCCAACTCCTTCCCATTCCAATCCTGAGCCGCTTCCGATAGCAGAGATGTGATATCTCAATGCTTATATCAAACCTGAGACCCTTCCTATAACATGAGATGTGATATCCAACTCCTTCCCGTTCCAAACCTGAGACACTAACTATAGCATATGTGATATCCAACTCCTTCCCATTCCAAACATGAGACCCTTCCTATAGCAAGAAAGTAATATCCAACTCCTACCCATTCCAATCCTGAGACCCTTCCTATAGCAAGAGATGTGATATCCAAATCCTTCCCATTCCAATCCTGAGACCCTTCCTATAACATGAGATGTGATATCCAACTCCTTCCCATTCCAACCTGAGACACTTCCTATAGCATGAGAAGGGATATCCAACTCCTTCCCAATCCAATCCTGAGACCCTTCCGATAGCAGAGATGTGATATCTCAATGCTTATACCAAACCTGAGACCCTTCCTATGGCATGAGATGTGATATCCAACTCCTTGCCATTCAAATCCTGAGACCCTTCCTATAGCATGAGAAGGGATATCCAACTCCTTCCCAATCCAATCCTGAGACCCTTCCGATAGCAGAGACGTGATATCTCAATGCTTCTACCAAACCTGAGACCCTTCCTTTAGCATGAGATGTCATATCCAAATCCTTCACATTCCAATCCTGAGACCCTTCTTATAGCATGAGATGTGATATCTCAATGCTGCTAATACCAAACCTGAGATCCTTCCTATAACATGAGATGTGATATCCAATTCCTTCCCATTCCAAACCTGAGACCCTTCCTATTGGATGAGATGTGATATCCAACTCCTTCCCATTCCAACCCTGAGACCCTTCCTATAGCATGAGATGTGATGTCTCAATGCTTCTAATACCAAACCTGAGATCCTTCCTATAACATGAGATGTGATATCCAACTCCTTCCATTCCAATCCTGAGACCCGTCCTATAGCATGAGATGTGATATCTCAATGCTTATACCAAACCTGAGACCCTTCCTATAGCATGAGATGTGATATCCAACTGCTTCCCATTCCAATCCTGAGACCCTTCCTATAGCATGAGATGTGATATCTCAATGCTTCTAATACCAAACCTGAGATCCTTCCTCTAACATGAAATGTGATATCCAACTTCTTCCCTTTCAAAACCTAAGAGCCTATCTATAGCATGAGATGTGATATCCAAGTCCTTCACATTCCAACCCTTAGACCCTTCCTACAGCATGCAATATGATATCTCAATGATTCTAATAACAAACCTGAGACCCGTCCTATAACATGAGATGGGATATCCAACTCCTTCCCATTCCAATCCTGAGACACTTCAGATAGCATGTGATATCTCAATGCTTATACCAAACCTGAGACCCTTCCTATAACATGAGATGTGATATCCAAATCCTTCCCGTTCCAAACCTGAGACCCTTCCTTTAGCATGAGATGTGATATCCAGCTCCTTCCCATTCCAATCCTGAGACACTTCCGATAGCATGAGATGTGATATCTCAATGCTTCTAATATCAAAACTGAGACCCTCCCTATAGCATGATATGTGATATCTAAGTCCTTCCCATTCCAATCCTGAGACCCTCCCTATAGCATGAGATGTGATATCCAACTCCTTCCCATTCCAATCCTGAGACCCTTCCTATAGCATGAGATATATCTCAATACTTCTAATACCAAACGTGAGATCCTTCCGATAACATGAGATGTGATATCCAAATCCTTCCCCTTCCAAACCTGAGACCCTCCCTTTAGCATGAGATGTGATATCCAACTCCTTCCTATTCCAATCCTGAGACTCTTCTGATAGCATGAGATGTGATATCTCAATGCTTCTAATACCAAACCTGAGATCCTTCCGATAGCATGAGATGTGATATCTCAATGCTTCTAATACCAAACCTGAGATCCTTCCTATAACATGAGATGTGATATCCAAATCCTTCCCCTTCCAAACCTGAGACCCTCCCTTTAGCATGAGATGTGATATCCAACTCCTTCCCATTCCATTCCTGAGACCCTTCTGATAGCATGAGATGTGATATCTCAATGCCTCTAATACCAAACCTGAGATCCTACCTCTAACATGAAATGTGGTATGCAACTCTTTCCCCTTCCAAACCTGAGAGCCTTCCTATAGCATGAGATGTGATATCCAAGTCCTTCCCATTCCAATCCTGAGACCCTTCCTAGATCTTGAGATGTGATATCCAACTCCTTCCCATTCCAATTCTGAGACCCTTCCTATACTATGAGACTTGATATCTCAATGCTTCTAATACCAAACCTGAGACCCATAATATAACATGAGACGTGATATCCAAATCCTTCCCCTTCCAAACCTTAGACCCTTCCTTTATCATGAGATGTGATATCCAACTCCTTCCCATTCCAATCCTGAGACCCTTCCGATATCATGAGATGTGATATCTCAAAGCTTCTAATATCAAACTTGAGACCCTCCCTATAGCATGAGATGTGATATCCAAGTCCTTCCCATTCCAATCCTGAGACCCTTCCCATAGCATGAGATGTGATATCTCAATGCTTCTAATACCAAACCTGAGACCCTTCCTATGACATGAGATGGGAATATCCAACTCCTTCCCATTCCAATCCTGAGACCCTTCCGATAGCAGAGATGTGATATCTCAATGCTTATACCAAACCTGAGATCCTTCCTATAACATGAGATGTGATATCCAACTCCTTCCCATTCCAATCCTGAGACACTTCCTATAGCATGAGATGTGATATCTCACTGCTTATACCAAACCTGAGACCCTTCCCATAGCATGAGATGTGATATCTAAGTCCTTCCCATTCCAATCCTGAGACACTTCCTATAGCATGAGATGTGATATCTCAATGCTTCTAATACCAAACCTGAGACTCTTCCTATAACATGAGATGGGAAATCCAACTCCTTCCCATTCCAATCCTGAGACCCTTTTGATAGCAGAGATGTGATATCTCAATGTTTATACCAAACCTGAGACCCTTCCTACGGCATGAGATGTCATATTCAACTCCTTCCCATTCCAATCCTGAGACCCTTCCTATAGCATGAGATGTGATATCCAACTCCTTCCCATTCCAATCCTGAGACCCTTCCTATAGCATGAGATGTGATGTCTCAATGCTTCTAATACCAAACCTGATATCCTTCCTATAACATGAGATGTGATATCCAACTCCTTCCATTCCAATCCTGAGACCCTTCCTATAGCATGAGATGTGATATCTCAATGCTTCTACCAAACCTGAGACCCTTCCTATAGCATGAGATGTGATATCCAACTCCTTCCCATTCCAATCCTGAGACCCTTCCTATAGCCTGAGATGTGATATCTCAATGCCCCTAATACCAAACCTGAGATCCTTCCTCTAACATGAAATGTGATATCCAACTCCTTCACTTTCCAAACCTGAGAGCCTATCTATAGCATGAGATGTGATATCTAAGTCCTTCCCATTCCAATCCTTAGACCCTTCCTACAGCATGCAATATGATATCTCAATGATTCTAATAAAAAAACCTGAGACCCGTCCTATAACATGAGATGGGATATTCAACTCCTTCCCATTCCAATCCTGAGACACTTCCGATAGCAGAGCTGTGATATCTCAATGTTTATACCAAACCTGAGACCCTTCCTATAACATGAGATGTGATATCCAACTCCTTCCCGTTCCAAACCTGAGACCCTTCCTTTAGCATGAGATGTGATATCCAGCTCCTTCCCATTCCAATCCTGAGACACTTCCGATAGCATGAGATGTGATATCCAGCTCCTTCCCATTCCAATCCTGAGACACTTCCGATAGCAGAGATGTGATATCTCAATGTTTATACCAAACCTGAGACCCTTCCTATAACATGAGATGTGATATCCAACTCCTTCCCATTCCAATCCTGAGACCCTTCCTATAGCATGAGATGTGATATCTCAATACTTCTAATACCAAACCTGAGATCCTTCCGATAACATGAGATGTGATATCTCAATACTTCTAATACCAAACCTGAGATCCATCCTATAACATGAGATGTGATATCCAAATCCTTCCCCTTCCAAACCTGAGACCCTCCCTTTAGCATGAGATGTGATATCCAACTCCTTCCCATTCCAATCCTGAGACCCTTCTGATAGCATAAGATATATCTCAATGCTTCTATACCAAACCTGAGATCCTTCCGATAGCATGAGATGTGATATCTCAATACTTCTAATACCAAACCTGAGATCCTTCCTATAACATGAGATGTGATATCCAAATCCTTATCTTCCAAACTTGAGACCCTTCCTTCCTTTATCCAACTCCTTCCCATTCCAATCCTGAGACTCTTCTGATAGCATAAGATTTGATATCTCAATGCTTCTATACCAAACCTGAGATCCTTCTGATAGCATGAGATGTGATATCTCAATACTTCTAATACCAAACCTGAGATCCTACCTCTAACATGAAATGTGATATCCAACTCTTTCCCCTTGCAAACCTGAGAGCCTTCCTATAGCATGAGATGTGATATCCAAGTCCTTCCCATTCCAATCCTGAGACCCTTCCTATAGCATGAGATGGGATATCCAACTCCTTCCAAATCCAATCCCGATACCCTTCCGATAGCATGAGATGTGATATCCCAATGCTTCTACCAAACCTGAGACCCATACTATGGCATGAGATGTGATATCAAACTCCTTCCCATTCTAATCCTGAGACCCTTCCTATAGCTTGAGATGTGATATCCAACTCCTTCCCATTCCAATTCTGAGACCCTTCCTATACCATGAGACTTGATATCTCAATGCTTCTAATACCAAACCTGAGACCCGTCCTATAACATGAGATGTGATATCCAAATCCTTCCCCTTCCAAACCTTAGACCCTTCCTTTATCATGAGATGTGATATCCAATTCCTTCCCATTCCAATCTTGAGACCCTTCCGATATCATGAAATGTGATATCTCAATGCTTCTAATATCAAACTTGAGACCCTCCTTATAGCATGAGATGTGATATCCAAGTCCTTCCCATTCCAAACCTGAGACCCTTCCTACGGCATGAGATGTCATATTCAACTCCTTCCCATTCCAATCCTGAGACCCTTCCTATAGCATGAGATGTGATATCCAACTCCTTCCCATTCCAATCCTGAGACCCTTCCTATAGCATGAGATGTGATGTCTCAATGCTTCTAATACCAAACCTGATATCCTTCCTATAACATGAGATGTGATATCCAACTCCTTCCATTCCAATCCCGAGACCCTTCCTATAGCATGAGATGTGATATCTCAATGCTTCTACCAAACCTGAGACCCTTCCTATAGCATGAGATGTGATATCCAACTCCTTCCCATTCCAATCCTGAGACCCTTCCTATAGCCTGAGATGTGATATCTCAATGCCCCTAATACCAAACCTGAGATCCTTCCTCTAACATGAAATGTGATATCCAACTCCTTCACTTTCCAAACCTGAGAGCCTATCTATAGCATGAGATGTGATATCTAAGTCCTTCCCATTCCAATCCTTAGACCCTTCCTACAGCATGCAATATGATATCTCAATGATTCTAATAAAAAAACCTGAGACCCGTCCTATAACATGAGATGGGATATCCAACTCCTTCCCATTCCAATCCTGAGACCCTTCCTTTAGCATGAGATGTGATATCCAGCTCCTTCCCATTCCAATCCTGAGACACTTCCGATAGCAGAGATGTGATATCTCAATGTTTATACCAAACCTGAGACCCTTCCTATAACATGAGATGTGATATCCAACTCCTTCCCGTTCCAAACCTGAGACCCTTCCTTTAGCATGAGATGTGATATCCAGCTCCTTCCCATTCCAATCCTGAGACACTTCCGATAGCATGAGATGTGATATCTCAATGCTTCTAATATCAAAACTGAGACCCTCCCTATAGCATGATATGTGATATCTAAGTCCTTCCCATTCCAATCCTGAGACCCTTCCTATAGCATGAGATGTGATATCTCAATGCTTCTACCAAACCTGAGACCCTTCCTTTAGCATGAGATGTGATATCCAACTCCTTCCCATTCCAATCCTGAGACCCTTCCTATAGCATGAGATGTGATATCTCAATACTTCTAACACCAAACCTGAGATCCTTCCGATAACATGAGATGTGATATCTCAATACTTCTAATACCAAACCTGAGATCCATCCTATAACATGAGATGTGATATCCAAATCCTTCCCCTTCCAAACCTGAGAACCTCCCTTTAGCATGAGATGTGATATCCAACTCCTTCCCATTCCAATCCTGAGACCCTTCTGATAGCATAAGATATATCTCAATGCTTCTATACCAAACCTGAGATCCTTCCGATAGCATGAGATGTGATATCTCAATACTTCTAATACCAAACCTGAGATCCTTCCTATAACATGAGATGGGATATCCAACTCCTTCCCATTCCAATCCTGAGACACTTCCGATAGCAGAGATGTGATATCTCAATGTTTATACCAAACCTGAGACCCTTCCTATAACATGAGATGTGATATCCAACTCCTTCCCATTCCAAACCTGAGACCCTTCCTTTAGCATGAGATGTGATATCCAGCTCCTTCCCATTCCAATCCTGAGACACTTCCGATAGCATGAGATGTGATATCTCAATGCTTCTAATATCAAAACTGAGACCCTCCCTATAGCATGATATGTGATATTCAATACTTCTAACACCAAACCTGAGATCCTTCCGATAACATGAGATGTGATATCTCAATACTTCTAATACCAAACCTGAGATGAATCCTAGAACATGAGATGTGATATCCAAATCCTTCCCCTTCCAAACCCGAGACCCTCCCTTTAGCATGAGATGTGATATCCAACTCCTTCCCATTCCAATCCTGAGCCCCTACTGATAGCATAAGATATATCTCAAAGCTTCTATACCAAACCTGAGATCCTTCTGATAGCATGAGATGTGATATCTAAATACTTCTAATACCAAACCTGAGATCCTACCTCTAACATAAAATGTGATATCCAACTCTTTCCCCTTGCAAACCTGAGAGCCTTCCTATAGCATGAGATGTGATATCCAAGTCCTTCCCATTCCAATCCTGAGACCCTTCCTATAACATGAGATGTGATATCCAACTCCTTCCCATTCCAACCTGAGACCCTTCCTATAGCATGAGATGGGATATCCAACTCCTTCCAAATCCAATCCCGATACCCTTCCGATAGCATGAGATGTGATATCCCAATGCTTCTACGAAACCTGAGACCCATACTATGGCATGAGATGTGATATCAAACTCCTTCCCATTCTAATCCTGAGACCCTTCCTATAGCTTGAGATGTGATATCCAACTCCTTCCCATTCCAATTCTGAGACCCTTCCTATAGCATGAGATGTGATATCCAACTCCTTCCCATTCCAATCCTGAGACCCTTCCTATAGCATGAGATGTGATGTCTCAATGCTTCTAATACCAAACCTGATATCCTTCCTATAACATGAGATGTGATATCCAACTCCTTCCATTCCAATCCTGAGACCCTTCCTATAGCATGAGATGTGATATCTCAATGCTTCTACCAAACCTGAGACCCTTCCTATAGCATGAGATGTGATATCCAACTCCTTCCCATTCCAATCCTGAGACCCTTCCTATAGACTGAGATGTGATATCTCAATGCCCCTAATACCAAACCTGAGATCCTTCCTCTAACATGAAATGTGATATCCAACTCCTTCACTTTCCAAACCTGAGAGCCTATCTATAGCATGAGATGTGATATCTAAGTCCTTCCCATTCCAATCCTTAGACCCTTCCTACAGCATGCAATATGATATCTCAATGATTCTAATAAAAAAACCTGAGACCCGTCCTATAACATGAGATGGGATATTCAACTCCTTCCCATTCCAACCTGAGACCCTTCCTATAGCATGAGATGGGATATCCAACTCCTTCCAAATCCAATCCCGATACCCTTCCGATAGCATGAGATGTGATATCCCAATGCTTCTACCAAACCTGAGACCCATACTATGGCATGAGATGTGATATCAAACTCCTTCCCATTCTAATCCTGAGACCCTTCCTATAGCTTGAGATGTGATATCCAACTCCTTCCCATTCCAATTCTGAGACCCTTCCTATAGCATGAGATGTGATATCCAACTCCTTCCCATTCCAATCCTGAGACCCTTCCTATAGCATGAGATGTGATGTCTCAATGCTTCTAATACCAAACCTGATATCCTTCCTATAACATGAGATGTGATATCCAACTCCTTCCATTCCAATCCTGAGACCCTTCCTATAGCATGAGATGTGATATCTCAATGCTTCTACCAAACCTGAGACCCTTCCTATAGCATGAGATGTGATATCCAACTCCTTCCCATTCCAATCCTGAGACCCTTCCTATAGACTGAGATGTGATATCTCAATGCCCCTAATACCGAACCTGAGATCCTTCCTCTAACATGAAATGTGATATCCAACTCCTTCACTTTCCAAACCTGAGAGCCTATCTATAGCATGAGATGTGATATCTAAGTCCTTCCCATTCCAATCCTTAGACCCTTCCTACAGCATGCAATATGATATCTCAATGATTCTAATAAAAAAACCTGAGACCCTTCCTATAACATGAGATGTGATATCCAACTCCTTCCCGTTCCAAACCTGAGACCCTTCCTTTAGCATGAGATGTGATATCCAGCTCCTTCCCATTCCAATCCTGAGACACTTCCGATAGCATGAGATGTGATATCCAGCTCCTTCCCATTCCAATCCTGAGACACTTCCGATAGCAGAGATGTGATATCTCAATGTTTATACCAAACCTGAGACCCTTCCTATAACATGAGATGTGATATCCAACTCCTTCCCATTCCAATCCTGAGACCCTTCCTATAGCATGAGATGTGATATCTCAATACTTCTAATACCAAACCTGAGATCCTTCCGATAACATGAGATGTGATATCTCAATACTTCTAATACCAAACCTGAGATCCATCCTATAACATGAGATGTGATATCCAAATCCTTCCCCTTCCAAACCTGAGACCCTCCCTTTAGCATGAGATGTGATATCCAACTCCTTCCCATTCCAATCCTGAGACCCTTCTGATAGCATAAGATATATCTCAATGCTTCTATACCAAACCTGAGATCCTTCCGATAGCATGAGATGTGATATCTCAATACTTCTAATACCAAACCTGAGATCCTTCCTATAACATGAGATGTGATATCCAAATCCTTCCCCTTCCAAACCTGAGACCCTCCCTTTAGCATGAGATGTGATATCCAACTCCTTCCCATTCCAATCCTGAGACTCTTCTGATAGCATAAGATTTGATATCTCAATGCTTCTATACCAAACCTGAGATCCTTCTGATAGCATGAGATGTGATATCTCAATACTTCTACCAAACCTGAGATCCTACCTCTAACATGAAATGTGATATCCAACTCTTTCCCCTTGCAAACCTGAGAGCCTTCCTATAGCATGAGATGTGATATCCAAGTCCTTCCCATTCCAATCCTGAGACCCTTCCTATAACATGAGATGTGATATCCAACTCCTTCCCATTCCAACCTGAGACCCTTCCTATAGCATGAGATGGGATATCCAACTCCTTCCAAATCCAATCCCGATACCCTTCCGATAGCATGAGATGTGATATCCCAATGCTTCTACCAAACCTGAGACCCATACTATGGCATGAGATGGGATATCAAACTCCTTCCCATTCTAATCCTGAGACCCTTCCTATAGCTTGAGATGTGATATCCAACTCCTTCCCATTCCAATTCTGAGACCCTTCCTATACCATGAGACTTGATATCTCAATGCTTCTAATACCAAACCTGAGACCCGTCCTATAACATGAGATGTGATATCCAAATCCTTCCCCTTCCAAACCTTAGACCCTTCCTTTATCATGAGATGTGATATCCAATTCCTTCCCATTCCAATCTTGAGACCCTTCCGATATCATGAAATGTGATATCTCAATGCTTCTAATATCAAACTTGAGACCCTCCTTATAGCATGAGATGTGATATCCAAGTCCTTCCCATTCCAAACCTGAGACCCTTCCTACGGCATGAGATGTCATATTCAACTCCTTCCCATTCCAATCCTGAGACCCTTCCTATAGCATGAGATGTGATATCCAACTCCTTCCCATTCCAATCCTGAGAACCTTCCTATAGCATGGGATGTGATGTCTCAATGCTTCTAATACCAAACCTGATATCCTTCCTATAACATGAGATGTGATATCCAACTCCTTCCATTCCAATCCTGAGACCCTTCCTATAGCATGAGATGTGATATCTCAATGCTTCTACCAAACCTGAGACCCTTCCTATAGCATGAGATGTGATATCCAACTCCTTCCCATTCCAATCCTGAGACCCTTCCTATAGCCTGAGATGTGATATCTCAATGCCCCTAATGCCAAACCTGAGATCCTTCCTCTAACATGAAATGTGATATCCAACTCCTTCACTTTCCAAACCTGAGAGCCTATCTATAGCATGAGATGTGATATCTAAGTCCTTCCCATTCCAATCCTTAGACCCTTCCTACAGCATGCAATATGATATCTCAATGATTCTAATAAAAAAACCTGAGACCCGTCCTATAACATGAGATGGGATATCCAACTCCTTCCCATTCCAATCCTGAGACACTTCCGATAGCAGAGATGTGATATCTCAATGTTTATACCAAACCTGAGACCCTTCCTATAACATGAGATGTGATATCCAACTCCTTCACGTTCCAAACCCGAGACCCTTCCTTTAGCATGAGATGTGATATCCAGCTCCTTCCCATTCCAATCCTGAGACACTTCCGATAGCAGAGATGTGATATCTCAATGCTTATACCAAACCTGAGACCCTTCCTATAACATGAGATGTGATATCCAAATCCTTCCCGTTCCAAACCTGAGACCCTTCCTTTAGCATGAGATGTGATATCCAGCTCCTTCCCATTCCAATCCTGAGACACTTCCGATAGCATGAGATGTGATATCTCAATGCTTCTAATATCAAAACTGAGACCCTCCCTATAGCATGATATGTGATATCTAAGTCCTTCCCATTCCAATCCTGAGACCCTCCCTATAGCATGAGATGTGATATCCAACTCCTTCCCATTCCAATCCTGAGACCCTTCCTATAGCATGAGATATATCTCAATACTTCTAATACCAAACGTGAGATCCTTCCGATAACATGAGATGTGATATCCAAATCCTTCCCCTTCCAAACCTGAGACCCTCCCTTTAGCATGAGATGTGATATCCAACTCCTTCCTATTCCAATCCTGAGACTCTTCTGATAGCATGAGATGTGATATCTCAATGCTTCTAATACCAAACCTGAGATCCTTCCGATAGCATGAGATGTGATATCTCAATGCTTCTAATACCAAACCTGAGATCCTTCCTATAACATGAGATGTGATATCCAAATCCTTCCCCTTCCAAACCTGAGACCCTCCCTTTAGCATGAGATGTGATATCCAACTCCTTCCCATTCCATTCCTGAGACCCTTCTGATAGCATGAGATGTGATATCTCAATGCCTCTAATACCAAACCTGAGATCCTACCTCTAACATGAAATGTGGTATGCAACTCTTTCCCCTTCCAAACCTGAGAGCCTTCCTATAGCATGAGATGTGATATCGAAGTCCTTCCCATTCCAATCCTGAGACCCTTCCTAGATCTTGAGATGTGATATCCAACTCCTTCCCATTCCAATTCTGAGACCCTTCCTATACTATGAGACTTGATATCTCAATGCTTCTAATACCAAACCTGAGACCCATAATATAACATGAGACGTGATATCCAAATCCTTCCCCTTCCAAACCTTAGACCCTTCCTTTATCATGAGATGTGATATCCAACTCCTTCCCATTCCAATCCTGAGACCCTTCCGATATCATGAGATGTGATATCTCAAAGCTTCTAATATCAAACTTGAGACCCTCCCTATAGCATGAGATGTGATATCCAAGTCCTTCCCATTCCAATCCTGAGACCCTTCCTATAGCATGAGATGTGATATCTCAATGCTTCTAATACCAAACCTGAGACCCTTCCTATGACATGAGATGGGAATATCCAACTCCTTCCCATTCCAATCCTGAGACCCTTCCGATAGCAGAGATGTGATATCTCAATGCTTATACCAAACCTGAGATCCTTCCTATAACATGAGATGTGATATCCAACTCCTTCCCATTCCAATCCTGAGACACTTCCTATAGCATGAGATGTGATATCTCACTGCTTATACCAAACCTGAGACCCTTCCCATAGCATGAGATGTGATATCTAAGTCCTTCCCATTCCAATCCTGAGACACTTCCTATAGCATGAGATGTGATATCTCAATGCTTCTAATACCAAACCTGAGACTCTTCCTATAACATGAGATGGGAAATCCAACTCCTTCCCATTCCAATCCTGAGACCCTTTTGATAGCAGAGATGTGATATCTCAATGTTTATACCAAACCTGAGACCCTTCCTACGGCATGAGATGTCATATTCAACTCCTTCCCATTCCAATCCTGAGACCCTTCCTATAGCATGAGATGTGATATCCAACTCCTTCCCATTCCAATCCTGAGACCCTTCCTATAGCATGAGATGTGATGTCTCAATGCTTCTAATACCAAACCTGATATCCTTCCTATAACATGAGATGTGATATCCAACTCCTTCCATTCCAATCCTGAGACCCTTCCTATAGCATGAGATGTGATATCTCAATGCTTCTACCAAACCTGAGACCCTTCCTATAGCATGAGATGTGATATCCAACTCCTTCCCATTCCAATCCTGAGACCCTTCCTATAGCCTGAGATGTGATATCTCAATGCCCCTAATACCAAACCTGAGATCCTTCCTCTAACATGAAATGTGATATCCAACTCCTTCACTTTCCAAACCTGAGAGCCTATCTATAGCATGAGATGTGATATCTAAGTCCTTCCCATTCCAATCCTTAGACCCTTCCTACAGCATGCAATATGATATCTCAATGATTCTAATAAAAAAACCTGAGACCCGTCCTATAACATGAGATGGGATATTCAACTCCTTCCCATTCCAATCCTGAGACACTTCCGATAGCAGAGCTGTGATATCTCAATGTTTATACCAAACCTGAGACCCTTCCTATAACATGAGATGTGATATCCAACTCCTTCCCGTTCCAAACCTGAGACCCTTCCTTTAGCATGAGATGTGATATCCAGCTCCTTCCCATTCCAATCCTGAGACACTTCCGATAGCATGAGATGTGATATCCAGCTCCTTCCCATTCCAATCCTGAGACACTTCCGATAGCAGAGATGTGATATCTCAATGTTTATACCAAACCTGAGACCCTTCCTATAACATGAGATGTGATATCCAACTCCTTCCCATTCCAATCCTGAGACCCTTCCTATAGCATGAGATGTGATATCTCAATACTTCTAATACCAAACCTGAGATCCTTCCGATAACATGAGATGTGATATCTCAATACTTCTAATACCAAACCTGAGATCCATCCTATAACATGAGATGTGATATCCAAATCCTTCCCCTTCCAAACCTGAGACCCTCCCTTTAGCATGAGATGTGATATCCAACTCCTTCCCATTCCAATCCTGAGACCCTTCTGATAGCATAAGATATATCTCAATGCTTCTATACCAAACCTGAGATCCTTCCGATAGCATGAGATGTGATATCTCAATACTTCTAATACCAAACCTGAGATCCTTCCTATAACATGAGATGTGATATCCAAATCCTTATCTTCCAAACCTGAGACCCTTCCTTCCTTTATCCAACTCCTTCCCATTCCAATCCTGAGACTCTTCTGATAGCATAAGATTTGATATCTCAATGCTTCTATACCAAACCTGAGATCCTTCTGATAGCATGAGATGTGATATCTCAATACTTCTAATACCAAACCTGAGATCCTACCTCTAACATGAAATGTGATATCCAACTCTTTCCCCTTGCAAACCTGAGAGCCTTCCTATAGCATGAGATGTGATATCCAAGTCCTTCCCATTCCAATCCTGAGACCCTTCCTATAGCATGAGATGGGATATCCAACTCCTTCCAAATCCAATCCCGATACCCTTCCGATAGCATGAGATGTGATATCCCAATGCTTCTACCAAACCTGAGACCCATACTATGGCATGAGATGTGATATCAAACTCCTTCCCATTCTAATCCTGAGACCCTTCCTATAGCTTGAGATGTGATATCCAACTCCTTCCCATTCCAATTCTGAGACCCTTCCTATACCATGAGACTTGATATCTCAATGCTTCTAATACCAAACCTGAGACCCGTCCTATAACATGAGATGTGATATCCAAATCCTTCCCCTTCCAAACCTTAGACCCTTCCTTTATCATGAGATGTGATATCCAATTCCTTCCCATTCCAATCTTGAGACCCTTCCGATATCATGAAATGTGATATCTCAATGCTTCTAATATCAAACTTGAGACCCTCCTTATAGCATGAGATGTGATATCCAAGTCCTTCCCATTCCAAACCTGAGACCCTTCCTACGGCATGAGATGTCATATTCAACTCCTTCCCATTCCAATCCTGAGACCCTTCCTATAGCATGAGATGTGATATCCAACTCCTTCCCATTCCAATCCTGAGACCCTTCCTATAGCATGAGATGTGATGTCTCAATGCTTCTAATACCAAACCTGATATCCTTCCTATAACATGAGATGTGATATCCAACTCCTTCCATTCCAATCCCGAGACCCTTCCTATAGCATGAGATGTGATATCTCAATGCTTCTACCAAACCTGAGACCCTTCCTATAGCATGAGATGTGATATCCAACTCCTTCCCATTCCAATCCTGAGACCCTTCCTATAGCCTGAGATGTGATATCTCAATGCCCCTAATACCAAACCTGAGATCCTTCCTCTAACATGAAATGTGATATCCAACTCCTTCACTTTCCAAACCTGAGAGCCTATCTATAGCATGAGATGTGATATCTAAGTCCTTCCCATTCCAATCCTTAGACCCTTCCTACAGCATGCAATATGATATCTCAATGATTCTAATAAAAAAACCTGAGACCCGTCCTATAACATGAGATGGGATATCCAACTCCTTCCCATTCCAATCCTGAGACCCTTCCTTTAGCATGAGATGTGATATCCAGCTCCTTCCCATTCCAATCCTGAGACACTTCCGATAGCAGAGATGTGATATCTCAATGTTTATACCAAACCTGAGACCCTTCCTATAACATGAGATGTGATATCCAACTCCTTCCCGTTCCAAACCTGAGACCCTTCCTTTAGCATGAGATGTGATATCCAGCTCCTTCCCATTCCAATCCTGAGACACTTCCGATAGCATGAGATGTGATATCTCAATGCTTCTAATATCAAAACTGAGACCCTCCCTATAGCATGATATGTGATATCTAAGTCCTTCCCATTCCAATCCTGAGACCCTTCCTATAGCATGAGATGTGATATCTCAATGCTTCTACCAAACCTGAGACCCTTCCTTTAGCATGAGATGTGATATCCAACTCCTTCCCATTCCAATCCTGAGACCCTTCCTATAGCATGAGATGTGATATCTCAATACTTCTAACACCAAACCTGAGATCCTTCCGATAACATGAGATGTGATATCTCAATACTTCTAATACCAAACCTGAGATCCATCCTATAACATGAGATGTGATATCCAAATCCTTCCCCTTCCAAACCTGAGAACCTCCCTTTAGCATGAGATGTGATATCCAACTCCTTCCCATTCCAATCCTGAGACCCTTCTGATAGCATAAGATATATCTCAATGCTTCTATACCAAACCTGAGATCCTTCCGATAGCATGAGATGTGATATCTCAATACTTCTAATACCAAACCTGAGATCCTTCCTATAACATGAGATGGGATATCCAACTCCTTCCCATTCCAATCCTGAGACACTTCCGATAGCAGAGATGTGATATCTCAATGTTTATACCAAACCTGAGACCTTTCCTATAACATGAGATGTGATATCCAACTCCTTCCCATTCCAAACCTGAGACCCTTCCTTTAGCATGAGATGTGATATCCAGCTCCTTCCCATTCCAATCCTGAGACACTTCCGATAGCATGAGATGTGATATCTCAATGCTTCTAATATCAAAACTGAGACCCTCCCTATAGCATGATATGTGATATTCAATACTTCTAACACCAAACCTGAGATCCTTCCGATAACATGAGATGTGATATCTCAATACTTCTAATACCAAACCTGAGATGAATCCTAGAACATGAGATGTGATATCCAAATCCTTCCCCTTCCAAACCCGAGACCCTCCCTTTAGCATGAGATGTGATATCCAACTCCTTCCCATTCCAATCCTGAGCCCCTACTGATAGCATAAGATATATCTCAAAGCTTCTATACCAAACCTGAGATCCTTCTGATAGCATGAGATGTGATATCTAAATACTTCTAATACCAAACCTGAGATCCTACCTCTAACATAAAATGTGATATCCAACTCTTTCCCCTTGCAAACCTGAGAGCCTTCCTATAGCATGAGATGTGATATCCAAGTCCTTCCCATTCCAATCCTGAGACCCTTCCTATAACATGAGATGTGATATCCAACTCCTTCCCATTCCAACCTGAGACCCTTCCTATAGCATGAGATGGGATATCCAACTCCTTCCAAATCCAATCCCGATACCCTTCCGATAACATGAGATGTGATATCCCAATGCTTCTACGAAACCTGAGACCCATACTATGGCATGAGATGTGATATCAAACTCCTTCCCATTCTAATCCTGAGACCCTTCCTATAGCTTGAGATGTGATATCCAACTCCTTCCCATTCCAATTCTGAGACCCTTCCTATAGCATGAGATGTGATATCCAACTCCTTCCCATTCCAATCCTGAGACCCTTCCTATAGCATGAGATGTGATGTCTCAATGCTTCTAATACCAAACCTGATATCCTTCCTATAACATGAGATGTGATATCCAACTCCTTCCATTCCAATCCTGAGACCCTTCCTATAGCATGAGATGTGATATCTCAATGCTTCTACCAAACCTGAGACCCTTCCTATAGCATGAGATGTGATATCCAACTCCTTCCCATTCCAATCCTGAGACCCTTCCTATAGACTGAGATGTGATATCTCAATGCCCCTAATACCAAACCTGAGATCCTTCCTCTAACATGAAATGTGATATCCAACTCCTTCACTTTCCAAACCTGAGAGCCTATCTATAGCATGAGATGTGATATCTAAGTCCTTCCCATTCCAATCCTTAGACCCTTCCTACAGCATGCAATATGATATCTCAATGATTCTAATAAAAAAACCTGAGACCCGTCCTATAACATGAGATGGGATATTCAACTCCTTCCCATTCCAACCTGAGACCCTTCCTATAGCATGAGATGGGATATCCAACTCCTTCCAAATCCAATCCCGATACCCTTCCGATAGCATGAGATGTGATATCCCAATGCTTCTACCAAACCTGAGACCCATACTATGGCATGAGATGTGATATCAAACTCCTTCCCATTCTAATCCTGAGACCCTTCCTATAGCTTGAGATGTGATATCCAACTCCTTCCCATTCCAATTCTGAGACCCTTCCTATAGCATGAGATGTGATATCCAACTCCTTCCCATTCCAATCCTGAGACCCTTCCTATGGCATGAGATGTGATGTCTCAATGCTTCTAATACCAAACCTGATATCCTTCCTATAACATGAGATGTGATATCCAACTCCTTCCATTCCAATCCTGAGACCCTTCCTATAGCATGAGATGTGATATCTCAATGCTTCTACCAAACCTGAGACCCTTCCTATAGCATGAGATGTGATATCCAACTCCTTCCCATTCCAATCCTGAGACCCTTCCTATAGACTGAGATGTGATATCTCAATGCCCCTAATACCGAACCTGAGATCCTTCCTCTAACATGAAATGTGATATCCAACTCCTTCACTTTCCAAACCTGAGAGCCTATCTATAGCATGAGATGTGATATCTAAGTCCTTCCCATTCCAATCCTTAGACCCTTCCTACAGCATGCAATATGATATCTCAATGATTCTAATAAAAAAACCTGAGACCCTTCCTATAACATGAGATGTGATATCCAACTCCTTCCCGTTCCAAACCTGAGACCCTTCCTTTAGCATGAGATGTGATATCCAGCTCCTTCCCATTCCAATCCTGAGACACTTCCGATAGCATGAGATGTGATATCCAGCTCCTTCCCATTCCAATCCTGAGACACTTCCGATAGCAGAGATGTGATATCTCAATGTTTATACCAAACCTGAGACCCTTCCTATAACATGAGATGTGATATCCAACTCCTTCCCATTCCAATCCTGAGACCCTTCCTATAGCATGAGATGTGATATCTCAATACTTCTAATACCAAACCTGAGATCCTTCCGATAACATGAGATGTGATATCTCAATACTTCTAATACCAAACCTGAGATCCATCCTATAACATGAGATGTGATATCCAAATCCTTCCCCTTCCAAACCTGAGACCCTCCCTTTAGCATGAGATGTGATATCCAACTCCTTCCCATTCCAATCCTGAGACCCTTCTGATAGCATAAGATATATCTCAATGCTTCTATACCAAACCTGAGATCCTTCCGATAGCATGAGATGTGATATCTCAATACTTCTAATACCAAACCTGAGATCCTTCCTATAACATGAGATGTGATATCCAAATCCTTCCCCTTCCAAACCTGAGACCCTCCCTTTAGCATGAGATGTGATATCCAACTCCTTCCCATTCCAATCCTGAGACTCTTCTGATAGCATAAGATTTGATATCTCAATGCTTCTATACCAAACCTGAGATCCTTCTGATAGCATGAGATGTGATATCTCAATACTTCTACCAAACCTGAGATCCTACCTCTAACATGAAATGTGATATCCAACTCTTTCCCCTTGCAAACCTGAGAGCCTTCCTATAGCATGAGATGTGATATCCAAGTCCTTCCCATTCCAATCCTGAGACCCTTCCTATAACATGAGATGTGATATCCAACTCCTTCCCATTCCAACCTGAGACCCTTCCTATAGCATGAGATGGGATATCCAACTCCTTCCAAATCCAATCCCGATACCCTTCCGATAGCATGAGATGTGATATCCCAATGCTTCTACCAAACCTGAGACCCATACTATGGCATGAGATGTGATATCAAACTCCTTCCCATTCTAATCCTGAGACCCTTCCTATAGCTTGAGATGTGATATCCAACTCCTTCCCATTCCAATTCTGAGACCCTTCCTATACCATGAGACTTGATATCTCAATGCTTCTAATACCAAACCTGAGACCCGTCCTATAACATGAGATGTGATATCCAAATCCTTCCCCTTCCAAACCTTAGACCCTTCCTTTATCATGAGATGTGATATCCAATTCCTTCCCATTCCAATCTTGAGACCCTTCCGATATCATGAAATGTGATATCTCAATGCTTCTAATATCAAACTTGAGACCCTCCTTATAGCATGAGATGTGATATCCAAGTCCTTCCCATTCCAAACCTGAGACCCTTCCTACGGCATGAGATGTCATATTCAACTCCTTCCCATTCCAATCCTGAGACCCTTCCTATAGCATGAGATGTGATATCCAACTCCTTCCCATTCCAATCCTGAGAACCTTCCTATAGCATGAGATGTGATGTCTCAATGCTTCCAATACCAAACCTGATATCCTTCCTATAACATGAGATGTGATATCCAACTCCTTCCATTCCAATCCTGAGACCCTTCCTATAGCATGAGATGTGATATCTCAATGCTTCTACCAAACCTGAGACCCTTCCTATAGCATGAGATGTGATATCCAACTCCTTCCCATTCCAATCCTGAGACCCTTCCTATAGACTGAGATGTGATATCTCAATGCCCCTAATACCAAACCTGAGATCCTTCCTCTAACATGAAATGTGATATCCAACTCCTTCACTTTCCAAACCTGAGAGCCTATCTATAGCATGAGATGTGATATCTAAGTCCTTCCCATTCCAATCCTTAGACCCTTCCTACAGCATGCAATATGATATCTCAATGATTCTAATAAAAAAACCTGAGACCCATCCTATAACATGAGATGGGATATTCAACTCCTTCCCATTCCAACCTGAGACCCTTCCTATAGCATGAGATGGGATATCCAACTCCTTCCAAATCCAATCCCGATACCCTTCCGATAGCATGAGATGTGATATCCCAATGCTTCTACCAAACCTGAGACCCATACTATGGCATGAGATGTGATATCAAACTCCTTCCCATTCTAATCCTGAGACCCTTCCTATAGCTTGAGATGTGATATCCAACTCCTTCCCATTCCAATTCTGAGACCCTTCCTATAGCATGAGATGTGATATCCAACTCCTTCCCATTCCAATCCTGAGACCCTTCCTATAGCATGAGATGTGATGTCTCAATGCTTCTAATACCAAACCTGATATCCTTCCTATAACATGAGATGTGATATCCAACTCCTTCCATTCCAATCCTGAGACCCTTCCTATAGCATGAGATGTGATATCTCAATGCTTCTACCAAACCTGAGACCCTTCCTATAGCATGAGATGTGATATCCAACTCCTTCCCATTCCAATCCTGAGACCCTTCCTATAGACTGAGATGTGATATCTCAATGCCCCTAATACCGAACCTGAGATCCTTCCTCTAACATGAAATGTGATATCCAACTCCTTCACTTTCCAAACCTGAGAGCCTATCTATAGCATGAGATGTGATATCTAAGTCCTTCCCATTCCAATCCTTAGACCCTTCCTACAGCATGCAATATGATATCTCAATGATTCTAATAAAAAAACCTGAGACCCTTCCTATAACATGAGATGTGATATCCAACTCCTTCCCGTTCCAAACCTGAGACCCTTCCTTTAGCATGAGATGTGATATCCAGCTCCTTCCCATTCCAATCCTGAGACACTTCCGATAGCATGAGATGTGATATCCAGCTCCTTCCCATTCCAATCCTGAGACACTTCCGATAGCAGAGATGTGATATCTCAATGTTTATACCAAACCTGAGACCCTTCCTATAACATGAGATGTGATATCCAACTCCTTCCCATTCCAATCCTGAGACCCTTCCTATAGCATGAGATGTGATATCTCAATACTTCTAATACCAAACCTGAGATCCTTCCGATAACATGAGATGTGATATCTCAATACTTCTAATACCAAACCTGAGATCCATCCTATAACATGAGATGTGATATCCAAATCCTTCCCCTTCCAAACCTGAGACCCTCCCTTTAGCATGAGATGTGATATCCAACTCCTTCCCATTCCAATCCTGAGACCCTTCTGATAGCATAAGATATATCTCAATGCTTCTATACCAAACCTGAGATCCTTCCGATAGCATGAGATGTGATATCTCAATACTTCTAATACCAAACCTGAGATCCTTCCTATAACATGAGATGTGATATCCAAATCCTTCCCCTTCCAAACCTGAGACCCTCCCTTTAGCATGAGATGTGATATCCAACTCCTTCCCATTCCAATCCTGAGACTCTTCTGATAGCATAAGATTTGATATCTCAATGCTTCTATACCAAACCTGAGATCCTTCTGATAGCATGAGATGTGATATCTCAATACTTCTACCAAACCTGAGATCCTACCTCTAACATGAAATGTGATATCCAACTCTTTCCCCTTGCAAACCTGAGAGCCTTCCTATAGCATGAGATGTGATATCCAAGTCCTTCCCATTCCAATCCTGAGACCCTTCCTATAACATGAGATGTGATATCCAACTCCTTCCCATTCCAACCTGAGACCCTTCCTATAGCATGAGATGGGATATCCAACTCCTTCCAAATCCAATCCCGATACCCTTCCGATAGCATGAGATGTGATATCCCAATGCTTCTACCAAACCTGAGACCCATACTATGGCATGAGATGTGATATCAAACTCCTTCCCATTCTAATCCTGAGACCCTTCCTATAGCTTGAGATGTGATATCCAACTCCTTCCCATTCCAATTCTGAGACCCTTCCTATACCATGAGACTTGATATCTCAATGCTTCTAATACCAAACCTGAGACCCGTCCTATAACATGAGATGTGATATCCAAATCCTTCCCCTTCCAAACCTTAGACCCTTCCTTTATCATGAGATGTGATATCCAATTCCTTCCCATTCCAATCTTGAGACCCTTCCGATATCATGAAATGTGATATCTCAATGCTTCTAATATCAAACTTGAGACCCTCCTTATAGCATGAGATGTGATATCCAAGTCCTTCCCATTCCAAACCTGAGACCCTTCCTACGGCATGAGATGTCATATTCAACTCCTTCCCATTCCAATCCTGAGACCCTTCCTATAGCATGAGATGTGATATCCAACTCCTTCCCATTCCAATCCTGAGAACCTTCCTATAGCATGAGATGTGATGTCTCAATGCTTCTAATACCAAACCTGATATCCTTCCTATAACATGAGATGTGATATCCAACTCCTTCCATTCCAATCCTGAGACCCTTCCTATAGCATGAGATGTGATATCTCAATGCTTCTACCAAACCTGAGACCCTTCCTATAGCATGAGATGTGATATCCAACTCCTTCCCATTCCAATCCTGAGACCCTTCCTATAGCCTGAGATGTGATATCTCAATGCCCCTAATGCCAAACCTGAGATCCTTCCTCTAACATGAAATGTGATATCCAACTCCTTCACTTTCCAAACCTGAGAGCCTATCTATAGCATGAGATGTGATATCTAAGTCCTTCCCATTCCAATCCTTAGACCCTTCCTACAGCATGCAATATGATATCTCAATGATTCTAATAAAAAAACCTGAGACCCGTCCTATAACATGAGATGGGATATCCAACTCCTTCCCATTCCAATCCTGAGACACTTCCGATAGCAGAGATGTGATATCTCAATGTTTATACCAAACCTGAGACCCTTCCTATAACATGAGATGTGATATCCAACTCCTTCACGTTCCAAACCCGAGACCCTTCCTTTAGCATGAGATGTGATATCCAGCTCCTTCCCATTCCAATCCTGAGACACTTCCGATAGCATGAGATGTGATATCTCAATGCTTCTAATATCAAAACTGAGAACCTCCCTATAGCATGATATGTGATATCTAAGTCCTTCACATTCCAATCCTGAGACCCTTCCTATAGCATGAGATGTGATATCTCAATGCTTCTACCAAACCTGAGACCCTTCCTTTAGCATGAGATGTGATATCCAACTCCTTCCCATTCCAATCCTGAGACCCTTCCTATAACATGAGATGTGATATCCAACTCCTTCCCATTCCAACCTGAGACACTTCCTATAGCATGAGAAGGGATATCCAACTCCTTCCCAATCCAATCCTGAGACCCTTCCGATAGCAGAGATGTGATATCTCAATGCTTATACCAAACCTGAGACCCTTCCTATGGCATGAGATGTGATATCCAACTCCTTGCCATTCAAATCCTGAGACCCTTCCTATAGCATGAGAAGGGATAGCCAACTCCTTCCCAATCCAATCCTGAGACCCTTCCGATAGCAGAGACGTGATATCTCAATGCTTCTACCAAACCTGAGACCCTTCCTTTAGCATGAGATGTGATATCCAAATCCTTCACATTCCAATCCTGAGACCCTTCCTATAGCATGAGATGTGATATCTCAATGCTTCTAATACCAAACCTGAGATCCTTCCTATAACATGAGATGTGATATCCAATTCCTTCCCATTCCAAACCTGAGACCCTTCCTATTGGATGAGATGTGATATCCAACTCCTTCCCATTCCAACCCTGAGACCCTTCCTATAGCATGAGATGTGATGTCTCAATGCTTCTAATACCAAACCTGAGATCCTTCCTATAACATGAGATGTGATATCCAACTCCTTCCATTCCAATCCTGAGACCCGTCCTATAGCATGAGATGTGATATCCAACTCCTTGCCATTCAAATCCTGAGACCCTTCCTATAGCATGAGAAGGGATAGCCAACTCCTTCCCAATCCAATCCTGAGACCCTTCCGATAGCAGAGATGTGATATCTCAATGCTTATACCAAACCTGAGACCCTTCCTATGGCATGAGATGTGATATCCAACTCCTTGCCATTCAAATCCTGAGACCCTTCCTATAGCATGAGAAGGGATAGCCAACTCCTTCCCAATCCAATCCTGAGACCCTTCCGATAGCAGAGACGTGATATCTCAATGCTTATACCAAACCTGAGACCCTTCCTATAGCATGAGATGTGATATCCAACTGCTTCCCATTCCAATCCTGAGACCCTTCCTATAGCATGAGATGTGATATCTCAATGCTTCTAATACCAAACCTGAGATCCTTCCTCTAACATGAAATGTGATATCCAACTCCTTCCCTTTCAAAACCTAAGAGCCTATCTATAGCATGAGATGTGATATCCAAGTCCTTCACATTCCAACCCTTAGACCCTTCCTACAGCATGCAATATGATATCTCAATGATTCTAATAACAAACCTGAGACCCGTCCTATAACATGAGATGGGATATCCAACTCCTTCCCATTCCAATCCTGAGACACTTCCGATAGCATGTGATATCTCAATGCTTATACCAAACCTGAGACCCTTCCTATAACATGAGATGTGATATCCAAATCCTTCCCGTTCCAAACCTGAGACCCTTCCTTTAGCATGAGATGTGATATCCAGCTCCTTCCCATTCCAATCCTGAGACACTTCCGATAGCATGAGATGTGATATCTCAATGCTTCTAATATCAAAACTGAGACCCTCCCTATAGCATGATATGTGATATCTAAGTCCTTCCCATTCCAATCCTGAGACCCTCCCTATAGCATGAGATGTGATATCCAACTCCTTCCCATTCCAATCCTGAGACCCTTCCTATAGCATGAGATATATCTCAATACTTCTAATACCAAACGTGAGATCCTTCCGATAACATGAGATGTGATATCCAAATCCTTCCCCTTCCAAACCTGAGACCCTCCCTTTAGCATGAGATGTGATATCCAACTCCTTCCTATTCCAATCCTGAGACTCTTCTGATAGCATGAGATGTGATATCTCAATGCTTCTAATACCAAACCTGAGATCCTTCCGATAGCATGAGATGTGATATCTCAATGCTTCTAATACCAAACCTGAGATCCTTCCTAGAAAACATGAGATGTGATATCCAAATCCTTCCCCTTCCAAACCTGAGACCCTCCCTTTAGCATGAGATGTGATATCCAACTCCTTCCCATTCCATTCCTGAGACCCTTCTGATAGCATGAGATGTGATATCTCAATGCCTCTAATACCAAACCTGAGATCCTACCTCTAACATGAAATGTGATATCCAACTCTTTCCCCTTCCAAACCTGAGAGCCTTCCTATAGCATGAGATGTGATATCCAAGTCCTTCCCATTCCAATCCTGAGACCCTTCCTAGATCTTGAGATGTGATATCCAACTCCTTCCCATTCCAATTCTGAGACCCTTCCTATACTATGAGACTTGATATCTCAATGCTTCTAATACCAAACCTGAGACCCATAATATAACATGAGACGTGATATCCAAATCCTTCCCCTTCCAAACCTTAGACCCTTCCTTTATCATGAGATGTGATATCCAACTCCTTCCCATTCCAATCCTGAGACCCTTCCGATATCATGAGATGTGATATCTCAAAGCTTCTAATATCAAACTTGAGACCCTCCCTATAGCATGAGATGTGATATCCAAGTCCTTCCCATTCCAATCCTGAGACCCTTCCTATAGCATGAGATGTGATATCTCAATGCTTCTAATACCAAACCTGAGACCCTTCCTATGACATGAGATGGGAATATCCAACTCCTTCCCATTCCAATCCTGAGACCCTTCCGATAGCAGAGATGTGATATCTCAATGCTTATACCAAACCTGAGATCCTTCCTATAACATGAGATGTGATATCCAACTCCTTCCCATTCCAATCCTGAGACACTTCCTATAGCATGAGATGTGATATCTCACTGCTTATACCAAACCTGAGACCCTTCCCATAGCATGAGATGTGATATCTAAGTCCTTCCCATTCCAATCCTGAGACACTTCCTATAGCATGAGATGTGATATCTCAATGCTTCTAATACCAAACCTGAGACTCTTCCTATAACATGAGATGGGAAATCCAACTCCTTCCCATTCCAATCCTGAGACCCTTTTGATAGCAGAGATGTGATATCTCAATGTTTATACCAAACCTGAGACCCTTCCTACGGCATGAGATGTCATATTCAACTCCTTCCCATTCCAATCCTGAGACCCTTCCTATAGCATGAGATGTGATATCCAACTCCTTCCCATTCCAATCCTGAGACCCTTCCTATAGCATGAGATGTGATGTCTCAATGCTTCTAATACCAAACCTGATATCCTTCCTATAACATGAGATGTGATATCCAACTCCTTCCATTCCAATCCTGAGACCCTTCCTATAGCATGAGATGTGATATCTCAATGCTTCTACCAAACCTGAGACCCTTCCTATAGCATGAGATGTGATATCCAACTTCTTCCCATTCCAATCCTGAGACCCTTCCTATAGCCTGAGATGTGATATCTCAATGCCCCTAATACCAAACCTGAGATCCTTCCTCTAACATGAAATGTGATATCCAACTCCTTCACTTTCCAAACCTGAGAGCCTATCTATAGCATGAGATGTGATATCTAAGTCCTTCCCATTCCAATCCTTAGACCCTTCCTACAGCATGCAATATGATATCTCAATAATTCTAATAAAAAAACCTGAGACCCGTCCTATAACATGAGATGGGATATTCAACTCCTTCCCATTCCAATCCTGAGACACTTCCGATAGCAGAGCTGTGATATCTCAATGTTTATACCAAACCTGAGACCCTTCCTATAACATGAGATGTGATATCCAACTCCTTCCCGTTCCAAACCTGAGACCCTTCCTTTAGCATGAGATGTGATATCCAGCTCCTTCCCATTCCAATCCTGAGACACTTCCGATAGCATGAGATGTGATATCCAGCTCCTTCCCATTCCAATCCTGAGACACTTCCAATAGCAGAGATGTGATATCTCAATGTTTATACCAAACCTGAGACCCTTCCTATAACATGAGATGTGATATCCAACTCCTTCCCATTCCAATCCTGAGACCCTTCCTATAGCATGAGATGTGATATCTCAATACTTCTAATACCAAACCTGAGATCCTTCCGATAACATGAGATGTGATATCTCAATACTTCTAATACCAAACCTGAGATCCATCCTATAACATGAGATGTGATATCCAAATCCTTCCCCTTCCAAACCTGAGACCCTCCCTTTAGCATGAGATGTGATATCCAGCTCCTTCCCATTCCAATCCTGAGACCCTTCTGATAGCATAAGATATATCTCAATGCTTCTATACCAAACCTGAGATCCTTCCGATAGCATGAGATGTGATATCTCAATACTTCTAATACCAAACCTGAGATCCTTCCTATAACATGAGATGTGATATCCAAATCCTTATCTTCCAAACCTGAGACCCTTCCTTCCTTTATCCAACTCCTTCCCATTCCAATCCTGAGACTCTTCTGATAGCATAAGATTTGATATCTCAATGCTTCTATACCAAACCTAAGATCCTTCTGATAGCATGAGATGTGATATCTCAATACTTATAATACCAAACCTGAGATCCTACCTCTAACATGAAATGTGATATCCAACTCTTTCCCCTTGCAAACCTGAGAGCCTTCCTATAGCATGAGATGTGATATCCAAGTCCTTCCCATTCCAATCCTGAGACCCTTCCTATAACATGAGATGTGATATCCAACTCCTTCCCATTCCAACCTGAGACCCTTCCTATAGCATGAGATGGGATATCCAACTCATTCCAAATCCAATCCCGATACCCTTCCGATAGCATGAGATGTGATATCCCAATGCTTCTACCAAACCTGAGACCCATACTATGGCATGAGATGTGATATCAAACTCCTTCCCATTCCAATCCTGAGACCCTTCCTATAGCTTGAGATGTGATATCGAACTCCTTCCCATTCCAATTCTGAGACCCTTCCTATACCATGAGACTTGATATCTCAATGCTTCTAATACCAAACCTGAGACCCGTCCTATAACATGAGATGTGATATCCAAATCCTTCCCCTTCCAAACCTTAGACCCTTCCTTTATCATGAGATGTGATATCCAATTCCTTCCCATTCCAATCTTGAGACCCTTCCGATATCATGAAATGTGATATCTCAATGCTTCTAATATCAAACTTGAGACCCTCCTTATAGCATGAGATGTGATATCCAAGTCCTTCCCATTCCAAACCTGAGACCCTTCCTACGGCATGAGATGTCATATTCAACTCCTTCCCATTCCAATCCTGAGACCCTTCCTATAGCATGAGATGTGATATCCAACTCCTTCCCATTCCAATCCTGAGACCCTTCCTATAGCATGAGATGTGATGTCTCAATGCTTCTAATACCAAACCTGATATCCTTCCTATAACATGAGATGTGATATCCAACTCCTTCCATTCCAATCCCGAGACCCTTCCTATAGCATGAGATGTGATATCTCAATGCTTCTACCAAACCTGAGACCCTTCCTATAGCATGAGATGTGATATCCAACTCCTTCCCATTCCAATCCTGAGACCCTTCCTATAGCCTGAGATGTGATATCTCAATGCCCCTAATACCAAACCTGAGATCCTTCCTCTAACATGAAATGTGATATACAACTCCTTCACTTTCCAAACCTGAGAGCCTATCTATAGCATGAGATGTGATATCTAAGTCCTTCCCATTCCAATCCTTAGACCCTTCCTACAGCATGCAATATGATATCTCAATGATTCTAATAAAAAAACCTGAGACCCGTCCTATAACATGAGATGGGATATCCAACTCCTTCCCATTCCAATCCTGAGACACTTCCGATAGCAGAGATGTGATATCTCAATGTTTATACCAAACCTGAGACCCTTCCTATAACATGAGATGTGATATCCAACTCCTTCCCGTTCCAAACCTGAGACCCTTCCTTTAGCATGAGATGTGATATCCAGCTCCTTCCCATTCCAATCCTGAGACACTTCCGATAGCATGAGATGTGATATCTCAATGCTTCTAATATCAAAACTGAGACCCTCCCTATAGCATGATATGTGATATCTAAGTCCTTCCCATTCCAATCCTGAGACCCTTCCTAAAGCATGAGATGTGATATCTCAATGCTTCTACCAAACCTGAGACCCTTCCTTTAGCATGAGATGTGATATCCAAATCCTTCACATTCCAATCCTGAGACCCTTCCTATAGCATGAGATGTGATATCTCAATGCTTCTAATACCAAACCCGAGATCCTTCCTATAACATGAGATGTGATATCCAATTCCTTCCCATTCCAAACCTGAGACCCTTCCTATTGGATGAGATGTGATATCCAACTCCTTCCCATTCCAACCCTGAGACCCTTCCTATAGCATGAGATGTGATGTCTCAATGCTTCTAATACCAAACCTGAGATCCTTCCTATAACATGAGATGTGATATCCAACTCCTTCCATTCCAATCCTGAGACCCGTCCTATAGCATGAGATGTGATATCTCAATGCTTATACCAAACCTGAGACCCTTCCTATAGCATGAGATGTGATATCCAACTGCTTCCCATTCCAATCCTGAGACCCTTCCTGTAGCATGAGATGTGATATCTCAATGCTTCTAATACCAAACCTGAGATCCTTCCTCTAACATGAAATGTGATATCCAACTCCTTCCCTTTCAAAACCTAAGAGCCTATCTATAGCATGAGATGTGATATCCAAGTCCTTCACATTCCAACCCTTAGACCCTTCCTACAGCATGCAATATGATATCTCAATGATTCTAATAACAAACCTGAGACCCGTCCTATAACATGAGATGGGATATCCAACTCCTTCCCATTCCAATCCTGAGACACTTCCGATAGCATGTGATATCTCAATGCTTATACCAAACCTGAGACCCTTCCTATAACATGAGATGTGATATCCAAATCCTTCCCGTTCCAAACCTGAGACCCTTCCTTTAGCATGAGATGTGATATCCAGCTCCTTCCCATTCCAATCCTGAGACACTTCCGATAGCATGAGATGTGATATCTCAATGCTTCTAATATCAAAACTGAGACCCTCCCTATAGCATGATATGTGATATCTAAGTCCTTCCCATTCCAATCCTGAGACCCTCCCTATAGCATGAGATGTGATATCCAACTCCTTCCCATTCCAATCCTGAGACCCTTCCTATAGCATGAGATATATCTCAATACTTATAATACCAAACCTGAGATCCTACCTCTAACATGAAATGTGATATCCAACTCTTTCCCCTTGCAAACCTGAGAGCCTTCCTATAGCATGAGATTTGATATCCAAGTCCTTCCCATTCCAATCCTGAGACCCTTCCTATAACATGAGATGTGATATCCAACTCCTTCCCATTCCAACCTGAGACCCTTCCTATAGCATGAGATGGGATATCCAACTCCTTCCAAATCCAATCCCGATACCCTTCCGATAGCATGAGATGTGATATCCCAATGCTTCTACCAAACCTGAGACCCATACTATGGCATGAGATGTGATATCAAACTCCTTCCCATTCTAATCCTGAGACCCTTCCTATAGCTTGAGATGTGATATCCAACTCCTTCCCATTCCAATTCTGAGACCCTTCCTATACCATGAGACTTGATATCTCAATGCTTCTAATACCAAACCTGAGACCCGTCCTATAACATGAGATGTGATATCCAAATCCTTCCCCTTCCAAACCTTAGACCCTTCCTTTATCATGAGATGTGATATCCAATTCCTTCCCATTCCAATCTTGAGACCCTTCCGATATCATGAAATGTGATATCTCAATGCTTCTAATATCAAACTTGAGACCCTCCTTATAGCATGAGATGTGAAATCCAAGTCCTTCCCATTCCAAACCTGAGACCCTTCCTACGGCATGAGATGTCATATTCAACTCCTTCCCATTCCAATCCTGAGACCCTTCCTATAGCATGAGATGTGATATCCAACTCCTTCCCATTCCAATCCTGAGACCCTTCCTATAGCATGAGATGTGATTTCTCAATGCTTCTAATACCAAACCTGATATCCTTCCTATAACATGAGATGTGATATCCAACTCCTTCCATTCCAATCCCGAGACCCTTCCTATAGCATGAGATGTGATATCTCAATGCTTCTACCAAACCTGAGACCCTTCCTATAGCATGAGATGTGATATCCAAATCCTTCCCGTTCCAAACCTGAGACCCTTCCTTTAGCATGAGATGTGATATCCAGCTCCTTCCCATTTCAATCCTGAGACACTTCCGATAGCATGTGATATCTCAATGCTTATACCAAACCTGAGACCCTTCCTATAACATGAGATGTGATATCCAAATCCTTCCCGTTCCAAACCTGAGACCCTTCCTTTAGCATGAGATGTGATATCCAGCTCCTTCCCATTCCAATCCTGAGACACTTCCGATAGCATGAGATGTGATATCTCAATGCTTCTAATATCAAAACTGAGACCCTCCCTATAGCATGATATGTGATATCTAAGTCCTTCCCATTCCAATCCTGAGACCCTCCCTATAGCATGAGATGTGATATCCAACTCCTTCCCATTCCAATCCTGAGACCCTTCCTATAGCATGAGATATATCTCAATACTTATAATACCAAACCTGAGATCCTACCTCTAACATGAAATGTGATATCCAACTCTTTCCCCTTGCAAACCTGAGAGCCTTCCTATAGCATGAGATTTGATATCCAAGTCCTTCCCATTCCAATCCTGAGACCCTTCCTATAACATGAGATGTGATATCCAACTCCTTCCCATTCCAACCTGAGACCCTTCCTATAGCATGAGATGGGATATCCAACTCCTTCCAAATCCAATCCCGATACCCTTCCGATAGCATGAGATGTGATATCCCAATGCTTCTACCAAACCTGAGACCCATACTATGGCATGAGATGTGATATCAAACTCCTTCCCATTCTAATCCTGAGACCCTTCCTATAGCTTGAGATGTGATATCCAACTCCTTCCCATTCCAATTCTGAGACCCTTCCTATACCATGAGACTTGATATCTCAATGCTTCTAATACCAAACCTGAGACCCGTCCTATAACATGAGATGTGATATCCAAATCCTTCCCCTTCCAAACCTTAGACCCTTCCTTTATCATGAGATGTGATATCCAATTCCTTCCCATTCCAATCTTGAGACCCTTCCGATATCATGAAATGTGATATCTCAATGCTTCTAATATCAAACTTGAGACCCTCCTTATAGCATGAGATGTGAAATCCAAGTCCTTCCCATTCCAAACCTGAGACCCTTCCTACGGCATGAGATGTCATATTCAACTCCTTCCCATTCCAATCCTGAGACCCTTCCTATAGCATGAGATGTGATATCCAACTCCTTCCCATTCCAATCCTGAGACCCTTCCTATAGCATGAGATGTGATTTCTCAATGCTTCTAATACCAAACCTGATATCCTTCCTATAACATGAGATGTGATATCCAACTCCTTCCATTCCAATCCCGAGACCCTTCCTATAGCATGAGATGTGATATCTCAATGCTTCTACCAAACCTGAGACCCTTCCTATAGCATGAGATGTGATATCCAACTCCTTCCCATTCCAATCCTGAGACCCTTCCTATAGCCTGAGATGTGATATCTCAATGCCCCTAATACCAAACCTGAGATCCTTCCTCTAACATGAAATGTGATATCCAACTCCTTCACTTTCCAAACCTGAGAGCCTATCTATAGCATGAGATGTGATATCTAAGTCCTTCCCATTCCAATCCTTAGACCCTTCCTACAGCATGCAATATGATATCTCAATGATTCTAATAAAAAAACCTGAGACCCGTCCTATAACATGAGATGGGATATCCAACTCCTTCCCATTCCAATCCTGAGACACTTCCGATAGCAGAGATGTGATATCTCAATGTTTATACCAAACCTGAGACCCTTCCTATAACATGAGATGTGATATCCAACTCCTTCCCGTTCCAAACCTGAGACCCTTCCTTTAGCATGAGATGTGATATCCAGCTCCTTCCCATTCCAATCCTGAGACACTTCCGATAGCATGAGATGTGATATCTCAATGCTTCTAATATCAAAACTGAGACCCTCCCTATAGCATGATATGTGATATCTAAGTCCTTCCCATTCCAATCCTGAGACCCTTCCTATAGCATGAGATGTGATATCTCAATGCTTCTACCAAACCTGAGACCCTTCCTTTAGCATGAGATGTGATATCCAGCTCCTTCCCATTCCAATCCTGAGACACTTCCGATAGCATGAGATGTGATATCCAGCTCCTTCCCATTCCAATCCTGAGACACTTCCAATAGCAGAGATGTGATATCTCAATGTTTATACCAAACCTGAGACCCTTCCTATAACATGAGATGTGATATCCAACTCCTTCCCATTCCAATCCTGAGACCCTTCCTATAGCATGAGATGTGATATCTCAATACTTCTAATACCAAACCTGAGATCCTTCCGATAACATGAGATGTGATATCTCAATACTTCTAATACCAAACCTGAGATCCATCCTATAACATGAGATGTGATATCCAAATCCTTCCCCTTCCAAACCTGAGACCCTCCCTTTAGCATGAGATGTGATATCCAGCTCCTTCCCATTCCAATCCTGAGACCCTTCTGATAGCATAAGATATATCTCAATGCTTCTATACCAAACCTGAGATCCTTCCGATAGCATGAGATGTGATATCTCAATACTTCTAATACCAAACCTGAGATCCTTCCTATAACATGAGATGTGATATCCAAATCCTTATCTTCCAAACCTGAGACCCTTCCTTCCTTTATCCAACTCCTTCCCATTCCAATCCTGAGACTCTTCTGATAGCATAAGATTTGATATCTCAATGCTTCTATACCAAACCTAAGATCCTTCTGATAGCATGAGATGTGATATCTCAATACTTATAATACCAAACCTGAGATCCTACCTCTAACATGAAATGTGATATCCAACTCTTTCCCCTTGCAAACCTGAGAGCCTTCCTATAGCATGAGATGTGATATCCAAGTCCTTCCCATTCCAATCCTGAGACCCTTCCTATAACATGAGATGTGATATCCAACTCCTTCCCATTCCAACCTGAGACCCTTCCTATAGCATGAGATGGGATATCCAACTCATTCCAAATCCAATCCCGATACCCTTCCGATAGCATGAGATGTGATATCCCAATGCTTCTACCAAACCTGAGACCCATACTATGGCATGAGATGTGATATCAAACTCCTTCCCATTCCAATCCTGAGACCCTTCCTATAGCTTGAGATGTGATATCGAACTCCTTCCCATTCCAATTCTGAGACCCTTCCTATACCATGAGACTTGATATCTCAATGCTTCTAATACCAAACCTGAGACCCGTCCTATAACATGAGATGTGATATCCAAATCCTTCCCCTTCCAAACCTTAGACCCTTCCTTTATCATGAGATGTGATATCCAATTCCTTCCCATTCCAATCTTGAGACCCTTCCGATATCATGAAATGTGATATCTCAATGCTTCTAATATCAAACTTGAGACCCTCCTTATAGCATGAGATGTGATATCCAAGTCCTTCCCATTCCAAACCTGAGACCCTTCCTACGGCATGAGATGTCATATTCAACTCCTTCCCATTCCAATCCTGAGACCCTTCCTATAGCATGAGATGTGATATCCAACTCCTTCCCATTCCAATCCTGAGACCCTTCCTATAGCATGAGATGTGATGTCTCAATGCTTCTAATACCAAACCTGATATCCTTCCTATAACATGAGATGTGATATCCAACTCCTTCCATTCCAATCCCGAGACCCTTCCTATAGCATGAGATGTGATATCTCAATGCTTCTACCAAACCTGAGACCCTTCCTATAGCATGAGATGTGATATCCAACTCCTTCCCATTCCAATCCTGAGACCCTTCCTATAGCCTGAGATGTGATATCTCAATGCCCCTAATACCAAACCTGAGATCCTTCCTCTAACATGAAATGTGATATACAACTCCTTCACTTTCCAAACCTGAGAGCCTATCTATAGCATGAGATGTGATATCTAAGTCCTTCCCATTCCAATCCTTAGACCCTTCCTACAGCATGCAATATGATATCTCAATGATTCTAATAAAAAAACCTGAGACCCGTCCTATAACATGAGATGGGATATCCAACTCCTTCCCATTCCAATCCTGAGACACTTCCGATAGCAGAGATGTGATATCTCAATGTTTATACCAAACCTGAGACCCTTCCTATAACATGAGATGTGATATCCAACTCCTTCCCGTTCCAAACCTGAGACCCTTCCTTTAGCATGAGATGTGATATCCAGCTCCTTCCCATTCCAATCCTGAGACACTTCCGATAGCATGAGATGTGATATCTCAATGCTTCTAATATCAAAACTGAGACCCTCCCTATAGCATGATATGTGATATCTAAGTCCTTCCCATTCCAATCCTGAGACCCTTCCTAAAGCATGAGATGTGATATCTCAATGCTTCTACCAAACCTGAGACCCTTCCTTTAGCATGAGATGTGATATCCAAATCCTTCACATTCCAATCCTGAGACCCTTCCTATAGCATGAGATGTGATATCTCAATGCTTCTAATACCAAACCCGAGATCCTTCCTATAACATGAGATGTGATATCCAATTCCTTCCCATTCCAAACCTGAGACCCTTCCTATTGGATGAGATGTGATATCCAACTCCTTCCCATTCCAACCCTGAGACCCTTCCTATAGCATGAGATGTGATGTCTCAATGCTTCTAATACCAAACCTGAGATCCTTCCTATAACATGAGATGTGATATCCAACTCCTTCCATTCCAATCCTGAGACCCGTCCTATAGCATGAGATGTGATATCTCAATGCTTATACCAAACCTGAGACCCTTCCTATAGCATGAGATGTGATATCCAACTGCTTCCCATTCCAATCCTGAGACCCTTCCTGTAGCATGAGATGTGATATCTCAATGCTTCTAATACCAAACCTGAGATCCTTCCTCTAACATGAAATGTGATATCCAACTCCTTCCCTTTCAAAACCTAAGAGCCTATCTATAGCATGAGATGTGATATCCAAGTCCTTCACATTCCAACCCTTAGACCCTTCCTACAGCATGCAATATGATATCTCAATGATTCTAATAACAAACCTGAGACCCGTCCTATAACATGAGATGGGATATCCAACTCCTTCCCATTCCAATCCTGAGACACTTCCGATAGCATGTGATATCTCAATGCTTATACCAAACCTGAGACCCTTCCTATAACATGAGATGTGATATCCAAATCCTTCCCGTTCCAAACCTGAGACCCTTCCTTTAGCATGAGATGTGATATCCAGCTCCTTCCCATTCCAATCCTGAGACACTTCCGATAGCATGAGATGTGATATCTCAATGCTTCTAATATCAAAACTGAGACCCTCCCTATAGCATGATATGTGATATCTAAGTCCTTCCCATTCCAATCCTGAGACCCTCCCTATAGCATGAGATGTGATATCCAACTCCTTCCCATTCCAATCCTGAGACCCTTCCTATAGCATGAGATATATCTCAATACTTATAATACCAAACCTGAGATCCTACCTCTAACATGAAATGTGATATCCAACTCTTTCCCCTTGCAAACCTGAGAGCCTTCCTATAGCATGAGATTTGATATCCAAGTCCTTCCCATTCCAATCCTGAGACCCTTCCTATAACATGAGATGTGATATCCAACTCCTTCCCATTCCAACCTGAGACCCTTCCTATAGCATGAGATGGGATATCCAACTCCTTCCAAATCCAATCCCGATACCCTTCCGATAGCATGAGATGTGATATCCCAATGCTTCTACCAAACCTGAGACCCATACTATGGCATGAGATGTGATATCAAACTCCTTCCCATTCTAATCCTGAGACCCTTCCTATAGCTTGAGATGTGATATCCAACTCCTTCCCATTCCAATTCTGAGACCCTTCCTATACCATGAGACTTGATATCTCAATGCTTCTAATACCAAACCTGAGACCCGTCCTATAACATGAGATGTGATATCCAAATCCTTCCCCTTCCAAACCTTAGACCCTTCCTTTATCATGAGATGTGATATCCAATTCCTTCCCATTCCAATCTTGAGACCCTTCCGATATCATGAAATGTGATATCTCAATGCTTCTAATATCAAACTTGAGACCCTCCTTATAGCATGAGATGTGAAATCCAAGTCCTTCCCATTCCAAACCTGAGACCCTTCCTACGGCATGAGATGTCATATTCAACTCCTTCCCATTCCAATCCTGAGACCCTTCCTATAGCATGAGATGTGATATCCAACTCCTTCCCATTCCAATCCTGAGACCCTTCCTATAGCATGAGATGTGATTTCTCAATGCTTCTAATACCAAACCTGATATCCTTCCTATAACATGAGATGTGATATCCAACTCCTTCCATTCCAATCCCGAGACCCTTCCTATAGCATGAGATGTGATATCTCAATGCTTCTACCAAACCTGAGACCCTTCCTATAGCATGAGATGTGATATCCAAATCCTTCCCGTTCCAAACCTGAGACCCTTCCTTTAGCATGAGATGTGATATCCAGCTCCTTCCCATTTCAATCCTGAGACACTTCCGATAGCATGTGATATCTCAATGCTTATACCAAACCTGAGACCCTTCCTATAACATGAGATGTGATATCCAAATCCTTCCCGTTCCAAACCTGAGACCCTTCCTTTAGCATGAGATGTGATATCCAGCTCCTTCCCATTCCAATCCTGAGACACTTCCGATAGCATGAGATGTGATATCTCAATGCTTCTAATATCAAAACTGAGACCCTCCCTATAGCATGATATGTGATATCTAAGTCCTTCCCATTCCAATCCTGAGACCCTCCCTATAGCATGAGATGTGATATCCAACTCCTTCCCATTCCAATCCTGAGACCCTTCCTATAGCATGAGATATATCTCAATACTTATAATACCAAACCTGAGATCCTACCTCTAACATGAAATGTGATATCCAACTCTTTCCCCTTGCAAACCTGAGAGCCTTCCTATAGCATGAGATTTGATATCCAAGTCCTTCCCATTCCAATCCTGAGACCCTTCCTATAACATGAGATGTGATATCCAACTCCTTCCCATTCCAACCTGAGACCCTTCCTATAGCATGAGATGGGATATCCAACTCCTTCCAAATCCAATCCCGATACCCTTCCGATAGCATGAGATGTGATATCCCAATGCTTCTACCAAACCTGAGACCCATACTATGGCATGAGATGTGATATCAAACTCCTTCCCATTCTAATCCTGAGACCCTTCCTATAGCTTGAGATGTGATATCCAACTCCTTCCCATTCCAATTCTGAGACCCTTCCTATACCATGAGACTTGATATCTCAATGCTTCTAATACCAAACCTGAGACCCGTCCTATAACATGAGATGTGATATCCAAATCCTTCCCCTTCCAAACCTTAGACCCTTCCTTTATCATGAGATGTGATATCCAATTCCTTCCCATTCCAATCTTGAGACCCTTCCGATATCATGAAATGTGATATCTCAATGCTTCTAATATCAAACTTGAGACCCTCCTTATAGCATGAGATGTGAAATCCAAGTCCTTCCCATTCCAAACCTGAGACCCTTCCTACGGCATGAGATGTCATATTCAACTCCTTCCCATTCCAATCCTGAGACCCTTCCTATAGCATGAGATGTGATATCCAACTCCTTCCCATTCCAATCCTGAGACCCTTCCTATAGCATGAGATGTGATTTCTCAATGCTTCTAATACCAAACCTGATATCCTTCCTATAACATGAGATGTGATATCCAACTCCTTCCATTCCAATCCCGAGACCCTTCCTATAGCATGAGATGTGATATCTCAATGCTTCTACCAAACCTGAGACCCTTCCTATAGCATGAGATGTGATATCCAACTCCTTCCCATTCCAATCCTGAGACCCTTCCTATAGCCTGAGATGTGATATCTCAATGCCCCTAATACCAAACCTGAGATCCTTCCTCTAACATGAAATGTGATATCCAACTCCTTCACTTTCCAAACCTGAGAGCCTATCTATAGCATGAGATGTGATATCTAAGTCCTTCCCATTCCAATCCTTAGACCCTTCCTACAGCATGCAATATGATATCTCAATGATTCTAATAAAAAAACCTGAGACCCGTCCTATAACATGAGATGGGATATCCAACTCCTTCCCATTCCAATCCTGAGACACTTCCGATAGCAGAGATGTGATATCTCAATGTTTATACCAAACCTGAGACCCTTCCTATAACATGAGATGTGATATCCAACTCCTTCCCGTTCCAAACCTGAGACCCTTCCTTTAGCATGAGATGTGATATCCAGCTCCTTCCCATTCCAATCCTGAGACACTTCCGATAGCATGAGATGTGATATCTCAATGCTTCTAATATCAAAACTGAGACCCTCCCTATAGCATGATATGTGATATCTAAGTCCTTCCCATTCCAATCCTGAGACCCTTCCTATAGCATGAGATGTGATATCTCAATGCTTCTACCAAACCTGAGACCCTTCCTTTAGCATGAGATGTGATATCCAACTCCTTCCCATTCCAATCCTGAGACCCTTCCTATAGCATGAGATGTGATATCTCAATACTTCTAACACCAAACCTGAGATCCTTCCGATAACATGAGATGTGATATCTCAATACTTCTAATACCAAACCTGAGATCCATCCTATAACATGAGATGTGATATCCAAATCCTTCCCCTTCCAAACCTGAGACCCTCCCTTTAGCATGAGATGTGATATCCAACTCCTTCCCATTCCAATCCTGAGACCCTTCTGATAGCATAAAATATATCTCAATGCTTCTATACCAAACCTGAGATCCTTCCGATAGAATGAGATGTGATATCTCAATACTTCTAATACCAAACCTGAGATCCTTCCTATAACATGAGATGTGATATCCAAATCCTTATCTTCCAAACCTGAGACCCTTCCTTTACCATGAGATGTGATATCCAACTCCTTCCCATTCCAATCCTGAGACTCTTCTGATAGCATAAGGTTTGATATCTCAATGCTTCTATACCAAACCTGAGATCCTTCTGATAGCATGAGATGTGATATCTCAATACTTCTAATACCAAACCTGAGATCCTACCTCTAACATAAAATGTGATATCCAACTCTTTCCCCTTGCAAACCTGAGAGCCTTCCTATAGCATGAGATGTGATATCCAAGTCCTTCCCATTCCAATCCTGAGACCCTTCCTATAACATGAGATGTGATATCCAACTCCTTCCCATTCCAACCTGAGACCCTTCCTATAGCATGAGATGGGATATCCAACTCCTTCCAAATCCAATCCCGATACCCTTCCGATAGCATGAGATGTGATATCCCAATGCTTCTACCAAACCTGAGACCCATACTATGGCATGAGATGTGATATCAAACTCCTTCCCATTCTAATCCTGAGACCCTTCCTATAGCTTGAGATGTGATATCCAACTCCTTCTCATTCCAATTCTGAGACCCTTCCTATAGCTTGAGATGTGATATCCAACTCCTTCCCATTCCAATCCTGAGACCCTTCCTATAGCATGAGATGTGATGTCTCAATGCTTCTAATACCAAACCTGATATCCTTCCTATAACATGAGATGTGATATCCAACTCCTTCCATTCCAATCCTGAGACCCTTCCTATAGCATGAGATGTGATATCTCAAAGCTTCTACCAAACCTGAGACCCTTCCTAGAGCATGAGATGTGATATCCAACTCCTTCCCATTCCAATCCTGAGACCCTTCCTATAGCCTGAGATGTGATATCTCAATGCCCCTAATACCAAACCTGAGATCCTTCCTCTAACATGAAATGTGATATCGAACTCCTTCACTTTCCAAACCTGAGAGCCTATCTATAGCATGAGATGTGATATCTAAGTCCTTCCCATTCCAATCCTTAGACCCTTCCTACAGCATGCAATATGATATCTCAATGATTCTAATAAAAAAACCTGAGACCCTTCCTATAACATGAGATGGGATATCCAACTCCTTCCCATTCCAATCCTGAGACACTTCCGATAGCAGAGATGTGATATCTCAATGTTTATACCAAACCTGAGACCCTTCCTATAACATGAGATGTGATATCCAACTCCTTCCCATTCCAAACCTGAGACCCTTCCTTTAGCATGAGATGTGATATCCAGCTCCTTCCCATTCCAATCCTGAGACACTTCCGATAGCATGAGATGTGATATCTCAATGCTTCTAATATCAAAACTGAGACCCTCCCTATAGCATGATATGTGATATCTCAATACTTCTAACACCAAACCTGAGATCCTTCCGATAACATGAGATGTGATATCTCAATACTTCTAATACCAAACCTGAGATCCATCCTAGAACATGAGATGTGATATCCAAATCCTTCCCCTTCCAAACCCGAGACACTCCCTTTAGCATGAGATGTGATATCCAACTCCTTCCCATTCCAATCCTGAGACCCTACTGATAGCAGAAGATATATCTCAAAGCTTCTATACCAAACCTGAGATCCTTCTGATAGCATGAGATGTGATATCTCAATACTTCTAATACCAAACCTGAGATCCTACCTCTAACATAAAATGTGATAGCCAACTCTTTCCCCTTGCAAACCTGAGAGCCTTCCTATAGCATAAGATGTGATATCCAAGTCCTTCCCATTCCAATCCTGAGACCCTTCCTATAACATGAGATGTGATATCCAACTCCTTCCCATTCCAACCTGAGACCCTTCCTATAGCATGAGATGGGATATCCAACTCCTTCCAAATCCAATCCCGATACCCTTCCGATAGCATGAGATGTGATATCCCAATGCTTCTACCAAACCTGAGACCCATACTATGGCATGAGATGTGATATCAAACTCCTTCCCATTCTAATCCTGAGACCCTTCCTATAGCTTGAGATGTGATATCCAACTCCTTCCCATTCCAATTCTGAGACCCTTCCTATAGCATGAGATGTGATATCCAACTCCTTCCCATTCCAATCCTGAGACCCTTCCTATAGCATGAGATGTGATGTCTCAATGCTTCTAATACCAAACCTGATATCCTTCCTATAACATGAGATGTGATATCCAACTCCTTCCATTCCAATCCTGAGACCCTTCCTATAGCATGAGATGTGATATCTCAATGCTTCTACCAAACCTGAGACCCTTCCTATAGCATGAGATGTGATATCCAACTCCTTCCCATTCCAATCCTGAGACCCTTCCTATAGACTGAGATGTGATATCTCAATGCCCCTAATACCAAACCTGAGATCCTTCCTCTAACATGAAATGTGATATCCAACTCCTTCACTTTCCAAACCTGAGAGCCTATCTATAGCATGAGATGTGATATCTAAGTCCTTCCCATTCCAATCCTTAGACCCTTCCTACAGCATGCAATATGATATCTCAATGATTCTAATAAAAAAACCTGAGACCCGTCCTATAACATGAGATGGGATATTCAACTCCTTCCCATTCCAATCCTGAGACACTTCCGATAGCAGAGCTGTGATATCTCAATGTTTATACCAAACCTGAGATCCTTCCTATAACATGAGATGTGATATCCAACTCCTTCCCGTTCCAAACCTGAGACCCTTCCTTTAGCATGAGATGTGATATCCAGCTCCTTCCCATTCCAATCCTGAGACACTTCCGATAGCATGAGATGTGATATCCAGCTCCTTCCCATTCCAATCCTGAGACACTTCCGATAGCAGAGATGTGATATCTCAATGTTTATACCAAACCTGAGACCCTTCCTATAACATGAGATGTGATATCCAACTCCTTCCCATTCCAATCCTGAGACCCTTCCTATAGCATGAGATGTGATATCTCAATACTTCTAATACCAAACCTGAGATCCTTCCGATAACATGAGATGTGATATCTCAATACTTCTAATACCAAACCTGAGATCCATCCTATAACATGAGATGTGATATCCAAATCCTTCCCCTTCCAAACCTGAGACCCTCCCTTTAGCATGAGATGTGATATCCAACTCCTTCCCATTCCAATCCTGAGACCCTTCTGATAGCATAAGATATATCTCAATGCTTCTATACCAAACCTGAGATCCTTCCGATAGCATGAGATGTGATATCTCAATACTTCTAATACCAAACCTGAGATCCTTCCTATAACATGAGATGTGATATCCAAATCCTTATCTTCCAAACCTGAGACCCTTCCTTCCTTTATCCAACTCCTTCCCATTCCAATCCTGAGACTCTTCTGATAGCATAAGATTTGATATCTCAATGCTTCTATTCCAAACCTGAGATCCTTCTGATAGCATGAGATGTGATATCTCAATACTTCTACCAAACCTGAGATCCTACCTCTAACATGAAATGTGATATCCAACTCTTTCCCCTTGCAAACCTGAGAGCCTTCCTATAGCATGAGATGTGATATCCAAGTCCTTCCCATTCCAATCCTGAGACCCTTCCTATAACATGAGATGTGATATCCAACTCCTTCCCATTCCAACCTGAGACCCTTCCTATAGCATGAGATGGGATATCCAACTCCTTCCAAATCCAATCCCGATACCCTTCCGATAGCATGAGATGTGATATCCCAATGCTTCTACCAAACCTGAGACCCATACTTTGGCATGAGATGTGATATCAAACTCCTTCCCATTCTAATCCTGAGACCCTTCCTATAGCTTGAGATGTGATATCCAACTCCTTCCCATTCCAATTCTGAGACCCTTCCTATACCATGAGACTTGATATCTCAATGCTTCTAATACCAAACCTGAGACCCGTCCTATAACATGAGATGTGATATCCAAATCCTTCCCCTTCCAAACCTTAGACCCTTCCTTTATCATGAGATGTGATATCCAATTCCTTCCCATTCCAATCTTGAGACCCTTCCGATATCATGAAATGTGATATCTCAATGCTTCTAATATCAAACTTGAGACCCTCCTTATAGCATGAGATGTGATATCCAAGTCCTTCCCATTCCAAACCCGAGACCCTTCCTACGGCATGAGATGTCATATTCAACTCCTTCCCATTCCAATCCTGAGACCCTTCCTATAGCATGAGATGTGATATCCAACTCCTTCCCATTCCAATCCTGAGACCCTTCCTATAGCATGAGATGTGATGTCTCAATGCTTCTAATACCAAACCTGATATCCTTCCTATAACATGAGATGTGATATCCAACTCCTTCCATTCCAATCCCGAGACCCTTCCTATAGCATGAGATGTGATATCTCAATGCTTCTACCAAACCTGAGACCCTTCCTATAGCATGAGATGTGATATCCAACTCCTTCCCATTCCAATCCTGAGACCCTTCCTATAGCCTGAGATGTGATATCTCAATGCCCCTAATACCAAACCTGAGATCCTTCCTCTAACATGAAATGTGATATCCAACTCCTTCACTTTCCAAACCTGAGAGCCTATCTATAGCATGAGATGTGATATCTAAGTCCTTCCCATTCCAATCCTTAGACCCTTCCTACAGCATGCAATATGATATCTCAATGATTCTAATAAAAAAACCTGAGACCCGTCCTATAAAATGAGATGGGATATCCAACTCCTTCCCATTCCAATCCTGAGACACTTCCGATAGCAGAGATGTGATATCTCAATGTTTATACCAAACCTGAGACCCTCCCTTTAGCATGAGATGTGATATCCAACTCCTTCCTATTCCAATCCTGAAACTCTTCCGATAGCATGAGATGTGATATCTCAATGCTTCTAATACCAAACATGAGATCCTTCCGATAGCATGAGATGTGATATCTCAATGCTTCTAATACCAAACCTGAGATCCTTCCTATAACATGAGATGTGATATCCAAATCCTTCCCCTTCCAAACCTGAGACCCTCCCTTTAGCATGAGATGTGATATCCAACTCCTTCCCATTCCATTCCTGAGACCCTTCTGATAGCATGAGATGTGATATCTCAATGCCTCTAATACCAAACCTGAGATCCTACCTCTAACATGAAATGTGATATCCAACTCTTTCCCCTTCCAAACCTGAGAGCCTTTCTATAGCATGAGATGTGATATCCAAGTCCTTCCCATTCCAATCCTGAGACCCTTCCTATAGCTTGAGATGTGATATCCAACTCCTTCCCATTCCAATTCTGAGACCCTTCCTATACTATGAGACTTGATATCTCAATGCTTCTAATACCAAATGTGAGACCCGTAATATAACATGAGATGTGATATCGAAATCCTTCCCCTTCCAAACCTTAGACCCTTCCTTTAGCATGAGATGTGATATCCAGCTCCTTCCCATTCCAATCCTGAGACACTTCCGATAGCATGAGATGTGATATCTCAATGCTTCTAATATCAAAACTGAGACCCTCCCTATAGCATGATATGTGATATCTAAGTCCTTCCCATTCCAATCCTGAGACCCTTCCTAAAGCATGAGATGTGATATCTCAATGCTTCTACCAAACCTGAGACCCTTCCTTTAGCATGAGATGTGATATCCAAATCCTTCACATTCCAATCCTGAGACCCTTCCTATAGCATGAGATGTGATATCGCAATGCTTCTAATACCAAACCTGAGATCCTTCCTATAACATGAGATGTGATATCCAATTCCTTCCCATTCCAAACCTGAGACCCTTCCTATTGGATGAGATGTGATATCCAACTCCTTCCCATTCCAACCCTGAGACCCTTCCTATAGCATGAGATGTGATGTCTCAATGCTTCTAATACCAAACCTGAGATCCTTCCTATAACATGAGATGTGATATCCAACTCCTTCCATTCCAATCCTGAGACCCGTCCTATAGCATGAGATGTGATATCTCAATGCTTATACCAAACCTGAGACCCTTCCTATAGCATGAGATGTGATATCCAACTGCTTCCCATTCCAATCCTGAGACCCTTCCTATAGCATGACATGTGATATCTCAATGCTTCTAATACCAAACCTGAGATCCTTCCTCTAACATGAAATGTGATATCCAACTCCTTCCCTTTCAAAACCTAAGAGCCTATCTATAGCATGAGATGTGATATCCAAGTCCTTCACATTCCAACCCTTAGACCCTTCCTACAGCATGCAATATGATATCTCAATGATTCTAATAACAAACCTGAGACCCGTCCTATAACATGAGATGGGATATCCAACTCCTTCCCATTCCAATCCTGAGACACTTCCGATAGCATGTGATATCTCAATGCTTATACCAAACCTGAGACCCTTCCTATAACATGAGATGTGATATCCAAATCCTTCCCGTTCCAAACCTGAGACCCTTCCTTTAGCATGAGATGTGATATCCAGCTCCTTCCCATTCCAATCCTGAGACACTTCCGATAGCATGAGATGTGATATCTCAATGCTTCTAATATCAAAACTGAGACCCTCCCTATAGCATGATATGTGATATCTAAGTCCTTCCCATTCCAATCCTGAGACCCTCCCTATAGCATGAGATGTGATATCCAACTCCTTCCCATTCCAATCCTGAGACCCTTCCTATAGCATGAGATATATCTCAATACTTATAATACCAAACCTGAGATCCTACCTCTAACATGAAATGTGATATCCAACTCTTTCCCCTTGCAAACCTGAGAGCCTTCCTATAGCATGAGATTTGATATCCAAGTCCTTCCCATTCCAATCCTGAGACCCTTCCTATAACATGAGATGTGATATCCAACTCCTTCCCATTCCAACCTGAGACCCTTCCTATAGCATGAGATGGGATATCCAACTCCTTCCAAATCCAATCCCGATACCCTTCCGATAGCATGAGATGTGATATCCCAATGCTTCTACCAAACCTGAGACCCATACTATGGCATGAGATGTGATATCAAACTCCTTCCCATTCTAATCCTGAGACCCTTCCTATAGCTTGAGATGTGATATCCAACTCCTTCCCATTCCAATTCTGAGACCCTTCCTATACCATGAGACTTGATATCTCAATGCTTCTAATACCAAACCTGAGACCCGTCCTATAACATGAGATGTGATATCCAAATCCTTCCCCTTCCAAACCTTAGACCCTTCCTTTATCATGAGATGTGATATCCAATTCCTTCCCATTCCAATCTTGAGACCCTTCCGATATCATGAAATGTGATATCTCAATGCTTCTAATATCAAACTTGAGACCCTCCTTATAGCATGAGATGTGAAATCCAAGTCCTTCCCATTCCAAACCTGAGACCCTTCCTACGGCATGAGATGTCATATTCAACTCCTTCCCATTCCAATCCTGAGACCCTTCCTATAGCATGAGATGTGATATCCAACTCCTTCCCATTCCAATCCTGAGACCCTTCCTATAGCATGAGATGTGATGTCTCAATGCTTCTAATACCAAACCTGATATCCTTCCTATAACATGAGATGTGATGTCCAACTCCTTCCATTCCAATCCCGAGACCCTTCCTATAGCATGAGATGTGATATCTCAATGCTTCTACCAAACCTGAGACCCTTCCTATAGCATGAGATGTGATATCCAACTCCTTCCCATTCCAATCCTGAGACCCTTCCTATAGCCTGAGATGTGATATCTCAATGCCCCTAATACCAAACCTGAGATCCTTCCTCTAACATGAAATGTGATATCCAACTCCTTCACTTTCCAAACCTGAGAGCCTATCTATAGCATGAGATGTGATATCTAAGTCCTTCCCATTCCAATCCTTAGACCCTTCCTACAGCATGCAATATGATATCTCAATGATTCTAATAAAAAAACCTGAGACCCGTCCTATAACATGAGATGGGATATCCAACTCCTTCCCATTCCAATCCTGAGACACTTCCGATAGCAGAGATGTGATATCTCAATGTTTATACCAAACCTGAGACCCTTCCTATAACATGAGATGTGATATCCAACTCCTTCCCGTTCCAAACCTGAGACCCTTCCTTTAGCATGAGATGTGATATCCAGCTCCTTCCCATTCCAATCCTGAGACACTTCCGATAGCATGAGATGTGATATCTCAATGCTTCTAATATCAAAACTGAGACCCTCCCTATAGCATGATATGTGATATCTAAGTCCTTCCCATTCCAATCCTGAGACCCTTCCTATAGCATGAGATGTGATATCTCAATGCTTCTACCAAACCTGAGACCCTTCCTTTAGCATGAGATGTGATATCCAACTCCTTCCCATTCCAATCCTGAGACCCTTCCTATAGCATGAGATGTGATATCTCAATACTTCTAACACCAAACCTGAGATCCTTCCGATAACATGAGATGTGATATCTCAATACTTCTAATACCAAACCTGAGATCCATCCTATAACATGAGATGTGATATCCAAATCCTTCCCCTTCCAAACCTGAGACCCTCCCTTTAGCATGAGATGTGATATCCAACTCCTTCCCATTCCAATCCTGAGACCCTTCTGATAGCATAAAATATATCTCAATGCTTCTATACCAAACCTGAGATCCTTCCGATAGAATGAGATGTGATATCTCAATACTTCTAATACCAAACCTGAGATCCTTCCTATAACATGAGATGTGATATCCAAATCCTTATCTTCCAAACCTGAGACCCTTCCTTTACCATGAGATGTGATATCCAACTCCTTCCCATTCCAAACCTGAGACCCTTCCTTTAGCATGAGATGTGATATCCAGCTCCTTCCCATTCCAATCCTGAGACACTTCCGATAGCATGAGATGTGATATCTCAATGCTTCTAATATCAAAACTGAGACCCTCCCTATAGCATGATATGTGATATCTCAATACTTCTAACACCAAACCTGAGATCCTTCCGATAACATGAGATGTGATATCTCAATACTTCTAATACCAAACCTGAGATCCATCCTAGAACATGAGATGTGATATCCAAATCCTTCCCCTTCCAAACCCGAGACACTCCCTTTAGCATGAGATGTGATATCCAACTCCTTCCCATTCCAATCCTGAGACCCTACTGATAGCATAAGATATATCTCAAAGCTTCTATACCAAACCTGAGATCCTTCTGATAGCATGAGATGTGATATCTCAATACTTCTAATACCAAACCTGAGATCCTACCTCTAACATAAAATGTGATATCCAACTCTTTCCCCTTGCAAACCTGAGAGCCTTCCTATAGCATAAGATGTGATATCCAAGTCCTTCCCATTCCAATCCTGAGACCCTTCCTATAACATGAGATGTGATATCCAACTCCTTCCCATTCCAACCTGAGACCCTTCCTATAGCATGAGATGGGATATCCAACTCCTTCCAAATCCAATCCCGATACCCTTCCGATAGCATGAGATGTGATATCCCAATGCTTCTACCAAACCTGAGACCCATACTATGGCATGAGATGTGATATCAAACTCCTTCCCATTCTAATCCTGAGACCCTTCCTATAGCTTGAGATGTGATATCCAACTCCTTCCCATTCCAATTCTGAGACCCTTCCTATAGCATGAGATGTGATATCCAACTCCTTCCCATTCCAATCCTGAGACCCTTCCTATAGCATGAGATGTGATGTCTCGATGCTTCTAATACCAAACCTGATATCCTTCCTATAACATGAGATGTGATATCCAACTCCTTCCCATTCCAATCCTGAGACCCTTCCTACAGCATGCAATATGATATCTCAATGATTCTAATAAAAAAACCTGAGACCCGTCCTATAACATGAGATGGGATATTCAACTCCTTCCCATTCCAATCCTGAGACACTTCCGATAGCAGAGCTGTGATATCTCAATGTTTATACCAAACCTGAGATCCTTCCTATAACATGAGATGTGATATCCAACTCCTTCCCGTTCCAAACCTGAGACCCTTCCTTTAGCATGAGATGTGATATCCAGCTCCTTCCCATTCCAATCCTGAGACACTTCCGATAGCATGAGATGTGATATCCAGCTCCTTCCCATTCCAATCCTGAGACACTTCCGATAGCAGAGATGTGATATCTCAATGTTTATACCAAACCTGAGACCCTTCCTATAACATGAGATGTGATATCCAACTCCTTCCCATTCCAATCCTGAGACCCTTCCTATAGCATGAGATGTGATATCTCAATACTTCTAATACCAAACCTGAGATCCTTCCGATAACATGAGATGTGATATCTCAATACTTCTAATACCAAACCTGAGATCCATCCTATAACATGAGATGTGATATCCAAATCCTTCCCCTTCCAAACCTGAGACCCTCCCTTTAGCATGAGATGTGATATCCAACTCCTTCCCATTCCAATCCTGAGACCCTTCTGATAGCATAAGATATATCTCAATGCTTCTATACCAAACCTGAGATCCTTCCGATAGCATGAGATGTGATATCTCAATACTTCTAATACCAAACCTGAGATCCTTCCTATAACATGAGATGTGATATCCAAATCCTTATCTTCCAAACCTGAGACCCTTCCTTCCTTTATCCAACTCCTTCCCATTCCAATCCTGAGACTCTTCTGATAGCATAAGATTTGATATCTCAATGCTTCTATTCCAAACCTGAGATCCTTCTGATAGCATGAGATGTGATATCTCAATACTTCTACCAAACCTGAGATCCTACCTCTAACATGAAATGTGATATCCAACTCTTTCCCCTTGCAAACCTGAGAGCCTTCCTATAGCATGAGATGTGATATCCAAGTCCTTCCCATTCCAATCCTGAGACCCTTCCTATAACATGAGATGTGATATCCAACTCCTTCCCATTCCAACCTGAGACCCTTCCTATAGCATGAGATGGGATATCCAACTCCTTCCAAATCCAATCCCGATACCCTTCCGATAGCATGAGATGTGATATCCCAATGCTTCTACCAAACCTGAGACCCATACTATGGCATGAGATGTGATATCAAACTCCTTCCCATTCTAATCCTGAGACCCTTCCTATAGCTTGGGATGTGATATCCAACTCCTTCCCATTCCAATTCTGAGACCCTTCCTATACCATGAGACTTGATATCTCAATGCTTCTAATACCAAACCTGAGACCCGTCCTATAACATGAGATGTGATATCCAAATCCTTCCCCTTCCAAACCTTAGACCCTTCCTTTATCATGAGATGTGATATCCAATTCCTTCCCATTCCAATCTTGAGACCCTTCCGATATCATGAAATGTGATATCTCAATGCTTCTAATATCAAACTTGAGACCCTCCTTATAGCATGAGATGTGATATCCAAGTCCTTCCCATTCCAAACCTGAGACCCTTCCTACGGCATGAGATGTCATATTCAACTCCTTCCCATTCCAATCCTGAGACCCTTCCTATAGCATGAGATGTGATATCCAACTCCTTCCCATTCCAATCCTGAGACCCTTCCTATAGCATGAGATGTGATGTCTCAATGCTTCTAATACCAAACCTGATATCCTTCCTATAACATGAGATGTGATATCCAACTCCTTCCATTCCAATCCCGAGACCCTTCCTATAGCATGAGATGTGATATCTCAATGCTTCTACCAAACCTGAGACCCTTCCTATAGCATGAGATGTGATATCCAACTCCTTCCCATTCCAATCCTGAGACCCTTCCTATAGCCTGAGATGTGATATCTCAATGCCCCTAATACCAAACCTGAGATCCTTCCTCTAACATGAAATGTGATATCCAACTCCTTCACTTTCCAAACCTGAGAGCCTATCTATAGCATGAGATGTGATATCTAAGTCCTTCCCATTCCAATCCTTAGACCCTTCCTACAGCATGCAATATGATATCTCAATGATTCTAATAAAAAAACCTGAGACCCGTCCTATAACATGAGATGGGATATCCAACTCCTTCCCATTCCAATCCTGAGACACTTCCGATAGCAGAGATGTGATATCTCAATGTTTATACCAAACCTGAGACCCTTCCTATAACATGAGATGTGATATCCAACTCCTTCCCGTTCCAAACCTGAGACCCTTCCTTTAGCATGAGATGTGATATCCAGCTCCTTCCCATTCCAATCCTGAGACACTTCCGATAGCATGAGATGTGATATCTCAATGCTTCTAATATCAAAACTGAGACTCTCCCTATAGCATGATATGTGATACCTAAGTCCTTCCCATTCCAATCCTGAGACCCTTCCTAAAGCATGAGATGTGATATCTCAATGCTTCTACCAAACCTGAGACCCTTCCTTTAGCATGAGATGTGATATCCAAATCCTTCACATTCCAATCCTGAGACCCTTCCTATAGCATGAGATGTGATATCTCAATGCTTCTAATACCAAACCTGAGATCCTTCCTATAACATGAGATGTGATATCCAATTCCTTCCCATTCCAAACCTGAGACCCTTCCTATTGGATGAGATGTGATATCCAACTCCTTCCCATTCCAACCCTGAGACCCTTCCTATAGCATGAGATGTGATGTCTCAATGCTTCTAATACCAAACCTGAGATCCTTCCTATAACATGAGATGTGATATCCAACTCCTTCCATTCCAATCCTGAGACCCGTCCTATAGCATGAGATGTGATATCTCAATGCTTATACCAAACCTGAGACCCTTCCTATAGCATGAGATGTGATATCCAACTGCTTCCCATTCCAATCCTGAGACCCTTCCTATAGCATGAGATGTGATATCTCAATGCTTCTAATACCAAACCTGAGATCCTTCCTCTAACATGAAATGTGATATCCAACTCCTTCCCTTTCAAAACCTAAGAGCCTATCTATAGCATGAGATGTGATATCCAAGTCCTTCACATTCCAACCCTTAGACCCTTCCTACAGCATGCAATATGATATCTCAATGATTCTAATAACAAACCTGAGACCCGTCCTATAACATGAGATGGGATATCCAACTCCTTCCCATTCCAATCCTGAGACACTTCCGATAGCATGTGATATCTCAATGCTTATACCAAACCTGAGACCCTTCCTATAACATGAGATGTGATATCCAAATCCTTCCCGTTCCAAACCTGAGACCCTTCCTTTAGCATGAGATGTGATATCCAGCTCCTTCCCATTCCAATCCTGAGACACTTCCGATAGCATGAGATGTGATATCTCAATGCTTCTAATATCAAAACTGAGACCCTCCCTATAGCATGATATGTGATATCTAAGTCCTTCCCATTCCAATCCTGAGACCCTCCCTATAGCATGAGATGTGATATCCAACTCCTTCCCATTCCAATCCTGAGACCCTTCCTATAGCATGAGACATATCTCAATACTTATAATACCAAACCTGAGATCCTACCTCTAACATGAAATGTGATATCCAACTCTTTCCCCTTGCAAACCTGAGAGCCTTCCTATAGCATGAGATTTGATATCCAAGTCCTTCCCATTCCAATCCTGAGACCCTTCCTATAAC